>NW_024429192.1:86401497-87001497 GCF_017639785.1 Mesocricetus auratus
CTGAGTCCCCACTTTGGGGAAAAGCCAAAGCTGCTCTCGACACGCAGTGAGCACAGGACCTGGCAACTCCTCTCCCAGGCCTACATCAAGGAGAAATAAACATGTTCACACAAAAACATGGTCACACACGCCTTTAATCCCAGCACTGGGGAGGCAGAGACAGGTGTAGACCTCTGTGAGTTCAAGGCCAGCCGGTCTACAGATCGAGTTCCAGGACAGGCTCCAAAGCCACAGAGAAACCCTGTCTCAAAACCAAACAAACAAACAAACAAACAAAAACTTGCATATCTACATTCACTGCTGTGGATTTTTGTAATATATCCCAAGGTGAACACACTTTGCCTGTCCATCAGCTGATTAGTTGATAAATAACATGTGACATATCCATACAGTTGAATTTTTTCCAGCAGATTTTAATTGTGTGTCCCCTTCCTCATTGTTTATTTGTTTTGGTTTTTCGAGACAGGGTTTCTCTACAACGGCCCTTGCTGTCCTGGAACTCACTTTGTATACCAGGCTGGCCTCGAACTCACAGAGATCCACCTGCCTCCGCCTGAAGAATGCCAAGATTAAAGACGTGAGCTACCATGTTTTCATTGTTCTTGTTTTCCACTGGGGAATGAACCTAGGGCCTCCACTCAGTAGGCACAGATCTATCACCGAGTTAGAACTCTTTACTTTCTTAAAAATGTTGAAGCAAATGGGTGGAGTGGAACACACCTTTAATCCCAGCACTCAGGAGGCAGAGGCAGGAGGATCTCCGTAAATTCAAGGCCAGCCTGGTCTACAGACTGAGTTCCAGAACAGCCAGGGTTACAGAGGGACCCTGTCTCAGCCGCCCCTCCTCTCCCTGTAAAAATTAGTTTTTTGAGACAAAGCTATTGAGGCCTTGGATTTGTGTACCTTCCACTCAAACTCACCCTTTCAAGTAGCTGGGATTATGGGCCTCCGCCATCAGACATGCCACAGTTTTAAGTATTACCTGGCAGTCAAGGGGAACGGGGGCTGAGGAGATGGCTCAGTGGGTAAAGTCTTGGCCTGGAACCGGGCAGGTCAGAGTTCATCCATGTAAATAACTAAGCCTGGCAGAATGTGTTTGTAATCCCAGTGCTGGAGAAGTGAGACAGGAGGATCAGTGGGGCTTGCCAGACGCTAACCAAGCCTACTCAGCAAGCTCCGGGCTAGTGAGAGACCCTGTCTGAAAAAAAAAAAAGACACTTCTGTAGGGGGGAAGGGGCCCTCGAAGACAGCTGAGAAAAAATGTATGGCTCAATAAAAAAATAGGACACTTCTGATGAACAGTCAAGGTTGGACTCGGGCCTCTATGTACACATGAATGTGCTTACATACATGCAAACACACACATACGCATACATGCATGCACACATACACAGAGGAGTGAAGTCTAATACAATCTATAAGGATAAAATGTTTCATTGCATGAAAGAAGGCAGACACAAGAGGGACAGGGCCACATGACTGAGATAACCAGAGACCAGCGGTTGCCAGGGTTTTGGGGGAAGGGGAGTGCCTGCTACTGCTTATGAGACTCTCTTCTGGGCGACTTCTGAAAGAGTTCTAAAATTAGACTGTAGTAATGGCTACAGAGCCCATGACTCTGCCCCAGACCACAGAGTTGTATTCTCTAAGTGGGTAAATTGTATGGCGTTTCTTTAAGAGGAAGCTGTTTCTTTAAGAGGAATAAACAGCTCTTGAGGGGCTCTGTTTAAGCAAGCAGTCAAAGCCAGGGACAGGCAAGGTCCCAATTTGCCTGTATTCTCCCAAAGCCCTCCGGCTGGCCTGGTATTTAACACCGTGTGAAAAACCATGGCCTCATCTTGATCAGGTATAAATCTCACCTACTGCTGGAGTTCCCAGCACTGTGCCTAATTTATAGATTTGCTACAAAATAATAATTTTCTTTCTTTCTTTTTCTTTTTTTTTTTTTTTTTGGTTTTTTGAGACATGGTTTCTCTGCATTGTTTTGGAGGCTGTCCTGGAACTCGCTCTGTAGACCAGGCTGGCCTCGAACTCACAGAGATCCGCCTGCCTCTGCCTCCCAAGTGCTGGGATTAAAGGCGTGTGCCACCACCGCCTGGCCAAAATAATAATTTTCAAAGAGCCATTTCTGTATTTTGTTTTTTGTCTTTGTTGGTTTGTTTTGTTTTGTTCTTTTGAAACAGGGTTTCTCTGTGTAGCCCTGGCTGTTCTGGAACCCAACTCACTATGTAGATTAGGCTGGCTTTGAACTCACAGAGACCATCTGCCAATGCTGGGGTTAAAGATGTGCGCCACCTCAGGCTGGCTCAGAGAGTCCTCTTTTTTTGTTGTTGTTTTTGGTTTTTTTTTTCGAGACAGGGTTTCTCTGAATTGTTTTGGGGGCTGTCCTGGAACTCGCTCTGTAGACCAGGCTGGCCTCGAACTCACAGAGATCTGCCTACCTCTGCCTCCCGAGTGCTGGGATTAAAGGCGTACACCACCAACGCCCTCCCTCCTGACTCTTATCCATCATGCCTCCTGCCTGGCCCCTGAGGACACCTGAGTTTGTAGTTTGTGCCTTGGGACTTCGTATATCATATGACCATGAAGAGGGCTCTGAAGTGTTCTCTTTTCATTAGCAGCTCTGAGAATCACACCAAGGGCCTTGTGGTAAACAAGACCTCCTCCACCGAGGCACATGCCATTCGGACATCTTTCTTTTCTCCCCACTCTCTGCCCCCATTGTTGATACCGAGGATCCCGGGGCCTTTTACATGCTAGGCAAAGACTCCGCCACGTGGAGCAGAATCCTAAGCCTTCCCGTAGAAATGTTGTTTGAGACAGGCTCTCTATAAGTAGCCCAGGCTGCCCTTGAACTTGAAAACCTCTTGTCTCAGTGCCCACTTCCAGTAGCTGGGATTGCAGGCTTGAGCCATCAGGGTGAGTCAAAAAAATACTCTTAACCGCCAGGCGGTGGTGGCGCATGCCTTTAATCCCAGCACTTGGGAGGCAGAGGCAGGCGGATCTCTGTGAGTTCGAGGCCAGCCTGGTCTACAGAGCGAGTTCCAGGATAGCCTCCAAAACAATACAGAGAAACCCTGCCTAGAAAAAAAAACTAAAAAAAAAAAAAAAAGCAAAAACCTTGGGGGCATGGAATGGGGAGAGCAGGAGGAAGGGAGGGGGTGGGAGCTAGGACTGGTATATAAAATGAGAAAAGATCGTCTTATTTTTTTTATTTTTTATTTTTTGGTTTTTCAAGACAGGGTTTCTCTGTGGCTTTGGAGGCTGTCCTGGAACTCCCCTTGGTAGTCCAGGCTGGTCTCGAACTCACAGAGATCCGCCTGCCTCTGCCTCCCGAGTGCTGGGATTAAAGGCGTGCGCCACCAACGCCCGGCGAAAAGATCGTCTTAAAATAAAATTTTTTTGTTGTTTTTTCAAGACAGGGTTTTTCTGTATTGTTTTGGAGGCTGTCCTGGAACTAAGTCCTTTTTTAAATTAAATATTTAAAAAATTTTCATCCTTTTGCATGTGTGTGTGCATGCATGTTTCGTGTGTGGAGGTCCCGGAAGAGGCTAGAAGAGGGTATCAGAACTCCGGGAGCTGGAAGTACAAGCATCTGCCCTGATGTGGGTGCTGGGACCTGAACTCAGGGCCTCTGGAAGAGCAGCTCTCCAGTTTCAGTGTATACTCTCAAAAAGAGTATAGTCATGCCGGGTGGTGGTGGTGCATGTCTTTAATCCCAGCACCCAAGTAGAGGCAGGTAGATATCTGTGAGTTCCAGGCCAGTCTAGTTTACAAATCGAATTCAGGGACAGCTAGAACTGTTACACAGAAAGCCTGTCTCAGGAAAAAAGAAAAAGATGAGTGTAGTCTGGCTAGTCTACAGAGTGTGCCAGACAAGACTGAAAAATAAGCTCCACATAGCATGTGTCTCCCATGTGGGAAGCACTGTATGTAGATGACATCACTTGATACAGCTCAGCGGTAGAATGCTTCCCTAGCATATGTGAGATCCTAATACCACCCCTAGTCTGAAGGGGTAGGGGTAAAGTCATTTCATCTGTATACTACCTGAATATTAATTTTCATTTACAGGTAATGAATGGTATGAGATAATGTACAGAGAGACGGATTGTGTCGGCTGAGATCACATAGCTGGTGGCAGTGATGTCATCTACCCAGTACTGACTTCAAAGCTGATGTCTCCATGTTTTCTCTGCAGGCCACATGACCTCATGACTGTTAGCCTCAGTAGTAAAATAATGTATTGCATTCTCCTACCCAAACATTCCCCATTATCTCCATAGGATTCATGATGTGAGTACAAGAGACACAGCTTTGGGCTTCACTGTGTTTGAATAGGACCCATTTGGTTTGTAAAACACTATTGACTATTAGCTCTATAGAGTTGATGATTTATCATTTTGTGTGTTAGACCATTTTGTCTGCATGTCTGTCTGTGCACCACTTACATGCCCAGTGCAGCCAGAGGCCAGAAGAGGGCATCAGATCCCCTGGAACTGGAGTTACAAATGGTTTCTGGCTGCCACATTGGGGCTGAGATCACTCTACAAGAGCAGACAGTGCTTTTAAACTCTGTGCCATCACTCCAAACCCACTGAACCGATTTTTCCCCTTAATATTTAAATTTACTTTCAGATCCATCAAAGGGCTGTGCACTTTTGCCAAATGCTGGATTCCAGGAAGCCTTGCTTCCCGCCCCAGGTACCCTAAACCCTAACTGACAAATGTAGGTGCTGTGGCATGAGCCAATGAGAAGACAGGAGATGCTCAACACTCAGGGCCAGCAGCTAAGCACCACAGTTCACCAGCTGAAGCTGCTGCCAACTGTGTAGGTTAGTCCCGAGGCCAGGGAAAACTCTGAATGTGAGTTCAATCTACCAGGAAATCCGGCCACAACAGGCCTTCAGGAGTGTGAGGAGGTCTTATTCATTCCCCACGTGCCAAAAATGCTAGCAGCACCAACAGCCATCATCTTGCTCAAGTGGTCCATTCTCCAGCTTTTATTTGAAGGCAGCCAAAGTCACAGGCCAGCAGCACAGGGATCTCTGCTAGTGGGACAACGTCCTCATATCCAAAGTACCAAGCTTTTAGCTTCAAAATGCTTAGTAAATGCGGCACTCCCAGCACTAGGAACATGGAAGCAAAGGGAGGTGGAGTTTAAGGTCAGCTTGGGCTACCTACTTAGATGCTCACAAAATGAAACAAAACACACCCCCCAAACAAACAACCAAAACCCCCACTGAGTACACACATACCAAACAGCCAACGAAATACACAGGCAAAAGGCCTCGGGGCATGGCTCAGTTATGGACCACTGGCCTGGCTTGCATTGGCCCAGCACTACAGAAAGAAAACAACAGCGACAAAATTCAACCACAAACCACTCAGGGCCCAAGGTGGCTCTGGGAGAGGTGGGGAGGAAACAGGTTCTGGTTGTTCATAACGATGTTAGCGTGGAGAAAAAAAATCCGCTACAAAGCCCGCCTGCCTTTTGTAAAAGACGGCTGTAGATCCTATTCTGAGGTTTCCTTTTGACTTCCAAGAACGGAAATGAGGAAGTAGGAAGACAGCTTGACTTAGTGCATTCCGACAGGAGTTCTCTCGAAATGGACAGCCACCTATGCAAACGCTGGTGTACGCACACTGATGGCCCTGCACCGGTGACTTTGAATCTAGGAGATAACAGTCGGTAATTTCGGTCTCTTTTTTTTTTTTTTTTTTTTTTTTTCAGGTTGTCATCCTGTTGCTATGCTGCCTAGTCTGGTATCCAACACGGAGACTCAAGCGGTCTGCCACAGCAGCCTTCTGCTTTCCGGGAGAGTGGTGCTAGCTGCCGGGCCCTGCAGGGGAGATAACTTTCCAGAATCCATTCTGACCCTCCACCTTTTTTTAAGGCTGGGTTTCCCTTGCTTCCTGCAGCAGTGCTCCGGACTTCAGATTTGCCCGCTGAGTGTTTCTGGAGGATTCTCCGGTCTCTGTCTTCCAGTTCTCCTTAGGAATGCCAGGATTACAGACGTCCACCAGCACCAACAATCACATCAAATTTGCGTCATCAGGATTGCATGACTGGTGCTTTTTAAAAAATCTGATGAGCCATCTCTCCTTCCTTCCTTGCTTGCTTGCTTGGTTCTCTCTGTCTCTGTCTGTCTGTCTGTCTGTCTGTCTGTCTGTCTCTGTCTCTCTCTCTCTGTCTCTCTCTCTCTGTCTCTCTCTCTCTCTCTGTGCCACCCCCTCCCAGGGTTTCTCTGTGTAGGATGACTTTGAACTTGTGGTTCTCCTCCTAAATCCTGGGATTACAGATGTGTGCCATTGGACTAATGTGGTACCGAGGATGATGGCCAGTGTCTCCTGCATGGTGAGTGAGCCCGGCCCCTGAGTCCCATATTCATAACTTTGATCTACCTTTATGCATATTAGTGCTGTGTCACTAACAAATTGTTATAGACACTAGATTTACTGTCATAAAATACACATAATAACTTGTCACAAGAAAAACTATTTTTAGAAGAAATACTGAGTTGAAGAAAAGTGTGTGTGTTGTGTGAATCAAAAAAAGGTTGAACGAATATATTACAGAGTGTTAATAGTATTTATTTTTGGCAAGAGACAATCTTTATTTTCTCTTTAGAATTCCCAAGTTTTCTGTAATCAATTTATTATTATTATTATTATTTTTAGATTTATTGTGTATACAGTGTTCTGACTGCATGTATGCCTCCAGGCCAGAAGAGGGCACCAGCTCTCATTACAGACAGTTGTGAGCCATCAAATGGTTGCTGGGAATTGAACTCAGGACCTCTGGAAGACCAGAAACCAGTGATCTTAACTGCTGAGCTGTCTCTGCAGTCCTACAATCAATTTATATTAGCAATAAAAGCCTCTTGCCAGAGGTAATGGTGTACACTTATAATCCTAGCACTTAAGGGTGAGGGCAAGGAGGATCAGGGGTTCAAGGGTATCCTCTGTTAACATAGCAAATTTGAGGTCAGTGCAGGCTGTATGTGACCAAGTCTCAAAACAAAGTAAAAAGGAAGCTATCTTTAAAGATATACAGACCCCGGTGGGTGGTGGTGGAGCACACCTCTTGTATGAAGGCTTGAATCCAGGGCAAGTTCTCTACCACTTAACCATACTTCTAGCCCTTTGACCCTTTTTTTTTTTTATGCGATAGGGTTTCTCTGTATTGTTTTGGAGGCTGTCTGTCTAGCCCAGCCTCGAACTCACAGAGATCTGCCTGCCTCTGCCTCCCGAGTGCTGGGATTAAAGGAGTGCGCCACCACCGCTTGGCACCCTTTGACCCTTTTTAATTTAATTTAATTAATTTTATTCTATGTGTATTGGTGTGAAGGTATCAGATCCCCTGGAACTGGAGTTACAGACAGTTGCAAACTGCCATGTGGGTGCTGAGAATTGAACCCAGGCTCTCTTGAAGAGCAGCCAATGCTCTTAACCACTGAACCATCTCTCCAGCCCCCTCTCCCTTATTTATTTATTTTTAAGTGCTTGCCTAGCAAGCACAAAGCCCTGGGTTCGGTCCTACGTTCTGAGGGGAAAAAAAGGAAATTGACGATTTTATTAGTATTTAAAGGAAAAGCTCTCAGGTCAGGCAAGTTGTAGTCTTAACTGAGTGTCTGCACCCTCCAGTCTGACTTATGGAATGCCCTGTGATTAAGAGCAGAAGGAGGCCTTGGAACCAGACACTCCCAGCTTAGAATCCTGGTCCTGATGCTTCCTACTCCTGTCACCCCTGGCAACATGTAGGAAGTCTTGGCTTCATTCTCCAGCACTCCTGTAACTCCAGCACTCAGGAGGCTGAGGCAGGAGGATTCCCAGAGTTAGAGGTCAGCCTGGGCTACATACAATGAGTTCCAGGATATAAAGTGAGACCTTGCCTACAAATAAATGAATAGATGAAAATCAAATGAAAGAGGATACAAACAAACAAAAAAAACCAAGTATTTTAAAATGTATACAATTTTCCCACTGGACTCTACTGCTTTAAACGTCTCGTTTTATCACAATATTTGCTTCCAAATTAACTACAAAAGTCTTCCCAGGTCCCCAGAACGCTCTCTAATACAGTGAACCATCCGCTCTTGCTCCCCCACCCCACCACCAACCTCCACCAGTTTGGACCTTGTACTTTCCTGCCTTTGAGTCCTGGACAAGCTGTTTCTTTGGATTATAATGTCCTTTCCCTGTCGTGGCTGCTAAAGTCCAATTTGCCCTTTGACCCTCCCTGACCTTTATAATTGTCAACTCAGTGAGCTTTCTTTTAGTTTGGAATTTCCTGACATCTCTGGTTGCACTTTTCTAAGGGCCCTTAGGGTGTTATAATAACAACTTATTGCGCACATTATAGCCTATATTAATATTTCACATGGTTTGTTCTGCTCTTGTTAATTTCCCTAACATTCTTTCTGTTCTTCTTTCTCTTTTGAGACAAGGTCTCACTGTGAAGCCCTGGAATTTAGTATGTAGACCAGGCTGCCCTTGAACTCACAGAGAGAGCTACCTGCCTCTGTCTTCCCATGTGCTGAGATTAAAGGCGTATATATGCCACCAAGTCTGCCACTGCCACTCTTTGTTCTATTGTAGCTGCTAATGAATATAAAAGTGATTTTTAATTTTTTTGTGGCACACCTATTGCATTGTTTGATATTCAATTTATATTTATTTATTTATTTTTTGGAGACAGAGTTTCTCTGTGTAACAGTCCTGGCTGTCCTGAAACTCATTCTGTAGACCAGCTGGCCTTGAATTCAGAGATCCTCCTGCCTCTGCTTCCTGAGTGCTAGGATTAAAGGCGTGCACCGTTATTGCCCACTGTTTGATATTCAATTTTAAAGTGTATGTCTAGAAGCTGGAGAGATAACTCACAGCTATATCATCCATGTGGAGGCCCACGACCACCTGTAACTCCAGTTCCAATGTATCTGATACCCTCTTCTGGTCTCCTCAGGCACCTGAACACATGTGGTACACACACACATGCACATAGGAACAAAATTTAAAACTTAGGTCTAGAAAAAGACCAAAGACATCGAGTCAACCTAAACAACAATCAAAATGAAAGCCAACAAACAAATGAAAATAAATAAATAGCTATACCTGGAATTCCTTTCTCCCACACCGGCCTTAGAGGCACAAAGCAAAAACACGTCCTCACACTGTCATTTTTGCAGGCCAAAATCGGTTGTTGTCAGCAATCGCACAGGGTTGAATTTGCTTTAGGTCGGTTCCTATCCTGACGATCTTTACAAACTGTTGCTTTAACTGATTTTCTAATTGGCCTTTTTTGTTGTGTGGAATGCTGTCGTTTATAAGCTTGTAAATGCATTTATGGGTCATTTCATATATCGTATTAAAAATCTTTACAGTCCAAACAGTAATATTAGGCTTCTTTTCCAGAGCTGGAGCCTGAAACCAGGGCCTAATATGTGCTAAACAAATGCTGCTACTGAACTCTGAGTGCTGTCTTTTAATTTTAAAAAACTTTTTTTAAATAAAAGATTTTAGATGTAGTTTTATGAGGGTGAGCATTTTGCCTGCATGTACATATGTGTACCATGTGCATGCCCTGTGCCCACGGAGCTCAAAAGAGAACATCAGATCTACAGTGACTGGAGTTGCAGATGGTTGTGAGCCACCATGTGGTTTCTGGGAATGGAACCAGGGTCCCCTGCAAGAGCAACACGTGATCTTAACAGCTGATCCCTCTCTCCAGTCTCTCAGCTCTTGGTGTTTTGAGACAAGGCCTCAATGTATAGCCTCCGCTGGTTCTGAAGTCTATATGTAGCCTAGGCTGGCCTAGAAATCCCACAGTCTGGGGCTACAGCATGGCCCACAATAGCTTTCTAAATGGTGTCGTTTGTGTAGCAACGACGATGCTTTTGGTCCGGGCATTGGTGGCGCACGCCTTTAATCCCAGCACTCGGGAGGCAGAGGCAGGCAGATCTCTGTGAGTTCGAGGCCAGGCTGGACTGACAGCCTCCAAAACAATACAGAGAAACCCTGTCTCGTAAAACCAAAAAAAAAAAAAAAAAGATGCTTTTGGATGAAATAGTTGGTTGTCTAGGCTGCAGCTTTTTGCTCCTGCCTCGATGCCCTCACCCCAGTCCCAGGACTGATTCCCACTTTGAATACTTGGTCCCCAAAGCATCTAGTTCTCGGGATTTACAGGTATCGATGACTTTGGGGGACAATTCTTCTCTCTCTCAAGTTCAGCGTCAAAAGGCATTTCTTTCAACACTCCAGGGTGAAAAAAGCAACCAAGCAAATCAATAGTTCTAACCCAAGCAGAACGGATTTGGGTGAGTTTTCTCTACAGATCCCTGCCTGTCTTTTAAAAAGAGTGGCCATGCCAATCTCTTATATCTTTTTCTTTCAACTTTATTAAGAAACAAATGCAGCTGGGAGGTGGTGGCATACACCTTTAATCTTAGTACTTAGGAGGCAGATCTCTGGGAGTTTGAGGCCAGCCTGGTCTATAGAGCTAGTAGAAACCCTGTCTCAAAAAAAAAAAAAAAAAAAAAAAAAAAAAAAAGAGGGGATTAAGAAGGAGGGGAAGAAGAGTAAAAAACGTTGCCAGGTAGACAGTAAGTTCTAGGGATTAGAGAGATGGCTCGGTGGCTAAGAGGACAGGCTGCTCTTGCAGAGGACCCAGGTTCAGTTCCCAGCACCCAAACGGCAGCTGTCAGCTGTCTGTAAGTCCAGCAACTCCAGTAACTATAGGGATCTGCTATCCTCTTCTGACTTTTATGTATACAGGGCATCTATTCAATGCGCAGACAAAAACTCCTATAAATAAAATAAAAATAAACAAAAAACCTAAGAAGTATGTTCTGATCACAACTTGTTTTCATCACAATAGATGGATTTATACATTACAATTAGAGGGTTCAAAGAACAAGTACTTTTTTTTCAATGATTATACGTGAACTTGAATGAGAGTTTTAGTTTTGTTTTGGTCTGGAATGTGCTACCCAAGTTCTAACTGATTAACATCTACAGGTGAGAAAACTGATTCCAGACACAGGATGATACTCTTCCAGGAAAAATAGTTCCTTTTTTTTCCCATGGTGCAAGTTTTAGTTATGTTTTGGTCTGGAATGTGCTACCCAAGTCCTAACTGAGAGCCACACTGATTAACATCTACAGTGAGGAAGCTGATTCCAGACACAGGACAATACTCTTCCAGGAAATATAGTTCCTTTTCTTTTTCATGGTGCAAGTCTGCATTGCTGATTTTTTTTCTGGAAATCTTATCTTTTCTGGAACTGAGGCAGGAGAATCATAATGCTACAAAATAAGTTCAAGACCAGCCTGGGCAATTTAGTGAGATTCTGTCTCAAAACACTAAAAAAAAAAACTTGTTTTATGTGTATGGATGTTTTGACTGCATCATACTACATGTGTACCTGGGGCCTTTGGAAGCCAGAAGAGGGTATCATATTCTTTGGATTTGGAGTTACAGAAGGTTGTGAGCCACTGTATGGGAGCAGGGAACCCAACCTGTGTCCTCTGCAAGAACAGCCAGTGGTCTTGACTGATGTGGGAGGTCCTCCTGTATACTGTAAATATGTGTTGCTTGTATTGGTTGATGAATAAAGCTGTTTTGGCCAATGGACAGGCAGAATTTAGGTAGGCGGGAAATCTGAACAAAGGGACAGAGAGAAGGAAGACATATGAAGAGATGCCATGTGGTCACTGGGGAAGCAAGATACAAGGGCATCAAACACACGGAGATACACAAATTAGTAGAGATGGGTTAATATTTCAAGAGAGAGCTAGTCAGTAAAAAGCCTAAGCCATTGGCCAAATAATTGCAAATAGATGTTAAGTCTCTAAATGGTTATCTTCTAAGTGGCTGTGGGGAGCCGGTAGGCAAAGAGAAATGGGACCAGTGGGATGGAGAAAAAATTTCTACACTTGGCCATTGAACCATCCCTCCAGGCCCGTGTCAAAATAAAAAGCAAAAAGAGAAGTGGGGTTACAACTAAGTGGTGGGTCCCCTGTTGCTGGCTTCAGGACTAAAAGCAACGTGAACAAAACCAAAGACACACTTACATATGCTCACAGGGAGACAGACGGCAGCTATGGCAAAGACTGGGCAGTGGTGTCCCTCATGGGTCACCATGGGGCGAGACGGTGTTCTTCACCAATGCTTCTGGTGAAGCTGCCATAGTGGCGAGGGTAGATCTGACAGTTCAGCGGGAGTGGTAGCACCCCAGAACGCCGTCCCCCCCCTTGTGGAGTCCCCAGTACCTGGACATGTTGCCCTGAGGGCATGACGGCAAGCCTTAGTTACTACTCTATGGGTGTGAGGAGACACCCTGACCAAGGCCGCTGACAGAATACATTTAACTGGGGCCTTGCTTACGGTTTCAGTCCATGGTCATCATGATGGGAACTATGGCAGCAGGCAGACACGGTGCTGGAGCAGTAGCTGAGAGCTCACATCCGATCGGAAAGACGACGGAGGCAGAGAGAGTGAGGCTGGCCTAGCACGGGCCCCGCCCTCGTGACACACCTCCTCTAACAAGGCCACACCTCCTAATGCTTCTAAACTCAGTCCACCAATTTAGGACTAAGCATTTACATGTATGAGCGTAGGAGGCCATTCTCATTCAGACCTCCACGGGCATCAGGCTTTGCTCGCCTCTCATCGGACCCTTCCGGCCTGACCCACATGGCTGACCCAGGAACTGAGCTGTCCACAGACTCCTCCCTTTCCCACCTCCCTTCTGTCAACGGATTGTCCGTGGCTTCCACTCTTTAAATATTTGTCACTTCTCTTCACTCTAGGGTCACTATCTCCTGTTTCATCTACTCCATTGACTTCTAATTACCTAATTAATATTCCTGGTCCTCTGCCTTAGAAAATTCCAAGTGACTTACCACATACAGGGGACATTTATGATTGAGAGTGTTCTCCTTCTTCAAGGATCTCAACATGGCTCCCTGCACCCCATAGAGTTCAAGTTCCTTAACACAGCTCCCAGCAGTCACTGGGAAGTCGGGTGTGTGTGGTGGGGACAATGTCTTAATCGTCCATTCCTTCCCTCCCTCGGTCCCTCTCGCCCCTCCCCCTTTCCTCCTGCCACCCCTTCTCAGAGGCAGGCTCTGCGGACGTCTTCTCCTGTGCCCAGCACTGACCCCACTGCCCCCGTGACTATGGCTTTAGCTCGCATCTGCTCGCCATTCCGCAGCCAGCCTACCACCTGGCCTCCAAGAGCCGCTTGATCCACGAGTAAATGTTCAAACAAGATAACAGAGAATGTAATGAAGAGGTGAGAGTCTAACCCTGACCTTGCTCCCTACTACTGCAAGCCCCCCTCCTCTGTCAGCACACGCTGTGTGCCTGTGCTGAGACACCACACCAGACCTGCAACTATCACACACCAGAAACAAACTAGAAGGGAAAGAAGGCAGCGGAACCACGCTCACAGCAAAGAGGGACTCTGAGTTCTGGTCTCTTACACAGTTTTCTCCATGTTTCTCTCTCTCTCTCTCTCTCTCTCTCTCTCTCTCTCTCTCTCTCTCTCTCTCTCTCTCTCTCTCTCTCTCTCTCTCTCTCTCTCTCTCACACACACACACACACCCCTCCTTCTCCCAGCTCTCTCCCAGGGACCAGGATATATCTAAGAGTGTGGCCATTGTTTGTTTGTTTACTGTGCTGAGGTCAAACCCAGGGGGTGTAGCATGCCAGGAGAGCACCCTACTTCTGAGGGACAGCTCCAGTCCTGTTTGTTATAAACATGTTAAAGCTGAATGTGTTTATGGCTATTTTTTTTAGCATGTTGAAAACAAATATGAAGATGGACAGACACATCTCAGTCCTTAATTCTGTAGATGATTCTTCTTCCAGGAGACAGAGTGGTTATTAGCCAAAAAGAGCTCTTCAAACTGCTGTTAGTGTTGGGGCTGACATGTTGCTTAGTGATGTGGAGATCTGGCTCAGGTCCCACCCATCCCAGCCCCTCTGCCTCAAGGGAGCTTAGTGAGAGACAAATGAGAAACCAGCTCCATGTAGCAAAGAGTGGAGGCCTGGGTTAAACATTTAAACACACCTGTAAGAGGAAGGAATTTGAACAACATATGAAGCATAAGAGGCGTCCTGAGGTGTGTTGGGCACAGCAGTCCAGGCTGCTGCTGTCATCTGAGGGCCACTAGATGGTAGGAGCATCAACAGGCAATGAACAGGAAACAGTTTAAGAAGGAGGAGGGCTGGAGAAATGGCTCAGCAGTTAAGATCACTGGCTGTTCTTCCAGAAGTCCAGAGTTTAATTCCCAGCAACCACATAGTGGCTTGCAACCATCTGTAATGGGATCTGATTCCCTCTTCCAGTGTACATGAAGACAGAACACTCATATACATAAAATACATAAATATTAAGAAAAAAACACTATGCAACTTCAGAACACAGCATGGCTGGAACCAAGCCCAGCATTCTGTCAGAGAAAAGCAAATGTTGTGCACAGATGTCAGAGGCAGTTTCTAGGTGCCTGATGTGTGTGTTGGGATCCGAACCTGGGTTCTCTGCCATAGCGTCGACTCTTCGAATTTCTTCAGGCCCTAAACAATGTATTATCAAGGTAAGCCAGTGACATCGTGTGGTGTAACTCAGAAAGTTTGAGGCTGACATTGTAAAGCAGCCATGTTCTACTGAATAGCCTGTGAGAGACAAGATGCTGGCCTGGAGACCTGCTCACCCAAACTCACTTGGGTTTCTTCCTCAGAGCGTCTAGTCCCTTGGAACTCCAGTGACTCATGGCCAGCCTCTCTTGCAGCATTCCTTCCGCACTGACTATCCAGGTCAATTCCAGTCACTCGAGGAATGCTGAGGGCCATGGAATTCTGCTTTTGGGCAAGGAGAGCAGCTGCCTGTGGAGGTGGTGTGGCCCTGGGAAATCCCAGGACATCCTCCCATTGTCACCACCCTTCATAGGCTCCTCAGGCTGCTAAGCTCCCAGGAAGGCTGGGTGTGGGAACTACCTCCAGCATATTCTTGAGGCCAGCGAGAAACCAGCAGAGGTTCCCCTAGCCCGTTGGACAGGAAGGGCCAGGCAGCTTGCAGTTGCTAGAGGCCTCCTGCTGCCTGGAGCAGCTTAAGGGCTTGGGCCCTTCCTTCCCCACAGAGAGGAGGGTAGCACCAGGCAGCAGTAGAAACGAGATGCTTATTTGACAAGACCTCCAGGGAACGAACGCAGCAGTGAGGGTAAACTCTTTGGTGTTCTGGGAATGGAGTGGGAGGTGGGGGAGGGGGCGGTACCATACACTTTAAAGAACACAGCTATAGTGGGTGGTGGCAGCGGGCACATGCTTTTGATCCCAGAACTGGAGAAGCAGTGGCAGGCAGATCTAGATCTCTGTGAGTTCGAGGCCAGACTGGTCAACATAGAGTTTCAGGCTAGCAAGGGCTACATAGGGAGGCCCTGTCTCTAATCAGGCAAGCAAACAAACACAGGAGAAGAAAAGGAAGTTTCTCTGTTGCCTCTGCTGAGAGATGGGATGCTAATGTTTTCTAAAGGAGGAAACCCTGGTCACCCTGTTCTTCATGTCAGTGTTTTGTACGGTAGGGTTTTTAAACGTGATTTTGCCATCCTCCTGCCTCTGCTCCCTGAGTGTCAATGTACAATGTTTGTTACTTTAAGGACTTAAAATGTGTACCTCTTCCTACTGGTACAACTGAGGCTTTTAAATCCCTTAGTAAGAGTTTTAGGTATCAGGAACTTATAGGCCATTTGCTCTTCTTGTTATTGTTCAGTTGTTTTTTTTGAGAGGGCCCTGACCTAGTATCAAATCTCCCCATCCTCCTGCCTCAGCCCCCCGAGTTCTGGGATTGCAGGTGTGTATCACCACACTTGTCTTTAGTTGGGGGGGGTTATCTGCAGTGCTTAATATCTGTCTGGAGGAATAATGTCAAATCAGTCAAATGCTAAGGCTGCACTGTGACTTTTTTAAACTATAAGGCAGTCAGCAGAAAGGAAACACTAGGGCTTCCCTCTGTCATTTATTGGTGGACACTTGCTGGAGACGGCATTTACAAAGCAGGCTCATGCTCCTCCTTTTGTGTGGCTCCTTCAGGGCCTCCTCCTAAGGTACTAACTTATGTTCATGCTCGTATGTGTGCAGCTGTGCACACGAGGGACCTGGGAGGTGGCAGGGGCCATCGGTAAATTTTCATCACTAGAGAAGTGGGTGCATTTCACACACTGTTGTTCACTAGTGCTTCTTTTTAATGTCTGTGGGTGTTTTACCTTCATGCATGTCTGTGCACCCATTACTGCATGCCTGGTGATCATGGAGACCAGAAGAGAGCATTGGGTCCCCTGGAGCTGGAGTTACAGATAGCTGAAAGCACCATGTGGGGATCAAACCCAGGATGTCTTCCTGAAAGAGCAGTCTGGTGTTCTTAACCTCTAAGGCGTCTCTCCCTCCCTCCTTTCCTCCTTCCTTGTCTCCCTCCCTCCCTCCCTCCCTCCCTTCCTTCCTTCCTTCCTTCCTTCTTTCCTTCCTTCCTCCCTTCTCCCCTCTTTCCTCCCCCCTTCCTTTTTAGAGAGAGAATGCCACTATGTAGTTCTGGCTGACCATGCTGGTCTTGAACTCAGAGATCTGCCTGCCTCTGCCTCCCAAGTGCTGGGACCATGTGTGTTTTATAGCACCCTCAGTGGTGTTGGTTTACTATTTTGGATCGTTTTGTCCTAATTTTTGTTGTTGTTGCTGTTGTTATCACCATAGCAATTCTGGTCCATGTTTTGATCCTGGAGTAAATAATATCCAAGTTAAAAAGTAAAAAATAATGCTAATAAACATTTTTAAATGTTTCCTATTTTATTGCTTTGACATTATTTTAATTTTGTTTGTAACATATAATGAATAGGCCGAGTGGCGGTGGTGGCGCACGCCTTTAGTTCCAGCGTTTGGGAGGCAGAGGCAGGTGGATCTCTGCAAGATTGAAACCATCCTGGTCTACAAGAGCTTGTGGGAACACCAGACCTTGAGCAGAGACCCACTTCCCCTTCTGCCTGGGAGTAGGCAGCTGTAAGACAATGTTTACTAAAAACATGTTTACTAAAAACAATACAATGCCTGGGGGCATTAAGTTCCTGGAAAAGGCCTGCCCGCAGAAACCACCCTGACCTCGACCTTGTCCAAAGACTAACCACCTCTTCTGCCACGCCCAGATCAGTTTCTGGGGTCAGAACAGAACCAGCCAGGAGCGAGGGGAGAGGAGAGAGCAGAAGCTTCTCTGGTGGGAGCTTTTCCTAGGAAGTTTTCTTGAACCTTTTTGGAGCCTGTTTAAAGTTTTCTTTACATCGTTGAACGAGTCTCTGTGTTGTCAATCCCCGACACCCTCCGCACGTTCTCGGACACAGGCCGCGCAGCAGACGTGACAGAGCTAGTTCCAGGACAGCCTCCAAAGCCACAGAGAAGCCCTGTCTCGAGAAAAAAAGACATAATGAATAATGTCCATCTTGGACACTATTTGGTATATAAACCATCTGGTTTATACATTCATGTAGACAAAGAGTATATGTGGCTGGGTCCAAAGAAGGTTATGAAAATAAGACTTTAGCAAAAACATTCATTCATTGTTTGATTTTAAATTATTGTTTTGTAGGCAAATTTGATTAGGAAAAAAATGTTTCTTTTCTATGTGAGGCCCCTCCATTGAGCCAATAACGAATTTGTTTGAAAATAATTTACGGCTTCTAGAACTCCAGAGAGTATAATTTTTTCCCTTTAATTAGTAGCTTAGAATTTTTTTAAGCCAATGCCAAATGCAATGTGAGCTCAAGTTTTTCAGATCATCTCTAAACTTAGAACCCGTGATTTTCAAGTGGGTTCTAAATTTGGCAAAATACCTCCCCCTTGTCATGGTAGCTAGTGTTTCCCATTCTTAAGAGTTTGTTTGTCTTTTTTTCCTAGCAAGAAACACTTTTTCTTTATTTTTAAATAATTGTTTCTATTTCCCCTTTGGTGAGTACCAAATGCCACAAAACCTCTTTGATAGCAAGAAAATCAATATAGCAGCTTTTTGGAAGAAAAGGGGGACCGTGGAAGGAAAAATCATTTGCCTCTCTCTTCCCTTTTTCGGGGGACCCCATACAAAGTCTTGCTAATTAACCCCCCAAAGAGGGGCCTGGGAGATGGCTCAGAACAGTGAGCACCTTACCAGCTGAGTTCAGATCTCCAGCATCCTCAGAAAGAGTTGGGCATGTGACTCATGTTCTCTATAATCCATCGCTGGAGAGGCAGGGACAGGAGGCTCTCTGAGCTCACTGATCACAGACAGCTAGCCTGAATCACTAAGCTTCAGGTATAGTGAGAGATACTGCCTCAAAAAATAGATGGAGTGATGGAGGAAGACATTTGATATCAACCTCTGACCCCCATAAGTATATACTATACACAGGCACAACCCACATGAACATGTATGTGTAACACAGACCACCATCACACACATCTGTCACACACACACACACACACACACATACATGCATATCTCTCACACATACACATGCACACACTCTTTATACATACATATACCCACATACACACACACACACACACACACACACTCATCCTCCCAGAATGAACTGGTGTCTAAACTTGATGGTGGTGAGTAGGTTTGAGTGAAGGTAGACACTTCTCTCTCTGGACTGGACAAAGGTGGCACATGACTTTAATCCCAGTACTGGGGGAGGCAGAGGTAGGTGGATATATGAGTTCAAGGCCAGCCTGGTCTACAGAGTGAGTTCCAGGGCAGCCAGGGCTACACAGAAAAACCCTGTCTCAGCAAAACAACAGCAAAACGAACAAAAAGAAGTGAAGATTGCATTTCATCCCTATTCCTTGTCCTTTTGTAAGCACCTTAAGTAGCCCACAGCATTCACGCCGTTGTAGCACCCGTCAGAATCACATTCCTTCTATGGCTGAAAGCATCCCCCTTTCCTTACATGCCACACTTTGTTTACCCACTGTGCCGGTTGACTTTAATGTGAACTTGACTGGACATAGAATCACCATGGAAACAGATCTATGGGCAGGTGTGAGGGGTTCTCTGGATTAGATTAACTGAGGTGGGAAGACCCACCCAGAATGTGGGCGGCGCCCTTCCAATGGGCTTGGGTCCTGGACTGACTACAAAGAGTGCCTGAACAGCCCCATTCATTGCTGGCTGTTTCCTGTCCGTGGGACACAACGTGACCAGTTACACCCTGTGCCTGCTGCCGATTCCCTGCCATACTGGACTGTGGAAGTGTAAGCTAAAATAAAAAGCTTCCTTTCCTTTGTTTGCTTGATTGAAGACTGGGTCTCTCTAAGTAGCCCTGGCTGTCCTGGAACTTGCTCTGTAGACCAGGCTGGCCTCAAACTCACAGAGATCCGCCTGCCTCTGCCTCCCGAGTGCTGGGATTAAAGGCGTGCGCCACCACCATCACCCGGCTCCAATGGATGATCTTTAACTTATGATGTCTAATATCTTGTTTTGATATTGGCCTAGTTTAGCCCCTCCCCTCTTTCCTCCTCCCATGCCCCCCTCCTTCTCCTCTTCCTCTTTTTCTTCAGTGATGTACCTGCAGATTTAGTGACTCTCACTCCTGACAGGAGGGTCAGGGTCTTTATTTTCATTAAAATGGAGGAAAAAATGCCACTACATAGTCTTCTAAGGCCAGTTTTGGATATTGTTGGGCAGATCTGTGAGTTTTTCAAAGTTGTTACATGCTTTTTAAAAAACGATTTCTTTTGAATTATGTGTATATGTGTGTGTCAGTGCGGGTTTTCTTAGAGTTCAGAAGAGGGCCAGAGTTGCAGGTGGTTGGTGGCAAGTCACCCAAGGTGGGTGTGGAGGACTGAACTAAGGTCCTCTGCAATAGCAGTATAGGCCCTTAACCACTGAGCCTCCACATACTTATGTAAACATCTGTCTGTCTGTCTGTCTCTCTACCTATATACCTGTGGCATGTATATGTAGGATGTGTGTGTGTGTGTGTGAGCTTGTACTGTGGAGCAATACGGAAGTCAGAGGACAACTCTGGGGTAGGCTTACTCCTTCCACCTTTACACGAGCTCCAGATATTGAACTCAGGTTGCCAGGCTTGTGCAGTAAGCGCCTTTATCTGCTGAGCCGTCTCACTGGCCCAGGCTCCCATACCCTTTCTTGTTCCTGCTGGAATCTGGGAAGAGTGGATGGAACTGGAGGGAGTGAGCCCTGCTGGGGGCACTGGCGAGCACTGGGCTTGCTTTCCTCCGTAATGTCTTCACTTACTCTGCAGAAGTCTAGTTATGGAGTATGCTCTAGTCTGGCTCTTAAGCATCCCCAAAGGTCCATGTGGTACAAGCTTGCTCCCTGGGATAATGCTATTAGGAGGTCATTGGGGAGTGAGTGTGTGTGTGTGTGTGTGTGTGTGCGCGCGCGCGCACGTGCGTGCGTGCGTGCCTGCCTGCCTGCCTGCCCTTGAATGGGGCTGTGGAGTTCTGCTTTCTGCGTTCCTCTCTCTTGCTTCCTGCCCATAATCTTCTCTTGGTGCCACAACCTGCTCCTCCTGCCACTAGGTGGGGCCTGCCTTGCCACCAGCCCAACAGCAAGGTGCAGCTGATCATGTGCCCTTGAAAGCCTGGGACCAAAGAAACCTTTTCTCTTCATAAGCTACCAGCTTTGGGTATTCTGTATAGCCACAGAAAGCTGATTAACAAGACCAAATCTCACAAATCAAGGAAGGACTCAGCAAATACTTCACTCTGGGAGTGGGGTCCGAAATCACCGCAGTGATATGAACTTTACCTGAATGACATGGCACATAGGTCTGACATGGGCCTACTGTACCTCTGATGTCCAGCCTGGGTCCCTAGGCACAGGAAGTGTCCTGGCCACCAGTCCAGCTGTCTCAGCTCTCACTCATTCTTTCCGTTTCCGTTTCCTTGTCTCACACTGAGCTTTGCTGTGTCCCCGTCTTACAGGCAGCCTCAAAATCTGACTCAGTGCTGACCTTTCCAAGACCATGAACATTTCCCAAACCGTGCTGTTCTCACAGAGACACCAATAGGAGAGACAGCCCTTCATGGATTGCTCCTTCCCTACTCCGCAAAAACCAGAGCCGCGACACTTGGATTTCTTAAGGGAACCTTGAAAGGTCAATCCATCGGTTCCATCAGTGTCCTTTGCTATTCCGTTGCTCTGATTAACACTGTGGCCAAAAGCGAGGTGGGAGGGAAGGTTTTATTTTACCCAGAGAATCAGGGCTCAAGCAGGAAATGAAGCATAGACCATGGAGGGGTGGTGCCCGTACTAGCTCCATCCCAGGCTCATGACCGGCTAGCCTGGGCTCATGTTCAGCTAGCTTTCTTTCTTATACAGCCCAGGTTTCCCATCAAGTGGGTGGCACCGCCCACAGTGGGCTGGGCCTTCCTCCATCAATTAGCTCTCAAGAAAATGCTGCCCAGACTAGTCAAGCCCATAGGTCAGCTTATCTGGGCAATTCTTCAGCTGAGGTTTCTTCTTCCCCAGGTAACCCTAGGCTTGCAGCAAGCTGACAACTGAAGTTACCTATGACAATCACCTCAAATAATTTTGCAGTGTCCTGCTCTTAATAGTTCCGAAAGCTGTGTCACTGAATTCATTTAGACAAACACTAAGATTACGAAACAAAACAACAACAGAGTAAGCTGTATCCCCAGCCACAGTGACTTGGTTAAGGTGAATTTTAAATTCACCTGCCAATCATCATAAATGCTCTTGAATACTCCATTGAGACACAGATTGATGAGGATTTTCTAATAAAGGAATGGGCACCTCAAGGACCACAGGCTAAGTGTGAAAATCACCATCAATATAAAAGCTAAAGAGCCTTGGCCAAATCACATGCTTGAAGTGAAATACACGTACGACAACTTGAACTCGGAGGTATTTTGGTATTCCATGCATTTGCATGGCTTAGAAATTTCTAACCAAGCAGGGTGTTGGTGGCACACGCCTTTAATCCCAGCACTCGGGAGGCAGAGGCAGGCGAATCTCTGTGAGTTTGAGGGCAGCCTGGTCTACAAGATCAAGTTCCAGCACAGCCTCCGAAACAATACTCAGAAACAGTCTCGAAAAACCAAAAAAAAAAAAAAAAAAAAAAAAAAAGAAGAAGAAGTTTCTAACCTAGGGCTGGAATCATCTGCCATCATCAGATGGTTAAAGAGTTCATCATGGTCTCCAAAAGGTTCTTTTGACCCCTTGCCTTAGAAGGAAGGCAAGATTAAAACCAAGATATTTCTGGGCTGGTGAAGATGGCTCAGCAGGTGAAGCCCTTGAAGTGCAGACTTGAGGACATGAGTTTGATCCCTGGATTCCATGGGGGAAGAAGAGGGGACTCTCAGATATCAACCTCTGACCTCCACTAGTAAGCTTTTCAGATATGGGTCAACACGTATGTACCTTCACGGGCATACGACAGTGACAGGCAAAAGAAAACGGGCGGTGGGGTCTTCAAACAGAGTGTTAACTTGGGCCTCGAACGGCCCATAGACTGACCTCCATCACTGGCCAGGAAGAATTTCAGTCAGGTGACTTAGAGGTGGTGATAAATACAAGCCAAGCGGTGACTGAACACGGTGCTCCGGTTCCAATTCCTCATTTTCATACAGAAGAAAAGGGAGTCTCTGTCCATGCTTTATAACAGACTGATTAGAAGATAGACTGTGGAAACTCCTTTTATAGCCAGACTCTGCAGCCAAATTCTGCAGCCAAAAACTAGATTCTGAACTTGCATCTTGAAAGCCAGGATCCATTCAGAGTGTTCCAAGAATAGGTCTCAAATTGCTGGAAAGTATCGCATCCGCACGTTGTCTGTACGCTAGCCTCCAAATGGATTTGAAACTGAGAGGAAGGTTTGATTCAGCCGTGTACAACCCAATCAAGTTATTGCTTCCTTCATTTGTTTGTCATATTCACAAAAGCACAATTGACTTATTGCTCTCATAAGTGTTCCTTTGGTCTGCGGCATGAGGTACTGGTCAAAGTTGTGGGATCCCAGCAGTACAGGAAATGGATCAAAAACACAGTGTAAGCTGAATGTGGGCCCAGTCAGATCCAGGTGTTGGTCCCAGCTTTCGGCCCTGACATGGGGTCTCTGTCATTTATCTGTTGCCAATGCCAGACTCTGGGGATTCTCCGTCTCTCATTCCACGCTACCTTAGGACACTGAGGTCACAGCCATGCAGCTTCGTGTAGAGCCTGGGAAGTTGAACTCAGGGCCTTGGGTTTGTGCAGCACATGATGTCACCCACTGAGTGACCTTTCTCAGTTTTTCCCTTTAAAATGGCTACTGTGTATGTAGGAGGGGGCGCACGAGCCAGGGTGTGTGGTGCAGGTTGAGGACAACTCTGTAGAGTGGGTTCTAGCCTTCTACTTTTATGGGGCTCCAGGGATTGAACTTGGGTCATCAGGCTTGTACAGCAAGCGCCTTTACCCACTGAGCCATTCTGCCATTCCCAACCTCAAACCTGTAGTCCTCCTGCCTTTGCCTCCCAAGTTTTGTCCCATCATGATCATTCAAGGCTGTTCTCCTGAAGGCCACACCCTTACCTAAGGTATCTCTGAATGGAAAAAAAAAAAAAAAAGAGGACATGGCTGCTCCCAGATATGGCTAAGGAGAAGGTTTATTGTAGGTATGAGGGAAAGCACAGCCAGAAGAATCTGGAAGGGTCCAGACTGAACCAGAGAATGAGAGGAGGGGCTGGGGGTGGGGGCAGGGTGGAGAGGAAGAGAGGGAGAGGAACCCGGAGCCAAGAGGCCAGGAGACCACGTTGCCAAAATGGTTGTGTTGTAGATGGAGGAGAAGCTGGGAGGGACAGGCAGCTCAGGGGCTGGGGAGGCTGAGGGTAAGGGCCGGTAGATAGAAGGGCTGGAGTGCTGAGGAGCGGGAACTCTGACAGGTATGGTGGTGCTGAGAGACTAGTGCCAGAGTCCGCTTTGATGTGGTAAATAGGCACCGCAACTAGCCATTTGTCCTGCGTTTGGGACCTGACAACTTCCTTGTAATTAGTCTTGTTAGTAAGTCAGTGTGTTTTCTTTTTAGATGTTTCCTGACCTTTATACAGACTATCTTATATAGGATAGTAAATCAGCTTTACTGGGACATGATCTCAAACTGTACACTCGTCTATGTATCCCATCAGACTCATTTGGATAACATGTGCAACTCTTCTACAGCTTTCATTTTTTAGTTAGTCCTAGACCTTGGTGGTAGCTAAGAGCAATTTGTTCTTAGCAAGAGCACTCTACACGACCCAGGTTAGGCAGTTTATGGTAATCCTGTGACTTCAAAGGGCAAAAGAAGTTTTAGGGTTGACTTACAGCAAGCCTCAAGAGTTCACAAATCAACTGGGGGAGAACAGCAGAGAAAAGACTTAAAATCCAGCCAGGTGTGGTGTGCATGTCTGTGATCCCAGTATTTGTGAGGTTGAGGTGGGATTTGTGAGCTCGAGGCCAGTTTGGCATTCAAGGAAACCGTACCTTAAGAAAGGAACAAAAATAAGCACATGGAAACACTTGCTTACAAAGAGGATTTCTGTCTAGCAGTGGTGGCAGAGGCAGGCAGATCTCCGTGAGTTAGAGGCCAGTCTAGTCGACAAAGTGAGTTCCAGGACAGCCAGGATGGTTACACAGAGAAACCCTGACTTGGGGGCAGGGGCGGGGCAGGGTGGGGTGGGGTGGTGGTGGTGGAGAGGATTCCCTGAGTATCTTCAAATGTCAATAGTTCCAAGTTCTATGGTTTTGCTAGTGCCAGACATGACACTGGACACATTACGTAATGATTCTTTTGGTCTTCACAACTCTGTGAGGGTTTTACTGCAACCATCCCATTTTACAGAGAGAAAGAATAAGGTCCAGAAGTTAGGGAATTTATCCAGGAGAGGGATGTGGTGAAAACAGATGGGGTTGGGCTTTAATATCTCGAGAGACACACTTCAGAGTCCACTCTCTCCTGATTTGATGGGATGGGAGGTGAGTGAAGGAGAAAGGGTCACAATAACTAGATGCAAAATTAGGTTTAAATGCAGAAGTTGTAGAAGGCTTAGTGTAGGGGCCGGGGGTTCCCAGCACTGGCTGCTTGTCCTAGTTAGGAGTTCTATGGCTGCTATGATGAAACAACCACGACCAAAAGCAAGCTGGGGAGGAACGGGTTCATCTGCCTTATACTTCCCCATCATAGTCCATTATTGAAGGAGTCAGGGTAGGAACTCAAACAAGGCAGGAACTGAGGCAGAGGCCATGGAGGAACACTGCTTACTGGCTTGCTGTCCATGGCTTGCTCAGTCTGCTTTCTTATACAATCCAGGACCACCTGCCCTGGGGTCTCCCCATTGCAATGTGCTGTGCCCTCCCCATCAATCATGAATTAAGAAAATGCCCTACAGCCCTATCTTATGGGGGCATTGTCTCAGTTGAGGCTCCCTCCTCTCTGACCACCCAGCTCTGTCAAGCTGACATAAAACTTGACACTGCTCTTCCAGAGAACCTGGGTAGGATTCCTGGCAACCACATGTTGGCTCACAAACACCTATGGCTCCAATTCTGGGGGATTCAGCACCCTCTTCTGATCTCTAGGGAGACTGAAACACATGGTACAAAAACATGCAGACAGGCAAAACACCCACACACACAAAATAATAAAGTGGAAGCTTGGAATAATGGTGGCTCAAGTAAGCGTGTGACAGATATGCATTCCCCAGTAATAAATCCTATTCCTGTCCCCCTCCCCCCATCTTCCTGCCTCAGCCTCCCAAGTGCTAGGATTGCAGGTGTGGCACTTGGCTTTAATTAGCTCACTTCATCTGAGGCTTTGATTCTTCAGGGCAGTTAAGCTACCACACTGTTTTGAGGAGCCTCCTAGATGCTACAGCCAAGCACTACCTGAGGTTGTGTGTGAGTTCAAAGGACCCACTGCAGGGAGGCCATGGTGAAGGTGCCCTGCGCACTAAGGCTTTGGAGGCCCAGCAAGAAACCAACAAGCAGAGAGTCAAAGCAGGCTGCCAGGGAGAAGAGAATGGGGGCGGGGCTTCAAGTTAGAAGCAGCTGGGCAAACCGGATCAGGAGGAATCTTATAGTCAGTCCCTGCATGAGATGAGCTGGCCTGAAGGGAAGGGCAGTTAGAACAGTGTTGTTGTCAAGTGCTCTGGTCCAGCCAGGGATCAAGGGCCCACCCAGAGTATCTGCTGTTCTGGCTGCTTCCTGGTTTATCTTTTGACTCACAAAGTCAGTTGCTTTTCTATCACCCTGTGGTCTGGCTCAGAGTCATCTTTTACATCTGAAACTGTTTTTTTCTGCTTAATGTTACTCAGCATCTTATCTAGCAATCCTTAGCCACTTCTTTTCAAAATGCCAGAGATGCATGAAAAAGCCAGGAACCCTGCTCACACCCCCAAAAGGATTATTTGATATAGGATGTCCAAGGGGAGTCATTTACAAGTAAGAGAGCCTGCAACGCCCCAAAGTCAGGAGCTGGGAACAAAGAAAAGCTCAGGTAAAGAGAGGAGACAATGAAGTTGTAGAACCCATGGTTAAAGCCACGGAAGAGAAATACCGGTCAAAGACTGGAGTTGGAGAAGAGAGAGGAGGAAAAGCCAGACCTAGAGAAGTATGTATAAAACCCGCTCTTGTTTTGTTTCACTGTGGCAAATAGTATATATTTATTTCATTAACTGGCAAAAATGAGTCACTGTTGAAAACTCACAGCTTTTAAAAATACCCCACCCCTACATGCTAGAGATCAAACCCAGCTCTTCTGGAATGGTTCCCAAGAGCTGGACCCCAAGCCCCAAATACCTTATTTCATTTTTTTTCCAGATTTTTCTTATGGAAAATTACAAACAGATGCAAATGTAGAGAGGGGAGTCACACTTGGGTGTGATGACACCTTAGGCCCTAGTTTCCTAGCTCCCTACCTCCCTCACTGCTCAGAGGAGATCTGTAGTCACTCTGTGAGGACGGGCCCAGCTCAACCGTCATTCACGCCCCTCCCCTCTTCTCGGGAAGCAGAGAACATCAAGGAGGCAGATGTGAGAGAAGGAAAAAGCAGCCACAGAAACATCAGTGTACTGAGTAAAGGGGAAGGCGGGGGAAGCTCCTGGTGGCCCAACCCCTCAGGAAGTAGCAGGGTTTAGGGTCTTACAGATAGGGCTGGGGCAGCTGGGCAGAGTCCCTTGAGGACTGGAAAAGGATCAGAGAAAGTGTCTAGTGTTGTTTCATCTTTGTGCAGATGCTGCAGGGCACTTCTGCAACCCAGGAAGCACAGCCTTCAACACACCCAGGTGCTAACCTGAGGGGTACATTGCTGCACCATGTAACCAGAGGTACTCTTGGCATATACTTCAATGTAGAAAAATGCCCCAGAAAAACACCCAGCCAACAGGAGTTTCTCAGCCCCATTATAATCTTACAGGACCTACATGTGGTCCATCATTATCGTCACGACGAGGCATATTTCTATTAATTGATGGGCTGAGCCCTTATCTATCAGCAATGCCCCCCATCCCCCCCAGCTACATGGCTCCACTTCATTTCCTCTAATCTTAACGAAGATGAGTTTCTCTTGTCCCCATTGCCTGTAGTGACCACTTTTCTCCACTGTTTGGTTTGGTTTGGTATCTCAAGACAGGCTTTCTCTGTGTAGTTCTGGCTGTGCCGGAACTCATCTTGTAGACTAAGCTGGCCTTGAACTCAACCCACCTGCTGGGATTAAAGGCATACGCCACCTCTAGCTCATGTCCCTCCTCTTTTAATTGCTATGTCCTGCCTCACATGAACCCTTTCCCTGAAGAGCACCAGGCACTGACCATCCACAGACTGCAGCTGTCCCTGGGGCCTGGAAACCTCCATCCAGTGCTGCTGTGCTTGAGGGATGGTTAGGCATGGACTAGTGCCTCACCAGTGGGAGGCCTTGCTTGCAGGACCTCCTCCCTGCAGATCGGCTGCTCCCCAGGATCCCTGGCATCTGTCTAGGTGCACACTGCCATCATGGGAGCTTATTTTTCTGTGCACAGGCTCTTGGGTACCCACACAGGATGGTGGTGTGTGTCAGAAGATGTGTCCAGGAAAACATGGGTCACACAAGATTAACCAAAGAACTCAAGTCTATGGAGACGTGTCCCCCTAAACTGGTGTCTGCACACACTGCTTTTCTCAGAGACTTCACATTCTCCTGAAAATTCTGCCACTTGCTATGTGCACCCCAAGTCTCACAGTCATAGGGATGCCTCTGCAACCCCTGCTGAGTTCTGGGGCCTCTCAACACCTAATCACAAGGCCACTTATTGGCTGGTGGGCCACTTCCTGCTCATCTAAGTCTTAGTTTTAGTGTCACTGTCTGTTGGAAGTGAGCCCTGGGGTACAGCAGTCAGAGGGTACAGCATCCTACATAGGCATTCAGAGGTGACACCTGGACCCGGATGCTCTTTTCAGCTAGTTTGGAAGAATACAAGAAGCAGGTGCTGTTTCTTCATCCATACACCCCAACACAGTGGGGCACATCTTACTGCTTCAACAAGTGTTGGTTGAGTGACTGAAGGAGGAGAGAAAGCATGTGGTCCTTGTTCTTGTCACTGCAGAAACACAAATGTACGGGTTCTTCATAGCCATTGCAGTCTGTGTCCTGAAGTTTGAAATTTTGAGTTCTCCAGAGTTAGAACTATCCCACTTTACTTGTTGACAACAGAATAAACTGATCTCTAGTATCAGAACTTCTGAGAGTGGCCAGCTTTTCACACCACAGACAGACCTTTTCATCCATCAGTTTACTGGAGGCAGAAAACTCATTTGGCCCAGCATGGACCCACATCCCTGTCATCCAGCACTCAGGAGGCAGACAGAGAATAAGCACGTTCCTTAGTCCACATTGTTAGTATTTGTAGCATCATCCTAAACAAAAATTAAGAAAGGTCTTTTGTGCCTAGAAGCAGTGCTGCACACCTTTAGTTTCTGCATTTGGGAGGCAGAGGCAGAATGATCTCTGTGAGTTCAAGGCCAACCTGTTCTACAGTGTGAGTTCCAGGACAACCAGGGCTACACAGAGAAACCCTGTCTCAAAAAACAACAACAAAACAAAAAAAAAGGCCTTTTGTAGGGTGTAGAGGTATACTCTTTAATCCCAGTACTACTACTGGCAGAACAGGCAGGTCTCTGTGAGTTCAAGGTCAGCTGGGTCTGCACATTGAGTTTGAGAACAACCAGAGCCACAAGGAGAGACCCTGTCTCAAAAAAGTCAAAAAAGGAAGGCTTTTGTTTTTGGTTTTTCAAGATAGGGTTTCTCTGTGTAACAATCCTGGCTAAGAACTCAAGAACTCAGTCTGTAGACCAGGCTGGCCTCGAACTCACAGAGATCCTCCTACCTCTGCCTCCTGGGTTCTGGGATAAAGTCGTGAAGTTGTGTGCCACCACCACCCAACCTTTACTTGGGATTCTTTTTTTTTTTAATTTACTTAACTTTTATTTTATGTGTATTAGTATTAGATGCCTTGGAACTGGAGTTACAGACAGTTGTGAACTGCCATGTGAGTGCTGGGAATTGAACCCAGATCCTCTGCAAGAGCAGCCAGTGCTCTTAACCACTGAGCCATCTCTCTAGCCCCTACTTGGAATTCTTGCAGAGTTAAAAATACAGAAAGGCAGACCTTGAAAATATCTGTGTGTCCCCTGTCCCCACCACTACACAGTACTGAATTAAGCCTTCTCCAGTTTTGAGTTTATCTTTTTCCTCCCCACTGTCTTTCATTCTGACAATGAGGGAGTTTCCTAAGCAGAGCTAGAAAAAAAGCCTTTTTTTTTTCTCAAATTTCTCTGTTTACTCTTCCCTGCACTTTTCTTTTTCTTTTAGTGTTTTTAGATGTAGGATTTTGTTGTTGTTTGTTTTTAAATGAACTTTAGAGTGGCTTTGAACTTTTTTTTTCCTTTTTTTTTTTTTTTTTGACAGCTTTGGCCATCCTGAAACTCAGGCTGGCCTCAAACTGCCAGAGATTCGCCTGCCTCTGTCTCCCGAGTGCTGAGATTAAAGGTGTGTTCCACCACCAACCAGCAAAGTTAACTTTTCTTTCTTTTTTTTTTTTCTCCCTCTTGTTTTTCGAGGCTGGGTTTCTCTGTGTAGCCCTGGTTGTCCTGGAACTTGCTCTGTAGATCAGGCTGGCTTGGAACCCAGAAGTCTGCCTGCTTCTGTCTCCCAATGCTGGGTCTATTACTGATGAATAATATAGAAAATACATGGTGTAAAATAATAAATAATAGGTCCGCATCCCACCTGGAGTTGGTAGCACATGCCTTTAATCCCAGCACTCAGGAGGCAGAGGCAGGCAAATCTCTGTGAGTTTGAGGCCAGCCTGGTCTACAGAGCAAGTTCCCGCACAGCCTCCAAAACAATACAGAGAAACCCTGTCTTGAAAAATGAAAAACAAAAAAACAAACAAACAAAAAAATAGGTCCGCATCCCTCCCACCCCTGCGTCCCAGTAATAAAGAAGTATGCCAGTGTAAGCCAGATCAAGCCAAATTGAAAAAGCATAAAAACAGAAACACTGAGCCAAGAAACTCCTAGGCAGGTTCATTGGTTCTAGAGATTGAGGTCAGAGAAGTCAGTCACATGCAGCAATGATAGCAGGGAGATTTTATAGGCTGTAGGTGAGGGGTGATGACATGTCTGCCACAAGCTGGGTTTGTGCCCAAGTATGGTCAAAAGCTGAGCTCTTTGGTGGGGACTTGGGCGGCTGGTGGCATCAGTGCAATAGCCACCAAGAATGCAGAGTTGGGCTTTTTGGTGCCTTTCCTTTGTTTGGAGAGTCTCTGAGTGGGCAGGGTTTGGAGAGAGAGGGGGGAATGGGGCTTCCAGGACCATGTAAGGGTGAGCTGGAGGTTCCAACACACCCTTATTATTGGGTCACCACACCTGGCCAAAAAATAAATCATTTGTGTGTGTGTGTGTGTGTGTTGCAGGGATTGAACTCAGGCCATCAGGCAAGCATGTTAGGGATTTTCCACAGTGAGCCATTTCTTGGGCACAGTGGCAATATTTTAAATGTATACAATGCTGGGTGTGGTAACACACACCTTTAATCCTAGCTCTCAGGAGGTGGAGGCAGGTGGATTTCCATGAGTTCAAGGCCAGTGTGGTCTACAGAATTAGTTCCAGGACAGCCAACAGTATACATAGAGACTCTTGTCTCAAAAAAGAAAGAAACAAAAGAAGTATAAAATCCAATGCTGTACTGAAGGCCTGCTCTCTTGCATCAAAGCTAGACATCTCAGGATGTGTGTGTGGTAGAGTTGTGTATGCCTGTAATCCTTGCCACTGGAAGCTGAAGCAGGAGGATGGAATGTTCCATGCTAGATGGGCTATACCCTAAGACTATATCTCAAACAAATAAACCCCAGGATGTAGATGCTGTCTTCATTTCCCAGAAGAAACTGAAATTCTGAGCTGCTATGTATCTTAATTAGACCTCCTGAGGTCACCTACCCCTCCCACATCCTTCTTTTTTTTTCAGCTTGGGGTTCAGTCCCTAGCCCCCGGTCATGCTTGGCAACTGTTCTAGTTCCGAAGCACTCCTCTGCTCTCCCTAGAACTGGGAGTTGAACCTACAGTCTCAACATAGGACATAAGCAAGCATTCCACCATTGAGCTAAATCCCCAGCCCTAAAAAAACAAAAGTAAACATTTTCTTTTTTTGTAAAATGACCTACCTGTCAAGGTCACTTGTGTATCCCAGTCGCACCCAGAATCCCCAGGATGGGACTCAAATGACATGATATTTAAACAACATACCCTCCTACAGTCTCTTGCTTCAGGCAAGGGTATTGTCGCCTGCCTGGTGGCCCCAGCCAGCAGTCTGGAAGTCTAGTTGCAGGGCACAGACAGGACATACAACAGTCCTCCACAAGTATTGGCTGTGTGAGTGATTTAACAGTTGAATGAGTGAGCAGGAGCAGTGAACCTCAGTTCTTCCCTCGCACTAACCAGAAGATTAATTGATCATAACGTCCTACATCACAAATCTCTCTCAAATCCTCTCTCCCTTTTTGATCCCTGCCTTGCTCCTTTTGCTGGATTTTGTCAAGGCTACAGTGAGATTAGTATACATAAAAGCGCTCTCTGGGGGCAGGGAGGAAGAAGGGAGGAATCCCCGGTGGAAGCCAGACTGAACGTACTGGACCCAGTTTGTCTGTTCTGTTCTAGCTCTGATGTTTGTCTTTTCCTGACCCTGTATTCTCTGCCGAGGCTTGGAGATGCTCATCACTCCATTTGCTGGAGGAAACACGACTCAGTCTCCGCTTAACTACTGACATGCCGTTGCAGCCTTTTGTGTCGTTTACTTCAGTTATTTCTCGGAGTAAGATTCATCTAGCAAAAAGGAGTATCTGTTTAGTTTTTGTAGCTCCCATCAAGTAAATGCTGACCATCAAGGAAATGACATAATTCTGTAATTCAGGACAACACAGATGAAACCCAGCAGGATAATGTTAAGTTAAATAAGCCATCACAGAAAGACAAGCTCTACATGGTTTCACTCACAGGCAGAATAAAACCAACCTGATCTCAGAGAAGGTGAGATCAGAATGGTGGTTACAAGGGGTCTTAGGGAAGTAGGAAGGGGGTAAGGGTCTGGTTCAGTTACAGTGGAGCAAGAAATTGTGTGTGCATGGCAGGATCATGATAGACAAGTCACTGTAAATTTTAAAAAGCTATAATCGAGGCTGGAGAAATGGCTCTGGGGCTAAGAGTACTGGCTGCTCTTGCAGAGGATCCAGGTTTGGTTTCCTACATTCACAAGGAGACTTCAGCTCTAGGTGATCTGATGCTCACTACTGGCCTCTTCTGGTACTGCACACAATTGGTACACATACATATATATATATGCAGGCACACACACATAAACTATTAAAATAATTGCCAGGCAGTGGTGGGGCACGCCTTTAGTCCCAGAACTCTGGACGCAGAAGTAGGTGTATCTTTGTGAGTTCAAGGCCAGTCTGGTCTACAGAGTGAAGTTCAGGGCTACACAGAGAGGCCCTGTCTCAAAAACAAAACAACAACAAAAAAGCAAAAAACAAACAAAAAGTGTAACTTGAAAGAAGGGTGAGACATGGAGTGAGACACGGTCAGCCCATGTGACATAACCAGCTAATGTCTAGCCATGACTCTTGAGAACACAGGAGATTGTTCTGTCTCTGACACGGGCAAATGCTGACATCATCAATAACTGCCTTTGCTAGCTGGCGATCACACAACAGTCTATCTGGATAGTTTCCCTCGGCATAGGCTCCAGCTAGCCAGGAGCTGCTTATTATGCCTTCTCTGCAGGCCAAGGGCTTGGGATATGCATATGTAATAATCTTCCCTGGGAGTTTGGGTGATGTGAGGTCATTTCCGGGAAAAGAAGTGACCCATCCTGACAACGAGAGTCCAGTTTTGAGCGTGGGGAAATGACCAGCATACCCACCTTCTTGTAGGTTCCCTGGATGGCTCAGTTTCCAGTGCTCAATTACACAACAGCTGTAATCCCCTTTGGGAGGCTGAAGCATGAGGTCTGAGAGTCTGAGGCCAGCCTGGGCAACACAGTAAGACCTTGTCTAGAAAATTAGGGACTAGAGACAGCTAGTAAGGGCATGGACTGCTCTCACAGAGGACATGAGTTAGGTTCCCAGAACCTGAATGACAGGCAGCTCACAACCATCTGTCACTCCAGTTCCAAAGGATCCAATGTCCTTTTCTGGCCTCCTCAGTAGCCAGGCATGCACATGGTCCACAGACATACCTGCAGGCAACCACTCATACACATAAGATAAAAATAAATAAAATCTAAAAAAAATTTTTTTGGTTTGGTACTAGGACAGAGCTACCAATAATTTCTGAAATTGCCCTAAACATATTTCTGCTATTTCATATTAGAAATTTATTTGAAGCAATATTCTCAGCATTACTGATTATAAAATCAAAATATTGATCCACTCTGAAAAATGCTGAAGTTCTCTGTGTTTTGCAGCATCAAATCGTCAGCCAAGATTCAATTCTTTACATAAAAAAGATGCACATCTATTTCATTAGTATGCAAATTAGATTTTGTCTTGAATAAATGTTAAAATTATTTATATTTATATATACACACAAAAGAACTGTTATAAAATAGATTTTTTAGGAATTATTATTTATAAATGTTTGATCTGTATGCCTGCATACACCTATATACATGGAGTCATATAAAACTTTCACAGGTGAAAAAGCGTCGTGAATGGAAAAAAACCTCACTCTGGACAGATTTCCAGAGGGCATGGGTCACTTCCTACCTTGGGGATCTAAGAAATATCTGCTACTTTGGACTTGGCAGAAAGCACCTTAGCTTGCCTGTACTATCTATTCCAATACTTTGACCTCTGCAAAGCTGTTTCCTAATGTGTAAAATGGGAATAAGGCTGGTAAGTTGCTTAGGGACAGAACAGGAGTAATGCATTCGAGGACCACTGTCCCAAGGGGATTAAACCCCGGCAAATGCTAGTCACTGCTATTACTACTCCCTGGCATAATTTTTCCAGCTCTGTGTGACCCCTTTTCTTCAACGGTGTCCATGGACGTCACCCTTTTTGAAAACTACTGCACTGCTGATTTATTGTCAATTTCTTTTTTTTTTATTTCTTCCCTTTTTTTCTTTCTCTGGAGAAAGGGTCTCACTACACAGCCCTATCTCTCCTGGAACTCATCATGCAGACAAAGGTGGTCTCCAACTCACAGAGATGGTATAGTGTGTGCAGTCAGAGAGTGAAGAATCCTGGAAGCCCACGGCCAGCTAACCTAGGGGACACTGCATGGAAGAGCAAAGAGATCCTGTGTCAAGCAAGGACTGACACCCATGCTTTCTTCCGATTGCTGTACCTGCAATGTGGAACATGTATGTCTGCGATCACATACACACACACACACACACACACCCCACAGAGCACACAAAAATGATTGAAAAACAAACCTTAAAAATATACATTTAAAAAAGGGAGAAAAGGGGAGCAAATAAAATCCCGATTACAACATAAAAGAGCCGAGTGTTTACTGCAGAGGAAGAGAGAATGAAGGCACGGGATGCCCTGGCCTTCAAGGTAGAGGGACTGCAGGGGGCGGGGCCGCAGGGGGCGGGGCCGCAGGGGGCGGGGCTGCAGGCAGCTTTTCGGACCAGAGAGTGGTACTCTCCTACTGACAACAGGGAGGCAGAGGGCTTCAATAGATAGCAAGGTAGCAGCTTCTGGCAATACAAGCTGAAAGAACCGGAAGATGCCCTGAGCTCAGGGACACCAACACCACACTGCAGCTCTGTGTCACCTCAGTCTGCCCTACAGAGCTGAGCATCCTAGGTGGGCCTTGTCTGAAGTCTGTTTGCAATCCCTTTTGTTGTGTACCAAAAGATCAATACATACTTTTTTTTTTTTTTTGGTCTTTTAAGACAGGGATTTACTCTGTAGCCCAGGCTGGCCCGGCTTCAGTCTCCCTCATGCCGGGAGGACACAGAAGCATGAGCACTAAGGGCTGTCCAGTATCTCCTTAACAAGCTGTGCCACGTGAAGTGACTTTATGTGACCAGTGAAGTCCCGCTGTTCACTGGCCTCTGCTTAGTATCAACTGCCAAGCTTCTTTACCGAAAGATTCCTTGGATAATACCTGCTGTACTCACTCTGTGTTTCAATTGGTAGAACACATCACTCCAAGAGCAGTGTCTTCATAAACCTGGAGAAGAATTATTTACAGCGGAAATGCACCTAGATGCACACTGCATATATCCAGGGGCTACATTTCAGCTTCAAGGCATTGAAACCAGTTAGTGGGATGTTTTACAAACTAATCATCAGAATAATTTCTTGGTAAAAATCTCTTTGCATAGTTTTCCATCACAAGAAGCACATAGTTAATTTGTTTCCAAGTCAGTGCAGAAAAAGGTCCTTAGAAATACTGCTTTCCTGGCTTCCTTTCTTCCTTTCTCTCTCTCTCTCTCTCTCTCTCTCTCTCTCTCTCTCTCTCTCTCTCTCTCTCTTAAACAAACAAAAAAAGCAAAACAAACAAACAAACAAAAACCCCGAGGAGCTGGAGGGATGGCTCAGCAGTTTCCAGCACTGGCTATTCTTGCAGGGACTCAGGTTCAGTTCCCAGTTACTCACATAGAGGCTCACAACTACGTGTAATTCCAGTTCCAGGAGATCCGAGATTCTTGGACCCTGCATGTACAGGTGCACAAACATACATTCAGGCAAAACACCCATCCACATAAAAAAAATTTAAAAATTCAAAAAGGGGCTGGAGGGATGGCTCTGAGGTTAAGAGCACTTTCTGCTCTTCTGGAGGTCCCGAGTTCGATTCCCAGCAACCTCATGGTGGCTCACAACCATCTGTAATGAGATCTGGTGCCCTCTTCTGACCTGCAGGAATACATGCTGCAGACAGAACACTGTATACATAATAAATAAATAAATCTTTTAAAAAATTTAGCCAAGCGTTGGTGGCACACGCCTTTAATCCCAGTACTCAGAAGGCAGGAGAATCTCGTGAATTCGAAGCCAGCCTGGTCTACAGAGAGTTCCAGGACAGGCTCCAAAGCAATACAGAGAAACCCTGTCTCGAAAACCAAAAAAAAAAAGCCGGGCGTTGGTGGCGCACGCCTTTAATCCCAGCACTCGGGAGGCAGAGGCAGGCGGATCTCTGTGAGTTGGAGGCCAGCCTGGTCTACAAAGTGAGTTCCAGGACAGCCTCCAAAGCCACAGAGAAACCCTGTCTCGAAAAAAAACCAAAAAAAAAAAATTAAAAAAAAATTAAAAAGTTGGGTGCCAAGCCTGTTGGTATACATCTTTAATCCCTGCTCTCTAGAGGCAGAGGCAGGTGGATCTCTGTGAGTTTGAAACCAGTGAGTTCGAAGTGAGCCTCGTTTACATAGTGAACTCCAAGACAGCCAAGGCTACAGAGAGAGATCATGTTAAAAACAAAAAAAAGTCTGACAAACGCTGTTTTACATATCCACTCTCAGAGATGTGCACTGTAAATTTAAATTTAAATTAAAACCCCTAAGAGCTCATGATATGACTCTCTCCATTTTTGTTTAATTAAAAATTTTTTTACCATGGGAGAGCTTGAACAAGTCCCCCACCACCACAATTGTGCAGCCAAGTTTCCTAAACTGGGGAAATGGCTGAGTCAGCACATGTGGAGTATGATGGAGAAGCCGTGCCCTGGGACACCACCTTCGTGATCATGGCACCTCCCCTGCCAGGTAAGGACTCTTCGTTTCTTTAACGAAGCATTTCCCAAATACATTTATCACAGACCCTTTTCTTGGAGAAACAACCTTTGACATCTTGCCAGAGAACCATTTAGGAAACGCTGGGCTAGACAAACCCTTCTCTGCTCCCAGTAAGTGCTCACTGAAGATGCTAGCAGGGAAAGGAAAACTTCAGAAGTCATGTTACTAAAGATACCTCAGAGCTGGACACATGCTTCCGTCTTCTGTTATTGGCCGCACTAGTTTTTCGTTCACTTTCTAAACAAGTTAATACACAGAAAAAGGGATTTTTGACAGCTGTATTAATTTTACAAAATACCCATGCCAAAATGAATATCCCAGGCATTTTCTAGCTTTAGCCATTGCATATATCTCTTTGTGCATTTCAATACATACAAACATATGTACATACATACATGCATACAAGTGCCTTTGTCAGCTTTGTCAGTTCTTCACAGAAGGGATACTAAAGGCTGAGCGCACATACACACACACACACACACACAGATACCAGTGATGAGGACTAAAGCTAGTTGCTTGTGTCTGTGAGGCAAGTACTGCACCACGAGTTATATCCTTGGTCCCTGATTAAGTTTAGGAGGAAAAATAACTTTAGCCCATATTAAGAAGGGTGAGAGAGCCGGGTGGTGGTAGTACACATCTTTAATCCCAGCATTCAGGAGGCAGAGACAGGCAGATCTTTCTGAGTTAGATGCCAGCCTGGTCTACAGTGAGTTCCAAGATAACCAGAGCTACACAGAGAAACCCTCTCTCAACCCTCCCACTAAAGAAGGGTAAGAGAGCCAGGTGTGGTGACCAATTTATAATCCCTGCACTCTGGAGACAGGAGCAGGTGGGTCTCTGTGAGTTCAAGGCCAGCCTGGTCTACAAAGAGGGACCCTGCCTAAAAATAAATAAACAACTGTAGGAGAGTGAGAATGTTGTATTAGGTTAGAGCTTCTGTTCCTTTAAATTTATAAACTCTCAAAGGAAGCCTGTGTATACAAAATACTTTTTTTTTCATTGAAGTTGAACTGTAATATCCTTCCAGAAAGGAAAGGTAAATGTTGCATCCTATCCAAATTTGTGCTTTCCTTCTGTGGGTCTCAGAATGTCCTGGAAGATGTTTGATGGAGGGAAATTGTGGAGGGACCCTGAAGTCTGCAATTTTGAGACTCTCCCAATTTCTCGTCCAGGAATGCTCTCCTGAGGGCCACTGATCTTCTCCTACAGAGCCCCTGAAGAGTCTCCCTCAGCAGGTAGGGGATCCCATGCAGTTTCTGTGAGCACCAATCCCTGGGGACATTTCTGAAGTTCAAAGGCTAAGATTTGCCATTTTGTTGTAGATGTATCCTTGTTTGGTGTTTCTGTGTCTCAAATCCTGCGTGGTTCTCTATGAGGGGCCTGATGCTGGAGACCCATAACCCTAGCTACTCAGAGGCTGAGGGAGGAGGATGGCAAGTTCAAGGCCTGACGGGGCAATTTATCAAAGACCGTGTCTCAAAATAAAAAAGGAAAAGGGGACTGGTGCATCGCGGAAGAGACTTCTCCCCTAGTGTGTACAAGGTCCTAGGTTCAGTCTCTGTGAGTGAGGGAGAGAAGGAAAGGGGTGGGGAGAGAAAGTGGGGGAGAGGGGGAGGTGACTGGGAGAAAGGTTGAGAAGGGGGAGGGCAAGGGAGGGGGGAATGGGGGAGGGGGAGACCAAGACGGAGAGACTTCTGGGAGAAAGGCTGAGGACACAGACCTGACTGGTTGGTAGCTCATCAGCAGAAGAAAGCTGGAAGCTGTAACTACACTCTGATGGTCACTCTGGAGTCCGTAAAGCCGTAAGATAAACACAGTGGGCCGAGCAGACAGTTTGGGTGAGAGGAAAGCCCCAGGTTCACTTCCCTCATGCACCTTCCTCGTCTACCCTCTTCTCTTTCTTTCCTCCTCCTCACTTTCCTCCTCTTTTTTTTTCCCTTTTAAATTTTGTTTGTTTGGGACAAGAGCTCTCTTTCTCAGCCCAGGCAGGGTTCAAACTCATGGTCCTCCTGCCTTCATATCACTATGCTGGGATCCAATACTCCATTTAGACTAAACATCAAAGTGGCCTGTAGCGTGATCTTCTGAAGTCAGATGGATTCAAGTCGTGGCTCAGTGGCTAAAGGACTGTGAGAGCAATTTAATGTTTCCTAACATCCTCTCAGGAGCACAAGGCTGACCAGAAGCCATAGATTGCTGAGGTTACTCCCATGCCAAAAGAGCATCATACTGTATGATATCTGCTTGGGGAAAGACCAAAACTCCCAATCTGAAGTACTGCTGCTTCTGGGCACCAAGCTCCTTCACAGCAGGCTGATGTTGAAAAACCATTGGCTGAACCATCCTAAGACTGAATCCACCTGTGGCATCAAAGGTCAGCTCTTCGACAGGTTGTAGTGTGCAGGGCTAAGACGGGACAATGTGCCAGGTAGACAGAGATGGTGCCTCCTCGAACCACACTTTGATCCCACACTTTCTGAAATTGTTCTTTTCATCAGGTTCTGCCAAACAAACTCTTGGCTTTCTTGACTTTTTTTGCACACACAAAGGAAAATTAGACAGCGTCACTATACTCTTCAGCTGTTCTCACACACAGAGCCCCTGCTTTCTGCATTGCTTGTGTGACTCAGAGTTCCTGCTGATTCACCCTCTGTGTCGCCAAGGGCATCTGTGACGCAGCGTTTCTTGAAAATATCCTCAAGTCCCTAAGCTTCTTGGAGCCGGGCCCTTTCCTTGCCCATTTTTCGGCTCCTGTATGAGACTGCTGCCAATCATGTGACTGCCCATCATTCTCCCTAGCTCTTCTTCCATAAGCACTGGCTTCTTGGGGGTGAAGAGACTACCCCAGGAGCTGGAGAGCCAAGAGCACATAATGCTCTCCCAGAGGACCTATGGTCAGTTCCCAGCATCCAAGTCCGGTGAGTCACAACCACCTGTAACCCCAGCTCTTAGGGATATGATGTCGTCTTCTGGACTCTGTGGGCCCCTGCACACTACGTGGTCCCTGCACATGTGTGCAGGAGTGTGTGAACACACACACACACACACACACAGGATAAAAGATGCACTGTATTCTTCCTTCTGACATTTTATTTCAAGCAATTAGCATGCAGTGTCTGAGTCTGGACACTGGTGTCTCGGATGGTCACAAGCCTGAGAGTGAGGACACCTGTGGCCTGGTCAACAGGTTGTGAGACATCTTCGATTACAAGCTGTGCTCTGAATTGTAATTTATCCATTTAAAGTGCAAACTTGAGAATTCAGTACACTCAGAGTCCACTGACAAATCAATCTGTGCACATCATCATCCTGAAGCCTATGAGCAGTTGGTACCCATTCCTCCCCTCCCAGCCCCTAGCAACCATTGATCTACTTCCTATCTCTACAGCTATGTCTATTCTGGATATTTCTTGTAAATGGAACCCTAACATGTGATCTTTTGTGACTGGTTTCTTTTACTTAGCTTCATGTTTTCAAGGCTCATGCTTGTTGCTGAATATATAGTATTTGTATATTTGTATACTTTTCTCATTTAAAATTATTTTTAGACTTAATTTTTATTGTATGTATATGGCTGTTTTGCTCGTATGTATGGTGTGTGTGTGGGTGTGTGTATGTATGTATCTATGTGCGCCACATGCATAGAGTATGAGGAGGCCAGAAGAGAGAATCAGAGTCCCTGGAACTGGAGTTACAGTTGTTGTAAACCACCATGTGGGTTCTGGGAAGCAAACCCAGGTCCTCTGCAAACACAGCAAGTGCTTTTAACCACCGAGTCATCCTCCAGCCCCTGTATCCTTTTCTTGTTTAATACTCTCATTTTATTTTACTTAGCCACTCATTTTAGGGAGTTAGTGAAGTCCTAAGTGAGTGTGTGTTGTATGGCATGGGCACAGCTAGGTCAAAGACCCCAAAGTCTCAGATACATGGAGATGCAGATGGATGGTAAAGCTTTCATCGGGTCTGAGTGTGAGTGTTGACAGTATCAGAAAATGTCCACCACTGTCTTCTCTCTCCCTTGTGTCTGGCCTGAAGACTGCTCCCCCACAGAGCTGCTCCTACTGCGCTTAGCTAAATCTGCCTCCTTGTTCAGCTGTGTATAATAACTACACCAGTTTACCTCTCTCAGCTGAACGCAGTAATCCTGCCTCCTTGCTCAACTGTATATAATAAACACCCTGCACTTAGGGATCCGTGGCTGCTCCATTCAAGCAAGCACAGGCCACCTCCTCCCAGCTTTTCTGTCTGTGCATCTGTCCTTTCTTTATTCCCTCACTGCCCCCAGTCAGGGTTCCTAGACCCAAGATGTACAAAGATGTGGCAACTTAGCACCTGATGTGCACTTGGACTGGTTATGAATTGTGGCAGTACACATGTGTCCATGTACAGTTCTGTGGTGATGCATTGTTTATGAGCTAATAAAGCCACTAAAGATCAGAATGCAAAGCTGGACACAGCCATAGAAGCTGGGCAGTGGTGGTACATTCCTGTAATCCCAGGACTCAGGAGACGGAGGCAGATGGATCTCTGTGAGTTCAAGGCCACCCAGTGCTACATGAGAATGAATCAGTCTAAATGAGAAACAGAGATCACACCTTTAATCCCAGCACTAGAGAGGAATATAAAATAGGAACAGGGTATTCAGTATTCAGTCTTGGACAATTAGTCTCCAGACACGCTGGGGATTTGTGGAGACAGGATCCCCCTTTTAGTCTGAGGTAGAGGTTAGAGCTAGTGGCTGGCTGTTTTGCTTTCTGATCTTCAGCTTGAACCACAATGTCCGTCTCTGGGTTTATATTATTCGTACTACACAGTTCTCTGTGCAGCTGTGTTTTAACTGGGTATGTGTCCAGGAGTGACGTGCTGGACCAACAGTTGGAGGAACTGTCACTCCAAGCTGAGGAGAAGTGGCACCATCTACAGCAGAGCATGCACACTCCAGTTTCCTCACACCTTGCCCATCAACTGTTATTTTTATCCTTCTGTCAGTGCAGTGAACAGGGGGTCTTGCTGTGTCTTAGGCTGGCTTGAAATCTATTATGCAATCTAGGTTGGCCTCAGTTTGAGATTCCTCTGCCTCAGCTTTGCATCACTGGGATTATACACGTGCACCACCATGCCTGCTTCCTGTCTTTCTATTCTATTGATCCAAGTGGGTGAGAATTAGTAGCTATTTAATTTTTGCATTGCTTTTATTTTTTTTAAAGTACTCCCCCTCCTTGCCCCGCTCCCCGCATTTCTGATCTTTACAAGATTTTTCAGTGTTCCTCCAGGAAGCAAACATCAACAATGATTTGCTGGCTTGCTCAAGACAGCTCAGTTAGCCACAGAATGTCAATGAGAATATAATCAGGATTTTGACTCTGGGAGCACTGTCCTTGTACCACCTTGTTATTCCAACTCCGGAGGAGGCAGGTCAAGGGTCACAGTGAACTGAAGGGAAGGTGGGGACTTGGTGCAGGACCGCTGCAGGACACACAACGGTAGCACCGTTCTGAAATCTTGACCTTGCTGCTTTCCTCTCAAGACAGGAATACCTCACAGGACATGCTGGTCTGCAGCAGAATATTAATATGCTACAAGCCCAGTTAGAGGTAGGGAGGGGCAGAGGTGAGGAAAGAGGAGGAGGGAAGGAGGAAAAGGATGATGGAGAGGAAGCGAAAGAGAGGAGGAGCCTACAGCTTGGAGAGGACATCCATCATCTGCAGCTTCACCTGCACTGTCTATGGGAAAAGGCTGCACCATCAGGGCTAGGCTCTTGGAACACCAAGGAAGAATAACTACTTAGCTCTTGCCTCTTCCAACGGGTGTGGTAGGAGTCAGCCTTGTTTTGTAAAATAGACTCATTGATTGCTTTTCATGCTTATGAACTAAGGGAACCGAAGAATGCCTGCTCGTGCATCCATTTTCTATTCATGAATTATCTCCTTTCTGTGCAAAGTACAAATCAATATTTTATGAAATAATCTCACTGGAGATTAAGCTCACAGCATTATTCCAATCAGAGAGTCTTCGTGTTGATCAGCACCAGCTGAGTGAGGCCTAAAGCTGCTACAGGAAGCTCTCCTGCCTCACTTGGAAAGGCAACTTTGACTTGCTAGACTGTGAAATCTTTCTAGCATTACAGAGACAGTGTTTTAGCCTGTTTTTCCTTCCTATCATAAAATACCCATGGCTGGGTAACTTTGTAAACAAATGAGGTTCGCTTAGCTTTGGAGGTTCAAGGGTTCACATGTAAAGATGCTTGCTCTCTTGCTATCGGAGTCTGGAAGAGCTCAGGGTATCACATGGGAACAGGCAGTCATGTGGTGTGTGTGTGTGTGTGTGTGTGAGAGAGAGAGAGAGAGAGAGAGAGAGAGAGAGAGAGAGAGAGAGAGAGAGCTGCTCTTGCTCCTTCTGAGAGAGAGAGAGAGAGCTGCTCTTGCTCCTTCTTCCAAAGCCACAAGGATTTGTTCACCATACACTTTGATGACTTTATTAGCCCTAATCCTTCCCAAAGGCCGTACGTACCTCTGAACATTGGAGTTGGGTTAAGTTTTTCACCCACTTAATATCTCACAGTGGGAATTAAATTTCAGAACATGAAGCCTTGGGGGATAGATAAAAACCACATCCCAACCACAGCTATCAGCGTGTGGCAAAGCTCTCGAAGCCTGATACTCGTTTCGGGATATTTCCAAAAGATACACTCCCACTCTGAGTGTGGCAGCATGGAGTAGGCTCTCCATGCACGCTGGTGAGGCTGAGAGGCCGTCACACCAGACGCCCTCCGCTTACCTTGTCCTCACTGGCCCTGGATGCCCTTGTTTTCTTTTCAGATTGGAAGGCAGAATATCATAGCACCACACAATCCACATCCGGAAAACTTTAAGTTCTACATGTTGCTTCTATGTCTCCTGCCTATAATTTATACAGTTGTAATCTGTGCAATACTATTTTGAAATTTTGTTTTATTAACCTCATATTTTAAATACTTTCTATTTTGTATTATTTTCATAAGTGTTGTAGTGGCTATGTAATATTTTGTTGTGATCTATTAAATCTTTCTCTGCTTCAGGACATGGTATTATGGTTTGCCTGAGAAACATAGTCACTAGGACACACACACACACACACACACCCTCACTACAGCATCTTAGGAATCTATACGTCCTTGTATTTGTATTGCTGTGCTCATATATTCACATGATGCACACATCTTAGCCAAAAATGAACTGGATAGGATGGATTCCACATAAGACTGTATTGCAAGGCCTAGGCTTAGCTTCTCTAAGAACACTCCATAATTGTCACACAACAAAGTCACCGAGTGATGGACTTTTCAGAAAATCACCCTAGTCTAAGCACTACATGGCGTCATACATGGTGTCATATTATTGAATCCTGTGGTGGCTTCCAAGCCTTTTCTCCTTTGTACTAGGAGGAAAGAACCCTGCTTCATGGGAGAGAGAAAAACAACAGCAACAACAACAAAAGCAGCAGCAACAAGAGCCCTTCACATCACTGAGCATCTCCTGGCATTCATGGGGTTTGTTCACTAGTTGTCCAACTTCATGAGTTAGTTGTTTTTCTTTTGTGGTACTAAAAATTGAGCTTGGTGCTTTGACCAAGCTAGGCTGGGGTTCTACCACCAAAATACATTTCCAACCTGAGACAGCATTTAAAAAATGTATTACTTTTAGGTCTCCTTTATGTATATGCATGTTTGCCTGCATGTGAACATGTACACCATGAGCTGCCACATCCTCAGGGGCTGGAAGAGTGCTAGATCTGCATGAACTGGAGTTACAGATGGTTGTGCGCTGCCTGTGGGTGCTGAGAACTAAAACCAGGTCCTCTGCAAAAGCAGCTGGTGCTCTTACCACCGAGCCATCTCTCCAGCCCCATTGTTATTATTATTATTACTTTAAGCCTCATTTTGTAGAAGAGCAATGAAGGCTGAGAGACACATTAGAGAAATGAGATGTGGGTTCCCTGTAGCTGCGTCATTGAACTGGTTCAGGTTCTTCATCTATAAAACAAGAATAATAACCGACCTGCTTTATGGGGCCACTGCGAGACAGTATCTGAAAAGAATGGGGCATTGTTTGGCTCATATCAAGACCCAAATACAGGAGAATCACAGGGGCTGTCACTATTCTCCTTGTTCAGAGACAACCCAGAGGCTCCTGACCTCTCCGACCCCAAGCCCACGGCCCATCACTGCACCTTGTCTTCCTCATTACCGTTATTTCCCTTGCTATTTTCAGGAATACTTGGAAAGATCTAGAAGTACCCGACACTGCTTTGTGTCAGCATCTCAGATCACAATCAGCTGAAGTCTCTGTCACCATCAGCTGCCCGTTTCTGGCCATAGTGTTTGCAATATGACCTGCCTGTGTTCTTTGATTGGGACAGAGCGCTGACCTTTCTAACCTGCAGTCTTCACTGCTGTGGCTGGATGCTCAAGGGTCCTCACTGCTTGCAGGGACCAGTGTGGATCAGCCACCTTCTTCCAGGGAGGTAGGGGAGGAAGTTGGGAAGTGAGCCAAGAAAGGAAGCCAGCCTTTGGCGAGCTAGCTGCTGGACCCAGGACTTGGATCTCTTGGTTTCCATTTTCTAGAAATGAGGCTCCATTCTAAGAGGATTATTTGTTCCTAGAGAGAGGAAGGCATGACCAGATTGGTGAGGCCATGGCCAGAGCCCGTAACCTCTCATCTTGTCTTTTAGCCAGCAAGGAAGGAATCCTTCTGTTTCCTCTAGTGGAAGGCTCTGTGTCATCCCCCCTCCCCGCACAGTGTAGCCAAAGACTCAGGGACCTGCTGGCTGCAGGGCATGGGATGAGAGTGAGCATGACTGTTTACGTACCTGACCCCTCCCCAGAATAGTGTCACCTAGCCATCTGGGCCAATCTGAACCGCAGATGGAATAAACGGCTCCGATACACTGTGACATACAAATGATGGGAGAGGAGCCAGGCTGCTAGCTTTAATTCAGCTGGGACCCTGTGCCTCACAGGGCTCTGCTTCCTTCTCCTCCCCTCCCCCACTTGAAAGCTTTGATCCTCCAGTTTGGTTGGAACTGGCTGTTAAATCCAAGTTAGTCTCAAACTTTTATCCTGACCGGGCAGGGTTTTTAGCAACCATTATGTAGATTCACAGCAAGAAAGTATGGTACCCTCTTCCTACTCTGTTAAAGAATTCAGATCCGGGAACCCGCATTCTCGAGGTCATACAGTCAGGTTTACATCAAATGTGGCTAACTTCGAAAGGCTTGACTGAGTTCTTCACCCCAGCAACGGATGCCTTCTGCAGACTCCAAAGCTGCCCACTCCCCCCCGCACCACTACACACGCCGATGACAACTGAAAAGCAAGCCAGGTGCTCATGACTTTTAGATTTTATTTAACGCTGAGAACATTCACTGACCAAGTCATCAGTGGTGGGTTCCCGAGCTCTGATCACCTTACACTGGAACAGGCAACGTTTGGCAGAGGAGCATCCTTATGTGGCCTCAAAACAGGGTTCCACGCTGGCAGCCTAGTGGGCTGCAGTGCAGGGACACGTTCTGACTCACTCCTCCATCACCGGCAATTCACTGAGTGATGGTCTTCCTGCAGATGGTTGTGAGGCGGGCGATGCTGGACCACTGACCGCCAGCTAACCAGTAAAAGCAGAGGGACAGCAGCAAGGAAAGTTCTACCACATAATTAGGAACACAGCAAGGCACTCCCATCCCACGGCTTCCCTTCTTAGGAATGTACAGAAGATAAATATTGAGGTGTGGGAGGGAGAAACCATATTTACCCTCCAAGGGACTAGTCTGTGACGTTGCCTCCTTTTTCACTGCATTGCACTTGTGAGGTTATGCTGGCTGCTGCAATCTGATCAGAACTCATTTGTGAAGTTACACATACAGTCCTCTACCTAAAAAAGGGAAACAGTGGGGCTGGTGAGAAGGCGCAGTAGTAAAAGCTCTTGCTGGGAAAGCCTGACCTAAGTTCAATCCTCAGGACCCATGTAAAGGTGGAAGGAGATAAGTGACTCGGAAAGCTGTCCCTGACCTCCACACACAACATAACACACACACACACACACACACACACACACACACACACACACACACACACACACACACGTTTTTAAAAGATTTTTTTTAAAAGTGGAAACAATGAGCTGTAAAGAATGTGCATTTGCATGACAAATTTCCCATGGGGCAAAGCTAACATGTTTAAAATTTTGTGGTAGAAGGGTGGGGTGGATGGCAAGATGGCTCAGTGGTTAAGAGTGCTGGCTTCTCTTATAGAGGACCTAGTTTCAATTCCTAGCATCACAACTGTCTATAATTCCAGTTCCAGGGGATCTGATACCCTCTTCTGGCCTCTGTGGGCACTGCACATGTGGTTCATAGACCTATGTGCAGGCAGAAACACTCAACGAAATAAAAATAAATCTTTTTAAAAATGTTGTTGATCTTAAGGCATTGTGTATGCAACATTAAATATACTCAGATTTTTGGATATATGTAAGGCCTCTGGATGGCCACAGTGATTGTCTCAAGAAAGCAGTTGTCTTAGAGTTTCTATTGCCATGATAGAAAACAACGACAAAAGCAACTTGGGGAAGAAAGGGTTGATCTTAACTTACAGTTTCACATCACATTGCATCATCAAGGGAAGTCAAGGAGCTCAAAAGGCAGGAACTGAGGCATGGAGGCGTGGAGGAGGCTGCTTGTGGTTTGCTCCCCATGGCTCTCCCCAAGCTTGCTCAGCTGCTGTGGGATATTTGTACACTGTGTGAAGATGTGTTATTGTGCCTGGTTTAATAAAGAGCTTAATGGCCGTTAGCTAGGCAGGAGATATAGGCAGGACTTCTGGGGGACGGGGGGGGGGGGGAAGTAGGAGATAAATAATCTATGCCTCAGAGAGACCCCATGGAGATGCAGAACGAATTGAACACACAGAATGGGACAGAGGTAAAGGCCACATGCTAGAATGTAGATTAATAAAAATATGGGTTAATTTAAGTTATAAGAGTTAGGAGGACAAGCCTAAGCCAAGGCAGAGCTTTAAAAATTAATAATAGGTCTTTGTGTCATTATTTGGGAGCTGGCTGGTGGGACAGAAAAAGAGTCGTTACACTCGGCCTGCTTTTTTTTTATATCACACAGGACCTGCCTAGGGATGACTCTTCCCACAGTGGACTGGACCCTCCCACATCAATTGTCAGTAAAGAAAATGCCCTATAAGCCAACCTGGTGGAGCATTTTCTCAATGAAGTTTCCCTTCCCAAATGACTCCAGCATGTGTTAGTAGACATAAAACTAGACGGCTCATTGAGGATTTTATATGTCCCATAAAAAACCAAAGTGGTTTATACTGAAAATGTATAGCTTTTATGAACTCAGGGAGATCCACTATAGCATTTCCTGCTCTGGCTGTTTTCTTATTAGTAATTATCTTTTTTGGTTTCCACTTGCTTAGGTTTCTACATACTACACATCAGCAGACCCTCTGGGAGAATCGTCACATGGGCACTGGGGCCACTCCCCAAAAGCTCCTGGTGCCCTGCTTCACCAAATACAGACCTCGGAGCCTCTTTCCACCATTTTCTGTTTTCTAGGCTCTCTGAACACCTTTTAGTTTGGTGATATATCTTTGAGAAACTTCCTCAGAAATGGTGGTCAATTTTTTACTGTCTCTTACCAAACACCCTTAATTCTACTGGTCCCTGGTAGGTGAAGTGTAACTCTCCAAGCCCCCAAAAGTTACAGGCATGTATCTCACATCCTTTAATTTCCAATATCATCTTTTCAGGTTCCAAGTCATTCACTCACTCACTCTTTCTTCTTCCCCCTTTCCTCTTTATTCTACCACGATGCTTGTATCCAGCTGCCCTATCCAGCTGCACCTAAAGCTTTTAGAGTCTCCTTTGTAACTGGCTCTAAATTTTACCATCATATGTTGAACTTTAGAAAGTGTAAGGTTTTTATTGAAAAAGCACATGTTTGCAGAAGAGAGCACAGGTTATCAACAGCAGCTTGATGGATTTTTACAAAAACAAGCAATCGGATTCTGTAATAGAATACTACCAGGAGCCCGCAGCAGCCACAACACAGCCTAGTAGTAACCACTGTCAGTCATCTCTAGCATTATGCACTTGCTGGTCTGCTTTTGAATTTTTGTAGACACAGGATCATCAATGTGCTTTTTTGTTCCTGTCTCTCATTTCCCATTAAGCCTGTCAGATTCGCCCAGGGCACAGCAATTCATCCATTCCTGATCCATTACGTGAACATGCTACAATTAATTTGCCCAGTTTTAACGTTGATGGCCTTTTGAGTGCAGTGGGCTTTAGGTGTTACAGACAGGGCTGTACAAATGTGTTTGCACCTGGTCTTTGAATAAATGTATGCACTTCTGCTGCGTGTGGGAGTTCTTTTTCTCCTCCATATTTCGGTGGAGAGTGAGAGAGCCCTTTGGTTATTTTTATATCTCATGTTGGAGATTTGACCCAAAGCCTCAAGGTCGTTAACTGGCTCCCTCACTGAATTACACTTCCAGCCCCTCAGCAGACACTTTTGTCATGACATTCTTCTTCTCTTCCTCTCCCCCTTCCTTTTCTCTCTCCCTGGGACCTTGCACATGCCTAGGGAAGCACTCTCACCAAGTTACATCCCTCAGAAGGCATTTCTAACCTAACATTTACTTTTTAAACTTCTGGAAGTGTTTCTATGATCATTCTCTCTTCTTAAAATTTGTTTAAATTTCTTTCTGGAACTCTGTTACTCTACATTGAGCACATAGTATCTAGCCATTTAAAAGATATTTATCAGGGCTGGAGAGACGGCTCAGCAGTTAAGAGCACTGGCTGTTCTTCTAGAGGACCCAAGTTCAATTTCCACAGCTCATAACTGCCTCTAACTTCTGTTCCAGGGGATACAACACTCTCACACAGACAAAACACCAATGAACATAAAATAAAAATAAATATATAATTTAAAAAATATTTAGCTGGGCAGTGGTGGTGTATGCCTTTAATCCCAGCACTTGGGAGGCAGAGGCAGGTGGATATGAGTTTGAGGCCAGCTTGGTCTACAGAATAAGTTCCAGGATCGCCAGGGCTACACAGAGAAACCCTGTCTCCAAAAACAAAAAAAGATTTATGTGCATGAATATTTTGCCTGTATGTATGCATGCTGTGCGCCATGTGCATACATGTCTGTGGAGGCCAGAAGAGGTATTCAGAACCTCTGCAACTGGAGTTACACGTGGTTGTGGGGTTTGGAACCAAACCCAGGTTCTCTGCAAGAACAGCCAGTCCTCTTGACTACTGAGACATCTCTCTATCCATCCATCATTTTTTTATGTTGTCTTTGAGAACATTTCCACTTCTTGCAATCCTTCTGTTGGCGTTTTTGTTGACCCTATTTATAATTTACAGAGAGTTCAAACACGTCTCACCTTTGACTAGCCCCCTTATATTGTCTCACAGGTGCAACGTTTTCATGCCATAATTTTTAAAGTGAGTTTCCCACGCTCTCTGCAACGCCTTGGTTTCCTTCCCTTCTTTCCTGTTTGTATTGTTCTCTGTTCTGTGTGGGCCCCTGGCCACCACATACAGAGACAGATCCTTGGCTGCCTTGTAATGGTGAGGAGTGAGGCGTTTGTCTTGGTCTGTTTTCTTTTGCTGCAGCTGAGTGTCGTAGCCCAGGTAACTTACTTAGTGTGTAGTTTTGGCACTGTGAGATCCATTATCAGAGTGAGAGCATCTGGTGAGGACCTGGCACCATAGTAAGGGGTGTGGGGGCTCACATCTGTAATCCTAGGAAAACCGAAGCAGGAGGACCACGAGCTCCAAAGAGAGGCCCTGTCTGGAAGAAAACACCAAACGAGGCCAGAGGACATCGCACGATGAGAGCGAGCAAGCACGGTCGCTCAGCCACCAATCTCGGGCTCAGCCACCAATCTCGGGCTCAGCCACTAATCTCGGCAAAGAGCTGCGTCTTCATCAAACCCTGGTCACCTTGGAGAGGCCTCATTTCCAAGTACCTTTTACACGATTTGGGAGTTCTGTTCCCAACACCTGCCTGCCTGGGGAAGTTATGGAAGTGTTCAAAGTGCTGACTGAGCACATTGGGAAATGCCATCTCTGATGGTGAGGCCAAGCACCAGCCACTCTCCTGGGACTAGATGGCTATAATAACACTTTTTCTCCTTGGAGAACCAGTCAGCACCCCCAGAAAGGAATCATCTTACCTGGGCCCTAAATGGGAGGTCATAAAAGATGAAAACTGCACTGGCCTCGTTGGCAGTCTTGAGTCATGAGTGGCCATCTGAATGAAAACTAGAAAGTTAACCCCTCAGTGCCACAGGCCACATTTCAAACGGCAGCTTGGCCACCTGGTGATGGACATTGCAGACAGAAAACATTTCTTCATCTCAAGAGGTTTCAGGGTTTGGGGGGTGGGGGTGTGGGCAGGCAGCAAACAGGAGACCTGGGGCATGGAACTCAGGCTCATGCAAGTTAGGAGGAGGCTCTGTCACCAAGCCACGCCCACAGCCCTGCTCCAGGGTTGTTTTGTTGTTTGGTTTGTGTGTGTGTGTGTGTGTGTGTGTGTGTGTGCGCGCGCGCCAGCATTTGTGTATACTCAAATTCTCACAGGTATATGTGGAGGCCAGCAGTCAATTTCCAATGCTGTTTCCCAGGAACCACCCACAGTATTTTTTGAGACAAGGTCTCTCATTGCCCTGGAACTCCCTGATTAGGCTAGACTGGCTGGCTGGTGAGACCCACAGATCCTTCTGTCCCTGCCTTCCTACTTTGGGATTCGAAGCCCAGGCCACCATGCCTAGTTTTTTTTTTTTAAATATGGATTCAGCAATCAAACTTAGGTTCTGAACCTGTGTGGTGAGCAGTTTACTGACTGAAGCGTCTCTCTAGCCCGGTTTTGAGGACGGTGACATTAACATGTATTGCTCAGCTCTGACGTCCCTTGTGTGTTTTTCTTTATGTCCTAGTAAGCCACAACTATTATATCAGATCCGTAAGCGTCCTTCCCAAAAGATAAATCATAAGCACTGTGTAAAGAAAGTGTATTGCTTCCAGAATAGTTGTTAGAGAAGCCCTTCTTTTTCCCAAATGATTCTTGCTCCCTTCTCTATTGAGTTATGATAAAATGCCAGCGAGAATCTATAGCTTTTGTGGTGAGGGACACATACATCTCTCTTCATGGAAGCAGGTGCCTACAGAGCTTTGCTGTGTATTGAATACTAACTCCTTGGTGTGTGTCCCAAGGTCAAAAAGACCACTGTCTTGAAAATGCTGACCTTAGGTAGCAAAGATCTGGAAGTCCCTGTTAACACTGTCCCAGAGCTGGGGTGTAACACAGTGGTAGAGCACTTGCCTAGCATGTGCAAAGTCATGCCCCATCCCTAGCACCACAGCAGGGAAAATGTCCTCGATCCAATAAAGGGACAGTGCAAACATTCTTCTGGGGTGTAAAATTTAATGAAATATGAAGAATCAAAAGAGAAGTTGCTATTGCTCAGTCTTGAAATGTCCTCCAAATGCCCATGTGTTAAAGCTTTCATTGCTGGCCTTGGCTTATCTGGCTGTGGAGGTTTGGATGAGAATGCCCCCCTAGGCTCCTCTGTTTGAATGTTTGATTACCAGTTGGTGGAACTGTTTAGGAAGGATGAGGAGGTGTGGCCTTGTTGAAGGACGTATACGACTGGGGGCGGGCTTTAAGGTTTCAAAGTCCATGCCAGACTTAGGCTCTCTGTCTGCCTCCCTCTTATGGATCAACTGTGAGCTCTTAATTACTGCTCCAGTGCCATGTGTGCCTACCTCCTGCCATGCTCCCCACCATGATGATCGTGGACTAATAACCCTCTGAAACTATAAGCAAGTCCCCAGTTAAACGTCTTCTTTTATAAGTTGCCTTGGTCATGCTGTCCCTTCACAGCAATAGAAAAGTGACTATGACACCAGCAGATGAAACAACCCTTAGGAGATGGGAATTAGCGGAAAAGGTGGGCTGTTTGGTGTGTTTTCTTATAAGGCATTGAGACCACAGTCCCCTCCTCTGCTTCTTGGCTGCCATGAAGTAAACAGGCCTTCTCTGCCACCACTGTGATGAACCCTGCCATCACAGAACCAAAGCAACAGGGACTGAAACCTCTCCAACTTCGGTAAGATACACATTTCTTCCATTTAAAGTTGGTTATCGCAGGTGTCCTGTCAGTGATGGAATGCTAACACAGGCACGATCACAGTAAAGTGTCATCCTTGTAGCTGGCAGATCCTGAAACATCACCTTAGTAATAAACATAACTTCAAATTCATGTGAGGTTAAATTACTTTGCATGCTAGTATTCATATCCTTGAGACTGAAATGTGTATGTTAGCGTGTGTATCTGCTATCTAAAAATCCTTGAGGGTACCAAGTGCAGTACAGGTTATAGTTCCATGTGATGAAAAACTACTCAGGTTTGGTAGCTCAGGAGGAAAAGGATAACTGACAATTAGCTGCAGATTTCAAAGTAACATGTAGAGTGGACTTTGAATGTTTCTAGCACAAAATGATAAATGTTTGAGGTAATAATTAATCCTAAACACACAATCTGATCGTTATACTTTGCATGAATATACTGAAGTATCATCGCACCCCATAAAAGCAAAGGCTATATGCAAAGTAAAAAGAAAAAATGCCATTTCACTGGGACCCAGGCTCCTAGGAGTTAGCTCTCTCCCTGTTTGGGCTGACTTCCACTAAACTCAACACTTGTCTCTTGCTTTAGTAAGTGTTCATTCACAGTCCTCTTTCTGCACATGTTTAAGATCTACCCCCCAAATTACAAAACTATTTTTAAAAATTCCATGGTTTTGTCAGGCATGGTAGCTTGTCTTTAACCCCAACACTCAGGAGGCAGATATCCGAGTCAGAGGCAGGCAGACCTCCTCAAGTTTGAGCCAGCCTGGTCTACATAACAATTTCCTGGCTAGTCAGGGCTATAGCCTTGCCTTACCCCCACCTCACCGTCTCCCCGCCATTATTTCTTTTAAAAATACTAGGCTGAAACTCTAACACAGAGAACAGGGTAGACACTGCTGTTATGATCCCGGGGTGGAGGTGGGGCTATGATCATTTCAGGAAGCTCCGTAGGTTCATCTGTGTGTATCTGAAAACAAAACAAAACAAAAAAACAAAAACAACAAAGGAGCAAGGGCCTTCTGCACAGCGCCAAATACTAGGAACACAAAGATAGGTGGCAAGGCAGACAGTTCTAAGCTATCCCAATATGATCTGTGCTATGGCCAGGACATGAGCATATCCAGTCTCCCTGGCAGGTCAAAGAAGGGCTTAGACATGGATTCTCTTTCTACAACTGCCTGTGGTTTACCTACCTTTATTTAGTTCATCGTGACCCAGCAGAGGAGATGCTCCCACTTGAGGACCCTCTGATGACACACCAGGCCACCTATCCTTTGCCTGAGTGATGGAGGAGGTCCTTATGCATGCTGTGAATATATTTTTCTTTTATTGGTTGATGAATAAAGCTGTTTCAGCCAATGGACAGGCAGGATGTAGCCAGGCAGGAAGTATAGGTGGGGCTACAGGATTAGGAGAATGTTGGAAAGAGAAATTCGGGAGTTGCTGGAGAGAGTCACCAAAGGAGTAACATGCCTGAACATTATGAGTAAGCCACAGTGCCGTTGCAATACATGGTTTAATAGAAATGGGTTAATTAATAAGGGAGAGCTACCCAATAAGAAGCCTGAGCCATAGGCCACACAGTTTATAATTAAGATAAGCCTTTGTGTGTTTGTGACCAAACAGCTGCAGGAGTAGGCAGGACATGAACGTCCATCTACACCTGAGTGTTTGCAGGGTCTGAGAGAGCCTAGTTTGGTTTCAGTACCACACTTGTTCCCCTGTTCTTGCTCCTGGGCTGGAGACTCGCTCCCAGGGGGGAATTTTTACATTTGGAAATTCATGTTGTATGAAATAGTAATACTTCCTAGTTTTCAAGCTCATTAAATTCACATTGCATGTACTAAATTTACTAAGAGGGAGAAATACTTGCTCTCCCTAAAATGAGATGATAAACTAGAAGGTGGGAGAAATATCTGGTTCTGAATCCTTCCAACAGATTTCTGAAAGCAAAGGAACTCTGAATGGCACTACCCTGGCATGTGTTCAGTTCAGACTGCCGCGTAAACCAGCCCAACAGGTGTGAGCAGACAGATGTTCACCAAGCACTCTGCCTTCAGGGAGGAGACATTAAAAAACACACAGCATGTTTCCCATGAGTATTGGCAATGGAAGAAAAAAAATTCACCATCTATTCTCGTGATTTATAAAACGCAAGTCCCAACTTGTGCTGAAAACCTACTGTAGGGCAAACTGTAAGGGCTGGAGATGAGAGATAAACACACTCTTGACACATCAGCCAGTCTCCTCGTTTATAGGCACAGCCCTTGAGAAGTCTGGTGACTCAAAACCCTGCCCAAGTCTTCCTTTTGGGCTTAAGGGACTTCTATCCCACGAATACACCCATCTTCTGTTTGCAGTGCCAGTTGACTGGTCCTGTTGATTTTTTTTTTTTTTTGGTTTTTCGACACAGGGTTTCTCTGTATTGTTTTGGAGGGTGTCCTGGAACTTGCTCTGTAGACCAGGCTGGTCTTGAACTCACAGAGATCTGCCTGCCTCTGCCTTCCGAGGGCTGGGACTAAAGGTGTGCGCCACCAAGGCCCGGCATGTTGATTCTTTTGCCCTGTGCAATTTCCATGCTGTTTTCTCCACACCCTTTGACGCTGGTTTCCCATAGGGTGACAGAGTTTCTGTCTTTCCCACCCTAACCACGTTTGAACTAATCTTCTTGCAATATTCTACTCTGTCCATCGGTGACTGCTGCTACTCTCTTTTGGAAAAGCTTAAGTAAAAGTTTGTTAAGATTAGTACAGCCAGTCTTCGGTATTCCTGGGTTGTACACCCTCAGATTCAGCCAATCTGAGCTTGAAAATGTTTAGAAAAATAATTGTATTTTATGTTGAACATGTACAGTTTTTTTAATTGTCTTGCTCTGTAAATAACAATTTAGATAGTATTTACATTGTATTTGGCATGGTAAGTTGCCCAAAAATACTTTAAAACAGATTTGTTCTATTGAAATGGCACCATTTTCTGAGGGTTCCACATCCTTGGATCTCAGGACCTGTAAGGAGTCCTGGCACTGATTGTACACCCTTGAATTATGTTGCCCGCTTGCTGACATCATGCCACATCTGTGTCCCCAACTCTTCCCCTCCCAGATGTGGGCACTTAGCTGAATCACTTGAGTGCACTGCAGACAGGGTGACTCTTTCCTCCGAGGTTTTCCAGCACCTAGCTCCTAAAAATAGTACTACTCCTACACAGCTGCAGCACAGTGATGACATTCAGGGAAATTTAACATCAAAATATTAAAATTTAATTGGAGTAGAGTCAATATTCACATTTCTTTCCAACTGGTTTTTATTTACCCTTCAAGACTAATCTCAAGGAAAACCAGGACTTTTCAGCACACACACATTGCACCTTCTATGCATCTATAAAACTGTGTCATTTCAGCATTTATTATATTAGTTTATTTCCTTTTATGGAGTATCCGAAACTTAGTGAGATTCATTTCAATTCCTCTGGCCCTTTCTATAACTCCCTGCAATAGGTGGTGACTGGACAGACAGACGGATGGATGGGTGAATGAATGGTGATGCTCAAGATTCTCATTCTATCACTGGGCGTTAGTGGCACACGCCTTTAGTCCCAGCACTCGGGCGGCAGAGGCATGTGGATCTCTGCGAGTTCGAGACCAGCCTGGTCTACAGAACAAGTTCCAGGACAGCCTCCAAAGCCACAGAGAAACTCTGTCTTGAAAAACAAAACAAAACATGGTTCTCATTCTATCCTCTGGCTCAACTGCTCAATGTTTGTCTCTGACATTCTGGGCACTGCCTCCTGAATTCTCAATATTACCACCTCCGAGTTCCAGGTCCTACATAGGTGCCTCCTCATCTGTGCAGATGTAGCCTGACAGGCACGCTGGAGTCTGTTAGCTCACTGCCAGCCTCAGGACCACTGTCACAGGATTCCCAGGGGAACCACCTGGCACTTGGCCGTGCAAGATCTGAAAGTGAGTTCCCTTGACCACTGATGGACAGGGGTTGATAGGCAGTGACATCTAGTTTTACTCCAGAGTTCCCAATTCTGAGATGTGCTTTCTGAAGTTCCTCAGGTACTCCCGAGGGACCAAGGAACCGACGTCTAATGGTTGCCAACCTAAAGAGGGCCGTTGGCTTGGCATGCTTTCTTTGCAGAGGCCATTCTTTTTTTTTTCTCATGGTCTGTTCCCTGGGATCATACTCCCACACATCTTGTCAGCACTCATGCTTACAGGAGAGCCAGGACTAGGACCAGAGGGAAACGTAAGAAGATGTCAAGCTTGGGAGCCAGATAGCCTGGAGTTGAAATCAAAAAGGGTCATTCACCAGCCATGAGCTTGTAATTCAATTTTTCTCTACTTCACTTTCCTCACAAGGTAAGGAGGGCTGTGCCTACTTTGTAGAATTGTGATGAGGACTTTCCCCAGTTCTATTTCTGTAGATACACACATAGAACATACATGAACTCCTGGAGGAATTGCTGACTGGATTTCTCCTCAGACCAGAAACTATCCTCTAGGAAGTATTTTCCCTAAAATGGGTACTTCTCTCCTAATTTTCCTGGGGGCGAGCTTAGGTGATCCTGCTTAGGCACTGCCAACTGGGCCAGCAGCAGGAATTTCCTCTTGGAAACTCAACTTGAGATCATGAATAGGCTGTTAGCTTCTCCTATGACTGGGGTTTTATGACATATATACTGGGATCAGTCTAGTTCCTGTACTCTGCCAAATGATTTCTCAGTGCAGAAATCTCTACTGAGATCAAAAAGGGGCGTGGTCTTTCACTGTAGCATTTCACTTCACAAAGCAGCGGAGAGCAAGGTCCAGGGATTTCTTGGAGTCCCAGTGGCCCACAGCTCAGGGTTCCTTTCTTTGCTGAGGACAGTGTCACGCTCCTACCTGCATCCCTTTTCTGTTGGGTAGTTTTAGTGAGTGGTTATTATTACATTTCTTTTATTTGGTCTACAGTCTCCATATGTAATTCAGGCTGACCCTGGGTTTAAGGTCCTGCTAGCTCAGTCTCTTGAATGCTGGGGTCATAGGAATGTTCCCCCACCATCAACTTTGGAATTATTTTAAAAGATAATCCTTCTTCACATAACAATGATAAACCCAAGCCGGGCGTTGGTGACACATGCCTTTAATTGGGAGTGCTGGTACTAAAGGCGTGCGCTACCACTGCCCGGCTGAGTTACTGAGTCTTTAAGACACTGAAATTAATTTACTCACATATGAATTAAAAACAAATCATTTTTATGTTAATGTCTCCAGACATGGTGACTTTTATAAAGTATTTTTTATAAAAAGGGGCAACGGTTATATGTTTTTGTACATTAATAAAGTTGTCACTGAGTTCCACATGTTTGTTCTTTTACAATTGATGGCACACGCCTTTAGTCCCAGTGCTCGCGAGGCAGAGGCAGGCGTATCTATATGAGTTCAAGACCAGCCTGGTCTACAAGAGCTAGTTCCAGGACAGTCTCCAAAGCCACAGAGAAACCCTGTCTGAAAAAAAAAAAGTGGGTGAAATTCAGGCCCAAATAGATGGGTACCTGGAATTCTGTAGGATGCCACCTGCTTCTCCTTCAGCTTGATAAAAGAGCTTAGCACTTGCAAATATGTATTAAGCCCAACTCTATTCAAATACTAATTGTGAATGGAGGAGACTGTGTATTAGTAAAAGGCTAAAAATATCTCCACTTAGGAGCTGCAGATTGTAGAAGGGGTTGTAAGTGACAATTATTAAATAGTTAAGAGTATGAGTAAGACGGATATGCATTCATTCACTAAAATCTCATATTGGAAGGTGTCAGGAAGACAGTGCATGTGACAGACATGCGTATGCATGCTTTAGATGTCAGGTGTTCCTTGACATCAAGACTAGGGGCACCTCCCTTAGGCAGGCTCTCATTGCTCGTCAGAGAAGGTAATCATCTATAGTGTTTTCTCCAATGATCTATTTCTCTTCCTGTGCAGCTCGAGGGCACAGTGTGCATCCAGCACGTCACTGTGGCCCCAGGCTTTCCAGAAAAAGGCAGAAGATAGAAGTGGCAGGAAGAAATGGTGTTGAGGACATCCAACAAGGTGTTCCGTGGTGAACACTAGGACATCACAAAGATGCAAAGTAAGAAAATGATAAAACAGAATCTTTTTTGTGTGGGAAAATGCAAACATTAGCAAGAGCCCTCTCTTGGAGGGAGTAGGGCGGATCTGCAGTGGGCAGAATCATCAAACAGGCATTTATTAAGGCACAGGGACATGCTACAGTTTTAAAAAATTAAGATAACAGCAAAATGAAATTTGGATATATTTCTCTCACTTATGAATATAATTCCTAAGAAATAAAAGAATCAGGACAGTCACTGGCAGGTACCCTTTCAAGTGGCTGAAGAATGGTGGGGTCAGTAGCTGGAAGGAAATGCAGGCACAAGATGTCAGCCCACCCAGGAATGTAAGAGAATGACATAAGAGAACGACACTGGATGAAACTGCTTTCGATAAAATGTCAAAATCAACAGAAGTTAAAACAAACATGTTGGGGGGTGGGAGGCAGGGGGAAGGGCTTGGATGAGGTAAAAGCACATTTCTTCTCCTGGACAGGCAATGAGGAAGACAGAAGCCTAGGAGGTAAATTTCTAAGTGTAAGCAGATCTGGGAAAGTAGCACGTTGGCTTCTTTTCCTTTTTCTCCCTGTGAAGGAGGTGACAAAATCAAGGGGCAGGACAGAGGGGAGTGGTAATGGTACTGAACTCTGAAGAGCATTGGACATAGGCAGTACCTAGACCAGCCAGGCTAGAGCTTGCCAAAAGAAAAAAAAAGAAAGAGCTTATACTTTATATTCTTTTGTTTTGTTTGAGACATGGTCTCACTATGTAGCTCTGGCTGTCCTAGAACTCATTATGTAGACCAGGCTGGCCTCAAATTCATAAAGCTTCCTGTCTAAGTACTGTAATTAAAGGTGTGAGCTACCACGCCCAACTCATTTTATTTTTATTTTATTTTTTTTTGGTTTTTCAAGACAGGGTTTCTCTGTATTGTTTTGTAGGCTGTCCTGGAACTCACTCTGTAGACCAAGCTGGCCTCAAACTCACAGAGATCCGCCTGCCTCTGCCTCCTGAGTGCTGGGATTAAAGGCGTGTGCCATCAACACCCAATTTATTTAAAATTTTTAACTTATTTTTTTAATGTTTCATTTTCATTTTTGAGACAAAGTCTCAAGCATGGCCCTCCTGTCTCAGCTTCTCAAGTGCTGGGATTTATACTTATTTGTATAGAAACAAACATATAATCTACCCTAATATACTTTAAGAGTATCACCAACACACAAACTTCTACATTAGAGTAATCTTGTACAGGTGTACATAGTCATAAACATATCCCAAGTAGAAGCACAAATGACCTATTTCTGGAGAGTGAGAAATAGAGACAAAAATCTGTGTCCTTGGGGAGGTAAGGACAGAGCCACCCACATTTAAAGATGGCGAGGTGTTGTGGAATAATATTTTTGTACACTGTGAATACGTGTCACTTTGATTGGTTTAATAAATGGCTGAATGGCCAATAGCTAGGCAGGATTTTTCAGGGCAGAGAGGACTCTGGGAGAAAGAAGGGACCACCAGTCAGAAGCAAAACATTCAGGAGGAGAGGTAAAAGCCACGAGCCATGTGGCACCATGTAGATGAATAGAGATGGGTTAATTTAAATTATAAGGACTAGTTAGAAACAAGCCTAAGCTATCGTCCAAGCTTTCATAATTAATAATGAGTCTCTGTGCCCTTTTTTTGTGAGCTGGCAGCCCTAAAAGAAAAGTCCGTTTACAGGGGGCGGGAGGTGTAGGTCAGAGGCTCAGGGCTGACCTGGCGTGAGTGAGGCTCAGTTTGATCACCAGTACTTGCAAACAGATAAACAAATAAAGCTGAAGTACAATATGATGTTCCAGGATGACGGATAACTTACAAGAGCAGGGCTTGGCCTCAGTCACTACTGCACCAGGGAGGGAGCAGGGTCTCCTGGGGCAGTGCCTAAGCTGGCCTGTTTCTAAAGGGCTAGAGCTTCAGAGGTTCCCAGAGAGCACAATGCTGGCCAAGTACCAGGACTGACCTCCACAGAGTAGAGATGGGCTAGATCATGTGATGAAGACAAGGCTGAACCTGAGATGCTGGTTGTACAGTTCGAGGCTAAAAAGACATCAGCAGCCGGCACCTGCACCAGCAAGGAATCCACTAGCCCAGGACTCCTAGGACAATTATGAGCAAGATTTCACCACAACAAAGACCTGCTTCATGCCCAATTCTTGTATTTATAGAGGTATCTAGAAGTTTTCTGTTTACAGAGTAGCAGAAAATCCCCCCAAATTTAATTTAATACCAATAATTTCTGTCTCATAATACATGAAGCTTTTTTTGGTCGACTATCACATTGCAGGACCTTGAAAGCTAACAGCTATTTTTTCTGTAATTCTGGATCTAGGTCCTAGGCATTATCATGTAGGACCGTCATTTTAGAGCTGCTAACGGTAGTGCTATAACAGTACTGGCTGATCAAAGGGATACTAGGGAGTCCCATGACTGAGACATGGTCTAAGGGTTTTATGAATTCAGAGTGTTTATTAACAACTTGGTTAAGCTTTATTAGCTGTTTTCCCACTTTATAACAATGTCCTTTAATTTGCAAGGTAATAAAAATTAAGAGTAACTGCAAACCTCTCTCATATTTTAAGTCTGGGTATGGTGGCTCGTAACTATAATGCTGGCACTCAGGAGGCTAATGCAGGAGTGCTGTCAGTGTGAAGCCAGCCTGCGACACCACAGTGAGCTGTAGACCAGCCTGCACTACACGGTGGGTGAAACACTATCTCAACCAAACAAAATAAATGAAGCTCCACCTAGTAACCTTCGGTGTACTGTGGCTGGAGGGTTTTAGCTGTGGAGACTGATTACGCTCCTTCTCTCTCTCTATCTCTCTCTCTGTCTCTCTCTCTCTCTTTTCCCCCCCGAGACAGGGTTTCTCTGTGGCTTTTGGAGGCTGTCATGGAACTTGCTCTTGTAGACCAGGCTGGTCTTGAACTCACAGAAATCCACTTGCCTCTGCCTCCTGTGTGCTGGGACGAAAGGCGTGCGCCACCACCGCCCAGCTAGCCAGACATTTTGATCAGGATACTGTCACCAGTGTCATTGATGATGGACTCTCACCAGTGCTGAGAGTTTGTCTAAATTGTCCTTGCATCTCTGCAACGTAGCCTCAAAGGTTATGGCCCTGGAGAGAAGTCTTGGGTTGGCCAGACCTAAATCATGTGATCATACCTCATTAGGCAAAAGGTAAGGGAGTCACGGGCAACAGGATAACATTGAAGATTTTTCAACTGTCCCTCCCACAATGATATAGTTCTCAGGAGACAAGCAGGCAATCTTTGTGAGTTTGAGGCCAGCATGGTCTATTGTGAGTTCTAGCCTGGGCTGCATGGTAAGACAACTGTCCTTTTTTTTAAAGCAGTTTCTCAGGGGTCTTCTCAGATCCACTACATCAGGATCCACAATTTTGACAAGTTCCACAGATGATCTTAGGTGCATTAAAACTGTGAGTTCAAGGCCGGGCTGGACCGACAGCCTCCAAAACAATACAGTGAAACCCTGTCTCGTAAAACCAAAAAAAAAAAAAGAAAAAGAAAAAATGTCTGGCTAGCCGGCCTGGCCCATTAAGCAGGGGAACACGGTGGAGCAACTGCTCATGTGACATGTGTCTGTACAGTGCCCAAGGCTCACAGGAGAAATGCTTAGTGACTATTCGCTACAGTGAGTCCCTACTTTCCTCGTCTACCTGGAGTGTGAGGAGACAAATTCAAGTGTCCTATAAACTGGGGATAAAAAAATCATTTTTTTTTCAAACATTGTTCCCCAACTGGGATCAAAGATGTTTTCTGGCAAGGGCCAAAGGATAAACATCTTAAGTTCTTTGGACCACAAAATGGCATCTGCTGAAACTGCTTAACTCTGCTGTGGTAGGGCAAAAGTGGCCATAGATAACACTCAAGGGAAGGAGCTACAGTCCCAATAAAGCTTTACTTATGAACCCTGAAGTTCATAAACTTCTCATGTGTTATGAAACATTCTTTTGGCTGTTTTCAACCATGTAAAATGTTAACAGCCATGTTTAGCCTGTAGGCCAGAGACTACAGGGGGCAGGCTGGGTGTGGCTCAGAGGACACTGCAGATTCCAGCTCCAGGGCAATGACTTGGTTCAGTTTGGGCCATGCTATACTTTGAATGTGGCATGTCTCTTCCAGGCTCATGTGCTTGAACAGTTAGTCCCTAGCTGGTAGTATTTTGAGAGACTGTACACCTTTTGTATACGAGGCCTCACTTGTTGATGTAGGCCTCTAGGGTAGACCTTTGAGGGTCACTGCCTGATCCTGCTTCCTGACCCCCTTTCTCCTTCCTGATCTTCCAAGAGATGAGCAGGTGGCACTGTGATGTCCCTTCACTGTGGATGGAGTTGTCCCTGTTGCATTCCTTCCTGGCTGTGACCAACTGCTAAGCCTGAAGTCTGCAGCCTGGAAAAACCCTCCTTCAGATTGTTTCTGTCAGGCATTTGTCCCAGCAACTAGTAACAAGGGCAGGGAGACAGAAGACATCTCATCAACCTGTCCCCCAGACATGGGCAAGTGTACACATCCACATCTATACCCTCAACACTCTATTATTTATTTATTTATTGGTTTTTTACGAGACAGGGTTTCTCTGTATTGTTTTGGAGGCTATCGGTCCAGCCTGGCTTCGAACTCACAGGGATCCGCCTGCTTCTGCCTCCCGAGTGCTGGGCGCCACCACCGCCCGGCTCCCTCAACACTCTAAAACAAACAAGTAATGAATTCATGTCCATAATGTTGTTTTCCTTGAATCCATGTAGTTATCTCTCATCTCTCCTAAGGAAACCAGAAATTATTATAACACTCTCCAGGCTTTTGACCATGCCCTGCTTCCTGGAATTTGAAGTAATTTTGCCTCCAATTCCTGGGTGGTTCTGGGTGTGTCTAACTTTGCTAAATGAATTTTTTTATAAATCAATGGCAGCACCTTAAAGGGTAAGAAGTGATAATATAAATACTAAATAACTGGCTGGTAAAACACTCCTTAAGTAGGAGCTGAGGAGAGAGCTCAGCGGTTACGAACACTGGTTGGTGACTCCCAGCATCCACATAATGGTTTACAACCACCATTAACTCCAGTTCCAGGGGATCTAGTGCCCTCTTCTGGTCTCTGAGAGCGCCAGGCATGCATGTGGTACAAGGACATATTGAGATAAACACTCATACATATAAAATAATACTCTTTAAGAACACCCCAAAATAGGTGCTGTTACACAAACCATGGATAAAAAAAAGTATAATTGTAAGGCTATCTTAGCCTAGAGATTTTATGAAAAAAATGAGTTTTGATTTCAAAAATCTCTATTAAGACCCACTATAACCAGGATGGCTTTCTATACAAGTTGGTAAAATTCTTACCAGAGTTGCATCTCTCCATAAAACTGGATTTTCTTTAGTTACCTACTATCCCAAATCATTTTAGGTTTCTAATCAAATCTCCTAGAAGCAAATTCCCTGTCTCAGGCAAAATGCCTTGGTAGGAACAGTTATCCTTTGTATCTAGAATGTCTTCCAAAGGAGTTAACACATGGAAGGTTTGGTCCCCAGATTGTTGTGCTATTAGGAGGTAGTGGTACAGCCTCCAAGAGAAGGGGCCTTGTGCAAGGTCTTGGGTGACTGGCCACATGCACTTTTAAAAAGGGGGTTGTGGGACCTCAGCCCCCCCCTCAGCTTCCTGTTTCATGCCTGCCAGAGGTTAGCAGTCTTATCTGTCATTCTTTGACCATCATGTGTCATGCCACCACAGGCCCAGAGCAACAAGGCCAACTGGTCATGGTCTGAAACCTCCTAATACATGCCTGGAATAAGAACCTTTCATCCTTTACACTGGCATGTCCGAGGCTCTTCTTACAGTAGCAAAAGTCTGAGTAATACAGTATTCCCAGTGTTCTTTCCTGGGCAGTATCAGTACCATCGTGAGGACTAAAACTGATGGTGTCTTTCTTCTTCAACTCTTCTGCTCATTCTAAGTGATCTGTTCAAGGAAATGCCCAGATATCTGGAAGCTCTCCAGTTTGCTCTGTTGACTCAATACACATCTCCAACACAGGACTGCTGACAACTGTGTGGTAGTGCTGAGGTCACTGAAGGCTCTAGGTGATGGCAGTACACTCGTCTGTGTTGGTTCTGTTAGAAGATTCCCTCACGGCACCTGGCCCCAGACCACGTGAAGATATGTGTAGTCTCCCTGTCATTCTTTACCCAAATACACAGTACCAGCAGACCTGGAACTGCACAGTGTCACCACGCTTGAAAAAGGTGGGGGAAAATCCCAGTGGCTCTGTTCCCACAGCTGAAGAAGACCTGCCCTTTGGGCAGAGCTTTGACTGTACCTAAATCATTATTTTCTGTAGTTTCATGACACCATGCCGGCAGCAAAGCTTTATTTCCCATTGCAGAATGTGGGTATCAAATGACCCTTACACAGCAGTTACCTAAGATCATCAGAAAACAGAGGCTTACATTATGATTCATAACAGTAGCAAAGTTACAGTTATGCAGTAGCAATGAAAATGATGTTATGGTTGGGGTCACCAGAACATGAGGGACTGTGTTAGAGTCACAGTACTAGGAAGGGTGAGAAGCACTGGCAGCCACTTCAGGTGGTTGATTCCTTTTCTAGTTTATCCTTTCTCCCTAGACTCTAGTCCTTCTATTTTATAAAGGTTGACGAAAGTTCAATGGTGGCCCTCCAAAAAGATGTCCAGGTCTTACCCCAAGAACCTTGAAAACTGACCGTGTTTGGGAAAACTGTCCAATTGTCATTGCTGATGTATTTAGGGATCTTAAGATAAGGTCTGGATTATAGTGGGTCCTCAATCCAATGACAACGATCCTTATAAAAGAAAGCCAGGAGCAAGGGCCCTGTGAAGAGGAAGACAGAAATGGAGTGATGAAGGACAAGTCATGGATATGGCCAAGGGCCAACAGCACCCAGCAACTTGGAGACATGTAAGAGATGCTTTTCTCCTCAGAATCTGGAGGAACCAACCCAGTTGGTACCCGGAGCTTGGACTTTTGACTCCCAGGATGCTAAAGAAATTGTATCTCTTGTATAAAGACGTCAGACCAGCTGGGCGTTAGTGGCGCATGCCTTTAATCCCAGCACTCAGGAGGCAGAGGCAGGCGGATCTCTGTGAGTTCAAGGCCAGCCGAGTTCCAGGACAGCCTCCAAAACAATACAGAGAAACCCTGTATCGAAAAACCAAAAAAAAAAAAAAAAAAAAAAAAAAGACGACAGACCTGTGTGTAATTCATGGCAGCATTTAGGAACCTAGTGCACGGTATGGACCACGAAAAAAAAAAAAGGTTCAGCCCAAGACATGGCCAAGTCTTAGCAAAAACAGGTTGATAAAGGTCTATAATTCTGAATTCAGCAAAACAGACATGAACTATAAGGTATGTGATTATGGGGTGCTGGCATAGACATGGTCTCTTTCTACCAACTTTGTAGTACTGCTAACTCCATAATTGGAGGTTATGTCATGACATACTGTTTAAAAGTGATTCCCCCACCTGGGGGCCGGAAGCACTAAGACATTCTTCCAAGTTGACCCTATCAGTTTTGTTTCACATTTAGCCTTTTACTGTGTACTTCTACATGGTAGGCAGTGAGCTAGCACCTTAAACAGACTAATTTGTGTGGCCTCTCCAGATCTCTGCGAGGTAGATCTTATCCTTGTATTACAAATGAGGACCCTGAGAAAACAATGACACTAAGGACATCACGGCCTGGGATGCTAGGTGGCTGAGTGGGAGAGGCTGGCCCTGAGCAGCCCTGTGCCTGCTCTTACTCATGGAGAGGCTCTCTCAGTTTAATGGATAAAAAGCAGAAAACACAGGTCACTAAGTCGGTGAAAATGGCAGGGGAGGAAGTAAGAAGGAAAACATGTCCAAGAAGGCTTTAAGATGCCCCACGTAATCGACATGCTTTCCAGTTGGAAACAGTCAGTCCTGTGTTGATGAGTCCAGCCATCGTGCATTTCGTGTCTGTGAATTTTATTTTTCTCTCTCCAGTCTACAGCTGTCCACAGTTTCTTAAACCTGCCAAGAAGTTTGCAAATGCCTGGGCCTGATTATAAGGAAGAACAGATGATTACCAAGCCAGCGCACTCCCTGCTGACGGGTCAACAGCGTCCTCTTTGTGTATGAAGGACGGAAGGCATACTGGTTCTGATGACTCACAGGCAGCAGCGAGTAGGAGGGAGAAAGTCTGAGCATTGCCTAGAAGCAACCCTTCCGCTTTAACAGGCACACCAACAATACAGCGAGGAACAAATGATCCAAACCTCCTCGGCTAAAAACGTCACCTGTGAAATCCCAGATGCAGTGGGAAATGCTTTGATGCCTAATTGGGTTACCCTTTTACTTAGTCTCGGGTGGCGTTTTCATTTGGAACTTTTGTCTGCTATGATCACGAGCTTTCTGAAAGCGATTTTTGTGAGTACTTAACCTGCACCTACATCCCCCACTTGGGACTCCACTTACATATGGCTTTCAAATGACAGGGCCACTTTTGCCTTTCTTCTTGCCACACTTTTAAATGTACATGCAAGTTCCTTCTTCACTATATTAAACATTTTGCTTCTGAAACTTTGAGGGTCAGTGAGAATGAAAGCTTTCTTCTGTTTACTTCTTCATATCAAAGGAAGTTCATCGTGGTTTCTAAATGCCTTCGTTGAACATCATCCTTTACATCACTGTGCTGGGCCTTCTCTGAAGACCCTACTAAACAGACAAGGCCCACAGAACACAGGGATGATGGTCAATTATCCTACAGTTCCTAGGGAAGCTCTACATTTCTTGTAATTCTAAATAAACAAGTGTTTGTAAAGTCTATTTGAAAAAGAATTTATTACTCTGTGTGCTCTCATTTCCAATGATTTTTCATATAATTCTCAAGAAATAATATCATAGGTTTTTGTTGGTGGTGTTTTTTTTTGTTTGTTTGGTTTGGTTTTGTGTGTGGCTTTGAAGGCTGTCCTGGAACTAGCTCTTTTAGATCAGGCTGGTCTCCAACTCACAGAGATCTGCTTACCTCTGCCTCCAGATTGCTGGGATTAAAGATGTGCCCTACTACTGTCATAAATTCTCCAGACAGCTCAGTGGGCTAAGGTATTTGTCGCTGAGCCTCACAACCTAAATTCAATTCCTAGGACCCACATGGTAGAGGGAGGGAACTAAACCCAACAAGTTGTTTCTGACCTTCAAAGAGCATCTGTGCATAAAACAACAAATTAAGTAAATGCAGTAACAAAGAATAGTCTTGTTGAAATCACACTCATGAATAAAGATATATGTTCATTTCATCTTATATTTTCTCTTAGTTGGAATTTATTTTTAATTAATTATTTTAGATTTTCAAGACAGGGTTTCTCTGTGTAGCCCTGGCTGTCCTTGAACTTGCTCTGTAGACCAGGTTGGTCTCAAACTAAAGTGCTGGGATTAAAGGTGTGTGTCACCTCCATCCAGCACTGGAATTTATCTTTAAGTTATTTTTATTTTATGTACGTGAGTGTTTGCCTGCATGTATGTAAGTGAACCATGTGTGTGCAGTACTCCTGAAGGACAGAAGAGAGTGTTGGATTCCCTGAACTAGAGTTACAGATGGTTGTGAGCAGCTGGAAACCGAAGCCTGGCTCTTCTCTGCAAGAGCAGCAGGTGCTCCTAACTACTGGACAATCTCCCCATACCCTTCTAAGTTGAAATTTAGAAGAGAGTAGTTACAAGGTTGGAAACAAATCTTAGTAGTATACATTAATTGTACACAATACTGTATCTTATTATGACATTTTCATATACATACATAATGTACTTCGACTATATCCATTCCCTTAAAAAAAACCTTATTTGACTACAAATGCATAGTTATAAGGAAATTTCTTATATATACATTATACTATTTCCCTTTGATTTTAGCAGTTAAAGGTAAAAGATGCAGGAAATCTGAAAACTTAAATGTGGAAACCACTCTCCCAGAATTATAAACAAAATAAAATCCCATGGTTCTTTTATGGACAATTAAGCCATAGAATAAGGTTTCACTCTTGGAAGCTGGCATGGTGCCTGGTGGTTCTGAAACCACAAGGAGGTTAATGAAGAATCTTCAAATCTATATAAATCTGGAGATGATTAGGACTAAGAAAAGAACAAAAACAGTTCTCAGGTAGTTAAAGTAACAAGAAAAGCACATTATTTATCCTGTTGATGTATTGCTGTCTTAGATACTCATGTATGTGTATGCGGACATACATACATATATAAGCACACACAACACACACACACACACACACACTTTAATGGATGCACATCTGTAACCCCAGCTGTATGAGTGGCAGGTGAGGCTCATCTAGGATACAGAGTGAGTTCAAGGGCAGTTTGGATACTTTAGCGAGACCCTTGTCTCAAAAAAAAATACTAAAAAATCCAGGGATATAGCTGAGTGGCATCGTACCTGTACCCTAGGAACTAGGTATAGCCCCAGTACTATAAATGTAAATAATAAATTAATGGGAGCTGTGTTTCTCCTTGCCATAAGCCTAACCCTTGTACAACCCTCTATTGACACATATACCCAAATAGTAAGTGAGGAGGTGGGTGAAATAGCTTCATGCTTGCTTTGCAGCCGAAGATAGAAGACTGGACATGATTTCCAATAATGGGCTTTCGGCCTGGCAGTGGTGGTGCATGCCTTTAATACCAGCACTTGGGAGGCAAAGGCAGTCAGATTTCAGTGAGTTCAAGGCCAGCCTGGCCTCCAGGACTGCCAGGACTGTTACACAGAGAAACCCTGTCTGGAAAAACAAAACAAAAACAAAAAGAAAAGAATGTTTTCACTTTCTCATATTTTTATTTTTGGTTTTCTGAGACAAGTTCCTACTATCTGGGCTCAAATCACCCCTGCTCCAGCCTTTGTGTGGCATGCTAGGATTACAAGCATGCAGGCAATTACAAGATAAGCTGTACTTTTTTTTTTTTTTTTTTTGGTTGAGACAAGGTTTCTCTGTGTAACAGCCCTGGCTGTCCTGGAACTCACTCTGCAGACTAGGCTGGCCTTGAACTCACAGAGATCCACTTGCCTCTGCCTCCCAGAGTTCTGGAATCAAAGGCGTGCGCCACCACTGCCTGGCCCTTTAACTCTTTATTTAATTTTTCACTCCCTACAATACTTTCTCAAACTTCAGAAAGGAAGCAGCTATCAACCAACTTCCTTTATTCTTAGGAAGCCTGGCACGGGGTCTGGAGAGGCTGAGTGGAGGACACTATCATACTTCTGGTTTCTTTATGGCCACACTGAAGAATACGCCTCCACAGAGATTTGAAGAACATACATTTGTGCCTTACAGATTTTAGCAAAACATAAAGACTTTCATCAGGACGCTTCTGCTGCAGTGCACACCCTGATCTCACCAACAGGGAGTTAACTGTCTCCTAAGGAAACAATGACATCTCCAGTTGCTGGGGGCTGGTAGTTTCACTTTCAGTTTGGGGGTGAGCTGTTGCTTAGCGGTGTGAGAACAACCTTCTGTTGGAGCACAGACCAGTTGGCTCTTACCAGACTGGAGGGTAAAGACAATTCTGAGAGCTCTCTGAATTTCAAACAAGGTAGTCTGCAAGCCAGACTCGCTAACTTCATTATTCAGGGGTACAGGTCCCTCCAAACAGCCGCCCAAATGCACTACTGTCTAGAAATCCCACAGCAGTGGTACGATGTGGGGTTCTATAGAGATAAGGGCAAAGCAAGGAAATATATCCTTACAACAGCAGCATTATTTTAAAAAAAATGCTGCCATGATTATGTAGAGACAGCTACTCTGTCTGCTGTTGCTTTTGCTCTATCACTTTCAAGCAAGAATGGGTTTCTTGTAGGGTTTCTTTGTGAAACAATGCTTCAAAATAGGGTATCTTGTGTATAATTTCACAAAATTTCAGGTCTCTGATTGGGCCTGTGGTAGCTCAGTGGTTGAGTAAATGCTCAGTGTTAGGATGTCCTGGGTTTAGTGTCCAGCACGAAAAGAAAACAGTAGACTGAGAAACTGTCTCATATAAGTTTGTGCACAAAGGTATGGATTGTTGAAAATCATGAACTATTCAAAACTTCACAGAACTACAGTGGACATCTTAACGCTGGAGAGGAAAGAGGGTGACAGACAATTTCAGAAAGGTAGGCTCTAGGGGTGGTAGGTACTGCCCACCACCATGTTTAACATTTGCAGACAGACAAGTTATAGATGAATGGGAAAATAATAACTACAGACATGTGAACTTCAGATGCCAATGCTATGGATAACCTTCAAAGCTCCACCCACATGTTGCTTCCCTTCTGGAACCCCACCAAACTCTGCTCCGTCCAACTGGAATATCTTTCCCAAGTGCACTTGACTCTCTACAGAATGTAAGCATGCTGTCTGTAGATATTTCTGTGGTTACATCTCTACCATATAGCTGTCTTCATGTTTCTCTTATGGCACTGGCACCTGTTCAGCTTTACAAATTCCCTTTCCTATTCACTTCACTCCTACCACAGCTTATCTTTAACTCTTCATTCCTCATCAGTGCTTATGGACAGATGCTGCTCAGCAAACAGCGAAGTGAATTATCTAATGATAACACAAGCCCACTAACCTTACTTCCAAATATCTTAACAGTTCAGTTAACACACACTCATTGAGCCCACAAATTCCTACCATTGCTTAGGCTAGGAATTTGGAAACAAATACAAGGTGTTTGGTTTTTTGTTGTTGTTGTTGTTGTTTTTTTTTTTGAGACAAGGTTTCTCTGTGTAACAGCTCTGGCTATCCTGGAACTCACTCTGTAGATCAGGCTGGCCTTGATCTGTTACAGAGATCCACCTGCCTCTGCCTCCTGAGTGCTGGGATTAAAGGCATGCACCATCAACGCCCAGCATCAGAAAGACAATTTTTAATGTTCTGCTGCACTGGAGGGTAACTATGGGTGACAATAACTAAACACTTCAAAATAGCTAGCAGAGGTTTCTGAATAGTCCCAGCACAGAAATAATAAATGTCTGAGGTGGCAAGTATAAAGACAAGACTGATCTGATCATTATACATTGTGTACATGTACCAAAACATCACATAAAAGTTAAAAAATACAACACTAGAAAGAACTAAGGTAGTACGTATACCTTAGTTTATCGTAATATTAAGATAAAGTGCACTTTTCTTTGGCTGTATATTTTTAAGATTTTAACATTCTGGGCTTGTAACTCTTATAATTGGAAAATAATAAAGAATACAATAAAATTAAAAACAACAATATGGTATTAGTTCATGATAGAAAAGCATAAAAAAAGCCGCATTAAGAATTAGCATTTAGGGACAGGAGAGATGGGTCAGAGGTTAAGAATTAGCATTGTGGGTGCTGGAGAGATGGCTCAGTGGTTAAGAGTACTGACTGCTCTTGCAGAGGATCTGGGTTCTATTCCCAGCACCCACATGGCAGCTCACAACTGTGTGTAACTCCAGTTCTGGGGGATCTGAAATTCTTACATCAATGCACATAAAATAAAATTAATAAAGCATTAAAAAAAGAATTAGCATTATGCAGGTGTTAGGGGAGCACACCTTTAATCCCAGCACTGGGGAGGCAGAGGCAGGTGGATCTCTGTGATTCGGAGGCCAGACTGGTCTACAGAGCGAGTTCCAGGACAACCTCCAAAGCAATACAGAGAAACCCTGTCTTGAAAAACCAAAGGGGAAAAAAAAAAAGAATTAGCATTATGAGTTGGTGCACGTCTTTAATCCCAGCACTGAAGAGACAGAGGTAGGTGAATCTCTGTTGTTTTCAAGGCCAGCCTAGTCTGTAAAGCAAGATCCAGGACAGCCAGGGCTGTTATGCAGAAAAAAATGCTGTCTGGAAAAAATAAAACAAAACAGAGCAAAACAAACCAACCAAACAAATGAACCTCTCCCTAAATCAAACAAACAAACAATTAGTATTATTGGGCTGGAGAGATGACTCAGTGGTTAAGAGCATGGGCTGCTTTTCCAGAGGACCGGGCTTCAATTCCCAGCACCCGGGCAGCTCACACCTGTCTGTAACTCCAGTTCCAGGGCTTCTGACACCTCACACAGCCATACATTTAGGCAAACACCAATGATCATAAAATTTTAAAAGATTAGCATTATTCTGGGCATGGTGGCACATGCCCTTTAGTCCCAGCACTCAGGAGGGAGGCAGAGGTTCTGTGAATTAGAGGTTGGCATGGCTTACATTGTGATTTCCAGGACAGTCAGGGCTATGTAGAGAAAGCCTGTCTTAACAACCCATACAATGTGACGGTACCCCGCCCAATGCTGCGTTTACTCTTCACGCTGTGGAGTGCATGCCTGCCTCTGTGTCTCCTCGCAGCTTTCTTTTTGTCACTAGTGAAAACCAACACTATGATTCTCTGCTGCTTCTCTCCAAACACATATAGAATTATCCTGACACTTCTTTCTCCACTTTAGAGGCTTGTTTGTTCTTAGCAAATCAGGACCAATTTTTAAATTCCAAAGTGGTCAACTTGGTTTGATATACTGCCAAAATCACTGAAGTCAAAAAGTCTTGGGGGCCCAAAGTCCAGTCCTTTGTCCACCAGGCAACAGACAAATCACAAGGTGCACAGGGCTTCTTTCTCCTCGCCTCCTGAACAAGGAGACTGTAAAACACCTCCGGGCCCTTCCAGCAATGGGAGGCTGCCATTCTGACTGCTCCTTGCCACCTAGGAATGGAAAACTGACACACAGGAGGCTCAGAGTTTGTGGCTGGCTCTCCACTCCCGGGGTCTCTCTTCCTTTGGATTCCGGGATGAAAATTTATCTTTAAAGCCCCTCATTTCTGTTCTGATTGTTTGATAAATCTCTCCCACCTTGTCAGGGCTGTCTCTCTTTTCATTTTCCATATTTCCTTCAGGGAATGGATACACCCTGTGTCTTCGGCCACCATTCCCACAAGCCAGTGCCTCTCCTCAGCACCGTCAATTATTTCCTGGAGGCTTTCCATGTACTTCCTATTTACTGTAACTCCAGCTGCTCACCCCACAAACATGTTCCTTCTACATTCTTTGTGAGAAACTTGTCATCCTAAACTCTTCCTTCTCCCTCACGCTCCAGGTCAATCACGAATTTGTCTCAATTGTTTCCCACAACTGCTGTCGTGATGGACTGGGTGTTTGTGTCCTTACTATGTTGAAGCTCTAACTACTGCATTTGGAGATGTGGCTTTTGAAGAAGTAATGATGGTTAAGTGAGGTTACAGACATGGGTCCTGATTCGATAAGGTTAGTGTCTTTGTAAGAAGAGAGACAGGGGAGGTACATGAAGGTACAACTAGAAGGTGGCCATAGTTACCATCAGACTACACACCACAAACCTATAATCCCAGAATTCTGGAGGCTGAGACAGAAGGGAGGTAAGTTGAGGCTGGGTTATACCTTGCCTAAAAAAAAAAAAAAAGCCAGAACACCTTTCAAACAAAACAAAAACACCAATCTGACAAGCAAAGAAACAAACAAATATAAACCAAGGACTTCTTCATTAGAATCCAATTTTGACAGCATTTTGGCCTTGGACATCAGCCTCCATAGCTGTGAGAGCCACATCTCTGCTGTTTAAGCCACCATGTCTGGTATTTGTCATGGCTAACCAACCAATTAACAGTCATCTTCCCTCCATCTTCTACCACTGGCCTAGAACAACCCACGGTAACTCCTCCCTCTAGGCTGGTCCCTCACTCATCTCCCCAGCGGTCTATCATGATGAATTAGAGTAAGAAAAGGGAGAATTAGGTTCTTGAGCTGCCAATGACTGTGCAAATGACTACAAACTTGAACAAGCTCTTTCACCTCTCACTGTGACAATGGTTCCCTGTCAAACATGGCCAGTAACAACAGGATTTACAATAGTGCCTCGCCCACTAGATGTACTTGATGAAGGTTAGCTATTACTATCTTTGATTTTTTTGAGATTTTATTTTTATTTTATGTGTAAGGGTGTTTTGCCTGCATATATGTCTGCTTACCATAAGCATGCAGTCCCTGGGGCCAGAAGGGGATGTCGGAAACTCTGGGACTGGAGTTACAGATGATTGTGAGCCACCATGGGAATTGAACTTGGGTCCTCTGGAAGAGCAGCCAGGACTCTTAACTGCTTGCTGAGTGAGTTATTCAGTCCAGCTTTTACTGTTACATCATCAGAATGCACCTAGACCACTAAGCTACTCATGCCATTCCCATGCTGAACACCACATGATCCCCCTACCAGCAAAGGACAAGCCCTTAGTATGACCTGGAGGCTCAGTATGTACCTGCAAACTGCTCTACTGAACTTGTGAACTCCCCACTTCCACACCAGTGTCACTCCCCATTGCTCTCACGTCCCAGACTTGCCCCCGACTTTAGTGTCCTGGCCCTCTGCTTGGGCTGGCTAACTCCTGTTCGTCCTCCTAGGTTCCACTCATGTATTCCCCTCCAAAGGGCCCTTTCTGATCCTCTCAGTTTAGGGTCAATGATCTTTTCCTGCTGTGTGCAAACTTGTATCACTCTCACCCACTACACTGCTCCTCTGCTTCCCACTAGACAAAAATGCCTCAAGATCAAGGATGCATTCTTTGTTTATTATTATCATCATCATTATTATTATTATTTTGTTGTTTTGAGACAGGGTCTCTCTCTGTGAACAGCTCTGGCTGTCCTGGACCACACTTTGTATACTAGGCTGGGCTTGAACTCACAGAGATCCATCTGCCTCTGCCTCCCAAGTGCTGGCACTAAAGGTGTGCATCACCACCACCCCTCTGTTTCTTGATTGGTCAAGATGTTAGCTCATCCATGAACAGAGCCATGCCAGCTATCTGTCTTCCCTGTCTGATGCTCAGTAATCCCCACCCTGAGTCAGTACAAACCTCTCCTCCCATGAGCTGCTGTGTGTGGTCCTTTGCCATAGTAACAAGAGAAGAGGCTACCACAACACTGGAACCTAGACCATCTTCCCACAGCCTTCACTGAGTCTCACTGCCCAAAGGAAGCAATGCAAAGAAGTCTCCTGCCTCTAAAATAACCCCTTACTCAGCTGACAGAGGAGCCCAGCCACATGGCTTAGTGGATAAAGGTATTGCTGCTAAATCTTAGGTTTCTGATCCCTGGGACCCACTTGGTGGAAGGAGAGAATCAACTCCTACAAGCTGCCTTCTGACCTGCACACACCTGTGTGTGCGTGCATGTATGTGTTTGTGTGTGCACGCATGCTCACACACACAAGAAAACACAATTTAAAAACATTAGAGAGCTAATAGATCGTCTTCCTGCAGCACAGATGTTCCACCTCAGACACTCTTTAGGCTCCCTACTACAGAAGAAAGTCTACCCTGTAACAAGGAACTGCACCATGAGCCTGATTTCTCCACATCTCTAAACTCTGGCCACATTTTCAGCTTCTTGCCTTTGTATATGTAGTTTCTTCTGCCAGGAATGTCTTCTCTCTTACCCTGAAAATTCTCATTCATTGTATATGACCCAGTTTCTGAGTCACTCTGCTACCAAGCCCTTCTAGGTCATTCTCTGGGAGAACAATTTGCTTGCTCCTCTCTGCCGGCACACACTGTTTATTCTGAAAGCACAGTGACTACTAAAAGTCATTATCTTCTGTCTTCTCCATTTGAATCCAAAAGCAAGAGCTGACTCCTAACATTAGGACTCGTGGAACCTAGAACTACATGCAGGATATAATAGGAACTCAATACTTTTGCACTTCTAAAATCAATTAACCTATAGAATGGCTAGAAAAAGTGAAAATAATCTGTGTACCACACTGCCATACTAAGAATACAAACTGAGCAGAATTAAATTGTTATATCCCCATCTATATGTCAATTCACTTTTTATTTTTAAAGAAGAACAAGAGAACAGCTGGGCAGTGGTGGTGCATGCTTTTAACCCCAGTGCCTGGAAGGAAGGGGCAGGCAGATCTCTGTGAGTTTGAGGCCAGCCTGGTCTACAAAGGGAGAGTTCCAGGACAGGCTCCAAAGCTGCACAAAGGAACCCTGTCTCGAAGAAAAGAAGAGGAAGGAGGAGGAGGAGGAGGAGGAGGAGGAGGAGGAGGAGGAGGAGGAGGAGGAGAAGAAGAAGAAGAAGAAGAGGAGAACAAGAGAAAACACCAGAGGGCATAATTTTTGTTTAAGTTGCATATATGTGTGTTTGGCTGAAATGTGAAATCCATTACTCACTGTACTGTATGGGTTGGAAAATATTGCACATGTCATTTGTAGGTTAGTACAGGTAATTATTAGGGTATTGCTGCGTAGCCAGGCTTGTATCCAACTCGCCATCTTCTTGCCTCAGCTTCCTTTCCTTCCTTCCTTCCTTCCTTCGGTTTTCTGAGACAGGGTTTCTCTGTATTGTTTGGAGGCTTTCCTGGAACTTGCTCTGTGGACCACAGAGATCCGCCTGCCTCTGCCTCCCGAGTGCTGGGATTAAAGACGTGCGCCACCAACGCCTGGCCTTGCCTCAGCTTCTTAAGTGCTGGGTTAACAGGCACATGTACCACAACACCTGTTTAAAATGGATAAATAACTACTTACAGTCATTTTAGTCTGGCACAAAAAAATAAATAAATTGATTTAAATAAAAAATGGAAGGAATCAACTGGAAAGAAGGAAAAAAACCCAAGTGAAAAACCCCAAGTAAAATTGTATATTCTGAAAGAAGGAAGGCATCACTCTAGCTATTGGTTTCTCTAACCAAGGCCTATTTTTTATGTAAAGACAGAAAAAAAAAAGCCTCTCGTTTCCCTTAGGTTTCTTTCTTTCTTTCTTTTTTAAGCTTTGCAAATAAAGAAGTACCATTTAAAAGTTTCCCATGGGAGAAGTCCTGTTACAGAGCTGCTGGACACTTAGTAGGGTTCATAAAGAAAAATTGAGTTCTGCATTATCAGCCAGCAAACATTTGCCTGGTTCTAGCCCCAAATCGGCTCTCAGTCCTTTTTTTCCTAAATAGATGAAGACATGAGAAAGGACAGTATATTTCAGTAATCTTGATAAACTCAACGGACATCACAGGTGGTTTGGATTCAGGTTGGACACCAGTCTTGGCTTGTTTTCTTTTTTTCTATCAGTTCATCTAATGATTCATGGTTAACTTCATGAGTGTAATGAGCAACCAATAGTATGAATTCACTTTAATTCAGTCACAGATATTTATTCAGCATCTTCTACATGGCAGGGAACGGGCACTCTATGGCGGTGGAATTGAATTATTTCCCTCAGACTATTTTTTTTCCTAGAATAACATGCTCGGGAGACTACTGTATGCACAGGAGACCTTTAATAAATATGAGTCAGATAAAACTAGAGATTAGAATGGCATACTGAAGACAAGGTGCAAAACTGAGTAGCCTGGAGCACTTCCAACACACTTAGTCTGACAGGTGGTCTTTATCCACTGCCCTTATTGTCCTGTATGGCTACTTCCGCAGCCATCAGAGCCAACACACCTCCTCCCTGGAGATCCCTATAGCACACCTTCAGACTCACAGCCTGGGAAGAAAACCTTCACTTCTGGGGAGAGGTGGGCTACAGCTTAGTGCGCACAGCACCTTCCTGGCATTCAAAACCCTCTAGGTTTGATGTCTTTTTTATTTTCCTGGTACTGAAGACTCAGTTCAGAGTCTTGGGCATGGGAGACAGGCTCCATTTACCATCTGAGTCATAGCCCCAGCTCTAGGTTTGATCACTATCCAAATTTTTTGTTTTTAAAGAGATAGAAGGGCATCATCAGGTAAGAGGAATCTTATTTTTTAGATTATTTATAGCAACGGATGTATAGGGAATGGCTCCTAAATGCAGCCCACAGACAAGACTTTCTATGACAGCTGAACTGAATACTATTCTGCCCCACACAAGGTACAGGAATGTGAAGCAGCCTTTGCCCTAATAGCTGCTAGTTTTGCAGCTTTTTCGGAAGGAAGCCATTCCAGGTCACTTTCTAATGTTGATGTGCCTCGCACTACACATATAGGGCCAAGCAGCTGTGTCAGAGGCCACATGACTCACACGGCTGAAAGTATTTCTCATCTGACTTTGTTTTTTAAGAGAGTATGCTATTCTTGGAGAGCAAGAACCGTACTGCTCCTAGCAGAGGTTAGATATACATATGACAGACGCAGGTCATCTGTAATGGACACTGAGGCTCCTAGCCAGAACTCTTGCTGTGACAGAGGTCATGATAATTCAATGAAGAGGGGGACACCTACAGGCAAAATCGGGTTTTTCTGCAAGAAGTCCTTGAGTCCCTGTCAGTGTCTTACCAAGTACTTAAGCATTTAAATTTCTTTTTCTTTTTTTTTGGGGGGGGGGCAGCATTGAGACAAGGCTTCACTGTGTAGCCCTGGCTGTCCTGGAACTCACTCTGTAGACCAGGCTGTCCTCAAACTCACAGAGATTCCCCCTGCCTCTGCCTCCTGAGTGTTGGAATTAAAAGTGTGTGCCACACTGCCCAGCGTACAATTAAATTTCTTAGTCACTTTCATGCCTTGTTGTCCCTGGAAAGGGCTTCTAAAAGGTGGAGGAAATTACAGTAAAAAAAAAAAAAAAGGGTCCAGGACTTGGAGAGAGTAGAAAACACAACATCAATAAAAAAGTGGGGTGCCTCAGAAGCAAGTACTTTTTTGCTGAACTGGTATGTCTCCATGTTCTAGGAGCTGGATACTTCAACAGGACACAGGGAAAACCGAGTGTTCATACTTTACTGGGAATGAGGCAACTTACCTCACTTTTCACTCTGTAGAGCTTTATAATTGTAAAATTAATGCATTTTATATTACATTAAAATAAAGATCAATTTTGACAAAACTTAAATGAAAAAAAAAAAAAGGCCACTGAGCCTGAGAGATGGCTCCGAAGTGAAGATCACTGGCTCTTGCAGAGGACCTGGGTCTGATTCCAAGCACTCACATGGTAGCTCACAATCAGCTATAACTCCAGTCCCAGGGGATCCGAAACCCTTTTCTGAACTCCATGGGTACTAGGCAAGTTGTATATATACATATATGCAGGCTAAACACCCATACACATTAAATAAGATAATAAAAACATCTGTAACATGGGGAAATGATGAAAACTTGCTATCCAAGCAGGATGGGATACAGTTGCTTAAGTCAATGTGTACATTTATTCTCTACCATGACAATGCATACAGGAGGTGCTTGATGTACGTTCCAGTTGGGTTTGATGGCCTCCTTCTTTTTACATCCCAGAGCTAACCTATCAGCATCCTACCAGCATTTATTCATATGCAGGATCTGTCTCCACCATTGTCACTGTTAAGCTCTCTAGCTACTTAACTTGTCGCTTGTATGTAGATGCTTAACCCTGAGGCATCCTTACTTTCCCACAGAGTATCCAGACCAACTTCTTTGGGTAGAAATCTAATAATGCCCCACCCTTGATTAAACCCTTCAATAAATTCTCATTTTGAAAAGACAAAACCAAAACAAATCCAATATCCTTCCCTTGATCACAGGGCTTCGGAATAATCTGCCAACATGCTTTGACCACCTCCTCCCATTCTATTCCTGGGTAACTGTTTCCACCACGCCAGCCTCTCTCCCCTGCTACCAGCCAAACAGTCCTTTGCTGGAGACTTTTGCACTTGATCCTCTCTCTAACTTGAACCCATTCCATCCAGGCTAAAGGTCACCCCCAAGGGCTTCTAACTTGATCCTGGCATTGAGTATACGGCTCATAGGACTTTTCAGTAACAAAAATGGTCTCACTGGGAGCCTGTAGCCTCCCCTTCAACTCCTACACTGAACATTCCTTGAGGCAGAGCTGTCTTCACTTCTACAACAGGCCTTAGACAGTGCTTGGTGAAGTAGGTACTCAAGGAATGCATTTACTGACTAGCTATGCCATGTTTCATGTGCCTATGTAATTAAGTATTGATGTTTTGCAGGCATTTACTATTTAAATGAAACATTTCTATTTTGGAAAGTGGTTTAGCAGCTGGATATCTTCTAAAAATGTTCTCAATGTACACAAGTTTCTCTGGCAACATGTATTGCTAAACAGAGTATCATAAACTCTTTCCCACAAAAAAAAAGCAATGTATTGTTGGAAATTTAAACCAGTAAAGGGAGTATCCAGTTGGTCCTGTAGAGAACTCTAAAGTCAAATCTCTGTGTTAGCATCTTAAGCACACATCTACAGCCCTCTACTCCTTCAGCTCATTCCCATCTAAATGGGAACATGCCATTCCACCCCAGGAGCAGAGGCAAACACTATCCTGGTGTGTCCCCCAAACCTGCCCTATTCCTCTTCCCTTCTCCAGACAGCAGAGCCTCTCCTAGCTGGTGCCTCTTCCCCATCCATTTACCTTCAGAGCCTACCCCAACCCAATGCCAGTTCTCAGCAATTTCCCACTAGCAGTGCTTTAAAGACACACAGCAGTGACATCTATGTCGCCAAATGCAGGTATTATTTCCTGTCACCTCACCCAGGTCAAAGAAGCCATCCCATGTGGTTGGTGATTTTTTCCCAGAAACATGCAACTTTTCAGACCCCTGATTCCTCTGCTTTCCTCTGGGGCCAGCTCTTCTGCTGCTCTTGTGTTGATCTCCTCAGGTAAACAGGAGCTGAGTTCAGTTCCTCCCCTATCCAGTAATACCCCAGGGCAGCTCTGCTTGTTTTAAACTAGGGGTGCCCGTTGTGACCCATTTATGATTATTTCTTTGTAAAAAAATAAGTCAAATTATTACTCTCCAGGAAACCACTGCCCTGTAACCTTGATAATATGATTAATTTATATGTTAATGATAATATAATGATTAACCTTTTTTTTATTTTTTAAGACAGGGTTTCTCTGTAGCTTTGGAGGCTGTCCTGGAAGTTGTTCTGTAGACCAGGCTGGCCTCCAACTCACAGAGATCTGCCTGCCTCTACCTCCTGAGCGCTGAGATTAAAGATGTGAGCCACCACTGCCTGGTCTATAATGATTAATATATATGTTACATTATAGTAACATTTTTATCTGGACCATGGCTGCTGAGAATGAATGTTTAGCTGTGCCACTAAGTCCTGACTAAGGACATTAAGGGGAAATACCATGTGACACCTTCACAGTACTTACCCAAGTGCATAGGATGGCATTTTCCCCAAGCCTGTCACAGTGCCTGGAATGCAAACGCCATCATCTTTAGACAGGAGTGTGAGGATAAGGACAGCACAGCAGTAAGATAGAAAGGTTTGGTTCCCTGACATTATGGGGTACAAAGCTCAGCCTTATGTGGTCTAAGGAACACATTTCCAGCTTTAGCCCCATGGAAGTTATGGTTGTCTGCCACCCAGAACTGAGTCCATGTCTAAACAGTACTATCTACCTTCCATGCTCCATTGTGACAGGTGTCCCACAGATGCCTAACAACCACGTCAAAACAGATATACTTTATTAATGGGACAAACCACTGTCCAGACAGACAGACAGACAGACAGACAGACAAGGTCAAATGGCTCCAGTGAGAGAAGAGTTACTAGCATTTAGGTTTTAAATAGTGCCCACGTCATTGCTCCCTAGCCTCAACTCTGTTATCTTTTATTTTAAGTGCTGGAATCCGAAGGCACGATCTCACAATGTGGGCACATCTGTGCTCTCCCAGGGAGCTACGTCTCCAGTCCCCTTTCAGTTTGTAATGACCAGAGAGACACACTTTGATGTGGCTAAAGCCAAGCCTCTGCATTTCCATACTTCTACTAAACACACCACACTGTCTCATACCTCAGGTAGTCCCCACTGCCTGGCATTGCCCCACCCTCCCCTCTTTCCTTGTTTTCTTTTTGTATATTTGAAATAGGATATGCTATGCTGCCCAAGTTGGCCTCCAACTCAGTATGTAATCCAAGTTTGGCCTCGAACCCACAATCTTTTAAGTTCCAGGCCAGCAAGTAGTGGATTACAGAAATGTGCCACTGTACCAGGGTCCCTACTTTTTAAATTTACACTCTGAGGTAGGATGGTTTTTTTTTTTTTTTTTTTTTTTTTTTTTGGTTGTTTGAGACAGGGTTTCTCTGTATTGTTTTGTAGGCTGTTCTGGAACTCGCTCTGTAGGCCAGGCTGGCCTCGAACTCACAGAGATCCGCCTGCCTCTGCCTCCCGAGTGCTGGGATTAAAGGCGTGCGCCACCACCGCCCGGCGGGCAGAGTGTTCTTTATGCTCCTATACAGTCCAACAAACATCTCTAGGCAGACTAAGGCAGCCATTGTTTTAGCCCCAAATGAAAATAACTTATCTTGAATTTAGAATCCTCAGATGTAAGGTCAGGAGTCAAAACTGAGAAACTTGTTCTGTCGTTTATGGCTTACCAGGTTCTCCATTTTTAGGACGCCAGTCTCAGTGTGAGGATTAAGTAAGACCATGAAGACTCAACTGCTTGGTAACAATGTTTACCTTGCACACAACAGTCTTCAGTTAGCTGCAAACTCATCACCCAAGTCATAACCACGAATTAGGAACATTGGCTTTCTAAATTTAATTATTTAGTTAACTAATTATTACTGTGTGCACGTGGATGATGTGTCATGGCATGCGTGTGTCCTGGCTTGTATGTGGAGATCAGAGCATAACTGTGTGGGTTCAGGTTTTACCCCCTGTATGTGAGTTCTGGGGATTGAACTCGGTTGCCAGAAAGTACCTTTACCCACTGAGTCATTCTGCTGATCCAGCCTTGCAATTTCTTATCTATATAAGACTTTTGGGATCCTTAAATAAATTCACACTATTCTTAGTCATTTATTAAACCAGTTGGACTTAGAGCTCTCAGAATGTTCTTTGGGATGTAGGTTTATCTTTCACAAGTCCTAATAGAGTTCATTGTAATGTTGACACTAGGAAATGATGCCTGCATGCTATAAACAGCCAAAACTTTTTAACTATTTACTCATATAGGGCTATTAAAACATCAGTTCTTACATTACTATGTCATTATGAACAAAATGAAAGGACTTCCTTTTATTCTGAAGAGTCTGGAAGAATACTAACAGAAAGATATTTCTGAGGAATAAACCAACAATGAGAGCCATCGAGAGCCCAATACAACAGCCTTCCCAGAAGCACAGGAAGTATGACTAATCTCTCAAAAAATGAGATGAGAGAATGGGAGGCTAGTCCCAAACCATGCAAAGCAAACAAAATCAGCAGAGAATATCAGTTGAGAACAAACAAAAGGTCCACGAAACTCTCCATCATCGTTATCATGCATGTCCGCCATTCTAGCCATCATAAATGTTATTTAACAAACAAATACTTGTTAAAGAGTTATCATGTGCTCAGCACTGGAATGAAAAGAGGAAACTTTGTACAATGTCTATTATTACAAAACAATATTCATACAAATTAGAAAGAGACAGATTTAAAATATACAGCAAAACAAAGTATAAGTACATATACATACTCAAGCAAAGACTACACAGCTCAGAAATTATGACAGACAGAAAAGCTAGATTCTGAAAGCTAATATAGTCATGTAATTTATTTACCATCATTGTCGTCGTCGTCGTCGTCGTCATCATCATCATCATCATCACTACTGCAACGCTGGGAATCAATCCCAGGGCCTCATACTTGCAAGATTCTACCACAGAGCTACATGCCCACACCTGGGTCAGGAAGGCAAAACATGCACAAGAAGGGAAAAAGAAGACAGGCTTGGTGGTATATGTCTGCAACTCCAGTAACGGGAGGCTGTGGCAGGGGACTATGAGACCAACCTGGGTTACATATCAAGGTACTGTCTCAAAATAAAAGAAAGGGATGCAACATAAGAACTAAGAACCATGAGGCAGGACTGAGTGAAACAGTGTGGCAGTGAAAGGATATGCCTCTAGAGCATAAAGAAAAAGACGGAAGGTGTGTGGTTAACAAAATAAACAGGGTAGAGCCAGGGTACTAGAGGTCTTTAAGTCTGGGCCGCAAGGTGTGACGGCAAAGCCTTAAAGAGGCAGAGGCTAGCTGGTCTTTGAGTCCAGTCTGCCTACATAGTGAGTTCCTGGTCATCCATGGCTACATAGTGAGACCCTGTGTGCAAAGCAACTGCAGTGACTTCAGGGCCAAGGGGAACAATGGTAACATAAGGAGACTTTTAAGAGGTAGGCATGAGAGTAATAGTATTACAGACATGTGACTGTGGCTCCATGCAGGGGAGCTGGACAGAGGAAGACGCCTGTGAGGTGTGCGTTAAGATGGAGGCAGCAGGCATCTAAACGAATGCCAAGAACATGGTTAGGTGTGTGGATGAACATGGCAGCTATGAAGTACATGTATGCTAACAATACACTCTGATCTCTTTTTCAGATCTCAAATAGGAGTCTCTTTGGTCTCTAAAGTCCAAGAGTTTCCATGAAACTCAAAAGCATTGAGGAGGTAGGCATATTAATATTAGCACAGGCCTTAATCCTGGGAAGCTGGGGAAAGGATTTGAGTTCATTTGGGCTACACAGCAAGACCTTGTCTAATATTCTGAGAAAACAAAGATGCCAAGTTTGAATCATCTTTTGTGTTCATGTCTATAATCCCAGAACTAGAGAAGCTGAGGCAGGAGGATAGAGATTACAAAGCCATCCAGAGCTACACAGCAAGACTCTGTCTCAAAAACAATAAAATAAGTTGAGAACTAATCTATTTTTGTGTATATGAGAGGTGTCTGCATGTGTGTATGTGTGTGTGCCACAGCACACATCTGAAGGCCACAGCACACATCTGAAGGCCACAGCACACATCTGAAGGCTGCAGCACACATCTGAAGGCTGCAGCACACATCTGAAGGCTGCAGCACACATCTGAAGGCTGCAGCACACATCTGAAGGCTGCAGCACACATCTGAAGGCTGCAGCACACATCTGAAGGCTGCAGCACACATCTGAAGGCTGCAGCACACATCTGAAGGCTGCAGCACACATCTGAAGGCCACAGCACACATCTGAAGGCCGCAGCACACATCTGAAGGCCACAGGGTACTTTTGGGAGTTGTTTTTTCCTTCTCCTGAGAGTTCTAAGGACTGAACTCAGGTCAATAGTCTTTTGCGGCAAGTGCTTTTACCCACTGGGCCATGTCACTGGCCCATATGAGTTCAATAAGAACTATTTAAAAACAAATCAGAAGAAAAAAATAGGTCTTATTCTTATGCACTCCCTCCCCTCCCTGCTGTACTTTGTATCTTTTGTGCCTGGCATATACATGTGGGATCGTCTACTTGTGTGCAGGGGCCAAAGGTTGAAGTCAGATGTCTTCCTCTAATGCTCTCCGCATCCCTTTTTTAGACGAGATTTCTCACAGAACAGTCAGCTCACTGAGGCCTGTGATGGCTGGCCAGTGAGCTCCCAGGCTCTTCCTGGCTCTGCTCTCGGTGCTGTGATTACAGGGTCATGCTGCCATGCCCAGCCAGCCTTCATGTGGGTGCCGGGATAGCGCCTCACATCCTCATTTCTCACAGCGAGCCGTCATTCACTGAATCTTCTCCCTAGGCCAGCACTTACAGCTCTGAAAAAATACTGTTCTTTTGTAATTACATGAATGTGGCCAGTGACACAGTAGAATCAAGACCTAACAGCACCGAAGCTGTCTGGAGTCACAGAGACTGGAAGGGGAAGGGCCAGAACTCAAAATACTCTTGGGTGCCTTTTATTTGCATCCCTCCCTCCCACCCTCCCTCCCTCCCTTCCATCCATCCATCTACCTATGGCTTTTTGAGACAGGGTTTCTCTGTAGCTTTGGAGGCTGTCCTGAAACTTGCTCTATAGACCAGGCTGGCCTTGAACTCAGAGATCCGCTTGCCTCTGCCTCCTGAGTCCTGGGATTAAAGGTGTGTGCCACCATGAGACTTTGTTTGCTTAATTTGAGGCAGAGTCTCTCTCTTATAGCGCTGACTGGCCCGGAACTTGCTACATAGACTAGGGTGGTTGTGAACTCTCAGAAAGTCACCTGCCTCTGCTTTTTAAGGAGGGTAATAAAGTTATGTGTCACCATGCCAAGTCTGTATTTTTGGATCTTAAGTTTGTCCCATTTCTATTATATTTAGAGTGAAGCAGGTGGAGTAAAGTATTAAGAAGGTGACAAAAAGTATACTGTCTCAAACTTTTACATACGCCAACCTAAATTGTCACACAGGAGCAATAATGAAAACACAAGCCACAGCATCTAACCCAGAAAGTTGGAATGAACATGGCTGTCTAGAACCAGTGCTCATATTAACTAATGCCTGATATACAAATCTCTAAGAATAAGTTAAATTAGCAGGGCAGTGGTGGCACACGTCTTTAGTCCCAGCATTTGGGAGGCAGAGACAAGTAGATCTCTGTGAGTTCCAGACCAGCCTGGTCTACAAGAACTAGTTCCAGGACAGGCTCCAAAGCCACAGAGAAGCCCTGTCTCGGGAAAAAAAAAAAAAGAATAAGTTAAATTTAAACAGGTAACAAAGGAGAGACAGACATGGTAGGAAGGCATAGAGAGGTTAACAGGACAGAAGACTCTAAGACAGTAAATACTATGTAGACTTTCTAGGATGACGGACAGATTCCCTGTCTACACTCCAAGACCTCTTCACTGCTAGTCACACCTGCTTTCTGAATACTTGAAATGTGGCTAGTGCAACCAATGGATGAATGTCAAAGTAACGCTAGGCCCTAAAGGTAGCACAGGCGTGGAGGTGGCACTCTGCATGCAGAAAGCCCTGAGTTCAGTTACTAGTACTGAACAGAAACAGGGCCTGACTGTGAAGGCCCCACTGGCCCAGAGATCATGATCCTGCTGCCTCAGCCTTCTGAGTGCTAGGATTACAGGTGTGTACTGCCATAACCACCATGCTTTCTTATTTTTTGAATGTAACTTGTAAATTTTTATTGTATTTTTATTTATGCATATGGGTGTACACGCAATACACATGGAGGTCAGGGAAGAATTTTGGAATGAAGTTCTCTTCTCCACCCATGCGTGCCCCAGGAACTGAACTCAGGACATTAGGTTTGGCAGTGAATACTTTTACCTGCTGAGCCATCTCACTGGGTGAAATTTAAACAAAGTTAACCAGGTGGTGGTAGCCCATGTAGCCCATGCCTTTAATCCCAGCACTCAGGAGGCAAAGGAAGGTGGACCTCAGTGAGTTTGAGACCAACCTGGTCTACAGAGAGAGTCCCAGGACAGTCAGGCTACACAGGGAGACCCTGTCTCAAAAAACAACAACAAAACAAAAAACAAAAACTTAAACCAAGTTAAATAAACAGGAAGGAGTAAATTATAAACAATTCAGAATTAGAGGATGAAGCTCAGATTGCTATGGTTTGTATGTTTGTGTCCCCCAAGTTCCTATGTTGAACTTCTCATCATTAATAGTACTGGGTCTCACCAGTGGCTGGAGGGAACTGGTCTGTGCTCTCTACCATAGGGTTTGGTAGCATCAGAAGCAGAGTGAGCCTTCACAAGACACCAATATGCTGCTGTTTTGATTTTCCCAGTATCCAAAATGAGTGAATTTTTTTACGTATTTATTTTTGGTTTTGGCAGGGGATGATGCACACACAGAGATATAAAGGGAGAACTTCCTGGAGTTGGTTCTCTCCTTCCACTTTTTAATTTTGCTTTGATTTTTCGGGACAGGGTTTCTCCTTGTAGCTTTGGAGCCTGTCCTGGAACTCGCTCTGCCTGAGTACTGGGATTAAAGTCGTGTGCCACCACCGCCCTGCTAACTGATAAACTTTTGTTGTTCCCTAGACATTCAGTGTTTTGTTCTAGGAGCTTAAATGAACCAGCACAAAGGTGAAGCAAGACAGCAGACTGGACAGGAAGCAGGGCCTTTTTCTTTTTTTTTAATTTTATTTTGTGCATTGTAAAGCCTGCGAGTATGTCTGTGAAGGTGTCAGATTAGCTGGAACTGGAGTCACAGACAGTTGTGAGCTGCCATGTGGGTGCTGGGAATTGAACCCAGGTCCTCTGGAAGAGCAGCCAGTGCTTTTAACTGCTGAGCAAGGCCTGTTACAGACAAGCCTGTGTAATCATACATTACTTCTGATGTTTAACCAGGTATTTTAATAGAAGATAACCATCAAAATTAGTTTGAGTGTTCTACCACAGGATTCTTTTGATTAGAATACAAGACAAGGTTCCTCTGTGTAGCCCTGACTATTCTGGAATTTGCTCTGTAGACCAGGCTGGCCTCAAACTCACAGAGATCCACCAGCCTCTGCTTCCCGAGTGCTGGAACTAAAGATGTGGGCCACCACCGCCAGGCTAAAACACATACTTTTTTAAAAAAGAAATTGTTCTCTTTGATAGGTATTTGCTAAGTGAAAAAAATATTTTTATCTAGTGACTTAACAAAACAGACATTTCCTACCTTTAAATAAATTCCTGAGCCTTTTAAAAATTCCTTTCAGGTATCATAGTGCCTTTTAAAGTCATATTTCTGAGACCACAAAGCCACAGCTTCATATAGAACCTGCCTAGCATGTGTAAAGCTCTGAAATCAATCTATAACACTGTCTTAAAAAAATCAAAACTGTTTGTTTGTGTGCTGTATTTAAATTTAGCTACAGTATTAAAAGAATAGCACACGCCTTTAACCCCAACACGTAGGGGGCAGAGGCCTATGAGTTTGAAGCCAGCCTGATCTACATAGCAAGTTTCAGGCTAGGCAGGGCTACATAGTGAGACCCTATGAATAATGGAAAAGAAAAAAAGAAAGAAAATAAAAATAAAATATACAGCATAAGTTTTTAGACAGGTAACTATTACATTTTCTTTATTCTTATATTGAGAATGCCATGAAAGTTTTCAATCTCTCCAGGTAATACAATTTAATCTGAATAATAACTAAGTAATACAACCATACTCATTTAACAATGCTATGTTTACAAAAAACACACAGTTTTTAGTGGTGTTCTTCTCAGTGTATTGCTAGTATCTTAACTTCAGGCTTACATTTTAGTATTTCATTAGCCAGTGACATTTCCCAGTGGGAATCAGACTCATGAAGTAACTGAGGATGTCTCAGCCTGGGATGAAATGAACTCGTAAGATCCTGCCACATGGAAGAGACTAGAATAAAGCCTGCATCATCACAGCATCAGTTGCTAGATAAGGGCTGGTGAGATGGCTCAGAAGTTAAAAGCAGTGGCTGCTCTTCCAGAGGTCCTGAGTTCAGTTCCCAGCACCCACATGATGGCTCACAACCATCTCTAGTGGGACCTGGTGCCCTCTTTGGACATGCAGGAGTACATGCAGAGCATTCATACACAAAAATATAAATAAAACTAAAAAAGGAAGTTGCTAGATGGCTGGAGAGATGGCTTAGAGCTTAAGAGCACTGGCTGCCCTTGCAGAGGACCCAGGTTCAGTTCCCAGCACCCACACAGTAGTTTTAACTACCTGTAACTCAGTTCTAGGAAATCTGGCACTCTTTTGGCTCTGTGGGCACAGGCTTATTTGTACTGCATGCATATATATGTGCAGGTAAAAACTCATGCACATAAAATAAACAAATCTTCAAACTGCGCTTCTTCTTAAAAGGTGGCCCAGAGCTCAGATTTAATGCTTTATAGACCAGAGAGATGGTTCAGCATCTGCAGCCAAGCCTGACTATGTGAGTTTGATCTCCAGGACCCACCTGGTGGAAGAAGTTGTCCTTTGACCTCTACACAGGCACACACAAAATAAATAAAAATGCAACTTAAAACTGCTTCCTATTTAAAACAATATCTACCCATTAATCCATGATACTGTTAGGAAAGATGAATAAATAAATATACAAACTCAAATTCAGTACTGCTATTTTTCTTTAAAAAGTGAATCCCTGAAGCAGATTCACAAAACAACAGAAAAAACTCAAAAATTCAAGAACTATCAGAAATCTGTCTTATCACACCACCTCTGAAAAGGATTGCCATGCTAAAAAGCACTCAGTGTGGTTTAATCATTTCTAATGCACCAGAACAGGAAAAATGCCAAGTCCACATTTCCTTACAGACGGATGTTCCTCTTATAGCAACCACAGGGACAGCCTTCTTTGGCTGGAAAGCCATTTAGGCCATTTCCCCAACAGCACAGCTACAGATCATCCCCAGGGGAAGCGCCTGTTCTCTGTAGCATGCTGGACACCCTAATGGTCATTTAATGCATACTATGAAAGACGGAGTCTGTTATACTCTCCTCTGTATTCCTAGTGCTCACTCCAGTGTCTGGCAGATAGTAAGAACTTAAAGATGTTTGTTAAATATGTTCAGCAAAAGTTGGAAGAAAACCTACTGTTTTCTCCGGAAGGTACCAATGGTTTCCTAGGAAGCAGAGTTCACAGTGAAGCTAAAATAAAACCATGTAAGGCCACTTAACTGTCAAGAATTTTCCTGATTTTTTTAAAATTCAGGTGATGAATCAAACATCTATAATAATTGGAAAGACTGAAAAATCATTGCAGTCTAAATTTTTTCTTGGAAGTTGAGTTGATCAATATCACATTTTTATTTCCCATCTTAACTTGTACTAATTCTCTCAACTTTGTGTGACCTGGATTTCATTTAAATTGATCTTATGGATAACATACTATTTTTACATTTTTAGAACATTTAGAAGAATTTTTAGACAATACAATTCTAATCTAATTGCAAGGAAACAAATCCAAATTCTACGTAAAGGGGATGGGGAGTATATCCTTGTTCTAAAAAGAGGACCACTGTGGAGACACAGAGACCCTGGACATAGCGTAGAGAAGTGTAGGTGAGTGACCCCAAGAAGGAGCCTGTGCTAGAAGGAAGATGACACAAGGGTCATTCTTGGATTTACTGGCAAAGTTAGATAATGAACAGTAAAGGATCAGTATTAAATACTTAAGTTGTCAACCATAACACATCTGAGTTTGGGGTATGAGGGTATAATATACTGAAATTATGCTCAAAGGACTCAGAGGGAATCATATACATGAACATGTATTTACAGGGACATAGTCATGCACTGAAGGGGCAAGCCACTGGCAAGTGGACTCATAAGCCTAAGTCATTAGGCAACTAGCACAAAATTTGGATGACAGGTAAATCTAGGCAGAAGGTATACAGGTGCTCTTTGAGTGTTTTTTTCAAACTTGAAAGTCTTAAATATCTAAGCAAAACACAAAAATAGCAAGCAAAGCTTGTTCGGTTTTTCCTGGTTCTACTTGACATCTCTGTTAAGACTCATACATTTTTGTTTCACTTGCATACATGAAATACTCAAAATTATTTTTAATGGAACTCACTAAAACTATTGAGTTTCCCGGTTCTTCCGCAGATGGGGCAAAAGGAATAAAGTTGTTCTCAGGGCTCTACACGCACGCACAGTCATACACACACCTGGACATGTCTAAGGCTGTATGAGTTACACGAAGTCTTTTTACGGATACATCCATAGTTCTTTAAAAACACAAAAGCCATTTGTGGCCCTTGGGACACATGAACACATCCGACTCTCAGCATTCCGATCCAAGGAATTAACCTGAGCATGCTCCTAAAGGCCAGTAGTTAGCTCCAAGTCTCCAAATTAGCAGCAACCTTCCCAGCTTTAGACTCTCCTTTGAGAGGCGTGTCTATGCAAATAACTCTCAGGGGCCCTAGCACCCCATGCGGCTCCAAGACCAACTCTAACAGCCACGCTTCTTTCGCGTCTTACAGGGTGATTAGCATCTAGAGATTTAAATCGTCTACCAGGTAGTGCAGCTCTAAATGGCAGGGTTAAGTACCCAGCAGAAGGGCCTTGGCCAGAGACTCAAAGTTCTAAGGCGAGGCTGCAAGCCTGAGGGGCCTGCTTTGTACAGCATCACTGTAAGGCTCACACGAAACCATCATCGACACAGAACAGTGGGATACAGCAGAACCAGCGTGTTTCAGGCAGAGATCTTGTAGCTTTTACCTTCGTTCCTGCTGCCACGTTTTAACACCCTAAGAGGGGCTGAGAATTTGGCTCAGAGGTAAGTTTGCCTGGTGCAAGAGGCCTTAGATTCAATTCTGAGTACCACAAACACAGCCGAACACAAAACCCCACTCAACCCAGGAAAGCATGAATGAAGAGAATGCCGGGGAGGGGCGGAGTGAGAAGACTGCAGATAGCCCTCACCACAACCTTAGACTCGCCTCTGGCTCCCGGGGAGAGCTGACTGAGACAGATCGAGCTGACTGAGACAGATCGTGGTGAGAACAAGTTGCCTGTCTCCCACAAGACCACGACAAAGCATGTTCTAGCCAGAATTTCGGGGCGGTTTGTTGCACTACAGATGGCTACTGCAGTTACTAGCTAAAGGCCCATTCATACACAAACCCAAATGAAGAGCAAAGAATGGGGGAAAACACTTCCTAATCCTAAAGTTTTTCTCCAAGGACCTCCAAATATGAAAACTAACTTTCCTACAGCATACAACCTGTAACAGCCATAGAACGTAGCTGAGTAGCCATAGCCAGCAGCTTCTTTTCTGGTATAATCAACAATTTAATAATCCCTAGACTAGCATAATGAAGTCCTAACGTACAGGTGACCAAGTGACTTCATGTCATGTGGTCTCTTAAATTTTATTTTTATTTTATGTGAATGAGTGTTTTGCCTACATGTATTTATATGTGTGCCTTGTGCCTATGGAAGCCAGAAAAGGGCATTGGGACCTCTGGAACTGGAGTTACATGTGGTTGTGGGTCACCATGTAGGTACTGGGAAATGAACCCAGATTGTCTGCAAGAGCAAGCAGTGATCCAAACCGCTGAGCCACCTCTCCAGCCATCTTGTGATTTCTCGCCACAGAGAAACACACCAGCAGGTTCCCATCTTAAGTTTTCCATACATTTCTTTTTTGTACCTGCTTAGCAGATGGAATCTCAGGGTTTTTCTTTCAGTTCTGACATACAGAGTCTGCTTCTTAAATGGATATTCTCAAATCTGAACTGCTGCCCATATGCCTGTCCTCTCATAGCAACCTGAAGGAGACTTTCCTCCTAGGACATGCCTGTCAAGTCACTTCCAAAGCAAATCTACCGTGTGCTCGTCTCTGCCGTTTCTCTCCTTGTACACTATCAGACTATGTCCAGGCATCCTTTCCTCTGGGAGACTCTACAGAATCTTGAAGTTGGGTGCTAAGTCTTCCTTGATATTCTCAAACTGGGTTAGGAATCATTGTAAGTCACTTAGAAACTACACGTATTACCACAACTGTACATCTCACCTTAACATCCAGTAAAACTGTTCAACATGAGAAGTGGTGAGAGATGATACAGGGAGAAAAATAAATAAAGCACAGGATTGAAGGGGATTGGCATAAAGACTGCTGTCAACTCTGTGTACATTGGTGAGGAAAGCATCTGTAGGCAGTACATACTGACCCTACCTAATGAGCTAGTAAGTCACAGAAATGTTCTAGACCTGCTTTGTTTTGTATGGCATACCCATTGTTGGGCTAAGAATAAAGGAAAGTCAAGGAAAGCACCAAGGACAACATGAAGAGAACAATATATATATACATATACATACATACATACATATATATATATATATACATATATATATATATATATCAGTGGTCTGCAACTGGGGGCACCTTTGCCTTCAAAGAACATGGCGGTTGTGTCATAACTGTAAGGGTGAGTTGCCCCTGGCGACTTAGTGGGTGGGGGCAAAGGATGCTACTCAACATACTACTACATACTGCACAAGACGGGTCCTGCCCACATTGCTGGCCCCAATGCCACCAGAGCTGAAGCTGAGAAACTCTGCTCTAATGCGTGATGGGATGGAGGAGAGACTGACAGTGGTGGGCTGGAGGACATGGCTACAGCTCAGGGGATGAGCTTGCTAGCATGAACAAGGCCCTGGGTTCATGCTTCAGCAAAGGAACAGGAGGAAAAGGAAGAGGAGGCAGTCATGGTACAGTGCAGATGTGTTTTGCTTTGGAATGGATTTTTAAAGGGCAGAGCACATTTGCTGAGGGGATGTCACAGGAGCAACAAGGGAGACAGAGGAGTCAAAGTTGGCCAGAGGTTTCTCAGTTGAGCAGTTAGGAGAATGAGGTCCACCACAAGGGAGAGTACGGGAGCACTGGGTAGGGAGCAGTGCTTTGCTTGAGGGATGGGGCTCACAGGCCTGACACTGTTCAGACGTTACTTATGAGATGCCAACTTACCATTAAGTAAGACTATCAGGTAGCTAGATAGACAAGGGAGTCAAGAATATGAGCTTGAGTCTTAGCATCTATTTTTAGAATGCTTATTTATTATTGTTTTTTCAAGACAGGGTTTCTTTTAGTAGCCCTGGCTGTCCTACAACTCATTCTGCAGTCCAGGCTGGCCTCAAACTCAGAGATCCACTCACCTTTGACTCCCAAGTGCTGGGACCAAAGGCATGCGCCACCCTGCCCACGCCAAATAATGTATTTAAAACTTTAGGGCAGAATAAGATTCTGCCAGTGTTTAAGGAGGAGGACCAGCAAAGACAGAAGGAAAGAGAAGCTGAGAAGTAGGAGAAGGGAGTACACAAGGAATGCTGCTCAAAGATCAAGGAAAATGAGGACTGGGGGGACCACCATCAGATATAGCAACAGGGAGGCCACAGTTGATGTGGAAATGGCTGTCCTGGCAAGGAGGTGGGGCTAAAAGCCTAAGTGAGCTGGATCCAAAACAGGACAGCAGGAGGGAAACAGTGACCCTAAGCTATAGCCTATTATTACCTTGAGGCCTTTTCTTGTAAAGTCACAATCTTTTTTTTTTTCATCTCCCTTATTTTTAGTGTATCCAATCATACAGAAAAACTTAAAGAACAGCATAACTCCCTTATGGATGTCCAGTGTTTAATGGTATGTCATATTTGTGGTACCTGTATGTACTTAGATACATGTATATACCACTGAAGGTAACTTTTCCTCTAAGCACACTTTGGACATCCTAAATGTAGTCCACTGTTACATAATCACCATTAGAACATCTATGAAAATTAAAAATGTATTCTGTATTATATTCTGTAACTGGGCATATTCAAGTTTTCCTAACATGTTTTGCAGGGTTGAAATCAAAGTCCCCACAGTGCATTTGTCTATCACATTTCTTTGTTTTTTCTTTTTTGTTTTTCAAGACAGGGTTTCTCTGTATTGTTTTGGAGGCTGTCCTGGAACTTGCTCTGTAGACCAGGCTGGCCTCCAACTCACAGAGATCCGCCTGCCTCTGCCTCCTGAGTGCTGGGATTTCAGGCGGGCGCCACCAATGCCCGGCTGGTCTCTTTCTTATACACTGGAATTTGACCAATTCTTTGTTACACAATTGAACTAATTCTACTCTGGAAAAGTTTTTGAAAGCAGTGAATAGATTTACTGCTTTTGGCACTTTTTTTTTTTTTTTTTGATTTTGTAAGACAGGGTTTTTCTGACAGCTCAGGCTGTCCTAGAACTTGATCTGTAGACCAGGCTGACCTTGAATTCAGAGATCCATCTGCATCTACCTCCAAGCGCTGGGATTAAAGGTGTGCGCCGCCGCCGCCGCCGCCGCCGCCGCCGCCACCACCACCACCACCACCACCACCACCACCACTCAGCTATATGCATATTCTAAAGCTATAATTTCCCAAAATTTCTGTATCAATTCACCCTTTTGTTTTCAGAAAAAACTGTTTTTAAAAGCAACCACTATCAACTAGTTCAGAAGACTACAGAGAGAAAATCCCAGAGCTTATGTGCTCTGTATTCACAAAATGTGCTACTACCTCTCAGTTACCATAAGGACTCTAAGAGATGTCATCTTAAAGCCAATCAGCACGAACCAAGCAACATGTTATTGATTAATCACAACAAATCCCACTTAGAAAGTAAAATGAATTTCCTAAAATTTCTTTCCTGATTAGCAAACTAGTTCCTCCTAAACCTTGAGGCTGAATGCTGCTGTCAGAATTGCCTACGTGCCTGGAAATTACCACACTCAAGTGGGCTAAGTCTGTGCTGTGCGTGCGTGCGCTGTGCACTCCACTGTGCGGTGAGCACTGTGTCCCAGATGAAAACACCGACCACATTAAGTATCTGAGTTTCGATTACGGCTCATTCATAGTCCTGTCCTTCAGGCCAAGCCTTGGTCTAGTGATCCTCTACCTCAGTCTGCAGAGTGCTGGGAGTACAGGCCGGCACTCAGCCTCTGAAAGCAATTAAAAATGTCACTGGAATTAGCAATGCTTTGGTTACAAGAACATCATGCCACTGTCAGTTGCTCTTAGGCTACAAAAATGGAGGGCAAATAGATGTTTCAAGTTTCCTCTCACATTATAATTAGTTTCCTTTTTTTCTTTGCTTTATTACAAAACTTAAAATTACTTAGGGTGCTGTATGAAATTAAGTTATATTCCTATCTATTTTATTTCACTTATGTGGACTTCTTTAATGGTCTGGCGTTCACATTTTAATCAAACCACTGACCCTTAGAGAGATTGCTTCCAATTCCTTTGGGCCGAAAGGACAATTTGAATTAGGTAAAGGACCTCCATCAACTAGCTACATCCACCCACCTCATTCTGATCACTACTGAAAAAAACAACAAGAATAAGACTCTTACCTGAATAAAGCAGAACACATGATTCAAACTTATAAGGAACTCTCAGGGAGACCAGAATTATTAATTTGTACTAAATATCGTAGTTATCCTCACCTTATCATCAGACTGCCTACAGTTCACCTGAACTTTCACACTTGTCTAGAAGACCATGCAAACTGAGTAGACCTTGATGGTGTATGTGTTACAGATTTTGACATACAGCTAGACTGGAAGGGTGATGTCCTGTAGACAGACACTGCCAACTTGCTTCTCACCCAGACTACTACATGTAATATATACAAAATGCAATTATTTCAGGAAATTGCCATTAATATTTTAATAACCTTATAATGAGATATTAAGCAGTATAGAATTACTTGCTCTGTCAAGTACAAAACATGCAATGTAATTGTGGCTACCAGCCCACAGTGAATCCTGCCTCCTGGTATTCATAACTTTTAGAGGTCCCTCCCACACTCTAGCAGGGGAGGGTGGTGCAATCTACAGAATATAGCAGGGGATCATGTGCCACTTCTGAAGTGAGGTGACAAAAGGAACTGTGGTTTCTGCCCGTCTCTCAGATCTCTTGCTCTCTAGAGGGAATCAAGGTGCCATGGTGAGAGGACACAAAAGTAGTCTTCTGATGGCTAGACCCACATGAAACTGAACCAGAAGCATCTAGTTAAACTTCCAGATGCCCAACTACCAGAAACTAAGTAAATTAATCAATGTCTTTGCTTTAGGCTAACTGGAAGTAATTTGCTACATAGCAGAGGTTAATATTATAATATGCTTCACTTAACTCAAGTTGTATAATTTAAAAAAATAAGTTAGATTTTATTTTATGGGTGTTTTGTCTGCATGTAGGTCTCTATGTAATCTGTGCATCATTTGCATGTAGTGCCTGCAGAGGCCTAGAAAAGGGTGTTGGATCCCTTGAAACTGAGCCCAGGTCGTCTGCAAGATCGGTCACTGACCTTAACTACCGAACCATTTCTCCAGCCAACTTTCTAAATCCCAATATATATATATATTTTAAAAATCAAAACATCCTGCTATGATACCTTTAAAAAGTCATCAGGAATAGTGAGGAGGGAGGAATGGTTTCTTATGATGTATAGGATAGGATAACTATGACTGACCACAAATGAGTATCTTAACAGCCAGCAGGAAGGATGCTCAGAAACATGTCTGAGGTAACAGTCACTCATTGCCTCGACTGATCTCTACATGTGTTAGAATGGGACACTGCACTGTGTAGACACAAGCTGCCAAGGGCAGGGAAAGCCTTTCATACTGCACATGTTAATATTCATGCTGACCTGAACCTTCTCACTAACCTTTTCCAGGGTGAACTATCTGATAGCAAGTTTAGGAGAAGGAATTCAGCAGCTCAGCTCCTCACTGTTTTTCTTGTGTCTAGAAGACTAAGGAAGTCATTTGCTGAAGGCTGCTCTCTGACACCCTAGAACTGCAGGGGATAAGCCATGTTCTTGGAGCCCTCTTGAGAAGACTGAAACGCGCCTGTTTCTGAAGGTGGGGCCAAGCAGCTCACTGCTGCTGCGAATGTCACATTTTCCAAACAACATCTCCTCCCTTGTGTATGTTTGTGTGGGGTCAACTTGCATTTCAGATTTCATCTTATCTAACACAATTGGATCCAAAGAAAGCAGGAAAGCAGTTTTACCAGCTTCTAAATAAGCATTTCCTGTCCATTGGAATTTTCAGTATTTCTGAGGTAAACTCAACACCTGAAGGGCTACACAATGAGACTCACACAACAAACAGTAAGAACACGTTTATTAACAGATATGTGGTAAAGCATGGCCATTAGCAAGCATTAGAAAATGTGGAGAAGAAGACACAGATGCTCACATCTCATCCAAACCCTGAGGTCAGGAAGACCAGGCAATTACAGTTTTAACAAGTCCTCCAATATAAAGCTAACACAGTTATGCAAGGGCATCCACATGAGCAGGAGACTGAGCAGACCTAGCAGAGGACAGCTCAATGATGGACCTAGAGCAACCCTGTAGGACGCAAAGCACTAGGAAAGACTGCTATGTGCCCCGAGGCTTGCTAACTGCTAGCCAGTACTTTACATATTGCCTTATTTAAGATAATTTTATTTCTTATATGGGAAAGTGGCTCAGAGATGTGAAATAATTTTCCCGAGGTCACAAAAATAGTTAAATGACAGAACTGGGATTAGCAGATATTTTCATTTTCTAGATGAAATTGAGCTTTGGAGAAGTTAAATATTTGGTCTGGAGTAAATGGGGCAGGTGAAATCAGGGCTGTGAACCTGTACCTGGCCCTCTCTTATACTAAGAGTGGGAGAAGGTTTACATTGCTTAGGAAAAAAGAGGTAGAACAGCTAAGAAACTGAAGTATACCACTGAAAAGCAGGCCAGATTCTTTTTTTTCTTCTTCTTCTTCTGAAACAGGTTTTCTCTGTGTACCCCAGGCTGTCCTGGAACTCACTCTGTAGACCGGGCTGGCCTAGAACTCACAGAGATTCACCTGCCTCTACCTCAGTAGGCCAGATTTAGAACTTAATTTTTTTCCCTTCTTTCCAGCCATCAAATCCCAGATTTTCACTTGTTTAGAGAATCACACAATAAAGATTATCAATGACTTAAAATTACTTTCTAACAACAACAAAAAAAACTATTTCCACCATTCCAGTTGTTTTAATTCATTTATTACTAGCCCCCAAATTACAGTAAGTTAGAATCCACTCAGAAGACTGAACTGATTTGCTACTTGTCTTATTACCAACCTAGTCAAACAGTAAGTTTTAATGTTAGTTATTCATTTACTTCTACTTAATTATTAATTATTATTATGTGATTTCCTGTTTTAAATTTCCTGGCTTAACTAAATGATGGCATGAACTCCTGGAAAGTAAGACTATTTCTAAATAGCCCTCAATTCAATCCAGTACTTCTGATTGATAAATTCATCCTGAAGTGACAACTATGTCCCAATTAGATAGTGTTTCTCTATGAGTTTAATTTCTTTTAATGTGGAGAACTCTTGATTGCTAATCAGCATGCTACATGATTACTTTCAATAAGTACTTGTAGAATGCTGTTTTCCCACTGGAAGTGTGCACAGCTCATTTCTGAACCCCAGGCTGGTCTAGTCTAGGAAGAGCAAAGCTATCTATCTACATCAAGTCTTATTAGTCCTCCTGTGACCAGAGCGACACGTTCAGTTCAGCTATGGGGGTGGACAACAGAATGAAAAAAAGCCCTGGATGGAGATGGGAAGATGTAGGCTTTAGTCTCAGTTCTGACGGTCCAATGCACAACTCAGCTCAATGGTTTCCTTCTTCTGGGCTTAGTTTTCTGTCATTAAGCAGGACTACTCAAGTGAGGTAGCTCAACGGCTAAGAGAATGTACTGCTCTGGTGGCTGACCACTGTTCAGTTCCTAGCACGCACAGAAGGAGCTGGCTTACAACCTCCTGTAACTCCAGCTCTCCCGGAGCCCACAACCTTCAAATCCTCAGACATCTGCACTCTCAGGCACCCCACCACCATCACTCACACACACACACACACTGAAAACATAGAAGAGTAAAACTTTAATAAAATGGCAATACAAAGGAGATGCATTTTAAATCCAGCTGCATGTGTGGAACAAAACTGTTAAAAGAAAAACTAAGTTTAAGTAGCTTTTGATGAGCATGGGCTCGAAAGGTGGTCTGCCACTAACTCGTGTCCATCCACCACTAGCTGCCTTACTGTCAATCTTGCTGCACTGCATGACTGCAATGTTTAAAAGTTATGTTAAGTTTGTCTGTTTGGGTCAAGGCCCCAGACCACAGTCCACCCCCTTTCTTCCTCTGGTTTCAAATGAAGAAGTCACTCAGGTGATGTGATTAATCTATTTTGTTTACTTTAGAACCAGGTAGGATGTTAGCACCACTATCCAACTCCATGACCCTGGCACAGATATGCATATGCCAAAGCAGACAGAAGTCAGCTGTGCTACTATTTAGGGTACAGATAGGTTCATGGACATGGGAGATGATGAACACATGTTAAAATTACAATGCTTTAAAATTTTTATCCCATTTTAATTTATTGAGAGAGAGATGTGTGTGTGTGTATGTGTGCACGCGTACATATGCAACAGCACATTGTGAAGGTCAGAGGACAACTTTTGAGAGACACTTGTCTCTTTCCACCATGTGTGTCCCATGGACTGAACTCAAGCCATCAGGATTAGTGGCAGGTCCTTTTATTCGATGAACCACTTTGCTGACCCTATTCAATACCATCAACTTAATGAGACTGAAAGCAGCTCTTTACCCCTTGATTGCAAGCCCAAAGTGACCTACAACTTCAAGTTCCTGCTGCAGAGCCTTTCCCACTAGATGCACTAACCTTAAAACTGTGAGCCAAAATAAACTTTCTTCCTCAAGTTGCTATTATCAGGGTGTTTTATTACATCAACAAGAAAAGCAACAAAACAAGATCTGAAAGAAACTCATCCCAGAACAGAAGAGGACTGACACAATAGAAAACTATCTCTAAAGACAAATGAAAATACAAGGTAAACAGGGGCATATTATGCAACACATGTTGGGGGGCGGGTAAAAACATATCCTAATAGTACTTACTTGCTTATTTATGCATACATCTGTTCCCTCAGCTTTTATTGATCCTTCACAGGGAACTGGGTGACTGACTCACAGATGTAGCCTGAAGATTTGTGTGAAGTCTACTACTCAATTTAAGCAATAAACTTTGACCAGCAAGGCAGCAGTGTATGGTGAGCTGGATGTCCTTAGTGTAAAACATTTTACAAAGTAGGTGGTAGTCCCAAGAGTAAATATCTGCAGGTAACTTTAGAACTGTAAGGTAGTTTCCTCAAGCTATTTTTCTGTTCCAAACTTTTCATTGCATAGATGTGTAAACTCAGGGTACCAAAATCAAACAACTTGCATAAAGTATACAGTGAAGGAGACGGAATTAGACATCAGATACCCAGTATCTACTCTGTGACTCTGTTATTTTATTTGCTCATTTGGGTAAAAGAGAACCAGGTAAGTGTGGACACATTATAAGATATCATGATCTACCTAAAAGTTTTAAAAGTACAAAACAACACCTTGGGACAACTAATACAATGTTTGACAAAAAGCTTTGCATATCCCAGAAATTGTACATGAGTAGCATGTTCCCATTCAACTCTCCTGAACTCACTGAGAATAAACAGTCTCAAATAAATTTTTTATTTTATTTATTTAATTTTGTTTTGTTTTTTGAGACTGGGTTTCACTTTGTATTCCTGGTCATCCTGGCACTCACTCCGTAGACCAGGCTAGCCTTTGTTTCCTGAGTGCTGGGATTAAAGGCGTGTGCTATCGTTGCCTAGCTCAAATTAATTTTTTAAACGAATGTATTGCATAAGAAGACTTGTCAAATATAAATACGAGCTCATAATTCTTTAACTAAAATCTATGAGTTGGGAATTTAAAAAGTTACAGTAGGTCCTGGTTTTACAGGACGACTATCTCAGTGACTCAGGAGACTGAGGCATGAGTACCACAGGTTCAAGGTCTGCTTGAACTACAGAGTGAGTTCAAGGCTAGCCAGGACAACTTTGTGAAACCCTACCTCAAAAAAAAAAAAAAAAAAAAAAAAAAAAAAAGAATCTGAAAGAAGGGGAAAGCATTAGTAAGTAGTCTGGGAATATGGCTGGGAGGTAAAGTACCTGCCCAGCACCATCTGAGGCCCCGGCTTCATTTCCCAGCAGTAGTAAAACAAGAAAAAAAAGTTATAAATACACAAACCATTATAGAAAACATCACATGTCAGTGACCAAAAACAGCACACAGAGCTCAAACCTACTAATGTTGTGATGAACACAATACAACACATAGGATAAAGCCTACACATGCCATTGGTTTGCATTCTTTTATTATTATTATTATTATTTTACTACCAAGGAACTTTTTTTTTTGGTTGTTTGAGACAGGGTTTCTCTGTATTGTTTTGTAGGCTGTTCTGGAACTGGCTCTGTAGGCCAGGCTGGCCTCGAACTCACAGAGATCTGCCCGCCTCTGCCTCCCGAGTGCTAGGATTAAAGGCGTGCGCCACCAACGCCTGGCTACTAAGGAACTTTTGGTTTTCTAGCTTTCTGAAAATAAGATTTAGAAAAGGGATTACAGACTATTATTTTTCCAAGACAGGGTTTCCCTGTGTAGCTTTGTAGACCAGGCTGGCCTTGAACTCACAGAGAGACCCGCCTGCTTCTGCCTCCCAAGTGATGGTATTAAAGGCTGGGCCACTGGCCTTCCCCCTTAGTTTTTGAGACAGAGTCTCTAACTGAATCTGGGGTTCACAGACTCAACTAGTCTGAATGGCCAGTGAGGCCCTGGGATCCACGTGTCTACCCCTTCTCAGCCTGGGATAATAGGTTCACACACCTAGGTCAGGCTTTTTATGTAAGTGCTGGGGATCCAATCCAGGCCCTAATTATTGCAAGGGAAGTAATTTACTGATGAAGTCATTTGTCCAGCCCACTAATTTTTTAATGAGACCAGAAGAAACAATCCTAGCAGGTAAGATTTTGGCTTTGAAAAGGTCTCAAATCCCTTATGGACTCATTTATATATGCCTCCAATCCAAGGTCCCCCTGCCTTCACCTCCTGAGTGCTGGGATTAGAGAGGTGTTCACTATATCTGGCTCAGAGGTAGCATTTATATCCCAGGTTCGGGCTAAGGGTTTGTTTTCAGTTAAGGAATACAACATAGAGGAGTATAAGAGCTCACAAAATGATTTAAAGGGCATAAAATCTTCCTTACTGAATTTGAGTTTCTAAGTGGAAGGAAATAAACTTTAATCTACTGGAGGTAACTACGCTCCCTTTGGGACAAGTATACATAGAAAAGGGGATTTTGAACACACTGGTAGGGTCTACTAGCCTCTGGCATAAATGAGTTTTCTTTCCTCCACTTCCCATCTCCATTTTGTTTGTCACTGTTCATTTTTTCTTTCTGGACCAAAAAAAAGTTTTTTTAAATAAAATTTTTGCTGAAGACTGCAATAATCAATTTTTTATTTTAATTGTGATTATAATCGTTTGGGGATGTTGCTTTACATCTCGAAAGTTGGGTTACATTTTAACTGAAACAATTGGATTGCTCAATTTATGAGTTAACATTCAGCAAGTGTTTATGGAGGGAGAGTATACTTCATTCTAAAAATGGAAATAACATGTTGAACAAGAAATAATCCTACTAATCTTGGCTACTATTTCAATAAGAAATACTTTCTCAAAATTTCATAATCCATATAAAAAGAAATCTAACTAGTTCGATCTTACAATACACCAGTACATTATGTAGTGCAAATGCAAATGAGAAAAAAAAAAGCAAAACCTAGCCAGTTTATTTTTGTCTTGCGGGAGAAAAAACCCCTAACAGTCTGTGTTGGACCGCTCAGCGATTTGCATTCCTAAGCACCACAAACTGAAATTCTTTTATTGAATAATTCCTTTCTCCAGCATACTAGTTCGCCCCCACCCCCATAGCACGCTAACAGCATTCCGCCAGAGCACAGTCGTTTAAGGCCACTTAGGAAACCCCACAGAACCGCAGTCCAAAATGCCAGTCATGATTCCTGCAAGAAAGGGTCAGAAACTCCAAAGCGTTGTCCCAGGCCACGGAAACGATCGACCCAAAGGACTCCCAAGGAATAGGATGTCCTCCAGAACGCATTCAGTCCCGACGTCCCATACACCACATGACCTTCCTACGAAGGCAGTTCTTAAAACTTAGCAACTCGAGAACTCCCCTCCTCTGAAGTTAAGAGGAGGCAGGGCTGCTGAGATGCGCAGGTCGGCTGCTCGGTGCCACCCCGGGTCAAGGCTAACCACGTACGGCGCTGTGCTTGTCTTTCGCTACTCCCCTTACCGTGAGCAGATCTGAGAGGGAAGCAAGGAAAAGCCCCTGGCCTCCGAGGAGGGGTTTAGGGAAGGGAGGGGCAGCTCCGTGTGTGGTGACCCTTTGTGAACACGTACGGTGGCGCCGCGGCCGGGAGAACGAACTATGGCAAGCGGCCGCCATGATGGCTGGCCAGTGAGGACCACACGCAGGTCACTGGGCCTGCGCGCACGCGGCCGACAAGCGACCACTCCTTCCTCAGCCGCGTAATCCCTCCGCTGAGGGCCGCGCACTAATTTTAATCACGCCCCGCCCCCTGGCCGCTGGCGTCACCTCCGTCACTCGGGCGCTTTCCAGCAGCTTCTAGAACCGTCCCCTCCCCCGCTCCCCTCACTCACACTTAGCAGGCTCTGCAGCTATGGGCCCCGCCCCTGCGGGCGCCGCAGTTCCGACTGCGCCTGCGCCTGCAGGGAGCACAAACCACGCCTCTGCGGAGCCTTGCCGGAAGTGCTCTCGTCTTCTCCTTCCCCGGCCTTACCCGCGTGCTTTCATGCGGGACGCTCTTCAGGAAGGTGTTACACGGGGGAGGCTCTTTGGCCGCGGACGCCCAAGCGGAAGTTGTTTTCCTAGCGGAGACGGCGGTGGGGGTGGAGTCGTCCGAGGGGAACGTGGGTTGAACGTTACGGGTAGGTGGTGTGGAGCTCAAGCTGGAACAGGAGTTCGGACCGATTCTACACGAAGAAGGGGTGTGCTTCGGGCCGGTAAGGGAGAGAGTTTCTCTGGAAGTAGAAATTGGCACGGCTGGAGTGCTCGGGGTGGTGGGTCGTTGGCACGGTGAAAGGCTGGGCTGGGAACAAGGTTGAGGTGGGAAGGATGGAGGTGCAGACTGAGATCAGGGTTCGTTTGAGCTTAAAGAGGTAAACGCTGAATAGAAACCAGAGTTTGTGTCCGCCCCACGGAAAGCGTGGAGCTGGGCAAGGGTAACGGATCGCCGCGCCTCTTGGGCTTCCCTGGTTGTCTTTGGAAGCTCACGTCGCTTGGCCCTGTCCGTCCCAAATTCGGGAAGGTGGGTTGGGTACCAAGCAGAACTGTACTCTGCAAACCGACCTTGCCTCGGATTTAAGTCTGTTGGCCTTGCCGGGAGGTAAAGCTCCGACGGGTACAAGGCCTTCTTCGAGAACCTATTATAAGTTTTCACATTACACATGCTGTAAGTTAAATTTAATAAATCATGTCCCTCTCGTGATCGCCTGCTAACTGAATCCATTCTAGGCTGAATACTCCCATTAGGGTTTCTGGAATGTCCGTGGCTTACCGACATCGAAGGGAGCTGGGTGTGAGGAAAAGTGCTGGGGATGAAGGCTGGAAAACGTGGTTGGTCTTCCCCTGGTAACACGCTCATGTTGTAACCTTTAGGTTGTCTTGAGCTGTTTGGGTGGATTAAGTAGGTGATTTGAAGCTGAACTGTCCTTTTGACAGTGATTCCAATGGAAAGAGAGGCGGGTTCAGACATTTCCAAGGCACCATCTTCTATGTGTACATGAGAAAGATGAGAGTAGCAGAGGCAAACTCTTCTAGTGTGTTTGGAAGCCCCAAAATGCCATACAAGAGAGGGGCAGCTTAGTTTTGGAGAAAAGATATTGAAGGTAGCTGCTATGGGACTAATTGAAGTGTCAGAACCACCCCAGGATTTTGTATATAAGATGGAGTTAAAGACCTGGAAAGCCCACTTCTGGTGTTTTAAACATGAATATTCTTTGGCCGAGGGGTATTGTCTTAATATTGCTTGGTGTTTCTACCCCTGTCTCTCTGGGTCTCCCTCCCTCCGTTCCTTCCTTCCTTATTTTAAGCAAGTTCTCACTATGTAGCCCTGCCTGGCCTGGGACTCACAGAGATCCATGTGCTGGAATTAAAGGCTTAGAGGCGTGTACCACCATGCTGGGATGATAGAATATGCCGAGCCTTCCTATTGAAATGGTGAATGATAGGATCAGGAGAGCAGTTTTGAAGGATTCTCATTTCTGCTTCCATGTTGAAAAAGAACCATTCCAGACAGTTTCCTAGATCCTCAGGTAGATAAAAAAGTTTCATCAACAACTTAATTGAGGAGCCTTCAGGTTTCTCTTCTGAGAGTTAATGCAGATTCACAGAAGGTGCACTGGCTGTTTCCCTCATCGTGAAGCAGCATCACATGCTAACTGTAACTTAGGTGTTAGCATGGCTTCATTTACTTCTTAGAACAAATCTAGGTACATAGCATAGGCTTTTACCACTCTGTTTTTTTTTTTTTTGGTTTTTTTGAGACAGGGTTTCTCTGTAGCTTTGGAGGCTGTCCTGGAACTCACTTTGTAGACCAGGCTGGCCTCGAACTCACAGAGATCCGCCTGCCTCTGCCTCTGCCTCCCGAGTGCTGGGATTAAAGGCGTGCGCCACCAACGCCCGGCTGGCTTTTACCACTTTGGATCATTAAGGTTGACTTTCCTATGTCCTGTAATCCTTTTTTTTTTTTTTTTTTTTTTGTGAATAGGCTATGAGTAGAACCAGCTAAAGGTTGTAAATATTGTAGAAATTGAGATTCACTAATACTGCTCACTTGCCCTCCCTCCCTCTCCCTCTCTCCCCAAGTTTTGTAGTTACAGGTGTGGGAAACAGACTTTCACACTGCATGTATGTATTTGTGTGGGTGTATGTATCTTTTTGTTTGTTTTGAGACAGAATTTCTCTGTATGGCCCTGTGGCTGTTTTAGAACTTGGCTCTGTAGACCAGGCAAAATTTAGGTTTTGGCAAGATTTATGCTTGAGGTTTCAACTCTGTGTCTAAATGTTAACCTCTCTCTCTGCCTAAAGGTCTTTTAGATCTTATTTTGTTGTATTTGAAGTTCATACTTAAACGGTTTTTTTTTTCCTTGTATTGAGCTGTGTCTAAGAATTTTACTCTCCTGAATCTTAAAGGGAGTCATCTCTGTGGTACTATACCCAGTGCATGCTTGTCACATGTAGTTTGTACTATAGAAGGACTTAGTTTTTGTTCTGATACAGATCATTTACAAAGAGCATATTATTTTGTTGGTAACTTTGTTCTATCTATCGATCTATCGGTTTTTTCGAGACAGGGTTTCTCTGTGGCTTTGGAGGCTGTCCTGGAACTAGCTCTTGTAGACCAGGCTGGTCTCAAACTCACAGAGATCCACCTGCCTCTCCCTCCCTAGTGCTGGGATTAAAGGCGTATGCCACCAATGCCCGGCTTGTTGTTATTTTTTTTTTTTTTTTTTTTTTTTTTTTTTGGTTTTTACGAGACAGGGTTTCTCTGTATTGTTTCGGAGGCTATGGGTCCAGCCCGGCCTCGAACTCACAGAGATCAGCCTGCCTCTGCCTCCCGAGTGCTGGGATTAAAGGCGTGCGCCACCACCGCCCGGCTCTGTTGTTAACTTTTTAAATGTAGTATTCTGCTAGTTATAGTTGCAGGCCTGGTCTACATATATAGCAAGTTCCAGGCCAGCCAGGGCTATTTAGTGAGACCCTGTCTTCAAACAAAAAAGTATTCCCAACTGGTGAAGAATTAGTGGTGGAAAACTAGGAAGGGATAAAATGTATGGTTCATTTGTTCTTTTCTTTCTTTGTTAGAACAGTAGACTTGGAAGGTTCAGGTTCTTTGTAATACTGGCATGGTTGCATCAAACGGCACATAGACTAAAAAGCTTAGATCCTCAGACTTAACTGTTGACTAGCTTGCTTAATCAGTTACTGCCTCTATGAAAAGTTGTAATTTTCTGTATGTTAGGAAAATCACCCTGTGATTACTCTGCCTTCTCCTCTTCCATTTGTAAATATCCAAATACATTTAGGGACTTTCAAGACCACAGTTTTAGAATGTTTATTTGAGAATTTGTAGCTCTCAAATACACAGTAATATCTTATAAAGTAGCAAAGCTCTCTTTGTAGAATAATAGGGTTTTTATTTAATTGTTTGTTGACTTTTTTTTTCCAGGATTCATTGAAAAATCCTTAGTGATATTGACATGTTCCAAGTGACATAAATTAGCCAATGACTCGGATTGATGGAGTCTCTGAAGATTGGAAATGGTTTGCCACGGGTTGGACCGGGGACTGATATAGGGATATCTTCACTCCCCAAGCTGGGGTACTTGGGAAAAGTTAGTGAACTTATTTTTGGCCTCAGTGCAAAATTGGTTTATTTTCCTCTTGTATTTGAAATTTAAATTATAAATGAAACTTAAATTTTTAAATTTCATTTTATGGATGAAGTCCTAAAAAATTATGTCTTCCACGGAAATCTTATAGCAATGGCGAAAGATTATTATAATTTGTTTACCTCTCTGTTACTGATGTGTGAAAGTAGAAATAATGCCTAGATCTTAGGCTTTCTATTTGAAAATATGGATGATATGTATTTTCCTTGGCAGTTAATGTTACCTTTTTCTTGTGAATGAGACTACTGCTATTTTTTAACTCAAAATTTAATATTTAAAACTACAAGTGTCTAATTTAGATAATAACTGTTAAGACTGTATGTGATTTCTTTTGTTTGCTGTGTTTAATCTTGCCAGAATCCTAGTGGGAAATAGTACATTTTTTCTGGTTACCTACCCTTCCATTTAACTCTTTGTAACTTAATGTAATTTAGGAAAGTCTTTTAATTTGTTTTATTTCTTTTTTAGAATTATGATTCAGCTAAAGTTACAACAGATGGGCATTGCCCTGCTTGTAGAGCAAAAGGAAAGCTAAACACCTTAAAAACTTACCAAATTAACTTCCAAGAATCTATCTTTTTGTGCGAGGATCTTCAGGTAAAGTACTAATGTTATATGGTATATAGGTTTCAGCCTTCTGCTTTTTCTTCATTGTTTAAATTTTACTCATTATTTTTTTTTAGAGTATAGACTGAATGCATAGGTAATATCAGTTTTTAAATATCTCTGACAAACAACTTTAAATAGTTTGCTATTTTCCAATTGGATTTCTAAATTATTGCTCCTTGCTGTTAACCTTGTGGGGATCCTTATTAGGTTTTTAGCATATAGTAGTTATTCCTTCCACCCAAACACACAGGGTCTCACTGTGTACCTCTGACTGTCCTTGAACTCACTTCAGAGGATCCAGGTTTTGTTCCCAGCTCTCATGGTGGGTCAGTTCCATAATTCCAGTTCCTGGGTGCATGGATATATATGCAGGCAAAACACTCATGCACATAAAATAAATAAAACCCCAAAATAAAAACAGTTAACCAATGTTAATCCCATAAAATATTTATTTTTAAGTTTATATATATGAAATATTTATATTAGGCTTTAGTCACTTAGCAACAAAACCACATATAGAGGTCAAGACCATCATTTTATGTGCTTGCAGTCCAGTTCACGGGTCCCTCTCTGAACCTAAGGACAGCAGAGGCATTAGCAGTGACTTTAGAGGACACTGAACACAGTGAAGCTACCCCAGTGTTGTATACCACACCACCTTTTCCATGGTGAGGCCCATAGTTGTAGGACGGCTTTGCTTTGATGTTGGCTTTTGGATTGTGATGCTTGGGCTTGAGGGTCCTGTGCATGAACAGTTTATACACATTTAATTCTCAAAATAATTATTTTGCAAAATAGGTGTTCTCTTTTTTAAACTAACAAAACAGATCTATAGGTTCTAGAAACAAGGTATTTCATACATCTGCAGCGGGAACTGGCAGAAGAGTCTCCTGTCTGTTATGTTAGATCATGTGCCTCTGGATTGACAGTCTAGGTAATAGGTGTGTCTCCAGTTGTCTCTGTCTCTGGTTTCTCAGTGGCTTGCTTACCTGGTTTCTTTCTTTCTTTCTTTCTTTCTTTCTTTCTTTCTTTCTTTCTTTCTTTCTTTCTTTCTTTCTTTTGGTTTTTTGAGACAGGGTTTCTCTGTGGCTTTGGAGGCTGTCCTGGAACTCACTTTGTAGACCAGGCTGGCCTCGAACTCACAGAGATCCGCCTACCTCTGCCTCCCAAGTGCTGGGATTAAAGGCATGCGCCACCTATGCCCGGCCTGGTTTCTTTATATTTTGTGATAGGTTTGGATTTGGTTGAGGCAAGCCTTATAGTCCAACTAATCTAGAATTAAAGTCTTCCCACTTTGGCCCCTGAAGTCCTAGGATTACAGGCAAGTGCTACTATTCCTGGCTCACTACTGATTTTTTTCATGATGTTATTCCCAGGTCAAGCAGGATTTAGAGACTCTCATGAGGTTTAGTGTCAGGTTAGTACTGACTTCACTGTACAGCACCGAACTGGTCTGTATGTTGAAAAAAATCGAAGTGCTCACATGGAATTCAGTGTGTGAAAGGAAATTTAGCACGTGTCATATACCTGCAGCTGTGAGATAAATTACCTGAGAAGGCCCTAGTTTCCTAGGCGATGGCTTGATTTAGTGTCCTTATTCTTTGGGTTGACCAGGCAAGGCTTATAGTAGTGTCTGCTGGAACAACCAAGTGCTAACCATAGTGCTCGATGCTGCTGAGGAGCTCGGTGCAGGCAGTCAGTTGGGATTCTTAGTTCTTCTGAGGCTCCAGTGTGATGAGACAGGACTTAGCAAGCTTCCCTATGTCTGATGAGTCCTGGTGTCCCTCCAAAGCTGGAAACAGCTCAGCACAGTCTGGAAGGTATGGCTCTTCAGTTTACTACAGGACACTAGCCTATCATGCCTGTGTTGAAGGCACAGATTGTTTATTTGTGACCTTTCAAGACAGGGTTTCCCTGTGTACGTCTACCTCCTATGGATCTGACACCCTCTTCTGACCTCTGGGTATCCGCATACACTGCATTCATTCAGACATAGATACACATAAGTAAGGACAATAAAAATAGATCTTAGAACATATAAGATACATATAAAGTACTTGGCACATTTTTTTTTTTAATGTAAAAATACGTTCCCAACTGGGCATGGTAGCACATGCCGTAATCCTAGCACTCAGGAGGCAAAGGCAGGTGGATCTTTGTGAGTTCAAGGCCAGCCTGGTCTACAAAGTGAGTTCCAGAACAGTCAGGGCTATTACACAGAGTAACCCTGTATTGAAAAAACAAACTTTCCCCAGTTTTAATGCTATAAGTTTCTTTTCTCCCTCAAAGTCACATGCATAGTCTTTCTTTACATTGTTGGAAATTTTTATTTACTTGACATATTTTTTTTATTAAAGCCAAAATAGTGTTTTCTTTTATCTTAGTCTACTGTAACTTAAAGACTTTCCCCCTCCCCCTCAGATTTCTCTATGCAACCCTGGCTGTTCTGAAACATATAGGCCAGGCTGGCCTCATACTCAAAGAGACCCCCCCCATTACTCTACTTCCCCAGTGTTGGAATTAAAGGCATATATCACTATGCCAAGCTTGCATGATTTGATGATGCAGATTAATTAGGGAAAATATTCTTTGGAGAGGGGCAAACTTTTATTAGTTACTTCTAGTTTTTTGAAATTAGGTTGTTAGAGATACTCATATAAATGCTAAAACTGTTTCATTACATAGGAATCTAAGGTAAAACTTCAACTGATTTGGGTTATCATTGAGGTTGGTTTGTTTTTTAACAATTTTATTTTTCCTTTCTAGTGCATTTATCCTTTGGGCTCTGAATCCCTTACTAATTTAATTTCTCCTGATTCGGGAGATTGTCACACTCAAAGTAAACCTCAAAAAAGAAAACGATTGGAAACCAACGCTAAGTCTTCACTTACTCCACTGCATTCTAAAAAGGCTAGAAATCACGTTGTCACTGATGGGGAACAGATTTTGAATGCTAAATACAATGGAAAAGTGTGTGGTGATACCTCATCAAACTTACCAGATAACACTGGTCACCAGAATCATGTCAGGACAGTTGCTTCCTCGGAGCAGAAGGAGACTTTGGAAGTTGATACCATGGACGTGGCTACCACAGAAGATCCTGCCACAGTTAGTGTCTCTGGAATGCTTCTCCAGAGTAAAGGATCTGACCTGGAAATGCCATCTGAGAGCAGATGTTTACCGTTTTGCCAGACTCTCTGTGTCCAGTGGAAAAACTCTCAGGCACTCTGCTGGCTAGACTGCATCCTCTCAGCCCTAGTGCACCTGGAGGTGCTGAGGAACACTGTCATGGAGGTGTGCTCCAGAGAGGAGTGTGTGTTTGGGAGGCTGTTTGAAACATACCAGCAAGCAGATAAGCTTCTGTACACCCATCACTTGCATGGTGTCAAAGGTTTGTATTGTCTTAAATTGGAAGGTGTCAGTGTCGAGTTTTGTCTTCCACTATGTGGAAAAGTCATTGTTCTATGTAGAGACCTGGGCAGGGTACCTAGGGATAGTGCCAATTACAGCACATGACTGGCCCCAAAGCTGCCTCTGAAGAAGAAAGGGGCAGTGGTATGTCTTAGCCCATCAAGGTAATAGTGATCATCATAGAATCTGTCAGTCAGATCTGAAGTCTATAGAGTGAAACAACCAGAATGATGTAGTAAATGACAGTCACCTGTAACCTCCACCATTGCCTTGACAGCCAGGGACATGCAGCTGACTGGAGCATCCTGTGTATGTATATATATTTACATATACATACATTTATTAATACAGATGGTGTGTTTTGTTTTGTTTTTGAGACAGTGTCTTTCTGTGTTGCCCAAGCCAGCCTGACTATTGCATTCCTCCTCCCTTAGCCTCTGGCATGCTCAATTACAAGCTTGCACTATTGTACCCTATTTTAATTTCTCTAAAATCGGATGCCATGAGCCTTAACTTCCAACCCAAAAAGCATTAAAGCACTCAAGCCTGTGAGAGGGCTCTGTGGGTGAAAGCGCTTCCACCAAGCTTGATGATCTGGTATCAGTTTCCAGAACCCGTGCGGTGGAAGAAGACAGACCCCTGGTGAAAGCATCCAGGCACACAAAAATGAGTGAATGAATGAATAGTAGAAACACATCAGTACAGTCTTCCCTTGGTATCTATGGAAGCTTAGCTTTAGGAAATCCTGCAGATACCATGGTCCTCTGTAAGAACTGGCATAATGCTTGTATAATGGGAGTGCATGTTGTCCCATGTACTTTGCATTTTAATGAACTTAGGGTTGATCTACTTAGGTCTGTTACCTATGTTGAAATCATGTTCAATGTTATTTTACTTTGTGATGCTGAAGTCAGTCTCAGGAGCTTGTACATGCTAAGACAGCTGTACGTACCTAAACCCATTCTAGATTACTTATTCTTAATGCTATGTAAATACTATGCAAATACTGATTATAGTGTGTAGGTAATATGATAAAGAGGTCTGCTTGTTTAGTACAGATGCTGTTTTTCCTCTCCCAAGTATTTTCAGTCAGTGGTTGGTTAGAATGGGATGCTGGGACCTGCTGGAGTAGTGGGCAGTGTCATTACTACTCCAGCAATGTATAAGATACCTTACCAGTTCATGTATTCTCTAGGATGTTTTCACATGGAGAGTTTTGCTAACTAGAAGAGATCTATCTGTTGCCCCTTTGTGTATGTATTGTTTTCATTCCCTCCTTCTGTGTTGATTGTCATTTTCTTATTTGGATGCATTTTCTTATATCTTTGCTGCCATTTTATGTCAGGTATATGTTGCTGATTCCTCTTCTAGTTTACAGCTTGTATTTTACTTAAAAAGTATTTTATGTCAGGCAGTGGTGGTGCAGTCCTTTAATCCCAGCACTGGGGAGGCAGAGGCTGGTGGTTCTCTGTGTGTTGGGCCAGCCTGGTCCACAGAGCAAGTTCCAGGACAGCTAGGACTACACAGAAAAACCCTGTCTCAAAAAACCAACAAAAGAATTGTTACACTTCTTTCTTTCCTTTAGAAGTCATAGTTTACTTTATAACATTGAAATTCTTTTACACAATTTTATTATGTGGCGGGGGGGTATGAAGTCTCTTGTTAATCTGATTTTGCTCCCACATAGGTTTTTTTGGTTTTGTTTTTGTAAATGATTTCTTTATTTTTATTTCATGTGAATTCATGTTTTGTCTATGTGAAGTTGTTGGGTCCCCTGAAGCTGGAATTACGGGTAGTTCTGAGCCACCATGTGGGTGCTGGGCATTGAACCTGGGTCCTCTGGAAGAGCAGCCAGTCCTCTTAACCGCTGAGCCGTCTCTCCAGCCCGGTTTTGTTTTTTATTCTTTGACAGATTTGCTATTGTGGTGGATTTGGAGGACATTTTGTGTGCGTGCTATGCATTGCTTCCCTGTTGTGTTTGCTATTATGAGTTCACATCTTGCAGATTATCCTAGAAGGGCATTGAATGTGCATATTAAAGGTTTTGCTGAGTGACTTTCCAAAAGAATTAATTGCGATAGCTTCTCAGGGCTGGAGAGATAGATACACAACAGGTAAAAGTACTGGCTGCTTTTTCAGGGTTAGTTCCCAACACTCACATGGTAGCTCTCATTTGCCTGTAATTCTAGTTCCGGGGAATCTAACACCCTCTTCTGATCTCCACAGTTACCTGCACACATGTGATATATATATATATATATATATATATATATATATATATCAATACACATATAAATAAAGCTTTAAGAAAGATTTAAAAATATGCTGCTCTTTTTTTCATAGAAAGTAAGTTTTATTGAGGAGGGGGAGTCGTCCCTGTCTGTCCCTTCAGAGGAACAGGGGGAAAGAGAGCTGCTGCTCTTTTTATTACATGGAAAAATATATCTCAGATTCCTTAACTACCTTTGGGCATAAATATTTAAAAGTTACGATTTGGTTAAGTAAGACCTTTTTGTTTGTTTTGTTTGTTTTTTCAAGACAGGGTTTCTCTGAGGCTTTGGAGCCTGTCCTGGAACTAGCTCTTGTAGATCAGGCTGGTCTCCAACTCACAGAGATCCGCCTGCCTCTGCCTCCCGAGTGCTGGGATTAAAGGCGTGCGCCACCAACGTTTTAACTTGAATTTGAGACTGAATTTTTTTTCATGTGACAGTCATTTGTGGGTTTTACAGTTTTTCACAAGCATTACTGCTTCTAGGTTGCCTCTTTTATATATAATTTCAGAACTTAGGTGCTGAGTAGATGACAGTTCCCTGATTTGAGAAGAGCAAAATTTGATGCTGAAATTTTAATTCTTTTCCTTTTAGTTTATATTAGCCACATACTGAATAATTAGAGTTTTCCTAATCTTGTTAACTGTGTGTGGCCTTTGTTATTCTGTATTGTAAATTTTCCTCCCTTCTCTCCCTCACTTCCTTCCCTCTCTCCCTTCTCTCCCTTTTACTTTCCAGGAACAAACGGCACAAGTTTTGTCTAATGTTCATTTCATTGAGGATGTAAGCTTTCTCTAGTGTGATGAAGCTGTAGAAATGATTTCCAAAGTTAAACTGGAATGCCAAGCGCTCATTGTTCTAACATGTGTCTATTACTGCATCTGTTGGTGGTTTGTGTGTGTGTGTGTGTGTGTGTGTGTGTGTGTGTGTGTGTGTGTGTGTGTGTGTGTGTGTTTCGAGACGGTTTCTCTGTATTGTTTTGGAGCCTGTCCTGGCACTCACTCTGTACACCAAGCTGGCCTTGAACTCAGAGATCCACCTGTCTCTGCCTCCCGAGTGCTGGGATTAAAGGCATGTACCACCAACACCTGGCTGCATCTGTTGTTTTTGAGAAAGGCTTTCCTTGGGGTTTCATCCAGGTAGTAAGGGCAAATGGTACTCTGCTGATGACAGGTGTCAATGGACTATATTATACCACAGGGGAGGCATGCTAAGACATGTTTTGCTTTTTGTTGCTGTAAAATGTACTGATAAACTTTCATTCTTATTACTATCTCAGTTTTTTTTTTCTGGAAAGATGCATTAATGAGATGTTTTGTTCTGGCTTTTTTTTTTTTAAAGGTGAAGATTGTAAAAAACTGAGATCAGAAATACTTGCAGAAATAGAGACCTCTCTGAATGGAGTTAGAGATGAAATTTTTATTAAACTTCAGCCTAAGCTTAGATGCACATTAGGTAAGTAGTTGTGGAGCTTGACTGATCCACTGTATAAATATGTACAGATAAGGAAATGCATTATTTTAGTACTTGGTGTACAATTCTTTTGGGGAGAATCTAGGTAGTGGTAGTTTAACTTAGCAGTCTCCCACTGGTTTACTTCACTGTTGTCTACCCCTGTTCTGTGCAAGTGTGCAGGCTAGTGTTCACCTCTTGCGTTCTCAAAGCCAGCCCAACACTTTGGGCTAACACTCCTGTTTACTTTCCTCTGGTAGCCTAATCCAGGCTCCTGTAAAAGTGTAAAGAGTTGGTATACAGTTGGCTCTTCAGCACTTTGAAACCAAATCTTCAGCTGCACAACACAAGACTAATTTATACGTTTTGGTCAGGAATATGTTAGTATATCATGCACATGTAACCAGAATTGTTAGGGTCTAAGTCTGGGTCCTGGGAACTCCAACAAGCTAGGCTCAGGCACCAGTGTTCAGTAGTCTATTGGACAGGAAATAGTGAAAAGTCAAGAAAAGAGGTTTGTTCACTCTGGCCCACTTCCAGGAGAGGAACAAGTGAAGCAGGGTAGTGACCTTCAGGGTCCCAACATCATTTTTAGGTGAGGGCAGGAGGTACATAACTAAGCAGTCCTGTCCATCAGTGATCCATCCTTGTGTGCACTTGGGTTTTTCCTGCAGGGTGGGCTAGCAAGTCGCCAGGTGGTGTGAACTCTCTTCATGGAAGACAAGCTCCTGTCTGTCAGGCACCAGAGCCTCAGCCTTTCCCTCCCCCCAGCACAAGATTCCTGAGGGAATTCCAGCTCTCTGATAGCAGGAAGGGGAGGTACAGTGACTCTTTAGGATGGCTTCATTCTGCCATATCCTCTCACCAGTAAAGAAGCAAGGGTGAACCTGCTCTGTCCACTATGAATATGGGAGTAGAGAGAGGCAAGAGTAACGTCTTAACTAACATCTCTGGCCAGGCCTATCCACGGTTCGTAGTGTTATGAAAAGGAAAACATGTGTTTTTTAATCTTGGTTTGGTTTTGTTTATCGAGGTGGGGTCTTACTAATTGCCCAAGCTTTCTTTGAACTCATGAATTTTTTTTAAAATTATTTATTATGTGTTCAGTGTTCTGCCTGCATGTCTGCTTACAGACAGATCTCATTGTAGATGGTTGTGAGCCACCATGTGGTTGCTGGGAATTGAACTCAAAACATCTGGAAGAGCAACCAGTGCTCTTAACCTCTGAGCCATCTCTCCAGCCCCTGAACCCATGAATCTTTAGCCTGAACCACTTGTAGTCAGACTTACAAGTGTGCACTACTATACATTATCTGTTAGTTTTCTGAGAGAAATCTGTTTATTTATTTGTCTGCTTGCCTACCTATCTGTCTGTCTGTCTATCTATCTATCTATCTATCTATCTATCTATCTATTGTTTTTTGAAGCAGTTTCTCTGTAACAGCTCTGGCTGTCCTAGAACTAAATTGTACACTAGGAGATCCACATAAGTTCAGATCAGCCAGAATGACACAGTGAGATGCTACCTCAAAATAATATGTTAGACGTGAAGATTTAGTGCTGTTGTTGTAAATTGTAAATTGTTTGCTTTCTTTGTTAATATTTATAGTAGAATTAAGATTTAAAGTATGGTGACTCAATCACAATTGTATACTAAATATCCACAACTCATGCAGTTGTCATTTCTAGGAGGCTGGTTTCTTTATAAGAAATGCATTATTTTGGGGTCTGAAGAGATGATTCAGAGGTTAAGAGCACTGGCTGCTTTTCCAGAGATCCTAAGTTCAATTCCCAGCAACCACATGATAGCCCACAACCATCTGTAATGAGATTTGGTGCCCTCTTCTGGCCTGCAGGGAGGCATGCAGACAGAACACTGTATACATAATAAATAAATAAATTATTTTGACTTACATTTTTACATAAAAATAGCAAGGACCAGGCATGATAGTGTACACCCTTAATCCCAGCACTTGGGAGGCAGAGGCAGGCAGATCTCTGAGTTCAAGGCCAGCCTGGTTTACATATGAGTTCTAGGACGTCCAGGGCTACATACTGAGACCCTGTCTCAAAAAAAGAAGAAAAAGCAATGGGGTTATATCACAAAGATGACTATTAAAATAGCCTTTGTAGTTGCAGATGTTTACAGCACATGCTTGGGTAATGAAACCTGTTGTCTACCTTCTGGTCCTTCTATTCTTCCATCAGTTGCTGTTCATGTTTTAGGCAGCTATAGTTCCAGGCTAGGGAAGAACAGGACCCTGAGAACAGGTTTGGTCTATGGAGGAGATGGGAAGCAGTCTGCGGTCTGTCTCCTGGGCCTTATAAGCCCTTAGGATGAGAAGGAAAGAAACCAGCTGGAATAGGGCTGTAAGAATGGGATTGCCTATTAAACAGCCTTCTTGATATCAAAGCTAACACAGTTCCATTTTTAAGACAGCAGAATCCCCACCGTCTCTAGTCTTGAAGTGGCAGTTTAATTGTGCAAGGATTGGACTAAAGGTTGAGATAAGTGGGGAGATTCAAAGCTGATCCTTTACCCTTGTCTATCAAATCTGCTGCGCTGTAGAGTTGGTGGGTCCAAATAGAAGCATTGTTTTAATGGTTAGGACAAATTCTGATGTAATTCTCTAATGTTTTCACTAACTTTCAGTATTTGTAGTAAACCATGTTCATGGTTCTTGTTTTAAAGTACAGGGATATAGTTCTGAGGACTTTTCCCTTCTGAGAGGAAGGCAGTAGGAGTCTCATGTGGTCTTCTCTTATGTTTTCATGACATTTAAAAAAGAGACTAGCATGGGAGCTGACTTTATGCTGGCTGTGCTTAAAGAGCTGCTCAGCCTTCCTCCAGATCCACTTTGATTGACTTACTCTGCCAGGCTGTGCTCACACTTAGGTGTTGTAAACTTGCAGAAGGACACTGTTGATCATTTGCGTTTCCTTTTATAAGTTGCCAGTTCCAACTTCTGATCTTTCTCTTTCTCTTCTTTACAGGTGAGATGGAAAGTCCTGTGTTTGCATTTCCTGCACTGTTAAAACTAGAACCTCATGTTGAAAAGCTTTTTACATATTCTTTTTCTTGGAACTTTGAATGTTCCCATTGTGGACACCAGTATCAAAACAGGTCAGTTTTGGGTTTTTTAATGTATTCTTTCTGCTGAGATGGTTTGTAACAGTGTTATTTAAGTAACACATTTTTCACCTATAGTATACTTTGTCTTGGCACATCTACCCTCAGTACACCCTCTCACCCCCACCCAGACAAGGTTACAGTATAGCCTGGGCAAACTTGCTGTGTAGGCCAGGTTGGTCAAGACTTGAGGTTTTCTTCCTTGTAATCCAGAATGGTAGAGGTAGAAGCATCTATCACCATGTCTTGTATCCCAACACATTTTTTTCCTTTTTCTAAGGTCTTGCTAATTAGCTGAGGCTGACCTCAAATTTGCCACTCTCTTGCCCTACCCTTCTGGGTTCTGAAAATGGAGGCATGGACACAATAGACCCAGCTGACTTCCACATCTTAAACTCTGTCCCCACTAAAGTTAAAAGAACAGTTTGTAATACAAGAAACTGTAAGTTGACTTACTGCTATAAATTAGTTCCAAAAAAAAAAAAAAAAATCCATGGCTTGAACAATGGCTAAAGGCTTTTTCTGTACTTTTTCTGTATTTCCTTAGTGCAAAGTTAGAAGCAAATGAGAATAGCACCCTTCATGCTCTGGAAGGTTCTTAGCTGAGCTTCTACTCACAAGTCCCTGGATCTGTTTTGTTTACCTTGTGTTAGAGACAAAGCTTTTGTTTGCTTTAGGCCTCTGTCATGGAGCTGCTCCTCATCTGTGGTAGCACCCAGCAGAGGTTACCTCTGTTTTCTGGTTCAGGAGAGCAGTTAGAGGGTAGGTAAGAACTTACATGCCATGCCCTCTCCTTAGCTGACCAGGGAAGATGCTAGCTGCCTATTAAAAAATGACCTGCCAGCTGGGCAGGGTGGCACTTACCTTTAAACCCAGCACCCAGGAGGCAGAGACAGGGGGAGCTCTGTGAGTTTAAGACCAACCTGGTCTACAGAGCGAGTTCCAGGAGAGCCAGGACTGTTATACAGAGAAACTCTGTCTCAACACTACTTACTCCCCCCCCCCCCCCCAAAAAAGACAACTTGCCTTCCTAGTCATTCTTCAGCTTATTACAGTAGAGATTAGTCCTTTCTGTCACAACTCACCTATGAGCAAACTTCAGCAGTTAGAAGGTAAAATGATGTGAGGAAATTGTTACACAGATGGCCATGACCTCACATGGATGTTCTGGACAGTATGAAACAGTCAAAAGAGAGAGCGAGTCTGGGAGAATGCTGTAGGGAATGAAGGCAGCAAAGTTTGCTTCTTAATCAGTTGCTCTAAACTGCTAGGAAACATTAAGAATTCACACTATGACTGGAATATTTGGGTAAGCAAGTGAGTATCCCATTTCTAGGTTTCCATTGATTTGTACAAGTAGTCTGATTTTTTTTCCTCATGGTGACTCAGTGAGGAACTCAAGTCAGAGGCAGAATCAGGAGACCTCTATCGTTGTTTTTTGCCTCCGTGGCTCAATGTGTTAACCTCCCTAATCACTACCTGTGTTTTTAATAATATAAACAGAGCTGATGATCAAAATCAACTTAATTACAGCTTTTCTAGAATTCACAGCCTAGCGCTTTGACAGCTTTTCATTGAGTGTGTGCCGTGTACCAGGAGCTCACCTAGCCATTGGGAGTGATTTCTATTGTGGCTAATTCAGATGACTAGTTGCTTAGGAAAGTAGTTATGAACTCACTGGAGAGGGCAGTTCAGTGTAAGCTTTTGGTGCTCTGTATCTTTGTACATAAGATGGTAAGTGGACTTGAGCAGTGTTTGCATGGAGCTCAGAGAGAACTTCAAGGGAAGCCACCAACCACTTTGGTTTGCACCTTGTTTTATTTCTTTAAAGGTAATTGTTAGCAGCTAGTGGTGTTGCACACCTTTAATCCCAGCACTCGGGAGGCAGAGGCAGGCAGTCTCTTGAGTTGGAGGCCAACCTGGTCTACAGAGCTAGTTCTAGGACAGCCAGGGCTATTAACACAGAGAAACCCTGTCTCAAAAAACCCACACACATACAATAAGTAATTATTAAAGTTTCTTTAGAGTAATCTTTCATTCTAGAAACAAAAGCAATTACAGAGTCAAAGCTAAGATGTGGTGGCATTTGATCAATGTCCATGGAGGTAACAAATACTTCTACTTGCTCTGACAGATGCTATCGAGCTAGTCCTTTTATTTTAGTGCCTCCTGGTTTTGTGCTAGTGTATGTCAGGCTTTTATCTGATTCAGTATTATTTGTGGGGAGGATAAAAAACATGGTCTATAGAGGCCTGTGGTCTTGATTCAGACCCCAGTTTGTCTGCCACTCATTGTCTATACTGAGGCTGGAACACTTGTCCCTTGAGAGTTGTTTGGCAGGGCAGTGCCAAGTTCTGTGCCTAATGATACACACACTGAGTGTTCAGAAATAAATGTCAGTCGTCATATGGAATGTAACATTGAGACAAGATCTTTATTATCTAAAAACTAGGAGTCTTAACTTAATAGTATCTTAAAGAATGATGCACGTGGAATACAGTCTGGACATGCAGAGCAACATGTCTGTTGCTTTGCATTTAAAAGGTTAGTTTTTCTGCAAACTGGTCAATTGTTAACTGTAAGTGCTTTCTTTGTTCACCTACCATATGCCAATATTATTTGTTTTTTAGAGGAAAAAAGCTTGTGTTTCTTTGGCAATATAATACTTGTTTTAATTAAAATATTTTGTTAAAGTTGATGCAACTGAGATTTAGTGTAGACTATTGAAGATCATCTTGACTATGCTGGCAAACTAAAGTGAATGCAGTACTTGAATAACCTGTGTAAAAGCAGAAGTGTTTTACAAGGGATTTTCTTCTAGTAGATACTAAAATTAAGTTGTATGTACTTGAAAATATCATCCTCTTTGTCAGTGATGGTTAGACAGTTTGCACTATGTACACTGAGCTTTAAATTGAACAGCCTTAGAGAAGTGACACTCACATGAGCCTCTGGTACTTCCTCTTTGGGTGTCTGGTGGTGTCTAGAGACACTGGTTGCTACTGCTGGGCACTGATCCTGGAATGTGATAAGTAGAGATTAGGAGTGACCCTACATGTCTAGTGTGCACAGTGTGGCCTTACGATAGTTCTCTGGAGTCAGTAGCATTAGTGCTGGGAAGCTACCGGTTACCCCATTGTACTTCTCATAGCTGAAAACCCAGTCAATGTGGAGTCTCCAGTCTCCAGCTTGACTGGAGAGGGTATCACTATACTAACACGTGAGTGGGAAATGAGGTACAAGCAAGCCATTGGATGTGTTAAATTAATACAAAGGTTCAAGTTGTGCCTGTCTTTTGTAGGTGTTTGAAGAATCTGGTCACCTTTACAAATGTTGTTCCTGAGTGGCATCCACTCAATGCTGCCCATTTTGGTCCATGTAACAGTTGCAACAGTAAATCACAAATAAGGAAAATGGTATTGGAAAGGTGAGTTTAAATTACGTACATACAATTTTTAATACAGTGAAGATGGGTTCACATTGTTTTATGTGTTGGAAAGGGAAATAGTGACTACAACTTACCTCTCAGAAATTAGAGTGAACGCATCCTTATGAACCACCAAACACTATCATTTTAAAGAACTGACTGGTAGGCAAGCTGTTCCAGGGGAAGTGCCACAGTTAGGCTGCTGTGAGATTGGCTCCTCTCTCGTAGTGTCCATCCCCATCCCCCACTTTGGGTGTCTTAAATTTTTTCCTGTCAAATGCCTGGTCATAGAGTTCTAGATTTTCTTGAATTTCAAGAACTAAGATTCAGAGTCATGTTAGTGCTGTGTGTGTGTGTGTGTGTAAACTTTACATTTATTTTATATACATTGGTGTTTTGCCTGTATGTCTGTGTGACGGTGTCAGAAACCCTGGAATTGGAGTTATAGACAGGTGTGAGCTGCCGTGTAGATGCTGGGAATTAAATCTGGACCCTCTGCAAGAGCAGCCAGTGCTTTCAACTGCTGAACCATCTCTCCAGCCCCGCCTTGTGTGTCTTAATGTCTGTTTTTTTTTTGTTTGTTTGTTTTGTTTTTTGTTTTGTTTTTTACGAGACAGGGTTTCTCTGTATTGTTTTGAAGGCTATTGGTCCAGCCCGGCCTCGAACTTACAGAGGTCCACCTGCCTCTGCCTCCCGAGTGCTGGGATTAAAGGCGTGCACCACCATCGCCCGGCCTTACTGTTTGTCTTCCAGATATCAGCCTGCTGATTCTTCATCATCTATCTCATAAGCTTTTTGCTGCTGTTGAGCAAGTGTTTTCATTGTATTTGTGAGCTGTTGCTTTGTTCTAAGTGGTTGCTGCCTCTGGTGGGTAGAGACTGGGGAGGTGTTAGACATGGGCTCTTCACAGTGAACAACCCTGTCCACTCAGGTGTCCTTCCAGCTCAGGCTGACTGCACTAAAGGGATGAGCTCTAGCGTGATGTAAGAAGCAGCCAGTGATATTAACCTCTGCTGCCTCAACTCTGCAGAAGTTCCTCAGAATATTCCTAAAGGGTTGTTCTCATTAAATTACTAGATTCCCTTTTAATAGTGCTGGAGCCTTGCATTGAAATCAGGCATCTGCCTGTCTCATCCTCCTTCTAGGCTTCCAACTCAGACCTTCAGATCTAGATGCTGCACTCCCCACCCCAGTCTGTTTTGCTTATGGGCCTTTTTGTTTTGCTTTTAGACAATCTTGCTATTGGCCTAGGGTAGGCTCAGAGTTACCATTCCTCTGCCTCCCTTGGCAAGTGCTGGAATTACAATCAGCTGGTTCTGCTCTCTGTAGTGCTGTAGGACTGGGGCTCCTGTGTCTGATGTGACTCCATGTTTGCTCAGGTGTTTTCATAGCCTTCCATGTGAGTACTTACATGGTCTAAACCAGGACTGTGTTTGCATTGTTGATGTACACATGCCATTCCCTGTCTGGTCACACAGTGTGCATAGTAGCAGGTTTTGCTCTTTTCATTTGCTTTGTTTCTTCACTGAATTTCTTAAATGCTTCAAGTCTGTGGGTCCACACCATACTGGCCCTTTTTTACTGGAAACTTTGTTACCTTCAGTCCTTCTCTCCAGTTTCCCTTCTCTGGCTTTTCTCTGAGCCTGCTACACAGGAGTGCTCTCCAGACACAGTCTCATCCCCTGCTGTAGCCTCACCCCTACACTGCACAGCATCGGTTGCATGTAAATATTGAATGTCGGAGACTGTGGACAATGAGCTGTCCTTGTCACTCTACCTGCTGTGTGGCATTCGTGTCACTGTTTCTTCCATTCTTCTTTGCTAGGTAATGTTTCTCTACCCTGTCTCATTGTCCTGTCCCATCCCCCTTGAGACAGCTTCAGATTTGCTCCTATCTTTGTCCTTTTTGACTACTTCACTGCTTCCTGACTCAGTAGCATCGGAGTGAGGCAGAGTGGGAAAGAGGAGCAGCTGCCTTACCCAGAAGTCTGTGTGGCCTGGCCACTTGGGAACCAAGAAAGTAAAAGGCAGCAATGCATAGTGGTGTTCTGCTCGTTCCCATGGGATTGCCTGAGCATCTTGGTGTTTGTAAAGGCACCTGATGATTGTATCTTTCTGTTTTCTCTCTGACTAGGAGGTTGAGGATATACTCCTTTTTATTATGTTGTTTGATCTGTTAATTGGCTGCATTGGAACATATACTTTTAAATTATATAAATATGTTGCTTTTACTTATATAAAAGATTTATGCTCTGATCAGCAAATGTTTCCATTAGATACAGTCATGTTTAAACTTAAAATGTTTTAAATTCCAGTGGACCAGTTAATAAGCCAAATTTATAATTTGGACATTTCCTATTTTCTTCAAAGATAAATTAAATTTATGTAAAATTATACTTAAATTTTAAATGACAAGACATTTGTATAAGACTATTTTCTCTAAAATTAGTACAGCTTAACTTGCCGGTATTTAGTAGAACTTACAAACAAATTTTGCACAGATTTTAGGACTAATGAAGAGGAAATTCATCAGCTGGATGTGGTGGCTGGTGCCTTTTATCCCAGCACCCAGGAGGCAGAGGCAGGCATGAGACCCTAAACAAACCGTAATTCAGCCAGTGCCTGGTCTTAGATCACCCACATAATACATACCCATTGGTAAAATCCAGTGGTAAATCATGCCTGCTGGGTCCAACTCCACCTCTTCTCTATAAGTGAGTTGTTTGGAATTCTATTGAGTAAGATGGCATGGATACTGACTGCCTGGGCTTAGACTTGACTTCCTGAGTTATTTATTGAAATGAGCCTGTAGCTCTTGCCACAATCTTGCCACAGACTCAAGATCCATCCACCTTGCCTCAAATTCTGGAATTACTGGCACAGCGACCATGGCCTAAGATTATGTTTGGAGGCTGTCCTGAAACTCCTTCTGTAAACCAGGCTGGCCTCGAACTCACAGAGATCCGCCTGCCTCTGCCTCTGCCTCTGCCTCTGCCTCTGCCTCTGCCTCTGCCTCTGCCTCTGCCTCTGCCTCTGCCTCTGCCTCTGCCTCTGCCTCTGCCTCTGCCTCTGCCTCTGCCTCTGCCTCTGCCTCTGCCTCTGCCTCTGCCTCTGCCTCTGCCTCTGCCTCTGCCTCTGCCTCTGCCTCTGCCTCTGCCTCTGCCTCTGCCTCTGCCTCTGCCTCTGCCTCTGCCTCTGCCTCTGCCTCTGCCTCTGCCTCTGCCTCTGCCTCTGCCTCTGCCTCTGCCTCTGCCTCTGCCTCTGCCTCTGCCTCTGCCTCTGCCTCTGCCTCTGCCTCTGCCTCTGCCTCTGCCTCTGCCTCTGCCTCTGCCTCTGCCTCTGCCTCTGCCTCTGCCTCTGCCTCTGCCTCTGCCTCTGCCTCTGCCTCTGCCTCTGCCTCTGCCTCTGCCTCTGCCTCTGCCTCTGCCTCTGCCTCTGCCTCTGCCTCTGCCTCTGCCTCTGCCTCTGCCTCTGCCTCTGCCTCTGCCTCTGCCTCTGCCTCTGCCTCTGCCTCTGCCTCTGCCTCTGCCTCTGCCTCTGCCTCCCGAGTGCTGGGATTAAAGGTGTGCAACACCAACGCCCGGCTAAGATTGTTTCTTAATTGAAATCTTTATTGCTTGGCAGAAAATGTTTAAAAAGCTCCTGAACTATCCAGAGAACAGTTGTGTCCCTTTGTGGGGCAGTTGGGTTTCTGAAGATTTGTTTCTTTATTGTTCCTTATGATTGTGTTCTGATTATTTGAATTGCAGCTGATTTGACTCAGGTGTTTTCTTATTGTCTGAAAGATTGGAAATGATTCAAAGTGGACTATGGTTTAAAAAATAAGGTTTGCAGACCTTTCTTTTTGTTTGAAACTGACATTGCTGTAGTACAGATTCGGAATTGTTAAATGTGTATGTCTAAGACTTGAGTCATTAGAGAAGTTTTGATGAAACTGACTTTGTGATCCAACTCTTAGTATAAGATATGGCTGTCCCTGGTAGGTAGGGATTGGTACTCATGCTGTCTTTAGATGGCCCAGGGAATATATTCTCCATGCTTTTCCTGAGGTTTATCCTTCCAAAAGAGGTGCACCTCTGTGACTCAGTGCCAATGACTCTTAGCTCCAAGTCTTCTGTTAACTCTAGTTCTAGGTCTGGTGGTTCATTCTGTTTCCTATGGTTGAGACACAGCCTAAACTGGTTCTCACATCTGAGCATCTTCCTTGGCTGACACACCTACATACAGTCAGGGGTAGGAAGAAGCTTGAAAACAAAGTGGGCTCATGAGTTTCTGAGCGGCTGGATGAGACAAGCTGAGGGTATAGAGACTCAGAAGCAGCAAGTAGTGGAGGACACACATTATGTTACTGTTTGTAACTTGTGCCCTTTGTAAAACAGAAACGCTGCCTGGTGACTGCCAGCTGTGGAGGCCGTGACCTTGGGTGTGTTAAAGCACAGGGAATTGGTAGTTGTCATTTAGAACGTCCCTAAGTATGGAAGAAAGACCAAGTCAGGGGTATACTCGATGCTATATTTGTTCAGCACCTGAGGCCCAGGTAAAGGGCTTTGTGAGGTTCCCTTGTGTGGCTGAAACAGAAGGGACCCTATAGAGAACTGAGGTGTACCATCAGCCTCTCTGCAAAGGGCTTGCATAAGCAGCTGCCTGAGAGTTTGTGAATCTGGTCATTCTTTCCCCAGTAATAACGTTTCTGTCCTGTCATGATTTCAAAGCAGCTTCTGCGGCATCTGCTTACATTCAGTTAAAATGTGGTTGTCACTGCAGCCCAGGCTGCAGGTGGAGTTAATTTTGCCTCTTTATTTGGACTCCTTTACCAGCTACTGCCTCAGAAGCCTTAGAAAAAACATGCAATCTGGCAGGTGCTCTTACACGTATTGTATAATTTACTGTTGTTCATATATATATTCATCCTAAAATGTTCATGTGCAGACTCACTGACATTTCTAGATAGACGCATGAGGTTTTAGATAAGTGGCCTCTAGAGATACTTGGAATGGTACCTGTCATATGTGTGAGACCCAGGGAGCTAAATACAAGACTTTAATGGAGAGTCCAAGTCTAAGGCCTGCTTATCCAGCTGTGAGAATCTGTGATCTCTGCGGATCACTGAAAGACATATACTTCATGTCCTAACAGTTGATAGTGTGTGTACTTTATTGGCACATTTTATGGTCAGCGACATCTAGTTGGTAAATTAAGTCAGATATTTAAAATCAGGACAAACCATCTGGTGGTGATGTACACCTTTGCTCCCAGTACTTGGGAGGCAGAAGCAGGTAGATCTCTCTAAATTCGAGGCCAGCCTAGTCTACAGAGAGCCAGGCTATACAAAGAAACCGACTCAGCCTGGTGTTGGTGGTACACGCCTTTAATCCCAGCACTCGGGAGGCAGAGAAAACCCTGTCTCGAACCCCCCCCAAAAAAAACCCCCAAAAAATCCTGACTCAAAAACAACAACAACAAACAAAACAAAGCACCAGGACAAAAATTGTGGTAATATAGGCAGTTTACAGAACTTTCAGGCTTTATACTCTTGGTCACACCTGGTCCAGGCTGCCATTTGAAGATTATTATATTTTAACTTTACTTTTATTGTTCTGCTTATTTGTTTTGCTTTCCTGTTGTCTGTTTCTTTGTTGTGTTTCAAGATAGTTGCATTGTGTAGTCTAGGCTAGACTTGGAACTTGATGAGTTCTCTTGAGTCTTGAGATAATAAGTGAGTGCCAGCATATCAGGCCCTTGCTGGTTGTTGGTTTTGTTTTGTTTTGTTGTTTGTTTGTTTGTTTGTTTTGGAGACAGGGTCTCTTGGCTGGTGAAACAGGGTTTTACTTTGTAGCTCAGGCTGGCCTCAGACTCAGGTTTTTCAGTTTCAAGGATGTACTTACACTCTCACAAGATAATTGATGGGGTAATTTACATATCATTCATTGTCAGTCTGGATAATCTACAGTTTGGACATTGATTCAAATCCATTTTCAGCTGAATAAATTTTGATAAGTTAAGGAAGTTTTGACATCTGTTTAAATATTAAGATTAAATATTAGGGGTACCCACCACTTCTTAAACCCCAGGAGTTTTGTTACCTTTAATTATTTGAGACCCATTTATAGGTTTGTTCCTAGTTTGATGTTGCTATAATAGTAAAATGTATTTTTGAAATGATGAGCATCTTGTAGTTTATAATAAATCTCTTAGTGTGTTTCATTTTTTTCCTCTACTTACATACAAATTAAGTTTTTCATAAGTGTAAATTTGAATTTAGTGGATCTCCTTACTTCCTGAGTTAAGGGAGAAATTGGCCAGCTCAATGTCTGAATATCTTAGGTATAAGATTTTCACTTACTACTTTTTCTACTTCACAGAAGTGATTGATTTGGTCACCTGATACCAGAGAAAACCTAAAGGAGCTGGACTTCGCAGCATAGTGCTTTGAGCTGCTGGTAGAGCAAGTTTTGTTTAGGGTCTTTGTCAGTCTTCCAGCATACTGGCTCCCAGCTGCTGGTGGTACCATTCCAAAGGGTTTAGTGTCACGTGCTTCTTAGAGCCACTTCTCCCTTTCTAAGTAGGCACACATCTGGAGGAGCTAGAGCAGAGTTAGCAAAGCACAGCTAGCCCTGTGTGTGACTGGATGGTCTTCTGAATGGCAGACACATGGCATGAAATTGGTTTGACTTGTGCCTCTTTTCCACAGAGCATCGCCCATATTCATGCTGCACTTCGTGGAAGGCTTACCTCGGAAGGATTTGCAGCACTATGCATTTCATTTCGAAGGTAGTCTTTATCAAGTCACATGTGTAATACAGTACCAAGCAAATAACCATTTTATAACATGGATTATAGATGCTGATGGTAAGTGCTGAAAGGTTTTATGATACTGATTGTGGGAAATAGAGCCTCATGAGTTTGTTTTGTTGTAAAAACAGACTTCACCTGGACTTCTTTTTTTCTATCTTCTTTGTCTTTAATTCCTCTGCCCCTCTTCCTCTTAAAAAAATGCCATGTTTTGGAGTATCCTTGGTAATTTTGTGCCATGTATCTCTAGGTTTACCTATTTACTCTTTGTTGTATTTCTTTTCTTTTTTTTTTTTTTTAAGATTTATGTGTTTTCCCTGCATGTATGTCTATGTGAGGATACTGGATTCCATGGAACTGGAGTTACAGACAGTTTTGAGCTGCCATGCTGGTCCTGGGGGCTGAATCCAGGTCCTCTGGAAGAGCAGTCAGTGCTTAACCACTGAGCCACCTCTCCAGCCCCCTCCTTGTTGTATTTCTCACTTCATGTGTTGTTTTTGTAGACAGTTCCTCAGTATGTTTCCCAACCTGGTCTTTTTCTAACTTACCCATCAACAGAACACTTGTACCCCTGGTGTGTGGAGTATGGTTCGTCCATTGAGTTTTTTGTGTTAGCCATTGTTCTTTTCTTACTGTGTACCTCCCGTGCCAGACTGGAGCATTTGTTAATTCAGCACACCTATACAAGTACACTGTTGCCCAAAGGCTCCTGATCCACACTTGGTGCGTACCATCTGTATGCGTTAGTTAAGTGTGTGACTGCCAATAAGTACCTGCCATTGTAGCACCATACAGAGTAGTTTCTCTACCTCCAGACAAATACACTGTCCTCTACCTCCGCCCTTCCTCAGTTCCAATGCTTTCATCTCAAGTGCTGCAGTACAGCAGTAGGACTCTTTCTACAACGTTAAATGGCTTCAATTTTATACATGGCAGCCTTTTCAAGTGCACTGGTTCTGCCTAGTAATGTGGACTTCGTGTTCTTCCAAGTCTTTTCAAAACTTAACACTGCAGCTCTCAAGCGACATCCCATTGTATCTGAATACTGAAGCTTAGGTACATTCACCACCTAAGAAGACATCTTGGGAGCCAGGGAAATGGCTCATTTAGCAAATTGCTTGCCATGCTACAGGAGTACCTAAGTTTTAGTCCCAAAACCCACATACAAAAGCTGGGTGTGGCGATACACACTTGGAAACCCAGAGCTGGAGAGGCAGATCCCTGCAGCTTGCTGGCTGGCTGGCTAACCTAGCTTCTTAGCAAATGAGAGACCCTTTCTTCAAAATAAAGGTGGACCGTGCCTAAGGAATGTCATCTGAGGTTGTCTTCTGGTCTGTACCCTCCTAAGTACATACAATAATAGTAATAATAATCATAATAATAAAAACCATCTTGATTGTGTTTGCACAAATATGAGTAACTGCTTAAACATCTACAATTACATACAAACTGTGCAGTCTGTTTGTGTAAATACCAAGGAGTTTGGTTGTTAGATCAAATGGCAGTTCTGTTTTGTGAGAAACTTAGGTGCTGTCTTTTACATTCACAACAAGCAGTGAGGAGAATTCCTGTTGTCCCTAGCATTGCTGGCGCTTGGCAGTGGTGAAGACTTTGGCCATTCCAGTAAATGTGTGTCTCCTTATATGTGCATGCATTGTGCCCACATTATACTAATTATGCACAACAGTGGGTTTCTTTGTGACATTTTTGCCTGTATTCAGTGTGCTGGTAGTATTTTAATCTTGTTTTTAATTTTTCTCTTTAAGGGATTTGGAGAAAAAAGTCTATTGGGTCTTAGACCTCTATTTGTTCTTAGTCACTAATTTGATACCTTAGAAATTGTCATCTAAATTAGTCTGAAGCACTGCTGCAGAAAAGACTTTTCTCCTTTTATATCCTCCCTGTTCCCTGTTTCTCAAATTTAGTGGGTTTTTTTTGTTTTTTTTGTTTTTTTTGGTTTTTTGTGGTTTTTCAAGACAAGGTTTCTCTGTGTAGCCATGCTGTTCTGGAACTCAGAGATCCCAAATGCTGGGATTATTTAAGGTGTGTGCCACCACGCCTGGCCCTTCTTGATAGAACCTTTCAGCTGTGTGAAAGTGAGTTTTTTGTGTGGGCTCTTTTGAAGATGTCTCTAAGCATTCTGTCATACTGTAAAAGAGTGCTGTGGGTTGTAACATCTCCACTGCTGCAACTGTGATGTCTAGAGTGACTTCACTACTGTGATCCAAGGGACAGGAAATGTGTTAGCATGCACATGTTATTTCACTACACCATGCTCTCTTAGTTCACCGCATTTGATACCATAGATAGAGTAAGCTGTGTGTTTGCTTTGTCACAATTCCCTTAGTAGTTATCGAGTAGCCATGGCTCATCTAGACTTGTAGTTGTTAGGTTTTCTCAAATTATCATGTGGCATAACTTAAATGTAAGTAAATATGAATGACTCCACCTCCCTTTAACACCCCCCTCACCCTACCCCTGATATCGTTCATCCATTTTCTTTTCTTTCCAGCCATGGTTTCTGTTTGCTTAATTTTTTTATTGTAGCAAAATGGATATAATATAAAAATTTTCCATTTCAATATTTTAAGCTTATAAAGTTCATTGGGGTTAACATATACAGTCCTATAAGTCCATCACCAGCATCCAGGGCAGCAACTCTCATAACTAAAACATGCTGTGTTCACTAGATACCAGCTCACTGTTCTATGTTCCCTGGCTGTTGTAGCCACTGTTCTACCTTGGGTCTCTAAATGTCACTGCTCTGGGCTCCTCGTGCAGGTGGAACCAGAGGATTTGCCTTTTGTTTCTGGCTTATTTCACATTTTCAAGGTTTCTTCATGGTACAGTGTGCCAAGTTTCCTTCCTTCCTCACCCTGAGTAGTGACCCCATTAATGTGTTCGTGAGCACTGATGGGCTGACTCTTAAAGCCTCTGGTGTCACTTCTCTGGGGTGTCTACTCAGAGTGTGTTCCCCAAATGACTAGATTATTTCTGTGCCACTTTATAATCCTACCAGCATCACACAGGGTTCCAGTTTTTCCACAGCCCTGCCAGCATTCATTACTTCCTGTAAAACAAAAACAAAAATGGCTATCTTTCTAAAGTGTCCCCTTTTATCTTCTCCTTTAAGGAGTAGTTTAAACTAATTGCTTCCTTATCTCCTATTCTGTGTGCTAGTGTACTTCATATGTCCTTTTCCCTACCACACCTACCATATCCCTGAAATTGTGCAAATGGAAAGGACTGCCATTGACCAAGCTGCCATATGATGACCTCTGAGCCCATTCCCTGTGGAGCTGCAGGGTTTGATCTGCAGCCTTTTCAGTCCTTAAACTTGTCCTTTGCCATGAACATGGGACACTTTGCTCTTTTCTGTTGGGTATATTAGGCAGTTCTGAAGTTAAAGTGATTCCATTGTGATGTATATTTAATAAAGAATGGAACGTATCCAGCAGATCTCCCTGTATTTTCAGATTTCTGCATTTTATAGCCTGTAACTTCTGTGATCAAATGAAAACTAGCTTCTGACAGAGTAGAGACAAGGAGAAAGAAGGCTTCACGGTGCTCCTTTGGTGGGTGCCGAGTGACAGCAGTAAGGAAGGGAGAATGGTGTTGGGGAAGGTCTCACCTGTGACTTTGTTTCTTATTTCCCAGGCAGTTGGCTGGAGTGTGATGACTTAAAGGGTTCCTGTGCTAAAAGGCACATGACATTCGAAGTGCCAGCATCAGAGATACATATTGTTGTTTGGGAAAGAAAGTCCCAAGTACCAACTGAAGAAGCTGCCTGCCTTCCATGCACAAAGTCGAGTGCACAGCCTGAGTCAGGTGAGGAGCAGCCAGCTTCGCCAACACTGTGTTCTGTGGGTGGGGCTGCCACCTCAGAACCCTCAGTCGCCAGCCCCACATATACGCCAGTCGCTCCTCAGACTCTTCCAGAAGTCCAAGCTGTAGCTCATGGAGATAGTGTACTTTCAGGAGCAAAAGGCTTCGTTGAAGCTGCCTCTGTTTTTCAGGTTGACTTCAAAGATTGCCTATTGGAAGATAAACCTGTGGCAGAAAGTGCGGAACTTGTCAGAGCACTTTCTTTGCGACCAAAAGACTCACTGATGACTTCCTTACTGTCTAACCCATATGAAGGAAAGCTAGTCGCCCCACCAGTTGTGAGCACAGACCCGGAGGCAGTACCGTCACAGGCAGGAGACACTGTAGTTCCTAACCCTGTGACTGATGCCCCTGTTCCTGTTCCTGTTCAGGAGTTGAAGTCCATGGTAGCTGAGAAGGACACTCAGATACAGTTGCTGTCACAACCTGCCAAATCTCAGGCATCTAATTTGAGAAAAAGAGAAACTGCAGCGTCTTCTAAAACGGTAACAACCAGCTCATTACAGACTCAGCCTCGGAAAGACGATCAGAAGAAAGCTTTCGTGGGAAGTTGGGTGAAAGGGCTGTTAAGCAGGGGTGGTGCATTTATGCCACCCTGTGTTTTGGCTCAGAATAGAGCGGTAACTGACCTGCAGCCCTCCGTTAAAGGAGCCAATAATTTTGATGGCTTTAAAACGAAGAATACAAACAGGAAGGCCAAGAGGATGTCTAGGAAGGCTTCTAAGCATGTGGATGAGCTGCCTGCAGGCAGCAGCTCTCCACCTTCAGGCAGCACAGCTGCTCTGCCCCATTCTGGTGGGAACGCCCCTTTAGCCTTGTTGAAGGGGCAAGAAAGCTCACGTGCAGCTCCCCTCAGCAGCAATTCCCATAGCAGTGAAAGTGCTGTCTCTCCAGCAAGCTGTGGAGATGCAGCTGAAGATCAGGTTCATAAGCTTCGGCTTAAGCTTCTTAAAAAACTAAAAGCAAAAAAGAAGAAACTAGCTGCTCTCATGTCTTCCCCGAACCGTGGCACCTCCGTAAGTGACCATTCAGAGCCTGTGTCCAGTTGTGGATCTCCAAATGACTCTGAGTCCATAGAAGATCTGTTGAATGAGCTACAGTATCAAATTGATCTTGCAGACAACAAATCAGGGTGCACCACTGCTCCTGGTGGCACCTCATGTAACAGCCAGAGTCACGAAGAGATTTTAGCAGAATTGCTTTCGCCTCCAGCTCTGTCAGAGCCCTCAGCAAGTGTGGAGTCTGAGTTGAGGTACTTGGAGGTGGGGGACAGCACACCAGCACCTACTGATTTCAGTGCTGTTTCCCAGAACAGCTCTCTGGGACAGGACCATAACTATTGCGGCCCCAAGAAAAACCAGTGTGAAGCTGAGCTACAGTCAGTCACGGACAGTGCCTGCATAAGAGCCTTGAACTTGGGGAGCCCCATGAAGACTGATATTTTTGATGATTTTTTTCCTACTTCAGCACTGAATTCTTTAACAAATGACACATTAGATATACCTCATTTTGATGAATATCTGTTTGAGAATTGCTGAGTATTGTTAACGTTTTAGTTTAACACTGATCACTGCTGCAAGAGAATGTGACTTGTGGGTAGCGCCGGCTGAAATGCACACCCTTGTGTTCTAGCCATGAGGAAGCTGTAAGCTACTGAGGTCTCCTCTGGGTCTACCTGTGAAGCATGGGACCTACTGTAAATTAAAACCCTCAGCCTTGTTTTTGTCACTGTCACTTTGTGATTATAGGGTAGTAGGTTGTATACTTGGCTCCATTAAATTTCCTGATTTTAAGATTTATGTTGGGGCCTGGGGAGATGCCTCAGGTGATAAAGTACTTGCTCTGTAGGCATGACGGCCCAGGTTCAGTTCTAGAACCACTGTGAAAGGCCAGACATGGCAATCAATGCACAACTGGAGTCCCAGGTCCCAGGACCCAGGAGCTTGCTGGCCAGCCAGTTAAGCCAAATTGATGAGCTCCAGTTGCAGTGGAGACCCCATCTCTAGGAATGAGATGGGCACTGACATTGACCTCTGGCCTCTAAACCATGCACGCGTATCCACACAAACATTTACCACAAATAAAGTACCTTTTGAAAACTGTTTAGTTCAGGAAAGCCCTAGTTTATACAAACGATTTGTGGAATGCAGCATGTGAATGCCTTGGCTTCTGATCAACCCAAGCCTGATGCTTCTGTCCTCTCTTCACTAAGGATGATAAGAAGCCCCATCATTAGAACTTGGAGTAATGTGAAGTGAGCAGTGTGTGATGGGTTACAGGAAGTGGTAGTCTATGATGCGCTTAATGTTTATGTTGTCTTAAATACCGTCTTTCTTCCCAACACAGTTTCTACACATACTAGGGTACCTGCTAATCTTGCTGCTTTTAAGAGTAGTCATGCTTACAAGCCAAATTCTATTATATGTGAAGTGATAATTTAAAATTCAGCCAGCCCATGAGTGAGGTGACGGTCAGTGTTTACAGATAAGCAGAATGTGGCTGGTAAATTAGATGGATGAGTTAGAAGTATTGAACTAGTCATCCCCTGGCTCCAGAGTAAGTTGGTTGTTCAAAAGCTACTCTAGCTGGATGGTGATGGCACACACAGCACTTGGAAGGCAGAGGCAGGTGTTCGATGCCAGCCTAGTCTATACAGAGAAACCCTGTTTCAAGAAAACAAAAAGCAAAAGCATCTCTAGTGATTTGAGTTATACTTGAGTTTTGGGTGGCTGGTGATTGGTGGTAAAAACTTGACCAAGGGACTTTGTATTTATTAATTTGTCTCTCATATGTATTCCTAAGTCTTTTTTTCTCTGATTGTATAAATAATGCATGTTCTAAGGAAAGTGTTCTATGTTTTTTTGTTTTGTGTTAAAGCAAGTGTACACCTGTAGGGTCACCCTGTGTGTGGGTCCCCAGCTGACTTTTGACTCTTGCTGTATCACTCTCCCCTTTCTTCAGAGGCAAGGTCTCTCACTGAGCCTGCTACTACTTCCCGGTTCTGATTGACTGACTGTGTGTGTGCGTGTGTGTGTGTGTGCGTGCGTGTGTGTGTGTGTGTGTGTGTGCGCGCGTGCGTGCGTGCGTGCGTGCGTGCGTGTGTGTGTGTGTGTGTGAGCACACGCTCCCCAGAACTTGTTTGCTTTTTGAAATAGCATCTCATATAGCCCAGGTTGTCCTTGTAGCCAAAACTGACCTGGAACTACTATTCCTCTGACCCTTCTACATTCTAAGTTCAGGGTTATCTACTGGGGCCACCATGGCTGGCTCAGTAACTTGAATAACTGCCTAATTACATTGTGTTCCTAACTATTGTACTAATCAGAATAGTCTTGATTTTTGTACTTTTGCTCCAGTTAATAATGCTGCCACAGTTATCCTTGGCAGATGTTGTAGAAATCCAAGTATTATTTGAGGGGAACTGTAAGAAGGTTGGTGTTTTGTGGTCAAAGGGTACACATGTTGAAAGGTATGCTGATAGCTAGCACCATCAGCTTCTCATTCTTGCCAGCACTAGGTAGTCTTGGGGTCATCAGAGGGAGCCCCCTTGGTTTTGTTTACCTTTCTATGATTGCTACGGGATTGAGCATTTGCTCTGTCATGTGGTCAGTTGAGTTTCTGTGTAGGGTTGCTTGCTCAGCCCTGGCTTGTTTGTTCCCACTCACAGCTTTTACCGGTAAGTACCAAGCACTTGCATGATATGAGGTGGTGAAATGAAAGCCTTGGGCTTCACGAGGAACTTCCACACAAGGTCAGTGGTCAGTGGTGTGGGAAATACGTTCCGTTGATTAGTGATAGTTTCGGTAGTCAAGATCCGTCAACTCATTACAAAGATAACTTATTCATCACTGCTTTAGAGCAAGTTCACAACTGTGTTCTTGCGCCTTATTCATTCTCAGTATTGATTCTGTGTTTGCTAACATGGCCAGCCGGCCTGGTATTGGTGGCGCGCACTCCTTTAATCCCAGCATTCGGGAGGCAGAGGCAGGCGAATCTCTGTGAGTTCGAGGCCAGCCTGGTCTACAGGGTGAGTTCCAGGACAGCCTCCAAAACAATACAGAGAAACCCTGTCTTGGGGAAAAAAAACCAAAACAAAACATGGCCAGCAGTACTCCAACTTAGTCTGGAACAAAACTTCTGGGACACCAGTTTTTGTTTTTTTTGTTGTTGTTGTTTTGTTTTGTTTGTTTTGTTTTGTCTGTTTCTTTGTGTAACAGCCCTCCCTATCCTGGAACTAGCTCTGTAGACCAGGCTGGCCTGGAACTCAGAGAGAGCCACTTGTCTCTTGCCTCGAGTGCTGGGATCAAAGGCATGCGCCACCATTGTCAGGTGGGACACTTTATTTTTTTATGTAAGGCACCTTATATTGGCCTTTGCTTAGCTCAGCTCTGTGCTTGGCCAAAACACCAAATGTTGCCATGATAGAAACAAAACCCTTGGTTACAGTGTGAAGTTGAAGTGGGCTTCCGGAGACTTGATTTCTGACCTCCACAGGGAATGTGGATCTGGGGCACATGACCATGAAAAGCAAGTAATGATTTCTAAGGCTACCCTTCCGGGCTCATGCTTCCCAGCACTTGGTCCCCAGCTGATGGTAGCATCAGGGAAGTTATGAGACTTCAGGAGGTAAAAGCCTTGGGCTTTTTAAAGCCCAACAACCTTCCAGCCCACTCTGCTTCCTAACGATCAGTGTGACCACCTCCTCATGCCCCTGCTCCCATGCTTGCTGCTGAGTTAGGCTGTATACCCTCCCACTGGGAGCCAAATCTGTCTTTAATTGCTCTTTGTCAGGTGTTTGTGGCCATGTGCACACAGTTACCTCTAACTCCAGCTTCGAGGGAGCCAATATCCTCTCCTGGCCTCCGTGTGCACTACACTCACTTGTACATACCCATCTGTCCACCCGTAGGAGGCATGGAGGTCCTTGTGCTCACAGATAAGCACTAGGGAAACCAGGATTGTTAAACATGTCTCCTCAAAGGGAAAGATGTATAACCTGTTTTTCCACTGCTGTCTATGGCCAGGCCACACCTGGCTTCCCCCAGACCCTTGTCTTCACCCTGCTTGTCTAGCCAAACTACAGCACTGTTCTTTCCAGACCCTTCTCACAGCATTGTGGACCTTGGGTCTGCTTCCTTAATCTGTAGACCTATCTTTATGGAGGACATCACTTGTACTCTACAAGAGTTTGATGTTGTCATGTCTTAAGCTTTGTTGTGCACATGGGATTGAGTTCACTATCACTAGGAAACGTTTCCCAAATTGTGCTGTGCGTAAATACGCCTAAAGTAAGCTACCCAACGTCAGGCCAATACTGGCTACTGTTGGAGCGGATTTCCTTCGTGCCTCCCCTGGACCAACACTGTGGGGTTTGCGGAGATCCCCAACACCTACCCCACACCAAAAGAGCAGGACAAACAAACCCTAACCAAACAGTGGAAACTGACTCAATTCCAATGAGGGATGTCATTGAAGGAAGCCAGAAAGCAAGGAATGCAAATCAGTATCTGCTGATGTAAATCTCCACAGAAGTCACTCTGAAAGGGTCGCTGTTAAAGCCCTTCTGATCCAGTCACTCCATAGTGTAACAAGGACACATTGTGTTAAACCCTCAAGAGAGCTCTTATTGTCTCAAGTCTTTTATTAACAGCTTTAGTTTAAAAAAAAAAACCAAACTGGCTTTTTATTCAGATTTTTGTTACCTTAGGAACCTTCATATTATTTTCCAAACCTAAAGGAAAATCCAGGACACTGAGTCCCCCTGGGGAGGGAGATGCCCCTCCCCCAGGACCTCCTTACCTTCCTGCTGAGAGTCAGGGAAATTGCAAAGCAGCTGATAAAACTTTTCCCAGATATCTCAGAGTGTTAAGGACCACACTGACTTCGAGCTTTGGACTGGAATGTTTACAGCCTTGGCTTCACTATGGTGCCTGCTCTCCTCTCAGTCCTGAGTCTAGTAATACACCCCATAAAACTGCTTTGCAGTCTCTTTTTTAATCTTAATCGTGACACATTGCTATAAATACACAATCTGAGTTATGTAGCAGCCACAGGATCATACACAGCCGTAAAGTGATGTTGGATTTTAGGGCAGCTTTCTGGAGTCCATCCCACGTCTTAAGGGGCATGAGCTACCCTGTCTTGACTGTCTAAATCCGTAATAAACTCATCCGACGTTCTTTTCTGCTGTGTAGTCAGGGATTCAGTTTTCCATGAATGAGAGCCCTCTTGGGTGAAGCTGTAGCCATGGAGGCATTGAACACTTGAATTTGACATGCCTATGGCCTTTGTTAGAACCCTGAATACAAACTAAATAAAAGCCAAGACTCAAGCTTTGGAGGCTAAAAAGTATGTTTGGGAAGGTTGTGGTTCTCTTGGATGGTAGAACAAAATTCCGTCACAAATGTGTTTGGGGAAAGTCCTTAGCTTCCCATTTGGAATTTTCTCAGAGCTCCACAAAGCTTGACTTTAATAAAGCTTAACTTTTTTTTTTTTTTAAGATGGGGTTTCTCTGTGTAACTTTGGAGCCATCCTGGCACTTGCTCTGTAGACCAAGCTGACCTGGAACTCTCAAAGATCTGCCTGCCTCAGCCTCCCGAGTGCTGGGATTAAAGGCGTGCACCATCACTGCCTAGCAGTTAAATTTAAGAGGAAAATTAATTTTAAAAGGGAGCAGGACCGGGACGTATAGCTCAGTTGGTAGAATGGTTGCCTGGTGTGCATAAAGTCCCGGCTTCAATCCTAGCTGGACATGGCTTGGGCAACAGGAGACACTCTTAGAAGAACAAACAATAAAGCGAGACTTTGAGAAACCCACACGAGTGCTCTCAGTGTTTTTTTTTCCCAGCTGTCTCTTACTCTCAGCCCTTGTGTTTAAAATGTCTTTCAAAAAAGACGTCCTGGAAGTAGGTTTTGAGTTCTAGTAGAACTTCATGACAAACTTAGTGGTACACATTTGTAACCTCAGCACTCAGGAAGTAGAGGCAGAAGGCTCAAGATCATTAATTACATAGTGAGTTCAAATTTAGCCTAGCCTTTTAAATTTCTCTGTGTAGTCCTAGCTGTCCTGGAACTTGCTCTGTAGACCAAGCTGGCCTCAAACTCACAGAGACCCACCTGCCTCTGCTCCCCGAGTGCTGGGATTAAAGGTGTGTACCAAAATGCTCCTGTTTGATCTTGGAGATTTGTTTTACATGCATCAGGAAGACACAGCTCCTGTCATGTTGACTGCCTCAACAGCCTGAATTGTGGGCCTCATGCACACCACCAATCACATGCAGTTTTGTCTCTCTCCATTACTTCTGTACTGATCGTGTGCCATGCATGTCCTCAGTGACTTCATATTCTAGGGCTAGCCAGCTTGCTGGTTTCCTGGTGGTACTGCCATTCATTCAAGATGGCTCAGCTGTTCAAGTGAGGCAAATAGGGTCAAGGTGGGAAGGTCACATCAGGGAAAGGATCCTGGGGACTGGGAGGCAGCAGGACCCTGGAACCTATAGTCAGTGCATGTAACAAGCAAATTGTGTGGAGGAACACAGGCTAAAGCTGTGTGCTCCCCTCAGGTGTTGGAACGGAGCCAATGAGATCATCACAATGAAAGGTAGGCCCCACACTATGGGGCTTGGAGCCTCTGGTAACCATGTTCAGTTTCAAGATGGAAACTCTGCCTTCTCAGCCCTCCTAATGCTAGGAATAACAGATATGGTGTGAGAGAAGATTTACAGTGAAAGCTGGGCTGTGGTGGCTCATGGCTATGATCCAGGCAGAACTCTGTGAGTTCGAGACCAGAGCAAGTTCCAAGACAGCCTGGGCTACACAGAGAAACCCTGTCTCCGAAAAACCAAAAAGCAAAGAAACAAAAAGATTTATAGTGTAAACATGATCATTTGATCCAACTCACTTTAATTCTGTTGCTTTTACTATAAAGCATATGGTAGTGGGTACTATGGAATCTTCATACCTTGTAGCTTGGGGACGTCAAAAAGTCTTCAACCTAAGAGCATTTTGGGAAATTCTGTTACTCTGCATAGCAGCCTAACCGCCTTTAGTATTTTTTTCCCCAAGACAGGGTTTCTCTGTGTAGTCTTGGCAGCCCTGGAACTCCCAGAGATCTACCGGTCTCTTGCCTCCAGAGAGCTGGGATTAAAGGCATGTGCCTCTACTGCCCAGGTCCTTTAGGGTTTTTAAGTCAACAGTTATTTGGTGGAAGCATCTGCTAAGAGACACCTCAGGGACTCAGGTAACTGTTCCTTTTAGACCAGTGCTTCTCATCCTTCTCAATGCTGAGACTCTTTAATACAGTTCCTCATGCTGTGGTGACCCCTAACCAGAAAAGCATTTCGCTGCTGTTTCATAACTTTAATTTTGCTACTGTTATGATTTGTAATATAAACATATGGCATACAACTTCTAGAGGGGCAGGGACCTATAGGTTGAGAACCATGGCTCTAGACACTAGATCTCTTAAATCTGTGAAAATGTACACGCCAGAGACAAAGCCCTTACTTCCCTACCTCAGTCTTGAAAGAAGAGTGTTAGTATAGTAGCTAATTTCTTGTCTTTATGGAAAGTCTTCAGTGAAAAACCACAAAGTTTTCTCTGTGAAACAAACAGTGAAAACGTGCCATTGGGAACAGCCCTGGATGTCCTGGAACTTGCTCTCGAACACGCAGAGATCCGTCTGCCTCTGCCTCCCGAGTGTTGGGATTAAAGGTGTGTGCCACCACGACTGTCTCTGTTTTAAAACTTTTTAACACTTAGCCTATACAGTTTCTGTTAAAGTTAAATTTGAGGGAATAATTCTGCCAGTAGTCCAAGGTTAAACATAATGTATTTTCCTGTATTCAAATTCATTGTCCAAAAGTTGGCTGCTGCTTGGCCAAATTCGGCATGACTTGCTCTCCCAGACTTTGCACACAAAGTAATTTCTTGCTCCTCCGTTTGAAAATAGATGCGACTCTACAGAGAAAACTGCATTTGCTATTTATTTATTTTTCTGAGCCACATGGGGTGGTACTACATGTTCACTATTGCAGGGTGGTCTGAAACGCTGGTTTCCAGGGCAAACGCAGCAGTTTGTGAGCAGATGTGGACCAAGCTCCAGAATCACACTTGCATACTCTTTTGAAAAAGGGTGGAAACAGGACTGCAGCGGCATGAGCCTTACGCAGGTAGTAGAAGAGCAGTTGCCTTTATTATGCCAGAACAGTGAAATCATTTCTAAAAATGTTTTAGAAAAGAGCTGCCGTCCCTGGGTGGGCTCGAACCACCAACCTTTCGGTTAACAGCCGAACGCGCTAACCGATTGCGCCACAGAGACACAGCTGCTTAAGAGGCCGTGTGCTGTGTACACATTTCCGTGGCCGGCCTGGGCGTAGCCGCCCTGGACTCCCGGGAGGCGCCGGGCCTGCAGAGCCCTGCGGGCTGAGGCTGCGCGAAGGCGGGGAGAGGCGGAGCCGCGGTGCAAAGCCTCCTGAGAGCAGGGCGGCTCCGGCTTAGGCTTCCAGCCTGCGCCAGGGCTGCGAACTCTATAGCCCTGTCCTTGTTCAAGGTTGTCATTGCCCCTGCCTTTTGAGTGTTCTCATCACATCACCTCCACTTTCAAAACAAACAAACAAACAAACAAACAAACAAACATTTAACGAGGCTGATAAATTGGATCTGTGTGCAGGCCATAGGTATTTTTCACTTTATACCTTTAAAAAGTAAGTTTTTGTTGATTTTATGTTTTTGTCACCTACTGAGAAAAAATTCTCAATCCTTTAGGGGACTAGAGCCTCCTTTGAGGCTTGTGTGGCTTAGGGATCAGCAGAAACAGATTTATGGCAATTAAAATGCTGCGTTAAATAACCACTGATGACTAGGCCTTCCCCTGGCTTCTGAATTTAACCCAGGACATCGACTGCCTTGGGAGGGTTAGGGTAGGAAATGTAATAATTCTCCGGATAGGCCCGCCACAGCCCTTGTCAGATCTCTTTCTCACCCATCACCCCACAGACGGGACACACTGCTTGGCACTTTCCACTTACCTACGGCTCTTCTTTTCGTATCATTTGAACTATATTTTACAGATTTATTTTAATTATGTATCTGGGTGATGTGTACGCGAGTACGAGAGAATGAAGAGGGCATCAGATTCCCCTGGAACTGTAGTTACTGGCGTTGGGAACCGGTCAACGTGGGTGATGGGAACTGAACTCCTGTTCCCTGCAAGAGTAGAGTCCTTAGCCATTTTAAAGCATGCATTGCAATGGCATTAAATACTCACTTCCATTAAATACTCACATCCGTTCCCCTTTCTTTTTCCAGTAAGTCTCGTTCTGTCTCCTGTCTTTATTACTTGAACTATTCTTAAGTGCCTCACCTAGATGGAATTATCCAGTCTTTGCGCGTTTTTGACCGGCTAGTCTCAGTGTGGTGTCCTCACGACTTAACCACGCAGGGGCACTAACTGCGATTTCCTCTCCTCGCCTGAATGCTGTCCCCTGTACGTCTGCACCACACTTGGTTGATCGTGCAGCTCTCCATGCTGGCTTCTAGGAGCTCGGTTGTACTAACATCTGTTTGAGTCCCTGCTTTTGGTTTTGGGGGACATACCCAGAAGTGGAATCCCTGGGTTTTACCAAGAACTCACAAGCATCCAATTTCTCCGCGTTTTAAAAACTGGTTAACTATCCTAATGGATGTATTTTACGTGCCCCTACTATTAGCAACATGTCTTTTCTGGACGCTTCTTTTATGTGCTTCCATTCAGTGAGAGACAGCTCTGCTTCGGCGAGGAGGTAACTGGACTACTGGGGCTTAGCACATGATATAAAGAGGAGAGCAGGAGTGGAGAGATGGCTCAGTGGTTAGGAACACTGGTTACTCTTCCAGAAGACTGGGGTGCAGTTCCCAGCACCTACACAGCAACTCACTACCACCTGTTAACTCCAGTTTCAGGGGATCTGATGCCCTCTTCTGGCGTCTGTGAGCACTGCATACACCCGGTGCACAGTCATACATAAACTAAAAAAAGTGGGGAGGGGAGGACTTTGCCAGACTGGGCCTGTGCGTACAAAGGGGAGATGAGATGTCTCAGTCTTTGCCAAAATAGCCAGGTTTATGTGTGTTGGGTGATGTTTGGAGCCAATTGTCTGTATTTAGATGCTTCTGAAATATGCATGTAGGTGGAACTTGTGATTGGTGCGTGCGTGTGTGTGTGTGTGTGTGTGTGTGTGTGTGTGTGTGTGTAATAGAACCAATAGTCTCTACCTTGGAAATATTGAAATAGTGTTTTCCTACGTGTAGATTTTAAAGTTACCTTAAAATTATGCCAATTTAATGAAAATTTTGTCTATCCCTTCTCCTAATCCCCCTTCTTTCCATCCCTGGTCCAAGGTTGAGCTAGAAAAATGGGGAAGCTAAGAAGTAAACAAAAGGCAGAATTCCTAATGTAGATTGCACTTGTATTTCTAATGTTTAAAAGGGAGGCTGTCTGCTGCTGTTTCAAAAGGGGCTGGCAAGAGAGCTCCATCTGTAAAATGCTTGCCCGAGTACACCTGAGGACCTGGGTTTGATCCCCAGAACCCAGATAGTAAATAAGTTATAGATAAATGAGTATCCAAGCATGGTGGCATGTGCTTGTGATCCTAGTGTTTCTAGACGGGTGGGTCTCTGGGGCTCCCTAGGCAGCCAGCCTCACCCATTCATGAAGATGGTGTAAGTATCACATTCCCCTCACAGTGTAAGGGAGTTTTCTCATGTGAGATACAGATCAGTGGTCAGTTTGCCGTTGGCCTTATCCTGTACCTGGTGGGTAATAAGATAAGGGGACAAAGACAGACACGTTTTATAGATTTTTGACAGGGGAAGGGAGAAGCTTTTGGTGGATTGCACGAGATATAGATAAAGGGCAGGAAAGCCTCTACCTCTTATTCCCACAAGGGTCTCTATTTTAGCATTGGTTTCCTCCCACCATGCTGTGTAAGCAGACTGCTTCTCCCAGAACCACTCCAACATGGCATTTTATCATTTTTATTGATTTTTCTTAATTTAATACACCCATAAGTGTATCTTCCATTTGAAACAAAAAAGACAATTGCATTTCTTTAATTGCTTTGGGGGCAGTGTTACTGCTGATTTACTCTCTCAATAAACATACAGTCCTACAGTGAACGCATTTTACGTGTATAATCAACCAACGTTTTTTAACAAAAGGAACCACTGCGGGCTGGAAAGATGGCTGGAGTTCTGACTGCTGGTGACTTCAAAACAAGGTCTTGGGATGAGGAGCAGAGGTTTAGGGGACACTGTGGCTGGGGTCAGGGGCAGAGCCACTGTTCAGCCCTGGGTCATTAAGGCAGAGCTGTCTGCTCTTTTTTTATCTTAATTATTTGTTTACTTTTATTGTATGTGTATGGGTGTTTTGCCTGTATGTGTGTCTGTGTACCACAAGGCCATAAGGCCATTAGGAGTCACCAGGGGCATGAACTGAACCCGGGTACTCTGCAAGAGCAACGGATGCTCTTGACTGTGGAACAGCTCTTCAGGGGGTATCTTCTAAAGGTCTGGTTTGACAGGCGTTGCAGCTCGATAGTAGAACAGCTCTTGCATAGCATAGGCAAGCTGATAGGTTTGATTTCCAGCACCACAAACAAACAATAGAGGTCCGTTTCTCGGGCAGTGGTTCTACAGAAACCCCAAGAACATGCTTCCCTGTAGGATCATTTATTCTCTTTCCCAAATGCAGCTTGTAGACATGCACACAGGAGCCTGCAGGGGTCAGAAGAGGGCATTGGCTCCCCTGGAACTGGAGTTACATATGTGAGCAGCCATGTGGGTGCTGGGAATTGAACTTGGGTCTTGTGCAAGAGCAGAATACCCCTGTGGCTTGCTTTTTACTTTTTAAACTGCATGTGGGGTAGGATTAGTGTCTGTAGGATCTTGCTCCTTGTTTTTCAAGACCTCTCAGGGCTACCTTGCAGGGTAGATGTCTGCTACATCTGTATGCGAACATTCTGGAGAAGGCAATATTAGCCTGGGTGGACACCTAACATTTCAGAGGCACAGGGTCAGTGACCTGGCTGAGGCACCACCCTTAGGAGGACAGGGTCACCAGAGATGGGTGGGATAATTATTCCTTTAGTGGGTAATAGGTTTCTCTGCTGACGCAATAAGCCAGATCAAGCCAAATAAAAAAGGTATATTTGGGCAAAGCACTCCCAGGTGACCTTCCAGCCCCCAGGGATGAAGTGGGGGAAGAGGGCGGGGGAGAAATCACATGACTGGTCTACAGGAGAGGGCTTCAGCACCCTGTAGGCATGGAGCAACGATGCATCCTCCACTAGCTGGGTTGGGGCCCAATTTTAAGCTTTGAGTGGGGACTTGAGGAGCTGGCGCCTCAGAGAAGGAGCTGCCTCAGGACTCGACTCTTGGCCATCTTTCTGAGAGGGTGGGGTTTAGAGAGGGAGGAGTGGGGCTGAGCTGGACATTCCAGCTGAACACTGGGATGCTGTACTTTTCCTGTCCCTAACACACACACACACACACACACACACACACACACACACACACACACACACACGCACGCACGCACGCACGCACGCACGCGCGCACTGCCTTCCTTATGAGTGGGACCCACCCTGAGGTTTAGCTGGGTCTGCCCATCTTGAGTCAGAAAGGTGGAACCTCGTCTCTTTCCTCTTGTGTCTCTTGGAGATGTTGGGCAGGAACTAAGTACCCTTTTCCGGTACTTTGTGCTGCTTCACTCTTTCTCTAAAGGCCCCGCCCCACCCATTGAGACTTTCTTTTCTGTTTGTTAGATGATGCCAACAGTACCTAACTCACTAGAAAGACCCTGAAGATAATATATGCAAAATACTTGCAACAGGGTTGGCACGTCATAAATACCTAGAGAATACTAGGAACTTATTACTAATAATCTGATATATATTTCTCAAGCAGGAGGTAAACACATGGGTGTCCTTTTGATTAGGTTTTCAAAGGCACATAGATCTTACACATCCTTTTTATGCATGTGTTGTATATTACCGTGCATGAAAATACATTAAAAATAAATGAGTATGCATGAGGATATTTCAGGAATCTGAAACAGAAATAAAGTAAACACCCCATCCTATTATTGAACCCCTGGGGCAGACAATGGGACTGCATCCGTGTCTTGAGTCGTGGCTCAAAATTAATATTATTAATATTAATATTAATAGGCTAGTGTTGATGGCATGTGGACTATAGAGCATGTTTTCGTGTCTCTTCTTCCTGGTGCTGGGGGCTGAACACAGGGCCTGGGATATGCTAAGCAAATGCTGTACAGTTAAGGTATGTCCCTGTCCTGTAGTTGGTTGTTCTTTTGTTTCTTTCTCTTTACTCTTTGGCTCTCTTTACTCTTTGTTCTCTCCTTGGGTAACTTCTGTATACCTTACTTTCTCTCTTACCCCTTGGCTAGCTGGCTGGCTGGGTGGCTGGCCTCTGACGTCATCCTCTTCTTGGTCTCTTGCTCCTTCTCCCTCTTCTCCCAGATTTCTCCTTCTATTTATCCTCTCTGCCTGCCAGTCCCGCCTATCCTTGCTCCTGCCTCACTATTGGCCGTTCAGTTCTTTGTTAGACCATCAGGTGTTTTAGACAGACAAAGAATCACAGCTTCACAGGGTTAAACAAATGCAGCACAAACAAAAGCAACATATCTTTACCTCGCTAAACAAATGTTCCATAGAATAAACACATTTAACATACCTGAAAATAATAGTCTGCAGCACAGTCCTGTCCTGCAATGTTCCTGAGGCTGACCTGGAAGTTTCTGTGTAGCTCGGGTTACCCTCAAACTCATAATCTTCCCGCTCCTGCCCCAGGGTGCTAGAATCACAGGACTATGCTATCACCCCTGGTTTTCCATTCTTCTTAGGTCCTCAGGTTGTAGATTCAATAGAGTCACAAGGACTGACCCACCCGAGTGCCTGTGCTCTGTAGATGAGCGCCCAGCCCAGGAGGAAGGTCAGCGATGGGGCACTTTCAGAGGGAACCGATTCATTTTTGCGTCAACTCATATGCCACGGACCCCTCCCCTAGCAAATGCTGAAGCACTGTCCTTTTTAGTTCCCTTATTGTATTCTTTTAATTTCCCTACATGGAAAGAGGGTGATGTGGGTAAAGCTGTTTAATTTCGGGGGTCAGGAGATAGTGCCCAAATCTTGTTGGGCAGGATGAATGAACCTTAGCGCACTTCTCTAGTGTCCTTTGCGGTGTTACTGCTGCCGTCGCGCACTGTTGCAGCGGAGGGAAGGACCAGAAGAAGCCGCCTTCACGTCATTGCTGGAGTCTGTGCCGTTATCCTGGCTCTCTCCACAAGCCGCTGCCACCCAGAATGCATTTGAGAACCTGTTCATGGCCTTCATCTCGCTGCAAGTGCTTGTTCATCTTCAAATCCCTGGTGACTGACTGACTGCGGAGGAAAGGATGCCCTTGCACTTCTAGGATCAGGTCATAGAAGATGTAGCCACTTCCTTCCTGTCCTTGCGGGGAGCCAGCTGCCTTGTCATGAGGATGCAGAAGGTCTCTGGAGAAACTCACACGGAGGAGGAAGTAAAGTCTCCCCCCAACTGCCAGCTGCAACTTGCTCTGCACATGAGTGAGCCATCTTAGCTGTGATTCTTTTAGAACAAATCAAGGTTTTAGAAAGCTATGGCCACAGCCAACATCTTGACCAAACCCCACAGAGACCCTGACTGAGCCAGAAAGTTCAGCTAAGGATATTCCTGGAATTCTGACCACAAGAATAGTGCCATAATGTTTGTTGTTTGTTTTCTTTTTTTTCATATTATCTATCTATCTATCTATCTATCTATCTATCTATCTATCTTGGTCTTCTGAGACAGGGTTTCTCTGTATGTAACTCTGGCTGTCCTTGAACTCACAGAGACCCTCCTGCACCACTACCATCTCTGCTTTTGTTGCTGTTTGTTTTTAATCTTTACTTATTTCTTTGTATGTGTGTGAATAGTGGCCTGCATTTGGGTATGTGCACCACATGTGTGTCTGGTGCCCACAGATGCAGCAGAGAGTTGTGAGCTACCTTTGGGTGCTGGGAACCAAATCCAGGTCCTCTGCAAGATCAAAAGGTGCTCTTAACTGCTGAGCCGTTTCTCTGTTTATTGTTATAGTAAGTCACTAACTTTGGGGGAGGAGGTAATTTGTTACAGACAGAGGTGCTGTGCTCTGTTTTGTGGATAATGTGGCAATGTTTTTCAAAAGATGCAAAAGTCAAGGGCTCCTGTGAATTCTGTGCATGTCTGGGTTGTAAGGAGGAAGGGTTAGCTGCAGGGACATCTAATAGTACAGACAAAGACCATGGAAAGCCTGGTTAGTGAAAACTGTAGGAGATACCTCAGGGATGAGGTCGAGGGCAGAGGAACAGTGAAAGGTGCCTGTTAGGTTTCTGAAGGCAGGGAGCTATAATGAGTTCACCAGACCCAAGATAAATGATAAATAGGTGTTTTATTGGGGATGAACGTGCACAGGCAACAGTAAGTAACCATCACAAAGTTCCTGCTCAAAGGATGCAGACCCCGCCTCTCTAATGCTCTCCTTGACCCAAAAAGCGGCTTCTGTAATGCCTGCACCTGAAACCATGCCCAAAGGGCGTGGCCACTGTTACAGGTTTACAGGAAAGATGCCGCTACAGGTTTCAAGTCCAAGAAAAGTAATTTTAGCTGAGTTTTGTTGGCCTTGTGTTGATAAAACTCTAACCATGTATGTCTGTAGGCATGGAGAGTTAGGTTGCTATGGGTTCAAAGCCAAAGCTAAGATATCCTTGGGCTATTTCAGCCCTTTTAAAAGTCAATCTATTCCTATCCAACAACATTCTTGTCCCAGAGGTCAACACCTGACTATTTACTCCCAGAGGCCCCTGCCTAGCCATGCAACACCCCACAGTCAGCTTAGAAGAAACTAGACTTGAGATGACATCCGTTATCCTTCATCTGTTCCTCTACCTCCCTTTTCTAAAATAGTTATTCCTGTTTCACTTTTGCATAGATCAAAAGGCTGCATATGTAAGAAGCCCAGACCTGAAGCTGATCAGGTTGCATCCATCTACAGCCCTCCACCCCCAGAGATGACTCTGGTATTCCTACTGCCACAGAGAGAGACACCTACCAAGAGTCTGTATACGAATGTTTAAACAGACCACCCTGAGGACATCAAAAGGCTACCGATGGTGACATGCCACCATCTACACAATGGGTACACCTCAACTAGATGGGTCCCTCTCGTTATTTCCCTCAAGTCCTCTGAAATTCCTTCTCTGGAATTTCCTCTTCTCTCCCTACCACCTGAGAATCAGAGACAGCCTAGGCTACAGGCTAGGGCTGAGACAGCCTCCTCAGATACCTGTAGGCCATGAGGCAGCCTTCCTCTGGTACCTGTAAGAAGATGGCCTCGGAGATGGCTCAGCAGCTAAGAGTGTGTATGGTACCAAGTTTTGTTCCCAGCACCCATGTTGTCGGATGGCTATCGGATGGCCTATACCTCCAGCTCTGGTGGATCCGACACTGTCTTCTAGATTTTATGAGGACCTGCTAAATCTGAGCATCTCGAGAGAAAAACCAGTTCCACAATTCTGAGCCAAATTTGAAGCAAGCTTTAATTAAATACTGGCCAGGATGATGGACTCTAGCCAGGTCCATTTGGATTTCCCAGAAATGGTGACAAGTCATGTTGTGCAGAGGCCTAAACAGGCAAAACCTCAAGGCCACCGTATTTTCCATCAGGTCCAACCTTGGATAAGGATACATCCTGACGTTATTTCCTGCTTACATACCCTCCTGCCCACATGCAATCAAGCACATCCGGGGCAAACATCTTGTTTAGGGGAGTGAAAATATGTGGCTTGTTATTTCCCAACAACCACAGCATTCTAGGAAGTTATTTGTCCTTGGGTAGTTGGGGCTTACAGGTTGAGTTTGGCTCTTACACACACACACACACTCTCTCTCTCTCTCTCTCTCTCTCACAGATAATTAAAAATAAATAGTTCATTAAAAGAAAAGAAAAGAAAGCCCTTGTGGGCCAGAATTCTCCTCAGAACCCTGACATGCCACTATCTGTATACCTATGATGCTAATGATTCTTTTAGTAAGCTTATTTCTTAGAGGTTTATTATCTTAAATTGTGTGTGTGTGTGTGTGTGTGTGTGTGTTTAAGAAGGTGCTCTCAGAGGTCAGAGGAGTTAGAGTCCCATGGAGCTGGAGTTGTATGCAAAGCTGTACTGGAGTGAGCTGCCTAATGTGGGTGGTGGTGGACATCAGACTCTGGTCCTCCTGCCCAGCAGCACGTCATCTTAATTGCTGAGCCATTTCTCCAGCCTGCAATAACCTTCTTCCAAAAAGGATAATCTGCCCGTTTATCCCTTTTGAGTCCTACGCTTGGGATCTTTCACCTTCCTGTCACCAAAAGGCTACCTGAGACAGAGCCATTTGTTTATTTTGGTCGATGGTTCTGGAGCCTGGGAAATTGCAGCCGTATCTGGTTGTTGAAGGTTGCATGCTGCTTCATCTCATGGGGGGGTGGAGGAAGCCGCTGGTGTTTGCAGAAGAGGCAAAAGAGAGGAGACTGTCTCTTTCTCACAACTTGATGGTCCAGTAGCTAGTTCAGCTCCATGGGAGTGAGAATTCATTCCCATGAAAACTACCTCAGACACACAAGAAGACATTAACCCTTCCCACATGACCCAAACACGACCCCCCACCCCATGAGGCCCGGGTTCTCCTTGCTTCCCCACTGAGGAATCTCAGTTTCAAAACGCTGATGGGGGAGCAAGGGGGAGCGGGGGGCGTACTCAACCCACAACTATGTGACGTTAAGATCTCATTTATCCTAGACGTTATCTACTAGGCATGAGTGCTAGCTTGGAAAGCAGAGGGTGTGAGGCATGAAGAGGGATCCCTGTCTCCCACCGGTGAGAAGCCCTTGTTCTCAGAGCTCATGCAGGGCGGGGCACTGCGTTTGTTTACCCTGGACAGTGGCGAGATCTTTCCCTGAAGGACAGGCTCCACCTCCCAGCACAGTTTCCTCACTGCCAAGTGCTCTTCGGGTGTCAGTCTCTGCCATCAATATTTTTAGCATATGGCCTTTTGGAGCCCGAGGAACAACATCCACCTCCCAGAAGCAATCCTCCCGCTGACAGCTGCTACTGCACCAAAGAGGGCACTTCAGGTGGGTCTGACAGGCGGGAGTCAGCGCGCTGCCAATCTGTTGAGGGAGATGCAGTCAGGCTGCCAGTTTTATAGAAAGCCTGTCTCTTGCCTCTCCCTTTGGCAGCAGCGGCCTAACGACTCGGTGTGCAAATCAGATGCTAACAGCAACCCCTCCGCACAGAAATCCCAAGTGGAAGGAAGCCTCTCGTGAAATCGCTTTCCGTGACAGTTACAGACAGCCTGAGGGGAATACCTGTCCAGGTGACACGGGAAAAGAAAAGCACCAGGATGTAAACATCGCTGTTACAGATCTCAGACCGGGCCCCAAGCCAAACCCTTCGGGATTCGTATCATGCTTTGTTGCACCAGATGAAGTCTGGTTTGGGACAGAGCCAGAGAACAGGGAAGGAAGATGAGAAAGGAGTGAAGAGCTTCTAAATCAGGTTCTGCTATGGCTGGGAAAACAGACCGGGCCGCTTGGCCGAGGCCAATGCAAGAATTTTTAAATGGTGTTTTCGTTTTAATGATGATCACACATTAAAATAAGTGCATCCTCTACTCTCGGGACTATCATCCCATCTAACAGGAACTCGCTTGCTAACTTGATTGACAGCCTGACGTTCCAATGGGAACCTGTAGGAGGTGGGGCTTAGGAAGTTAGGGATATTGGGACCATACCCTCCCTCCTTTGCTCCCTGGCTGCTGTGACTTCATTTTACAAGCAGCACTGGGCTCTACTTTAATCATAAGTCTAGAGGTAGGTTGACTCTGTTTCGTTGCCACGTAGACAACATTACCTGTTTCTTACCAGTCAGGAAGCGCAGGCTTACATATAACTAATTCCTCTAAGTAGACTGTCCTGTGTCCAGGCTAGTAGGGATGAAGGCAGTCAGAAGAGATGCTTGCTGCCACTCACTTTGATTTTCAGACCATTGAAACAATGGATCCCCAAAGAAGCTGGAATGCCCTCAGGAACCCGGTGCTGGGAAAACAGAAAGCCTAAAGCCTAGGTCAATCAGAGGAGAATTTTTTTCCCCTGAAGAAGTTTACAGATGTTTAGATCACCCAGCAGAAGGGACAGTGATGGATCAGTGACTGGCAGGACCACACCTTGACCAGGACCTTCGCCCTCTATTTAAATGTCACAAAGATGGACTTGGGGATCACTGGATCTCTGTGTCAACCTTCTAAGTGTGGTCACACGGACTAAATCTCCCTTTTCTGCCTTTCACTATGAATTTGGCTCTTTTAATTGGCTTATTAGTTAAGTCTGGCTTTGGGGAATACAGGTTATAAGAATTGTAACAGTGCTATCTATAAGCTTACCTAAATATATTTGATCATATGACTACATGGGCATATTAAAATCATGTCATAAAAATTAGGCTGGAGAACTTAACCCACCAGACAGTCATAGGATGCAACACCATAGAGAGGAGGGCATCTAACACTGTGACAGTGATGGCCCTATTGGCATGACTTCTGACCACACAGTGTGCCATCAAGGGACACACTGATAGAGAATGCTCAGCTGTCCCTAGGACTTTGGCTGAGCTCAGTTACTACTGCATTAGTCGAAAGACTTTCCACCCATCCACCCACCTATCCACCCATCAACCCACCTACCCATCCATCCATCTACCATGTATCCCTCCATCCATCCACCCACCCACCCACCACCTACCCATCCACCCACCCATCTCATCCACCCATCCATCCATCCATCCATCCATCCATCCACCCATCCATCCATCCATCCACCCATCCATCCAAACATCCATCCACTCACCCACCCATCTATCCATTCATCCTCCCATCTACACACCCTGCCATCCATCCATCCATTCACTCATCCATCCATCCATCCATCCATCCATCTATTCATCCATCCATCCATCTATCCATCCATCTGGACCCAGTATTTCTCCTTACCTCTAGCTCTACTCAATCTGGAAGTCTGTCCCAACCCCAGTTACTTCCAGCCTGGCTCTAGGTCTCACTACATAGCCCCAGCTGTCCTTTGAAGACCAGGCTGACCAGGAATTCATAGACATCCACAAGTCTCTTCCTTCTGAGTGTTGGGATTAAGGCAGTGTAACACCAGGCCAGACCTGGATTTGCTAATATCTTATCTGAGCATCTTCTCTAATGACTCTCCCTGTAAGTGTATGTAACATTAGCATCCAGCTGTGCCTCTGCCTCCAGGGAGACCTCTTTAAAGTCCTTGGCAACTGCTGCTTGTGACCTCTTTAACCGTTTTGCAGACACTCCACCTATATCTATATATGTGGCCATATATAGTGATACTTACTGTGTGGTGTGTAATGTGAGATCTGAGAGTTAATATTGGAGATTGGTATAAAAGAACTCCTGCTTGCCAACAGCCAGCTATCAAGGGAAATGGGAACTACTTGGTAAATTGTAACCTTGTGACCTTATTGTTATTCAATACATTGCAACATCAGGGGAAAATGCAAGCATGTTTTTCCGTTTTTGCATAGCAGGCTTACAACAGGATTGGTATATTCTGTAGGGCCAATGTATTCTGGAAGTTTCCACTGCAATCTCCTGCTTCATGATGACAGACTGTCATCCCCTTCCTGGAGAAAATGCTTCATCAGAAAAAAGGACATAGTGGCAGGCAGTTCAAACAGGAATGCCAGAGGTCATCAATGGCCCCTTTGTGGTTTGTGGGGAACTAAAGTTCAGCATACATAGTAGTATTCATCACTCTGGACCGATATGGTTACCTGGAACTTTGGGGTTTTGAAGCTTTGCATGCTGTTTTACATCTTGCCACCTGGATGAGAAGGCTGGTGAGACAAATGGCCAAGAACAAGCTGGCTTGACCACGGGGCTGAGAAAGGCTGAGCTACACATGGTCAGTATAGTTTTTTGTTTTTGTTTTTTGTTTTTTCGAGACAGGGTTTCTCTGTGGCTTTGGATGCTGTCCTGGAACTAGCTGTTGTAGATCAGACTGGTCTTGAACTCACAGAGATCCGCCTGCCTCTGCCTCCTAAGTGCTGGGATTAAAGGTGTGTGCCACCACTGCTGGCTGGTCATTATTGTTTTTCTCCCACAGTTTCAGGTTGGGCGAGTTGAGTCATCTTCCAAAGGTTGGGGAGTGGGGAAAAAACTGGAGTCTCCACTGTTCCCTTCTGTTGGAGAAGGAGGATTTCTCTCCTGTTAACTGGGAGAGCCCAAGTTAAGAGTGTAAGAATGTGATGTTAGTTAGCATCCAGCTGCTGCACAGGCCCTGGAACCTGCAGCAGCCCTTCTCCGCTCATAGGAACCAACTGGCACCTGCTGGGACATGATTGTGAATCGCTAGATAACAGACGGCCAGGTGCCAGGGAGGTCACATCAAAGCAGTATTGGTGGCCACAAACCCAGCTCTCCCGCTCACACCAGCTCTCCCAGCTCACACCAGCTCTCCCGCTCACACCAGCTCTCCCGCTCACACCAGCTCTCCCGCTTCACACCAGCTCTCCCGCTCACACCAGCTCTCCCAGCTCACACCAGCTCTCCCGCTCACACCAGCTCCCCCGTTCACACCAGCTCCCCCGCTCACACCAGCTCCCCTGCTCACACCAGCTCCCCCCGCTCACACCAGCTCTCCTGCTTCACACCAGCTCTCCTGCTCACACCAGCTCTCCCCGCTTCACACCAGCTCTCCCCGCTTCACACCAGCTCTCCCACTCACACCAGCTCTTCCTCTCCACACCAGCTCTCCCTCTCCACACCAGCTCTCCTGTTCACACCAGCTCTCCCCCGCTTCACACCAGCTCTCCCCCGCTTCACACCAGCTCTCCCCCGCTTCACACCAGCTCTCCCCCGCTTCACACCAGCTCTCCTGCTCACACCAGCTCTCCCCCGCTTCACACCAGCTCTCCTGCTCACACCAGCTCTCCTGCTCCACACCAGCTCTCCCACTTCGCACCAGCTCTCCTGCTCACACCAGCTCTCCTGCTCACACCAGCTCTCCTGCTCACACCAGCTCTCCCCCGCTTCACACCAGCTCTCCCCCGCTTCACACCAGCTCTCCTGCTTCACACCAGCTCTCCTGCTCACACCAGCTCCCCCACTTTCTGCCTGGGAATCAGCGAGCTTATGCTGTGAAGCCACTCACATCTTCGGAAAAGTAGAAGAGATTCCCACTTCGGCCCTGTAATCCCTGAGCTCCTCTCTTCAGAGCCCCTGCCACACTGTTGTTTATCCGTCTGTGGCATTAATAATGCTTCCAATAAACTCACTACCCTCTGTGTTAATTATTATTCTGTTGCTGTGCTAAAACACGATGAGTGAAGCAATTTGGAGAAGAAAGAGATTATTTTGGTTTATAGTTCCAGAGGGTTAGAGCTCACCATGTCAGGGAGGGAGGCAAGCATGGCAGCAGGAACTGGAAATGACATTTTAAACTACAAGCATGAAGGAGTAGGTGAGGATTCAACTCCTCAAAGTCCACCCCCAGTGACAAACTTCCTCTAGCAAGGCTGCACCTTCTAAATGTCCCCAAACAGTGCCACCAACTGGGGGGAAATGCTCAGACATCTGAGACTATATGGAGATTTTATTTAAACAACCACACCCACAGCAATCCATTTATCTTGAAAAGTCCCAGATGCAAGTTCAAGAACTTGGGATTTGTACTTGACACCTGACATGAGCATCCCTGGGAAGGCACGAAGTTTAGCTAGCCAACTTCAGGCTTCTGGTCCTGGGATCTGCACTGGGGCTGAGTGTGGAGTATTATAAGGAGCTTGTGGATTACTCCTCATATGAATCCCAGTATGGCTCTTTCCTCCTAGGCAAGTGGCATGTTTGGTGTCAGCAATAACTAAGTAAAAAGGGAGGCAACAAAAGGCCAATTTATAAAACATTATAAAGAAAAATCTGCAAGCTGCTTGCAACTCATTTTTAAGGGCCAGTCTTCCATTGCTATGTTAAAAATAAGCCAGCACCAGCCTTTCCAAAAGTGATAAAGATCCACAGGAAGCTTGTAACTAATTGTGGCATTCAAGAGTACCACTCAAAGCTAACACAACTTAAAGGAAAGTGAAGCATTTATCTAATTATTCTTTATCAATAAAAACTTGGGAGTCAGATATCAGGGTAAGAACCTGAATGATCAGAGAAGTGGTGGAGAAGCTACCAACCACATCTGTTTTCCCTGGATCTAAAAAGGGCCAAAGCCCTCTCCAAGCCCCACCCTGCTACTTCCTGTGTCTCTCTTTCTGTCCTCAGACCTCCAAAACCTCTATGGTCAAATTTGGCCAGCAAGTAACTAGTTCTGCCCTGTGTTTCAAAGCAAACTTTATTAATTGGCGGTTTTGGGACCATCAGAATGTGATCAAGATATCATCCAACAGGTAAACTGACAGCAATGGCTGCTCTTTCTCATTCCTTCCAGGCCCAAAGATAACCGAGCTCAGTGGCAAACATATGTCAATTAAGGCAGCCAGCAGTAACTCTGCCTTCCTGTTGTAGACCTGTCCTGAGTTTGATGCTACTCTGAACAACTGTTAGCTGACTACCAGGCTAGCCTGTACACTATTATGGTTAAGTATATCCTCCTTCATTGATCTGAAAGGAAAGAGTATTGTTTTTGTGCCCAAGATTCTCATCACCCAGAGAAGAAGGCAATGTTATACCCCTTCCCCACACACCGAAGGAACAGGAGTTCCCAGCCTGCCCTCCACAGAGTGTCCTTTAGTTGTCTTCTATGAGGAGTTCAGCCTTCTCTCTCCCCTCTTTTCATTTCCTTCCTCTCAGCAGCTGTTGGCATCTCCACGTTGCTTGGCCTGTTGCCCTTTAGCTTGCCAGCCCCAGTAAATTGTCCATGTTCCCTTCTGAGTCCGTTTTGAAGTTTCTCTTACCAGCAAGGCCAGACACCAGCAGAGCAGACTCTGTGGATCATGTATTTGGGTAGAATGATGGACAGAGGGAGGGATCTTTCACGGAGGGTCCTATGTGGCTGCTAAGCTAACACCACTCCAGATCACACCGGAAAGTTCACGGGAAAGGGCAAGGACGGACACACCCACCAGCTGGTGGTGGGAACCAAAGCATCAGGTGTAATCCCCCCCCCCCATCTAACTCAGATGTCATTTTAGGCCCTTCTCTGTGTTGAAAACTTAGGTATCTCTGGCTCACACACCTGATTTCATGACTTTGAGTTTCTTTCTTTTTTATATTTTTTGAGACAGGGTTTCTCTGTGTAATAGCCCTGGCTGTCTTGGAACTCACTCTGTAAACTAGGCTGACCTCAAACTCACAGAGATCTGCCTGCCTCTTGAGCACTGGGATTAAAGGTGTGCGCCACCACCGGCTATTGTTGTGAGCTTCTAAAGCTTTTCCAAGTTGCCTGCAAATGCCTGATGGTTTAACTCTCCTGATCACTCAGCCTCCTGTGGAATAAGCATGTGTGATTTCATTTCTACCCAACAGGCCTTGCTTCCCCACCCAGAAGACTGAAGAATGTGATTGATGCAATCAATCCAGCTCCTTGGCTGGGATGAGAGGCATACTGGATTTCATGATGCTTTTGTTTCACTGCCTTTATCCTTATGTTTTAATTAGCCAGGGCTTTTCCGTCAGCCACTTTCACATAAACCCAACTCTCCAAGCTTAAGCAAATAGGGCAATTATTTTTAGAGATGTTGTTTGCATGATGTAAATTGTGCGCATTTTAAATGCACAGTTCAGTGAATTTGGACGAGTGTGATGTGGCTATTTAAAACCATTCCAGGGACTGGAAAGATGGCTCAGTGGTTAAAGAATACTGACTGCTCTTGTAGAGGACCCCAGTCCAGTTCTCATCACCCACATGGCAACTCACAACTTCCTGTAACTCCAGTTTCAGGGGATCTGATGCCCTCTTCTGGTCTTTGTGGTCACTGCATGTACATGGTGCAGAGATGTATACGTTCAGGCATATGTATAGAATATATATATATATTGAAGACATGAGGGGCCAGGTGGTGGTGGCACATGCCTTTAACCCCAGCACTTGAGAGGTGGTGGTGAGTTCGAGGCTAGCCTGGTCTACAGAGTGAGTTCCAGGACAGGCTCCAAAAAAACCAGAAAAAAGAAAAAAAAAGACATGAAGGTAGGAGTTGGATTTTCTGGGAAGAAGAAAGGGTTCAGAGGGAGGGAAGGGAATATGTGATGGCTTTGATATATTGTGTGCATATAAGAAACTGTCAAAGGGTCAACAAAAGATATTAAAACCCCTCACACACAAAAGCTCATGTAGTACCTGAGACACTCCTATACAAGAACACTATTGGTTCTCCAAAATTCAAATTTAATTGGGTGTTCTATATTTTACTGAACAACTCTATTTACAAATTTAAAAGCAATTTCTTCCTCAGAATGCTGATAATATTTGAAAAAAATTCATTCCCTGAACAGTACCTGTCTCTTTAATACCTCCAATAAATCAATGTCAAAGCCGGAGGGGACATGGTGACAGATATTGGGTCCTACTGATGCCTATGAGCACAGCACATGGTTCTGAGTCTGGCTTTTTATTGCTTAATGACAGAGTACTGTGCAAGTTGACTAGTATGGGAATCTTACTGTGTCTTCCAGCAAGCGTTTGCTCAAGTTTCTAGTCGGGAGTTATGTCATTTTTTGCTTGCAGTATTTGTCAACCCATGTACACGGCTTGCTGTTGTCATTTGTCTTTCTTCACTGATAACCCATCTTTGTTTCTGGAAGAGATTGTGATATATGACAGTAACCAGGCTTCAACCGAAGACAATTTTCCGTTTTTCAGTGGGATGGATTGAAGCACTGGTGTCTTCCGCTGGGAAGGGTGGGGACCACAGGGGCTCATTCCGAGCTGTCACCACTCATGTGGATTCTTACCTGAGTTTTTAGAGTCCTTACAGTTTTGTAGAACAAACTGGAAAGACTCACACAGAGACTGGAGTCCAATGTCGCGGTGTAGGCAGGGCTGTGCTCTCTGAGAGCTCTGAGGGGAATGTGCTCCCTTGCTCTTTCCTCAGCTTCTGGTGCCGCCAGCAGCCCCCACCATTCCTGAACTTGGAGACACATGTCTTTGACTCCATCAATATGTGCCACCCCCACCCAACACCGTAGATTCATTTTTTATAGTGGATAAAGAGCCACTGTATTCTAGTATGACTTACTTGCTTTTTATGTATACGTGTTTCATCTGTATATATGCCTGTGTACCATGTGTGAGCATGGTGCCCACAGAGGTCAGAGAGGCACTAGACCCCACAGAACTGGAGTTATGGATGGTTGTATGTTACCATGTGGGTGCTGGGAACCAGACTCAGGTCCTCTACAAGAGCAGCCGGAGTTCTTATCAACTGAGCAGTCTCGGTGGTTACATAAGTCATCTCATCAGCCCTAGTATGATGAATCATATCAGCACTGACTTTGATTACAAGTAAGACCGTATTCTCAGGTTCTGTGTCTAAGTTTTGGGGGTACAATTACACTGATAACAGCCCATAGGACATGCGTTAGGTTTGTAAGGAGCCATGACCAAGAAACCAGGATTATTTTGAAAGGTCTTTAAGTATGTTATAAGTATTCTTGTCATGCTAGACTGAAGGCTTCCCTAGCCAATAACCAAGGATGCCCATGGTGACTCTCAACTGGAGAGTCTCTCTGGCACAAAATATCCACTACCCGCATCAAGCTTGCACCAAGCCCAGCTCCAGATGGAGGGAAAGTCTACTCACAGAGATCTAAAGCTTTGGGCAGAGGCATTTGGGACCTGGCCCTGGGATGTCCACCACCAGTTTCCCTCCAGCTGTGGTTGCATCAGCCCACGGAACTTCCTCTCATTCCGCTTCTTCAGTGAATGTTGGGTACCAGGAGGCTGTGTTTGCCTTTAAGCAGAGCCTGAGAGGATTTCTCAAGATGCAGAAAGGGACATATTCTGAGGATGGGGTGCTAATGGTGGTGAGGGGGTTTATTTCCTAAAGAGAGGGAAAGGACTAGGGTCATAGGCCCCAGGGACTTGAAGGAGGGGATTGTGATAGGAGACAGGCTGGAGAGTGGCATAGGCATTGGGAAAGAGGAAGTGTCCACACAAGACACTGTTCTACAGACCTGACAACAGGGCTTCCTCCTGCATGGTACACGGAAGTGAGGCAACTCCTGGTCCTCCCCCCTGCACTGCCCAGGATTCTGTAGGTAGAAAGCTGTATCCACCCCTACGAGTGGAGGTCTAGTGAGACACAGCGTACTCAGGAATGGGCAGGCACTGTTGTTGTCATCTGGGCATAGAAGAAACAGGCGGTACAGTCCCCGCACAGATGATGCTGTGGGAACAAGGGTTCCAGATGTGGAGTAGTTCTGTAGCCCCCCTTTCACCCTCAGCTTCTACCCCAGAGCCCTGTAGAAGGGGACAGTGCTGTCCTACATGAATAACCCTGTGAACCAGGGCGTTGTACACCTCCAGGTCAACAGAGACAGAAACACTCCCGTTTAACTGCAATGTCCCTTGGCACACACAGCTTGAGAATCCACCTCTACCGCCACCTCCTTCGCTCTCCCTACTACCTCAGCACCACAATCACCGCCCCTGCCATCATCGCCATCACCACCACCATCTTAACTCATTGCTGTGTTTTTCTTCCTCTTCCTCCTCCTCCTCTCCCTTTTCCTCTTCTCTCTGTTCCTCTCCATCCTCCTCATCTTCTTTCAGTTAGTTCTTTGAGAATTCCATTTGACACATTTTGCTCGGGTCCATCCCTCCCCCACCTCTCTCCAGACCCACTCCCTTCCCTTCTCACTGCACTTTGTGCCCCTCCCCTCCCTCCATCAAGAGCAGTTTGTACTGACCACTGGAGCATGGTTGGCCATCCCAGGCTACGGCTCCTCTTTCTTTCTTTCTTGTTTTTTTTTTAGACAGAGTCTTGCTATTGTCCAGGCTTCCAACTCACGATTCTCCTGCCTGGCCTTCAGTGTGCTGGAATTATAAGCACGTGCCACCAAGACCAACTGGAAACTTCTAACTGGTGAAATCTTGATTATTCACTGAGGAGCCCAGAGGATGCGCAAGTCATCAGTGTTGGGATGAGTGTGTATGTAGGTGTGTGTAGATGTTGCCTGTGTGTGTGTGTCTGTTTTGTGTGCAGGAATTTTATGTGCTGTGAATATACATGGATGCACATATTCCATCATGCTTCCTACATGACCCAGCTTTAAGGACTCATACAATGGCTCTAAGGGGAGACTCCGAACAGCAGTTTTTGACAGCTGGAATGGTAACAGATCCGTTTCCTACTCTATCTACGCCTGAGTCATGTGTCTGAATTATGGGGTCAGACCCCTAATAAACAGGGGAAGGAGTCCTTCCTATCTTGAGTGAGCCACTGACCTCCCCAAAAGATCTCCTGTGGTGAAAACCCCGTGCCCCGCCTCTGCAGAGCATACAGGCTAAGTAACCTTGAGAGGAAGTGATGGCTGTGCTAACCTGCAGGGAAAAGCCCTTTGGCAGGGGGTTCAGAATCGTGGCACGTTTAGGACATCTCTTTGTAAGTGTAGAGGGAGGAGCCAGGCAACGCTTTCTGCTCTCTCCTGGAAAAGACACCCAGGCCGGGAAGAGCATCTCTCTCTCTGTCTCCACACAGGCTGGGAAGAGCATCTCTCTCCCTGTCTCCACACAGGCCGGGAAGAGCATCTCTCTGTCTCCACACAGGCTGGGAAGAGCATCTCTCTGTCTCCACACAGGCCGGGAAGAGCATCTCTCTCTCTGTCTCCACACAGGCCGGGAAGAGCATCTCTGTCTCCTTGCAGTGGGGTTTTTCTAGTGCAAGCTGAGTGTGTGGAGACCTGGAAGGGTATGTGCAGGGCGGCATCTACTTGTCCTTGGCAGACAGTCTGCTTTTTGAGGCATTGCTCACTCTTTGCTTGTCTCCCTACTTGCCTCTGGTTCCTGCTCAAGAGGTGACCATCTGACTGGAGCTGCTGCCAGAGTTCCGGGTACCCACCAGCCTAAGGAGCATTCATGGGGCCAGGTGTTGGTTTTCATCTCCCCGATGGCTCTCACGATGCTTCAGGTGGGAGAGGGTTCCGGACTCAAAGATGTTGACAAGTGTTTCTTGTCTTTTTAAAAAAATATTTATTTTTTATTTGCATTGGTGTTTTGCCTGCATGTATATCTGTGTGTGGGTGTCAGATCCTGGAGTTACAGACAGTTGTGAGCTGTCATGTGGGTACTGGGAGTTGAACCTGGGTCCTCTGAAAGAGCAGCCAGTGCTCTAACCACTGAGTCATTTCTCCAGTCTCCAGCCTGTCTTCTTCTTCTTCTTCTTCTTCTTCTTCTTCTTCTTCTTCTTCTTCTTCTTCTTCTTCTTCTTCTTCTTCTTCTTCTTCTTCTTCTTCTTCTTCTTCTTCCCCTTCCCTTCCTCCTCCTCCCCCCTCCTCCCCCCCTCCTTCCCCCTCCTCCTCCCCCTTCTTTTTGACTGCTTATTGTTTCTGTACTTGACATCATGCCCTGGGATTTTGGTGCAATGTTTCCCAGAAGCTTATGGTCCCTGGTTCATGTTGGGAGACTCACAGCTTATCATGCTACTCATTTAACTTTGTGGGGGACCCCGTTAGTGGCAATTTGTTTATCACTTATTGAATTTTTGTGCTTTTATCTAATTTGAACTCATGTCCAGGTCAAAAGGGATCATCCTTTGCTGGGGGTGGTGGTGGGTGGGACAATGCTTGCCAGACTCTCTTGTGATTGGCTCTGGTGTGTGGCTGTGGTATGGAGGAGGGCTCCTTGGTTTTCCATGTTGGTCTTTCTCCAGGTTGATATGTGACATTGGATCAGTTGCTTGAGTCTCACCTGCACTAAAGTCTGACAGATCTGATATTGAGAACCGTGCTGTTTAAAACTGATTGTGACTGTTCCCAAGTCACAGCCTCACTTTCCTTATCTGTGGAAAGATACTGTCTTAGTTGCGGTTTCTATTGCTGTGAAGAGACACCATGACCACGGCAACTCTTATAAAGGAAAAACATTTAATTGGGGTGGCTTACGTTTTCAGAGGTTCAGTCTATCATCATCAAGTTGGGGAGCGTGGCAGCATGCAGGCAGGTGATGCTGGAGAAGTAGCCAAGTGTCCTACATATTGACTTGCGGGCAACAAGAAGTGGTCCGAGATACTGGGTGCAGTTTGAGCATATATGAGACCTCAAAGCCTGCCTCCAAAGTGACGCATTTCCTTCAACAAGGCCACACCTGCTCCAACAAAGTCATATCTCCTAATAGTGCCATTCCCTTTGGGGCCAGTTTCTCTCAAACCACTTCAGAGGGTTAGTAACAGAGCCTGTCTTACTGGGGCTTTCTTCATATCATGTGAGACACTGGATATAAAGTACTAGGTATAGTACCTGACAGATTTACCATGCTTGGTCGTTGTTAATTTTATTATTATTCAAATAGACATTCTAGGACTCTGAGAGCATAATTCGGTCACATTGCATGATCAGAGTGAAGGTGAAGACAGTGGGCATCTTCAGGGGCTTTGGAAGTCAAGAATATCTCGTTCTCATTCTTGTTCTTGAGCACAGATGACTCTCTGTAAGTACCACTCAGTGCGGGAAGGAAGCAGAGGCCTGAGACCTGTGTGTGGGCTGAAGAGTGTGGGTGTGGCCTAGGGTGCTCGCTGTGGTTCTGGCCCGTGGTTCCATTAATGTGCAGGCCATTGTGTGAAGGTGAGGAAGGGTCCTCCCATGACGATGTGTTCAGATGTCTAGAACCTTCCAGAAAGCCCTCCATTTAATTTCCTTTCATAATCCTCTCGAGACCTCAGGGTGTTCTTCAAGGGTTTGCATTCAAGCAAGTGTCCCTGTGAAGCCCAGAGTGATCCCTCCTGGCCACCAAATCCAGTTTTCAAAGTGAAAAGAAAGGAAATATATTCACAGTCAAGTGAGAACTTCTGTCCTTGAGTGTCAGCTAAGACATTACCACAGTGCTGAGTTTGGGGTGACACCTGGCTACTCCTCCCACTAGGCAAATCAGATGAATTGATTTGTTTCTCCTGACTTTTCAATCTTTTTAGACAAGCTTGAACCTGTCAAGCCAACCCGTTGCTTGCTTGGATTTTTAATCAAGAACATGGATTTAGGTTGGTCAATGCATTCCCATTAAGGCCACTGTCCAAACCCAGGCTTTGGTTTACTAAATCCGTTAAAGGAACACTTAGCCCCATGACACTAATGCCAAACCTGTCTTCTTGGATCTGCTAGGTTCCCGTGTCCATAGACAGTATTTTTCAACATTGTCTACACATCAGAATTTCCTGAGCAATATTAAACAATGAGGATGCCCGACTCACACCTTTACATATTCTCATTTGTAACATATGACATGCAACTTGTCATGAAGGTTTTTTTTTAAGCCCTCTGGGTGACCTTAATGTCTCTGGACATGTGAGAACCAACTCTGTGAGAACCGTTCCCAACACACAAGCCCGGCAGAGCAATGACATCAACTTCCAGAAACGCAGGACAGGGCCTCATTCAGACCTCTGGAGTGAGAACCTTCTTTCTGTAGGATCCCATGTTGTATGCCTGCAGAATGAAGCCTGAGCACCACCATACCTCCACTGCTACCACCCACCTCAGGTAGTTTCTGTTCAAAATATCACCAGTGCATCTGGGTACAGAGTAGAAAAGGCTATACCAAGCTAAACTGACTTTGGGTGCATTGCCAGTAAGGTAAAATTGTGTCTTCAAGGGACTTTCAAGGAGACTTTCCTATCTACCACCTCATGCCTATTCATAAGTGGGCATGCGTATGATTAAAGCCACGGGTGTTATGGGAAGGGACATGAGTGACAGAAAAGGGACTACATGACCTAACCTAACAACGGAAACAAGAGCCACCCCCTCTCTGTCCCTTCGTTGCCACCTCCTCCTTCTCTTCTTGCATCTCACAGTAGGAAGCCCGAACAGCGGCTGGGACTCCTGAGTACCGGTCTGTGGCCCGTTGCCCTCTGCCAGGGTGTTCTGCTCATTCCTACTGCTTTGTTTTGAATACAGTTTCCTTGTCATGTTTGCAAATCTGGGAGGGTTTTTATTGTGTTCTTGAGTAAAATGCAAAGAACCTAGAAACACCCAATCCTGGCCCCCACCTCCTGCAGCAATTTCTCAACATCCTTGTTTCTGCTTCTAGTTGTGTTCACCTCCGCCCGCCCCATCTGCTGTGCAGGGCAGGCTTGTGGACTTATGATCTGCAGCAAACAGGATGCAAGCTCTGCCTCTGCAGTTAGTTACCGGAAGGTCCCTATGCTTTCCCAGCCCCGGTGTACTCATCTGTGGGGTGGCGACAGCAATGGAGCTTGGCTCGAAGACTTTTATAAACATTAAGGGTTGAAACAGGTATAAACTGCTCAGTGTGTGTGTGGTACACGCAGAAAATAGTCCACGGGTGTTAGTGATAGCTGCAACCGCAATGATGTCCCTCCAGGTTGTCAACTTTCTGCTCTATGTGTGGCCTCTATTGATCTCAGCATCTTTGTCTATAAAGTAGGGCCAATAATAGCCCCACGTGGTGGTGTTGTCCATAGTAAGGCAGCATGTGTGAGATCGACTGCATTTAGTTGCATTTCATGTATGTTCCCATATGCTTACGTCTTAAGCTTTCTATTTTGCTTTGCTTAAATCTTTAGAGTCAACACTCTTCACTCATGCTTTATTTTAATGTAAATACCTTAGCATTGCAGTCCATTTACATTTTAATTTACTTATGTATACACATGTGTGTTATGTGCACATGAGTGCTGGTACACATGGAGGCTAGAGGCGTCTGATGGTCCTGGATCTAGGTGGTTGTGACACACTCGATGTGCGTGCTGGAAACTGAGCTCAGGGCCTCAGCAAGAGCAATACGTGGCTCCTAACTGCCCAGCCATCTCTCCAGCCCCGCCCCTTATGCTTGTTCTTAGTTCTCCTAGCTTTTTGCTTATCCTCTGCTACAGGTACGGAACTCCAGTTTACTTCAGTCTTTATACAATGATGAGGTTCTTCAGGGAAGTATCAAGAGCCAAATGCCGGGCGTTGGTGGAGCACGCCTTTAATCCCAGCTCTCGGGAGGCAGAGGCAGGTGGATCTCTGTGAGTTCGAGGTCAGCCTGGTCTCTAAAGAGAGTTCTGGGACATCTCCCAAAGCTACGGGAAAATCATGTCTTGTAAAATTAAAAAAGGAAGAAAAAAAAGAGCCAAATACTGTTTCTTGAATACTATCTTTCAAATAGATTTTGAAAGCTCAGGGTTCAATTCCCAGCACCTAAATGTTGGTTCACAACCATCCTTAACTCTCATTCCAGAAGATCTGATACTCTTCTTCTGACCTTGCAATCATCAAGCATGAAGGTGGCACATAGACATACGTGCAAGCAAAACACTCACACACACTCACACACAAAATAAAATGAATAAATATAATTAAAGCAAGCAAGCAGTGGTTCTCAACCTGTGGGTCATGACCCCTTTGGGGGTTAAACGACCCTTTCACAGGGGTCATATATCAGCTATCCTGCAGATCAGATATTTACATTATGATTCATAACAGTAACAAAATAATCGTTATAACGTAGCAATGGAAATGATTTTATGGTTGGGATCACCACAGCAGAGGAGCTGTTGCAGCGTCAGGAAGGCTGAGAGCCACTGCTCCAGAGCAAAGGTGGGATGTAGAAGTTTAGGCAGCTGAGACAACTGCTAAGGATCCCTGGTAAAGACGGGAGGGTCTTGGTTCAAAGATCTGGCTGGTGTTCATGATGTAGGACAGACTGGCCTCAAACCTGCAGCAATCCTTCTGCCTTTGCCTCCCCAGGGCTGTAATTACAGACATACACACCACTCCTGGTGTTTGAAAATACTTTTAGTGTATGTGCTTGCATTTGGAATTGTTCCTGGCATTTTCTTTCAATTCTACGATGTTATGAATTTCTGGGTGCTGTACTTCACTCATACCCTGCCCTCCTGGATACCTAGCATATCTCTAAGCAGTTCTTAACAAGCTTCAGGTACAATAAAAAATGTATCATCTCTCAAGAGATGTGAGAACATCTGCTTTTTTTTCTTCTAATACAGTGAACATATAAGGGTCTCATGAGATATGCTTTAAATAGACTTAATTCAACATCTAGGAATAATCAACAAAATATGATCACAGACCTAAAGGAATGTGAATGTTTCATATTAAAACACAGACAACTCCTTTAATCCCAGCACTCCGGAGGCAGAGGCAGGCAGATACCTGTGAGTTCCAGACCAGCTTGGTCTACAAGAACTAGTTCCAGGACAGCCTCCAAAGCCACAGAGAAACCCTGTCTTGAAAAACGAAACAAATTTTTTTTGACAATTAAGCATGTAGGAACCAGGAAGTTCAAATAAATGATTTCAGTGCTATGAATTTAGCCACATCCTGAATTAGTTATGAAATCCATTTAACACCACAAGCAGTGATGTCTTCAGCTAGTTTATTCAGGAAGAAAATAGGAACAAGAAATGCTTGAATGAAGCTGGGCGTTGGTGGCGAACGCCTTTAATCCCAGCACTCGAGAGGCAGGTGGATCTCTGTGAGTTCGAGGCCAGCCTGGTCTACAGAGAGAGTTCCAGGATAGCCTCCAAAACAATACAGAGAAACCCTGTCTTGTAAAACAAACAAAAAAGAATGTTATATGTATTCTATACATATGGTCAGGTTTTTTTAAAGATGAATTTATTTTTATTTTCAGTGTCTAAGCATTTTACATGCATATATGTATGTATACTGTGTGTGCAGTACCCAAGGAAGCCAGAAGAGGGCGTAATATCCCCCACAACAGAAGTTACAGTGTTGTGAGCTGCCATGTGGTGCTGGGGATTAAGACCTGGGTCCTCTGAAAGAATAGCCAGTGCTCTTAACTGCTGAACCATCTTTGCAGCCTGATCCAGTTAACTGAACATTTAAATGCCTAGCTGTTTGATCGAAGAATTCTCTCTCCTTGAACAATGTGCCAGCCTGTTAATGAAAGAAAATCTAACTACAAAGGGAGCAGTCTTTATAGTCTTTGGTCTTATCCAAAGACCCCATCCTGGTATAGTCTGTCCACTGGAAACATTGTTCTGAAGGCTTAAGCACATTGCTAGCATCTCTCCTCACTTTCTAAGGGCACACAGCTCCTTGGTCATAGGAGTTGTAGCTTGGTCTCAAGATGAGTCAAGCATGCTGTATCTTTAATTCATGGCTGGGAGCCCTGCCATGAATTAAAGGCACAGGACTCACCAGCTCCTTAATTCCAGCCCCTGCATCTTTTTTTTTTCCTGGCTGCCAGCAGCCCTCCCCTCTCTTCAGTCTCTCTTGGGAGGCCTAGGAGAGAGATCTTGTGCTTTTCGAGATGAGGCCTCTCTATGTAGGGCAGGACAGTCCCCCCTCACTGTGGTCCAGCTTGGTCTCAACCTTGCCACCCTCCTGCCTGAGCTTCTGAGTGCTGGGATTACAGTTCTGAACACCCCCGTTGAGCAGACATGCATTTTTAAATATACATCTACTTACTGGCTCAGTTCTCTAAGCCTAGCTACTCAGTAACCTGGGGCAGCGGGATCACAAGTTCAAGGTGAATCAGGACAACTTAGTGAGGCAGTATCTTAAACTTGAAGGTAAAAGGAGGCCTAGGGATAGTTCAGTGGCACAGTGTTTGTCTAACATGTGCCAGGTTTTGGGTTCAATCCCTGGTACTGTCACTGGAAACTGAGGGTCCCTTTTGGGGTCCTTACTCTCATTACTAGAAGAGTTTATAAACAGTTTCAAAAGGAGGTCCATTTTATTAGAGGTTAAGAGAAAACCACAGAACAGGTCAAGTGAAAATTCCTGTAGCTGCTGGGAAGAGTCAGACAGGAAGCTATGCCTTTTAAGTTAGGCACGGACCAGAAACAGAGTGTTTAGAATGGACAAAGCGAGCCGGGGATTGGTGGCGCACGCCTTTAATCCCAGCACTGGGGAGGCAGAGGCAGGGGGATCTCTGTGAGTTCAAATCCAGCCTGGTCTACAGAGCGAGTTCTAGGACAGAGAAACCCTGTCTTGAAAAACAAACAAACAACAACAACAAAACAAAAGACAAAGCACTCCCCAAAGTGGAAACGGGCTAGCGAGCTGAGAAAGGAGCCCCCAAAGTAGCAAGACATGTGTGGTTTTCACTTGTTCCATGCAGGCTCTTTTCCTCAGAGGACGCTAGCTTAAGGAAGGGCTTTCGGGCCTCCTCAGCAATAGGCTTTTTCCCCACGTTAGTCTGAATGTGACTGTCCTAGTTCCTACTCTTGGTCCCAGCACCACAACCAATTTCTTCATGTCACAGTGGTACCATGGAATGGAGTTTTGGGGGCTATGGTGCTTATCAAACGTTCAAGCACAGCTGGAGTCAGTCAAACACTGGGAACTTCATTTATACATGCAAAGGTCCCCTGACGAAGTACTGTAGAAGGTGAGGCTTGAAAAGTGACCTCTCAGGTGATGGCTCTTATGTCCAGCAGCAGCCGCCACTCTGGGATTTCAGCTAGACACGACCAGCTGTACAGCCCAAGTTCTCGTCCTGAAACCTGTGCTCAGGTGATGTGGAAAACTAGATATCTGCTTCAGAGAAGAGTTTCATACCGAGTCCCTGTGAAGCAAAGGCGGAGCTCATTTAGAAAAGGATTCTGACCAGTCTGGCCTTGGACTCACGGGGATCTCCTTGCCTCTGCTTTCCAGGTGCCAGGATTAAAGATGTGCATCACCCACCCAGGCCTGCCAGAACAGGCTTTTGTAATCGACGGTGCAGTGAGAGCATTGCACTGGTCCACTCCAGAGGTAGAAAGAGAGGTTTTGGGGATCGAATCGCCAAGGCTATCATGGGGTGGGGCAGCGAGAAGGAAAGAGATGCTTGAGCAAGCAGATTTTATACAAGAGAGAGAGAGAGAGAGAGAGAGAGAGAGAGAGAGAGAGAGAGAGAGAGAGTGTGTGTGTATGTGTGGCTTTGAGCTGACTAGGGCTGTTCAGATTGATTTTGCCTGAGGTAGGTGACTTTTGGAGCAGATCAAGGGAGGTCCTAGGTGTGCAGAAACCCACCTCACAAGGTTCCTGAGGAAGGCTGAATTTAGGCGTCTGTTTAATAGGTCAAATGACATTTTTACCAGTACTGGCATTTGTGGGGGCCTTGAACCTAGTAGTTTTAATACAGATTAAGTGTAATAGGATGCTAGGATTAGAGTGGGTGTGGGCTTCCAAAGAGAACGGGCTGTTTTCCAGTGTTAAGCAGCAGTCACAGATCCGATTTTCAAGTGATCCAAAGCTGATCATGGCGGCCTGCGTTTTAGGGTGGGAGTCCATCCTCAGCGACTGCCAAGGCTCCCGATGCCTGTCCAGACACCTAACAATTCTCCCTTATTCCCCACCCCTCAGTAAGCTCTGCAGGTTCTGTTAGCAAATAGTCCTCAAATCCATGGACATCTCCCCGTGCCTCGCCAAGCCATAGTCCATGGAATCGCTCTGGTCACTGAACTCTCCCGTCAGCTGCCCACCCAGCCTCCGTGCTATACCCATCGATACCCATCAACACTGCGGTCAGAGCCATAGATGCAAAGCCAGCTGTGACACATCGTCTCCACCCTCAGCTTTTCTCTCTAACCCTCCAAGGACGTTTAGGAAGCCCTGCTGCCGGTTTCCAGCTCCCGCCCACGTCGCACTTGCAGTTTGGTTTCCAGGCTACGTGGAATTTTTTTTCAGTGCCACAACAGTATCACGATGTTCTTTTACTGAGGATGTTTGAATATGTCATTTCCTCTTTTCTGACACCCCGCCCTCCCCCCACCCCCAGGTAGATTTTCCTTTACATCTTCTGTAGAAATGACTGGGACAAGCAGGGCGTTGGTGGCTCACACCTTTAATCCCAGCACTCAGGAGGCAGAGGCAGGCAGATCTCTGTTGAGTTCGAGGCCAGCCTGGTCTACAGAGCGAGTTCCAGGACAGCCTCCAAAGCAATACAGAGAAATCCTGTCTCGAAAAACAAAACAAAACAAAAAAAGATGGGGACAATTGCTTATCCATCTTCCAGTGGCCATGCCCTGTAAAGACTGGGACAGTTGCTTCCCCGTTATCCAGTGGTCATGCAATACAAACTGGGTTGTACTGGTGGAGAAGCTACAGAGTTCTAGCATTTTCTGCAGTTAGCAATAGCCATACAACAACATTCTGGCTGCTAAGACAGGAGGCCCAATAAGAAAGCCTATGGGTGGGCAGGGCAGGGCTTCCAGGGAAGCTCTTTGGAAGGACAAGTCCCTCTTCTGTCTTTCTTATTCCCTAGGACGCAATGGAGGGTGAATACTCAGAAACCATGGATGTCACTAGGATGAAGGGAGTGCGGAGTGGCAGCTTATGATGGAAATGCAGGAAGAGAGAAAGCCCCTGGGCCATCAAGAGCCTTGGAATGGCTGGAGTGTTGGCTTGGACAAAGACACAGCACCACACTCTCTTCAGCAGCAGCCCAAGGAGTTCCCTTAGTCTTTTGGGGACCTCCATTCAGGTTAAAAAAAATCTTGGATCCACCCCAGAAAAGAATTTCAGGATGAGCCAGTATGAAAGCAAAGTTAGATTTTGTTAAAAGTCATTTTAAATATAGATTTTTAAGCATACTCGTTAAGGGAAGGGGAGGGGGAGTGGAGAAAGGAAGCCGAACCCGAGATGGTGGGTATGGGCTTCTCTCAGACACTTGAACTTCAGCATCCCTGCAGGAGCCGTATATTCTGGTGAGTTTTTGAGTTTTTGTTTCTGAGGGGTGCTAAGGAGTTTAAATGAGACGTCAAGGTGGCTCTTCAGGTGAACCTCTGGGTCACAATCGACAAGGTTAGACTGGATCAGAGAGAATAAGGAGACCGCCATTGCAAACAAAAGTTAGTAGTCTTGTGAGCAGATGCTCAGCAATTGTCTGGGACAAGTCTCCACTCAAGGGCTTGAGCTTGCGTTTTAGTCTGCTTTTTTGCTGCTGTGAGAAGAACCTTGGCCAAAAGCCTTGGGAAGAGGTACGCACTCACACGTGTGCATGCACATACACACATGCATGCACACATGTATGCACACACAGAGCCAAATGTAATAAGAGATAGTTTACTCTGGAGCCAAATTTGAGTGACCATGGCCTGGGAACCTATGCTTACCTGTTCCCAAATACATTTGAATATAGAAGCAGAGTTCTTACAGGGAAAGAACAAAGGAAGTTATACATGGAGTTATTTTTGTCCTTTTTTTTTTGAGGGGGGACGGTTTCGAGACAGGGTTTCTCTGTGTAACAGCCCTGGCTGTCCTGGCACTCACTATGTAGATCAGGATGGCCTTGAACTCACAGAGATTTGCCTGCCTCTGCCTCCCCAGCACTGGGATTAAAGGCATGTGCCACCACTGCCCAAATCAAGTTATTTTTAAAATATATGGGTGGAAACCTTAAATGGACACTTAGAGCAGACAGATGAATCTCAGCTATTGGCCTCAGATGTGGCTGATGTCGTCTTAGCCCCTGGTGGAGAAGAGGGTTCTGTTATGTCAATGTAGTCCAAAGTTTGTTTTTTTTAAAGTCTGTTTATCTTGATATTAAATGTGATACAGAGGAGGGCAAAGAATAGCTTTTGGTAAAAAATAAATTGTAATTAGCCTGTCAGGTCAGCTGGTCCCACACCCTCCTTAGCCACCGAAGTGTTTATCAGTCAATCAGACCGACCCATGTCTCCAATTCCAGCTTCTGGAGAAGAGAGCTTATTTCTGCTTAAGCCTTGAGGAGTCCATCACTAAGGGAAGTCAGGGCAGGAACTCAAGAAACCCAATTTTAGATACGCAATATGCCGTATTTTAACAAATGTGTGCACTCATGGAGTCATCATCAAAACAAAGACATTGATCTTTCCAAAAGATTCTTTGGCTCTACCCAGCGGCAGCCGGGCCCTGCTCCAGAGTCCCACAGACGTACTTTCTGTCTCCGAGATCATTTTTTCTTCTTTAGAGCGGCCAGCACACGGAACCACATAGCACTGTGTTTGGTGTCTGTCTTCTTTGGATCAGCATAATGGTTTTGTGGTTTGATTCATCTATGCTGGGAGAGCTGTTAGTTTGCTCCATCTTATTACTGAACAATCCCACAGTAAGAATACACCACAATTTGTTTACTTATACATTTGCTCACAGATATTTGAGTTGCTCCCAGTTTGGGCTATTTTGAATAAAGCTGCTGTGAACACAGTATGGGTCTGTGTGTGGACACAGAGTGGATTTGTATCACTTAAAATTTCTTAGGTCTGCTTGTATTATGAAAAAAATTCAGTCCAGCATTCGGGAGGCAGAGGCAGGAGGATCTCTGTGAGTTCGAGACCAGCCTGGTCTACCGAGCAAGTTCCAGGACAGGCTCCAAAACAATACAGAGAAACCCTGTCTCAAGAAACCAAAAAAAAAATCAGGAATTCAGTAGTCCTAGGTCTACTATCCCTCCCATGGTAAAGAGCAAGCTTTTACATCTAGTTCCTCTTACCGCAGAGGAAAAGACAATTCCTAGATTCGAGGAGCAGTGTATACTCAATTTGGCCATGGAATGGTAATCCAGTTATCCAGTAATCTAAAAAAGCATCCAGATGCTAAAAAAGCATCTGAGTGAGACTCCCCAGAGCAATGAGGGCTCTACACACAAGGCCAGGCTGCCACGTGCAAGGCCAGGCTGCCACATGCAAGTTGCCACACTATTTGGGTCTTTAAGACCAAATAGAAATGATATACTTGAAGTATCAGGCAAAAATAGGGGATTTTGGGGGGTCTTTGGAAGACGACCTTGGAGGACCTCAGCCTAATCTTGGAGGACTTTAAATCAAAGCCACTCCACCCTCTGGTAATACTGGAGGCCTTTGGAGAAAGTTGGTCTGCTATTGACTATTGATAATACACATTCACACATCACATAGGCCATTTGTGTCAGCTCCTGAACCCCAGTTTTCCATGACTGATGTCATCCGACACAAGCTAGAGATTTGGGTCCACACAGTCCATACAGCAACATTTCTTATTTCTCTTTGATAATTTCCTATACAAATACTGCAAAGTATGATCACATACACCCACATTTCCCTCCTCTAGCGTCCCCCACATCCTTGCTAAGATCCGCCTCACAACTTCATGTCTGTTTTCAATAACCCACGAAATCCAGGCAGTGCTGCCCCTATGTGCACCAGTGTAGGGACGTGCCCTAGAGTATGGGCATACCCTCAATAATGAATGCATCTCCTCCTCAAGGCCAACAGCGCCTCTATACAGGGCTTGGCTTGGAGACTATCTAACCCAGGAGTATGTCTTGATCTTCTGTGGTCTTATGCAAGTAACTACAGCTGAGGTATAAAATGACACTTCAGTTGGGTTTTTTGCTTGTTTGTTTGTATGTTTTTTTTAATTATTGGCATGTGACATTTAGAATATGCCTGGTTTCTTTGTTCGTCTCATTATCTTCCAGATCAGTATTGCTCCAAATAGTCTTTCAAGGGGCTGAAGTGAAAACAAATTACTTTGTAATGGAATCTAACTTGGTACCAAGTCTGTATCTTGATAACTTCCCAGGACTGGCCCTATCTCCTGTGCCCTGCCCCTCCCCATCAGGTGCTGGTAAGGCTTCTTTTAATGAGCAGGGGGGTGGGGTGGAGGGCAGCCTTGCAAGAGAGGTGAAGGGGAGAGATGGCAGCGTGAACTCCGAGGTGCACGTGGAGGACACATGAATGCTGCTCCCCGGCAGCGAGGCAGAGTGGTCCCATGTTGCCATGGCGATGGAAGTGCATTGATGCTAAATGTCTGAGCAACCCCCACATTTTAAAAATAGCAGCTGGTCAGTGCCACTGCCACTCCTGAGTCGCTCTCTCAAGTCACCGCTTGGCCCCAGCTGTCTTGCTTTCTGTTGACAAATGGTTGTCCTTCATAGTCAAACCACCAATAGCACACTAATTAATGAATGTGCTAATTATCTTTCCTAACTCCCAGGACATGTCTGAGTGACCTGTCACACACAGTGATGCAGCTAGTGTCGAGTCCTGAGGGTCTGGGGGCAGGGGCTGGGCATGAGATAGTGGCTTCATAACCTTGGAACTGTGGGGGTAATTCTGGTGAAATTGCCTGAACCAAAAGACAGGTGTCTTGGGGACCCATTATTTCCTGCAGCAAACGTATGTTTTCCTTTTAAGACTCGATCTTCAGAAGCAGGGAGGCGTGGCACAACTGGTTAGCCCCTGGGAGGTTTGCTAAAGCATAGATGCAGAAAGACCAGGAATTCCCGAGATCCCTAAGTGATTCCACAGTAGAACTTAGAGTGGTTGGACCTCCAGGCTCTGCAGCGTGCTCTCTCTCTGTCTCTGTGTATTTCTCTGTCTCTCTCTGGGTATCTCTCTGTCTCTGTCTCTGTCTCCGTCTCTCTGTGTGTGTGTCTCTCTCTCTGTCTGTGTCTCTGTCTCGTGTGTGTGTGTGTGTGTGTATGTGTGTGTGTGTGTGTGTGTGTGTGTGTGTGTGTGTGTGTGTACGTACGTGAGTACAGGAACTTAAGCATCAGGCATGGATGCGGAGAATCAAACTCACATGGTCTACAAAGACCATCTTTCCAGGCCCCTGGTAGGGATAATTTGTCCCCTAGAGCGCTGCACAGAAGGACAGCTATGTAAGCTTTTGGCACAGAGCTGGGGCCAAACCAAGTCCCAGGACACAGCTATCCAGTGCCTCGGGGTGCAGGCGGTTCAGTTACAACAGCGCAGGTGTGGTGTGCTGCAGGTCACCCTGCCGGGAATCCCAACATGCACCCCTCCTCCCCCTGCACTCCTGCCTTTTTGTTCTGTCTCAGCAGCTCTCTATTGAGATAAATGGCATTTCCAGAAGCTTCACCTCTGATAAGTGCTCCTCTGCTGCCGCAGCCGGAATCTTAATGTGTGCTCTGTGATTTAATGGCCATGTGGGCTGGCTATTAACACACTCTTCTTGGGTGGAGTGGGCTTGTGTCTCCACCACAGGCTCTCTATGCTCATTGGTGACTCTGGGGAGCCTAGAGGGGGGTGTCCCTGAGTCACTTACCCAAGGTCTCCTCGGCCTGCTGTATCGCAAGCGCCTGCCCACTCTGTTCCCCGTGTGGGGATCTGGAAGGTTTAGGAAGCAGGCAAGGGCCTCCCCTTCCTGTCTCCTGCAGAGCTGGGAAGAGTCCCAGGGAATACTATTCTCTAAGTGGGCACACTGAACACCTCTCTCAACACTGAGAACATAACCACTAGAGCAGGAAAGAGATGGTGGTGAGCTTTAAGACAAGCGTGGGATACAGAAACATTCAAAAACTGAAAACTGGTGAGCTGGGGAGATTGCTCAGCAGTCATAGAGGATGCAGGTTCGGTGGAGAGACACAGAGACAGAGAGAGACAGAGAGACACAGAGAGACACAGAGAGAGACAGAGAGACAGACAGACAGACAGAGAGAGAGAGAGAGAGAGAGAGGGAGAGACAGAGAGAGACACAGAGGAACACAGAGAAACAGAGAGAGAGACAGACAGACAGACAGATAGAGAGACAGAGGTAGAGAGAGGAAGAGATGGAGAGACAGAGAGAGGGAGAGAGAATTAAAAGACCCCAAAAAGCCCTGCAGGGAAGGACGACAAACAGTTCAGTGGTTAGGAGCCCTGGATACCCACACCACCCACCGGGCAGCTTCCACCATCCTTCTTTAGCTCCAGTTCAAGGGCATCTGGTGCTTTCTGCTGTTCTCGTGGGCACAGGCATGCAGGCGGTTCACAGGCATACACGTGGTCAGGACACCCAAACATATGCTTTAAAATTATTAATAAGAAACCCCGGGGGTTGGAGAGTTCAGTGGGTAATGTTCTTGCCACAATAAACGCCAGGACCTGAATTTGATCTCCATAACAGAAAATGCCCTGTGTGTGTAATTACAGGCCAGCAGCTTACTCTAATTGCTGAATTCTAGGTTGGAGGGAGGTCATGTTACAAAATAAAAAATAAAGCTTGTGGGGTGGGACTGGCGAGATGGTTCAGAGGTTACGAGCATGCAATGCTCTTCCAAAGGATCTGGGTTCAATTCCTAGCACCCATGTCAGACGGCTTACAATAACCCACCACTCCAGCTCCAGGGGTCCAATACCTCTGGTCTCAGTGGGCACCCCATATATGTGGCTTATACTTACACAGACATATAGGTATACACATAATTAAAAATGAAATGAACTGTTCCCTCAAACTTTGTCTGCCCAGAACTCCTGCTAGCCAGAATGAAGGGGTAGAGCAGAACTCAGCAGAGCTGCCCTCAGTGGCCCAGGGGTGGGTGGCCTTTGGAGGCCACTAGAAACAAGGCCCTCCAGTAAAAAAAAAAAAGTCTTAAAAAAACCAAACCAAGCCAGGCCATGGTGGCACATGCCTTTAATCCCAGCACTCTGGAGGCAGAGGCAGGTGGATCTCTGTGAGTTCGAGATAATCCTGGTGTACAAAAGCTAGTTCCAGTACAGCCTCCAAAGCCACAGAGAAACCCTGCCTTGACCCCCCCAAAACAAACAAACAAACAAAAACCCCAAAACAAAACAAAAAATTCAGGGTGGACAGTGACTGAGGAATGACACCTGAGGTTCTTCTGGCTTTTGTTTTTTTGTTTGGTTTTTCGAGACAGGGTTTCTCTGTATTGCTTTGGAGGCTGTCCTGGAACTTGCTCGGTAGACCAGGCTGGTCTCGAACTCACAGAGATCCGCCTGCCTCTGCCTCCCGAGTGCTGGGACTAAAGGCGTGCGCCACCAACACCCGGCCCTGGCTTCTACATATATATTTCTGAGGGGGTCCCTGCAGGTACCCAGGCAGGGAAGCGAGCCCACGGAGAGATGAGAGTGATAACCTGGTGCAGACTGACATGGTTAACCTGGACCAGACTTCAGAGAGTCTAGCACAGTACAGTATGGGGAAAGGTTTCTAGGCAACCATCAGCCCAATTCCAGGTGCACAGAGAAGCTTAAGGTATGACTACATAGAAATGCCTTTACAAAGTCATGTGACCATGAGGATGGGTTCTGTAGCTAAAAGGCCCAGAATCTAGTGTGGTCTCTGACTAAGATAGCACAGAGATCATCAAGCCATAAAGTACACGTGACAACCACCCTAAGCATGGTTCTGCTGATTGGGAGCTGAAGATAACTGTCTAGGGAGGGAGTGTCTGGGATAGACATTCTGGGGAATTTGGGTGAAGCCTACCTCTATAGCAAAAGGTTGGTGAGGTCTGCCGCAGAAAGAGCTCCAAGTCCTTTGCAAAATCCACTCCCAACCTTCTGGGCGGGAAAACAGGTATTGTATCTCCTAGTGTGTTTAACATTCCTGGTACCCTAGTGATCTGTGGTTCCAAGGGCGTTTGTGCCCCCAACAGACTTCCCTTTCCCCAATCTCCAAATCTGAAAACTTTAATTTTTTATTATAAATGGTGAGAAGTCATAGCCCTAACCTGGGTCTATCAGCAAATAAGTCTAATTGTCTTATTTTCTAGGGAACATTCCCCTTCTGGTATTTAATCTCCTGGGAATAGAAACCCTGACAATTTAGATTGTCCTCAGAGATTCAATGAGCAGATCCTATAAGATGTTAAAAGCTCCAAGTTGGGCCCGAGTGCTCATGCACACCTTTGATCCCTGCTCTAGAGAGGCGGATTCAGGCATTATGCTGGTCTGTCCCTGTCACCTGACAGAACGCACTCAGGCAGTACCCTGGTCAGCCCAGGTGCAATAGACCCTTTAAAAGAAAGACCCCTGCCCACTTATGTTCCCCCGCCCTCCCTGGCTTTCCTGCTGTTTCCCCTGGAGGCAGACAGGACTTTTCCTGTCTCCCTCTTCTCTTCCGTCCTCTGTGTCTCTTTACCTCTTTTCTCTTCCCTCCCCCCTTCCCTTTCTAATAAAACTTCTCACTAAACTCTGCCTGGCATGTTTTGTCGTTGTGTCCTGGTGTCCCGTGTCAACTCCCCCTCCCACGCACAGCGCCTCGGTCAACCTCCTCTGCTATGGAATCCTAGCAGATGGATTTCTCTGAGTCTGAGTTCCTGGACAGCCAGAGCTGCATAGTGAGACCCTGTCTCCCCTGACACCAACCAACCAACCAACCAACCAACCAAACAAACAAACAAACAAACAAACCCAAGTGGTAGGCGGGAATATCTTCTGTTCTACACAGAGAAAAGTCCAACATGCAAGGGAAACTGATGAGATAGTGATTGGTAGAGGTGGCAGTGCTCCATTTGAGAATGAATATGAGAGAGAGAGAGAGAGAGAGACAGAGAGAGAGACAGACAGACAGAGACAGAGAGACAGAGACAGACAGAGAGAGAGACAGACAGAGAGAAAGAGGGAGAGAGACAGAGACAGAAGACAGAGACAGAGAGAGACAGAGAGACAGAGAGGCAGAGAGACAGAGAGAGAGAAACTTCCTAGCTCCAAGTCCGACCCCATTTCTGTTCTTTCTAGCTCTCAGTTGTTCAGTTCATCAGAGACTTGGAGTCCAAATTTTCCCTTTCCCACAAGTCAGTTGGAGCTGTTTCTAGTCCGTGTGCTTGGAGGTCCTTTAAAGGGGACTGGTTTTCACACCTGACAAGTCATCACTAAAATGATTAAGTTTTCTTTCCATTTTTGGAGATAAAGCCTCACTTTGTAGCCCAGGCTGATCTCAGATTCTGTCTTCCTGTCTCAGCCTCCCAAGCGCTAGGATTTCAGGCTTGTGCTGCTGTGTATGAGTGTTTGCCTGTATGCATGTATGTATGTATGTATGCATGCATGCATGCATGCCTGTGCACCACTTGTGTGCAGTGCCTGTGGAGATCAGAAGAGGGTGTCCAGTTCCCCGGAACTGGAGTTACAGATGGTTGTGAGACACATAGGTACCTGGAACTGAACCTGGGTCCTCAGGAAGAGCAGCCAACGCTCTTAATCACCGAGCTGTCTCTCCAGCCCTTGGCTGACACCTGATCTTTATGGGTACTCAGAATTGTCCTCTGAGATCCCCACCCTGGTGCACACACAAATCTTGCTAGTCTTGAGCCCATAACCAAGTGTGTTGCAACTCTGTGATTACTAATTTACATATCAGCTCCCTGTGTTGTGGAATGCCCAGTTAACTGATAAAAATAGTGTTTCTGGGTGAGTCTGTGAGGATGTTTCTAGAAGAGCCCACTGAATCACTGGATTGGGTGAAGAAGGTCTTCCTTCACTAATTTAGGTGAGCAGCATCCAATCTATTGAGGCCCTAGAGGAACACATAGTAAAAGAATGAGAACCTCTTCTAAGCTGGGACATCCATCTTCCACCTATGGAGTTGGAATGACTGGTTCTCTGCCTATGGGACTAAGTCTTGTACCATTGGTGTCCCCAGTTGTCAGGACTTTGGGCTGTGACTGAAGCACACCCCATCATCTTTCCTGGGGTTCCTTGGACTCTGTGCAAACTGATTCTCACATTTAATCTTCTCTGACTTAACTAAATACCACTGGCTCCTGTGCACCTGTCGGGCCCTGCATAGTATTTTGGAAATGCAGTTTGAGGAGCTCAGAACTTTTATGGACTTTTAGATATCCACTGACTACTACTGGATGCCTGGCCTTGGTGGGGAATGGCTCCTATTCTGTGTAACAAAAGACTTGGGTCAAGACACGTCTACACCCACCCTGAAGGCTAGTGAGATGCGCCGGTGTCGGGTGCCTGAGTACATGCTGGAAAGAAGTGTTTCTAGGATTAAAGGAAATATTTCAATCAGCCTTTTATACATGATAATGTCTTCCGCCATTACCCCCACTTTTGGATGGTTATTTAAGATGATAAACCATAGCCTTCAGTATTGACTGGGAGCCCTCCTGTTATGACCAGATGTCTCTGTCTCATCTTTAACATGATTGGGTAGCTAGGCCTTCCCATGTTCACACTCCTCCACTCAGGGTTGGACCCGGGCTGTTCGGTTGGTTCCAATCGCAGCCCCAAAGACATCAGTCCAGAATAGATGGTCCCTGCAGCGTGGGCTAATACAGACAGGATCATGACATGCACCCCAGCTCTGCACACCACCTCTGTGAACACATCTCAGAGTTAGCTGAAGACACCCAAACTGACCTCTGCTGCTGGAGGTGTAGGGCGGTGGTCTCATCTCCACGATGGCCTCTCCCAGTCCCAGATGTGTCTCTCTGTGGCCAGTGTCCTTGTTCAGTGTGAGGTTTTTCACAAAAGCACCTCTTAACTGTTTGGGTCTGGGACAAAAGCTGCAGGTAGCAGCTTGTATTTTCTGTATGACTTCTGAAGGATTTCTGTTTACAGGGAAAGCTGTCCTGTTGAGTGGCAAGACATTATGTGTCACCCATCAGCAGGTCTACCCATACATATATAACTTATATTTGAGAACTGTATTTACATCATTCCCTCTTACTCCCTATAATTCTTCCTGCATACTCACTTCTCAAGTCCATAGCCTCTTTCTATAATAACTTCTGTTATTTACCCAAATACATATGCATGCATACACAAACATAATCTGATGAGTTCATTAATATTGCTTGCATGTGTATGTATCGGGGCTGACCACTTGGTATTGGATAAGCAACTAGGGAGTTCATCTCTAGGGAAGACTAATTGTCCCATGCTCCTTAGTCATTAATTGCCTGTGTTCATCTATGGGTAGGGTCTTATGCGATTTCCCCCAGGTGTATTGACATGTCAACTAGTGTCATTGCTCGGTTCTTGTTAGGTGAGATTTCATGGGTACAGCTTCCCTGTAATAGAGGACACAATCTCCTCCCATGCACCTCCTGTCCCAGTGGGAACTGCACTCTTCTCATTAGGCTGTAAATAAATTCAGAGAAGCTGGCTTAGTCCTCTCCACAGCATTCTCCTTGGGGGCTATTTGGTAACTCTTGATGTATTCTTTGGTTTAGTTTTAATCTCTAGTTGAATTTACAAATTCCTATTGTTGATTTTTCTTCTCTCTCTCTCTCTCTTTCTCTCTCTCTCTCTCTCTCTCTCTCTCTCTCTCTCTCTCTCTGTGCACATGCACACGTATGTAGAACACAGAGGTAAACCTTGCCTATAGTTCCTCAAGTACCATCCACACTGTGTTTTTTGAGACATGGGCTTTCCCTGCCTGGAGCTCACTATTAAGCTAAGATGGCTGGCTAGTGAGCCCAGCCCCACGGATTCTCCTGTGCCTCTTCCCCTAGTGTTGGGGTTGTAAGTGCTCTACCACACTTGACTTGTGTAGTAGTGGGGATTGAACTCAGGTTCTCATGCTTGCATGGCGATTGCTTTATCAATGAAGCTTTCAGGAAGTGAGACACCAGCTGTCTTATCATTCATTTACTCATTCATTCATTCATTCACCCACCCATCCATTCACCCCAGCCTATGTGTCTGCTATGCTGCATCCTACAATGTGTCAAGTGGTATTGCCCACTAGGAATTCAAAGAACGAAGGGCATACTCAGGGCACAGATCTTTTTGGTGCTATATTCATTTCATTTCACTTTATTTTTTAAAATCTCATTTTCGCCGGGTGGTGGCAGCGCACACATTTAATCCCTGCACTCGGGAGGCAGAGGCAGGTGGATCTCTGTGAGTTCGAGACCAGCTTGATCCACAAGAGCTAGTTCCAGGGCAGCCTCCAAAGCCACAGAGAAACCCTGTCTCAAAAAGAAAATAAATCTCATTTTCCCTTTTCTTTTCCCCTCCCTCCCTCCCTCTGTCTCTGTCTCTGTCTCTGTCTCTCTCTCTTTCTTTCTTTCCATCTCTCTTTCTTTCTTTTTGCCAATGCAAGAAATGGTGGTGGCTCCTGCATCCTCATGCTGGTCAGGGCCCAGAAATCGTGCTGAAGGACCCCAGGGAGGCTGCCTACGACAAGCAATACTGGAGACTGTGCCATGCACTTGCTTTTCCCCCCGGGTTCCGCTTTTCCTGGAAGGTAACAGTGAAGCACTCTGTTGAATAATAATTCGAAAAGAAGAGTGAGAAAAATAGGGAGGAGGAGCAACGGGAGGAATGGGAGGAGCCAAAGGAGAAGGAGCAAGAGGTGGAGGAGCAAGGGGAGGAGGGAGAGCAAGAGGAGCAAGAGAAGGAGGGGAGGAAAATGAGGAGCAAGAGGAGGTGGAGGAGCAACGGGAGGAGGGAGAGCAAGAGAAGGGGAGGAAATGAGGAGGAGGAGCGAGAGGAGGAGGGAAGGAGCAAGAGGAGGGGAAGCGAGAGGAAGAAGGAAGGAACAGGAGGAGAATAGAGCACATGGGAGAAGCGGGGAACAAGGGGGGAGACAGAAGAGGAGGAGACAGAGAAGGGGAGACATAGGAGGAGGAAGGGGAGGAACAAGAGAAGGTGGAGACAGGGGGAGGGGAGGAGCTGTAGCAGTGAGTGACTGTGCTGGGACCTTTGGAAACGCTGATGGTGAAAGCCAGAGCCAGGCTGGTACTTCCCCTTTCTGCACAGTGAGGCTGAGGAGCTGGGGCCAGACTAGTTGTCTCTGGAGCGCCTGAAGCAAGGATGGATCAAGAGACTGTGGGCAATGTTGTGCTCTTGGTCATTGTCACCCTCATCAGCGTGGTCCAGAACGGTAAGGGAAGCCCTCCCTCAGGGAGAACAGGGTGTCGTAACTCAGGTACACACAGTTCTGTGTGCACACTCAGTACGCATCTCTACTTACTTCTCTGGACTGTATGCATAGGGGTGGGGGAGCCTTTCTATGTGAGTTTGGGTTTTCCTCCTTCTGGACCTTCTTTTACTTAAGTGGTGATGTCAGGTCATGCTTACAGAGGAAAGACAGCAACCTGAAGGGCTGCTGACGAACTTGACCCAAGTGTCTGCAGTTGGTGTATGGGTACGGAAGGGTGGGAGGCAAGCAGCCCAGAGAGAAAGCATGTGTTCCCTCGGATGCTGGGCTGAACTAACTAATCAGCAGGGAAACGGAGATCATGTGTCATCTGTGTGTGTGTCGGGGTCTTGAGGGTTGATTTGGGAACTATAAACAGGAAAGCACTTTATCATTATTTTACTTCTGTACTTTAAAAAGTTCTTTTGGAGAAGAAGCCAAAAACATCAAAAACGTGTGTGTGTGTGTGTGTGTGTGTGTGTGTGTGTGTGTGTGTGTGTGTGTTTGACTGGGGATAGAACTCAGGGCCTTATCTATTCTAAGTAAGCAGGTAAGTTATCTGCTATTTATCTACATCCCAGTCCTATGGTGTACAGATTTACACACACACACACACACACACACACTATTTATGTATCTCTATCTATCATCTATCTATCTATCTATGATCTACTATCTATCAATCATCTATCTCTCCATTCATCCATTTATGTATGTATATGTGTATGCATCTATCTATCTATCCATCTCTCATCTGTCTATCCAGGGAGATATCCCTGTTTCTAAGCATTGTCATTACCCTCATTAAGAGTTAAAGAACTAACAGGACTCAGGTCTGCGAAGGGCAGAGCTGTGTAGAACAGCCACCTTAAAGTTCTGCTTTAGATCTTTTCCAGACTGATTTCTTTTTTGGTAAGGGTACCTGTGGCCTTGTGATTTACAGTTTATTAAGAGAAAATTAGAGGTCATTACTACTGGCAGCAGCCAAGGCTTCACGGCAATTGGTCGTGATTACACACTGTCATACTTTGGAATTTGGAGGGCTGAGCCACTTTGGGATGCTGGAATATTTGAGGGTGGAGATGGCAGCACAGAGCAGGGCCCAGATTGGCACCCCATAGGCATGTTTTTCTACACGCAGCAACAGTGTGGAGGGGCCGGACCGGATCCTCTTCATGCTATATCAACTTGCAACTCAGGAGAGGGAACAAGTGGCTTATTTAGGCCACTACTTCCTCAAACCACTGCTGTCTCATGCCAGGCCCTCTTGGCTCTATAAACTGACTGGATGGAGTAAGTATGAAACCTGCCCACACCTACAGATACCTTGCTTGACAGGAGGTGGTGTCCAGGGGGCCTGATGATAGGACAGTAAGCAAGGCCACCTTTCGGGAGCACTGACAGCAGGAACCTTCCAGTCTCACGAAGACAGCTGTGTGGGGCAGGGACAGTGCTATTTAACAGGGACAATGCTGGGTAGTGGCTCCCCTGTAACCCTCTTCTCTATACCCCACACTGTGGCTTATGGGCATCGGTGCACAGGCGACCAAGTGCCCTCCTGCCAATGCTGTTGGAACTGGGCTCAACAGAAAGTTCAAGATCACGTTCACCACTGTCCTCTCAGTTCAGAAACGAGTCAGGGGCAGCCGCAAGGCTCCATGTTAGACAGGCAAAGTGAGCAGGCTGTGCCATCACAGCCCTCATACCTCTGCTCTGCCCTCGCCCATGCCCCTAGGAGTCCGGTTGAACAAGCATCGTGGTGCCAATGTTGGCACAGAGCCATTCTTCCTGTGCTCAGGGAAGGGCGATGCTGCCGCCCGGTACAACGGTACCACAGTGGCTTTGGACAAGCTGTTCTCTCCTGTGAGGGAAGAGCCTAAGCAACCTGGTGAGACTGAAGTCATCTGCATTGACCTCCTGAGACTGCTGGCGATGCCTGTTTGGGATGAAACTTATTTAGATAAGCTGAGACACAGTACCAGTGCTGACCTGTAACTGAGCGCTTAGGCCAACAGTAAGTCCTAAATTTGCCCTTCTTTGCAATTCTAATGAACTCTGGGTTTTATCTATAAACCCATGTGCCAGAGCTAAAAAGATATGCAAAAACCTTTGCTTTTCATTGTCCATGCCAAAACACCATTTGGAAAACTTCCTGTTAGTCAAAAACATTTTCCACGCTGTCACCAAGTATTGAACCACTATTTGTGCCGCAGATAAAGAGGTGCCGTGGCTAACCCCGCATTCTCTGGTTCTCTGAGGCTGGGCAGTGCCCAGCCTGCCTGGTGTGACTTCCCTCTCTGCCTTCAAACACTTTAGTCATCAAGATGCTTGAACTTAAGGCTCTCTTCCAGTTTGAGCCAGCAGAACGCCGATTTGAGATGACAGGCCAAGCTGAGAAACCCAATCCTGAATTATCAAAGCCCAGTTGCTCTCCAAGCACAGCTGTCAAGAAGCCTCAGCTGTCTCCTGCCAAGGGACCAACAGCTTTGCCTTGAGGCAAACCTGGAAAAAACACGAAAACTGTCTCTAACTTACTGTGTTGGTTAGTTTTATATCAACTCAATACAAGCTGGGGTCATCAGAGAGGAGGGAACCCCATATGATCGGCTCTAGAAAAACCTGTAAGACATTTTCTTAATTAGTGATTGATAGGGGAGGGCTCAACCCATTGTGGGAGGGGCCACTCCTGGACAGGTGGTCCTGGGTTCTATAAGAAAATAGGCTGAGCAGCTATGAGGAGCAAGCCAGTAAGCAGCACCCCTCCGTGGCCTTTGCATAAGCTCCCGTCTCCAGGTTCCTGCCCTGTTTGAGTTCCTGTCCTGACTTCCTTTGGTGATGACCAATGATATGGAAGTCTAAACCAAGTAAACCCTTTCCTCCCCAATCTGCTTTTGGGTTACGGTATTTCATCGCACCAATATAAATCCTAACTAGGACACTTGCTGTGGTTCTGCTATTGACTCTTCAGTTTTATCAAGGTGTAAGAAGGGTACATATAGAACCATTCCTCCTTTCACTTCTCGTAGGATACACGATGAATTATGTCAAAGCATTGCAAAATAAGCTTTGTTTTCAATGGCTCAGCTCAACCATAGACTCGCAGAAGTACTCTGAGCACATTTAAGGTGACCTAGGCTAAGCTGTGGCACTGAGCAGCTTAGGTGTATTAAATGTATTTTTGACTTAAAAATATTTCTAACTTAGGTCAGTGGTGATGGCGCACACCTTAAATCCTAGCACTTGGGAGGCAGAGGCAGGCAAATCTCGTGAGTTCAAGGTCAGCCTAGTCTACAGAGCTCGTTATGGGACAGAAACCCTGTCTTGAAGAATTAAAAATAAAAATATTTCTATCTTAGGGTGAATTTATTGGGAAAGCAACTCCATCAGAGTAGAGGAGCCTCTATTTGGGAAAAATGATACAGGAGACCAGGGGAAGAAGGTGGGTGAAGGAGGGCTGTCCTGGACATGGGGACAGAAAATAAAGGGATTCCTTTCGGCAGGAGCGCTGTTCCCACAGCCTGCGGAGTGATGGGAAAAAGTGGGAGGACTCAGCATCCTCCTCCCCTCTCCACCACAGAGCCATCTCCTCCCTTCCTGGGGGTTCTTTCTGAAATGAAGACCACGGAGGAGAGGTTCTCAATAGGTGGGTCGCGACCCCCAGAGGGGTTGCATATCAGCTATCCTGAACATCGGATTATTTACATTATGATTCACAACAGTAGCAAAAATACAGTTATGAGGTAGCAACGGAATAATTCTATGGTTGGGGGGGCCACCACAGCAGGGGGAACTGCATTAAAGGGTCACAGCATTAGGAAGGTTGAGAACCACTGCTGCCTTAGAAAAAGACGGCTCCTGATAGCCAGTCACATAAGCTGTTCTGAGGATCTGTGGCTGTTAACACTGCCTCCTGGCCTCCTCCGGTTTGTTTTGCGCTCTCTGCCTCCCCCATGCCTGCTGCGTCCCCACCCCATTCCTCACCTGAGGACTGCAGTTGCGGTACCGCCTGTGGCGGCTGTTGTGGGTGTTGTAGGTGACCATGGTTCCGGGGTTGTCAGTATCCCCTTTGTAGTGGGTTCTGAGGATCTGTTTGCGGCCATCCATGGGTGTTCGCCTGCTGATTTGGTTTAATATTAACAACAAGCCAGGAAAAGAGGTACTAACGGTCTTTGCCTACATGGCTTCTGGAATTTACTGGGGGATTACAGGGGCTCGGGGGTAATGGTGAGAAGTAAGGAAGGTAAGGAAGCGGAAGTTGACATCCATAGATACTGGACTGAGAAAGACTTGCGGAAGTCTGGACGCATGGATGGGAAGGGTTCACAGGTGTCTTCCTTCAGGTGAAGTGCAGAGGAAATCTTGAGAGGCAAAGGATGCAGACAGCTGTGAAGGAGGCGTGAGGAGGGTGGCGGGCTTGGGCTAGACAACAGGGAGATGGAAAAGGAAGGGTTTGTTTTTCTGAGCACGACGGGGTGGGTGAGCAGACAGAGACGCGTAGCTAAGTCCTGCTGCTGACTGAGGAACTAGCCTTCGAGTTCCATGACACCAGCCTCATTTCTCTGGGTCCTGGAGAGGAGATGCCTAGTTTTCCATTATGTTTTCTGTTAGTAGAGACATTCCGAACAGACAGATTTAGTATAGTTAAATGGTAGCAAGAGCAGCGGCTCGGTTGAGGTGGAATTCAGCAGCTCGGAGCCTGAGCCCTCCTCAGCAGTGACCTCCTTGTCTTCAGAGCATAACAGCCCAGTCTTCAGAGAGTCCCTGAAGATTCAGTGAGGGGACGTCTGCAATGTGGCAAGCTCTCTTCTGTACAAGCTAGTCCTTTGGATATGCTCAACATGGGCATGTTCCTACAGGAGAGGATTGTTTTATATATATATAAATAAAAATCATGTTACAAAACAGGAAACTGTCTATTTGGTGTGGCTGGTAAGGTGCCCTTTCCATGGTTTTTGGAGGAGACCAATAGGAAATGGGTAAAGAAAGAAGCCGGTCACATCCTGCCACTTTCTACTCCCAAGATGAGAGTGTGGGAATAAAACAGGAGAGGGAGAAAGAAGCTTCTTCCTGCACCCTCCCAACTCTGGCCATACCCTCTGGCTCCTGTCTCTCACACGACTACAGCCATGGCCTTGGTCAGCTCTTGACTTCTTCCTGTCTTGGGTCTGCCTTCACTAAGCGCCCGGCACATCAAAGACATAATTTGGCCCCGCAGTTGCTCTTTGTAAGTCTGTAAGTAGCTCTGTGTTCTCATCACGCAGCCCTCACCAGGAACCAGCAGGTTCTCTGGGTGCTGCCTTCTTGAGCCTCACTCTGGGCATCCTGTGCTCTGCATGCTTATAGTCTTTTACTCCTCCCCCCCTCAGGCTGGCCTCAAACGTATTGTACAACCGAGGATGACCCTGAACCCCTAATGTTCCTGCTTTGACCTCCTGAGTGCTAGGATTAGAGGTGTCTGCCACCGTGCTCAGCTTTCTATGATGCCAGGGGCTAGGCAAACTCTCCTGAACTTAACTCCAGTACCCCTTTTTGTTTTCCCATGCTGTAGCAGAACCCAGGGACTTTCAGGGACTGGGCAAGTGCTCTTATACTGTGCCGCACCCCAGCCACCACCATCTCCTTTGCCCATAGCTTTATACGCTGTACAATTGTATTCTAGGGGTTTTATTTACTGGCTACTTGTCTCCCCTTCTGTTATTGTCTATAAAAAATGAGCTCCTTGGACCAAGGATCTTGATCTATTTTGTTTTCAGATTCAAGCTAACCATCTGGTTCATGGTAACAGACAACAGATACATCATTAAAATAATCATTCGCTGGGGCTGGAGAGATGACTCAGCTGTTAAGAGCACTGGCTGCTATTATAGAGGTCCCTGGTTCAATTCCCAGAACCCACACAGTGACTCACAACCATTTGTAACTCCTGTTTTAGGGGATCTGATGCCCTCTTCTGGCCTCCATGGGCATTGCACACATGTGGTACATTTATGCAGGAGAAAACCCATATACATAAAAATTAATCTGTATAATTGAGAAATTATCCCTTATAAAATGATCATTCAGCAATGACCTCTTTAGCCTCATTTGTAGTTCTACTGGGTCCTGATCCCCAGATCAGTCCATCTCCTATCCTGAGCTGGGCCTACTGAGTCACAGACACATAGTTCTTGCCTCTAGGCCTTGCATACGTTTCTCCCTTGAGCACAAGTGATCCCCTTGAGTCCCCTGCTGCCTCCAGCCACTTGGCAAATTCCTGCCTATTCTCAGATTTTATCTTAGGTATCATTTTCTCTAGGCATCCTGTGACATGACAATGAATTAACCTACTGGACTTGACCTTCCAAGCCATTCTGTAGAGTGGTTTCTGCTTTTCTTGGCTTTCAATCTTTCAACTGTGAGTTTCTTTCTTTCTTCCATTTTTCTTCTTTTGTCTTTTTGAGACAGGGTTTCTCTGTGTACCCTGGCTGTCCTGGCACTCGCTCTGTAGACCAGGCTGGCCTTGAACTCAGAGCTCCACCTGCTTGCCTCCCAAGTGCTGGGATCAAAGGTGTGCATCACCACCTCCAGGCAAGGCTGTGCCTTGCTCGCTGACTTATCCCAACACCGAATGAGCTGATGAAGGGGGCCGATGCTGAATACATTTTTGCTGAGTGACATTTGTGGTGGGGAGGACATGGAGGTCTGCTTGGACACCAAATCCAGGAAGCATTTTTATGTTTTAGGAAAACAGTTAAAGAACAGACTCCTGAGCTGGGTGTTGGTGGCACACACCTTTAATCCCAAAACTCAGGAGGCAGAGGCAGTCGGATCTCTGTGAGTTTGAGGCCAACCTGGCCTACAGAGCAAGTTCTAGGACAGCCTCCAAAACAATATAGAGAAACCCTTTCTCGAAAAACAAAAACAAAAACAATAACAACAAAAAGAACAGAGTGTGCCTGATTATGAACCAAATCCAAATCTTTCCCTCTGGCAGCGTTCTTCGCCCACAAAGTGGAGCTTGAAAGCAAGATGCAGAACGGGAGAAGCTTCCAGAGGACTGGAACTCTTGCCTTTGAGCGGGTCTATACTGCCAAGTGAGTTCAAACTCTGCTGCTGCTGACTAATCGTGGGGACATGGGCCTGAAGGACTGAGACTGTCCTCCAGGGCATACCTGCCTCTGCCGACCTTCAGAGTGTCCAGGAGTCGGGCTTCTGGGAAGGGTGAGCCTCACTCGGAAGGCTTCTGGATGCCCTTCCTCATCTTGGTGAACACAAGCCTTAGAGGAAGGAAGTGGGGCGGGGGAGGGGAGGTATGGGCTTCAAGATCCAGAAACACCCAGGGACCAGTTTCCTGTGGGCGTCGGAGCTCTGCAGCTGGAGCCAGCTGTGATTCATAGTAGCTCCAAAAGTGCCACCGTCACACCTCCCTGGCCTTGTCCAGTGGCAGTCTGGAGGTGACATCAGTGAGTTTCAAAACGCAGGTTCCCCTTGAGCAATCAAAATGAGGACCGAAAGGCAAAAGCTCTGAGTAATTCATCCCTCTGCCCTCTTGCCTTGACTTTGGAACAGAAAAGCTTTTGGGAGACACCTGAATGGCCCTGGAAAGAGGCTTGTGGGGTTCTATTTGGCTCACAAACCTGAGGAGGCATTACTAAAACATGATCTTCGTTTATGCAGAATATATTTAAACAGGGTCAGCCAGGCATGCTAAGCGTCCAGAAGGGCAGACCCCCTGCTTTGATGTAGGGTTGCTGTGAGAGAGATTGTCAGTTCCAACCCTAGGGGTGACTTTGATTCTGCCAAAGGTACTTCCAAGGGAAAGTCACAACCACCCAGCGGTAAGATCAAAGCCAGAGTTTCCCCAGGAAGGCCAGGAGGCTCTGTAAGGGGCCCTTGCCAAACCTATGCAAACACCTTTGTGGGGGCTCCCACCCAACTGCCATTGGCTTCTTGTGAATTAAACTGATGCTGGAGGTGAGGATGACACAGCCCTTAGGAATGAAGACACCTTTTCCTGCGTAGATACCATTTACTCTTTTTGTGAGGCAGTGTGTGCAATCCCCGGAGGTAGGGATGGGAGTGGGGGGTGGGGGTCGGGGTCGGGGGTGGGGGTGGGTTTCTCCATTGACATTTCCCAGCCCTGAGCTTCTACACTGGTATGTGCCTTGCCTGGAGCACCCACAGTTACGATAGACGTCCCCACAAGAACTCCCAGATGTTCGCTTTCCATCCCGCCCGCCTGCTTTCCCATAGCAGACATTCCAGCCAGCTGAAGGAACTCTTTGCTGAGCGCCCACAGGGAGGTGCCTTTGTTACCATTTAGACTTCGACTTTGTTAATCCTCAGTGTCAATTTAAGGCATTAAAAGATGCTGGTTAAAAGGCATTACAGACCCATTTGAAGAAGAGCAGAGAGACTGTGTGGGTTGGCATCAATGTTTCTGCACCGTTTTCTGTGGAGATAATACAAAAGGGCATCTTGGAAATGTCACGTGCAAGAGATGTACGGGTATCTCTGATCAGGGGTGGAGACGAAATTGCTCAAAGAAAACCACAGTTTCTAGCAGTGGGGATGAGCAGCGCCCTTCTGCCCAGATAATTACTTTCTCACGGTGACACTGAGTTTTTACGGACTACTCAATCCTCCAGTGAGAAGCCACAGAGGAAAGGCCCCTCACGTTCTTAGAAGTTCCCACCATGCTGGCAATGTGCAAGGATCGGAGCATCCTGGGAAATCTGCTTCTTTTCTTTTCCAGTGCGCAGTCTCACTGTGCAGCCAAGGCTAGCCTCAACGGTGTCATCCTCTTACCTATGCCCTGTCCAGTTGGGATCCCAGGTGTGTTCCACCATGCTGGGTCTCTGCCATCTCATTTCTGCCACTTCCCCCCACCTGGTGGAGAAATGGCTTTGCTTTTTATGACCCCAGTGTGTTTACACCTGGCTCCTTTAGCTGTTGGCCTCCAAGCTGCAGAGGTACCCCGAGGCTGGTGATTGAGTGGCATGGCTGGGGAGAGTGTCTTAGAAATTCTGTGATTGTATGGAGGTTTCCAAAGGTAAGAATGCGTGCAAGGCGAGTATCGAGCGATGGTTGTGTTTGGAGGACCCAGCCATGAAGACACTGCAGCCTGGTTTTCAAAATCCACACCTTTATCACTCAGCCTTCTTGAGAGGTGGAGGGGGAGAAGCAGACAGGGAAGTCGTGTCATGTGGAGTGGTAGGAAGTGGAGATCGGGCGAAGAGAACTTCTGTCAGATAGAAGTTGCTCAGACACTTGTGGTTCTCTTACAAAGACCACTTCCTCCCCTGGCCAAGAAGCATTTGTGCATGCATATGTAGGTTGCATGAGAGGCTAGAGATCTGTATAGCAGGATCCTGACAAAGCCCAGGGGTACCCTGGCTGTTTGCCTGTGCCAGGAGACCACCAGGAATGTGATGATGATGAATAGAAAGCCACACCAGCACTCTCTTTTTCATGGCCCCCCAAAAGCACCAAGAAGAGGTAGAAGAAAAGAGGATGTATCTGGATAGCCTCTTATTTTTATGTGTATGAGTGTCTTACCTGCATGTATGTGTATCATGTGTGAGCAGTACCCATGGGGGCCAGGAGAGGGCATCAGATCTGGAGTTACAGATGGCTTTAAGTTTCACATGTGTGCTGGAAATTAAACCTAGGTCCTTTGCAAGGGCAGCCAGTACTCTTAACCCCTGAGCTATCTCTCTATTCCAAGAGTATACATTTAATCTTGCTATGTAAAACATGACTTGTAAAGCTGTACATGTTGTTAATACACAGAATGACAGCAGTATATTATATATCTATATATATACACACACAGAGTATACAATACTATAAGCAGTATATAATACTATATACACAGCACAACTTATACACAAACATATCTTGCATAAGCTGTAAGGCCCAGATTTTATTTTTCTTTTTGAGACAGGGTTTCTCTGTGTATATTCCTGACTGTCCAGGAACTTACTCTGTAGACAAGGCTGGCCTCAGAACTCACAGAGATCCATCTGCCTCTGCCTCCCAACTGCTGGGATTAAAGGTGTGCACCATCACTGTCCTGTTAAGACCCAGATTTTTTGTTGCTGTAAGATCATGAATATTTTGAGATCTTGGCTGTGAAGGAAAATAACCTGAAAGACAAATGATATTTGCTGATGAGCATAAAAGACAAAGGCATGCTATTTTAGCATGAGCTATGACTGATGAGGGAATAGATAGACCGAGAGTCTGGGACAGAGGACTAACAGATGACCCAGCCAACATCAGTAGAGCCCATCAGATCAGATCCCTTGATTAACGGCTTGTCTGACCACTGGGGCAGTGCTGGGCCAGAGCTTTCTAGATAAAATGAGCTGGACCTTGACTCTTTCACACGCACAGAATGCAATTCTTGGAATATAAGCACAGTAGTGAGCCACAGTCAAAGTTTGACTTTAGGAGGAAGATCCTAGTTAGCTGACTGGGTTCTTCCTTGGGAGTGCAGGTAAGTGTAGCTGTGGGAGGGATGGGTGTCCAGAGATGTGTAATTTCCTGAAATGTACTCTATGATTCCAAGTTCACGGATCATTAACAAATGTTCAACAAAGAACAAGAGCTTCCTGAGACGCTCCTAAGGACAGTCCAGTTCACCAGGACAGGTGTCGTAATTAACCACAGAGATTCCCCTTTCTGCTCACTTTCTGTCAGAGCACATTCTGAGAAATGTCACACTAATGCCAAGATACTCAAGCATCTCTTGGTGGCCACTGTGGGCTCATTTTAAAGGCAGTGTAATTTAAAACCACTGTATCTACGGGGAGCCCGACTGGTGTCGACAACACAGTTAATCCTTATCCATGGTGCTTCCCATTTTAAGTTAACCCAAACAAATCGACAGAATTTTAAAGTGCTTCTTTATTATATTTCTAGAGGTGGGGATAAAGGAAAGAAAAGATAGCTCAGGGCCTCTCCATAAAACAGTCAGGTTGTGGAACTTCAGCTTTACCAAATGGCGATTTATTGCGAGAGCAGCTTAGCCAACCCTGTTCAGACCTCAGAGTGAGAGTCAAGATGGGGTTACCAGTTCTGTTTGAAAAAGAAAAACAAAGCAAAGATACAAAGCTCCTCAAAAGGAAAATAAATGTAATAGTAATATGGGAGGAAGTTTCATTCAAATGTACCAACTCTACACAGAACATGTTTTACCAGGAAGAAGGTAATTGGAATATAGGCAGGAACAGTGGAAAGCCTAGTCTAGTCATTGGACAGCTCCCTCGAGGGTACAGATTCCTGGACAATTAGCAATCCTCTTCTTTTCATTACCTAGCCAAAATTGCTGCTTCTTGGGCCATGGAGATTGCTCAAATCGAGTGGTTGCCATGCAAGCGTGAGGACCAGAGTTCAAGTCTCAGCAACTGTGTGAAAGAAAAAAAGAACAGAAAACGGAGAGTTGGAGCTTGTAGTCCTGTGTTGGGGAGGCAGAGACAGGTAAATCTCTGGGCCTCACTGGCCAGCCTAATCCACCAGCTCCAGACTCAATGAGAGACCCAGGATGCCAACCTCTGTCCTCCACACACACAGGTGCTCACACGCGCCTGGGACTGCTGCAGTCTAACTGTGAACCCAGCTATTCAGTAAGTGAGCAACTGCAGACAACGTGCCAGGACCTCCTGCCCTCTGGAATTCTGGGTCCACTAGACCTATGTAGCTTGTGTGGATCCAGGTCACCCCACCCATGAGGCCATCAGGGTTCTGCATTGTGCCTGGTTGGAGGCTGTCTCCAGGGGAGGGGACCTGGATCTATCACTTACAACATTCAGTATCTTCTCTGGTGAAAGGCTTTTTTTGGCCATAGGAGGACATAAGGTCCTTGTGGCTAGGGAAGGACACCTCTAGGCTCTCTATACCACATGGATCAAGGGGATTAATCCAGATGTATTAGCCAGATGTGCTGGTTAATTTTTTGCCAACTAGGTACAAGCTAGGATCATCTGGGATGAGGAACCCCAGATAAGAAAATGCCTCCATTATGTTGACCTGTAGGCAAGTTTGGAGGGCATTTTCTTCATTCATGATTGATGTGGGAGTGCCCGGCCCACTGTGAGATGTGCCACCCCTAGGCAGGTGGTCTTGGGCTGTGTAAGAACAGACTGAGGGAAGGTGGAGTGATGGCCAGTGGTTAAGAGCACCACCTGCTCTACCGGAGGACTAGGATGACCAAGCCATGGGGCAAGCCTGTAAGCGGTGCTCCGCCATGGTCTCTACTTCACTTCCTGCTTCCGTGTCCTCGCCCTGGCTTCCCTTCATGAAAGGCTATAAGTTGTAAGGTTAAAACAAACAAACAAACCATCAAAAAACAAAAAACAACCCCCCAAACCCTCTTATCCTTAAGCTGATTTTGGTTATGGGGTTATGTCACAGTCACAGAAAGCAAAAATGAACCAAGCTTTTTCACCGCTATAACAAAATAGCTGTCCCAGGCTAGTTTTGAGGTAAAGAGGTTTATTGTGTTCGTGGTTCTGGAGGTTCAAGTACAAGATCAGGTGACCCCATAGGGTCAGGTCAATGGTGAGGCAGTATAACTTGGATCACAGTTGGAAGGTGTTAATCTGAGGGTTCATAGCTTAAGCCAGAGAAAGAGGGGAGGAGGGGGAGAGGGATGGAGGAAGAGTGGAAATGGGGAGAGAGGAGACAGTGTCCAGCAAACTCTTTCAGGGCACATCTTCAGTGGCTGCCCGTAGGCCCATCTCCTGAAGGTCTTAAGCACTGCATTCTGGGGACCAATGTGCAATATATAATATATGTAATGTATAGGGGACTGCACTTATACTCAAACGAGACTAGCAGACCTCTTAGTGGTTTTGAGGCATGAGACCCTAGCAAGAAGCAGTCTGAACATCGTGTTTTGGCTTTTACCCACAAAGCTCTAACCCTGCCAACCTGAGGCTCAAGTTGCACCACACCCCAGAACTACCTGGAAGGCTTGCTAAGGCAAGGTTGCTGAGCTTCTTGCCCAGTTTTCAACGCCATATGTCTGAGGTGGCATAAGAACTTGTGCATCTAATAAGTCCTCAGTTGCCTTGGATGACCCTGGGACGGGGCCCACATGAGAATCTCTGCATCACCCCACTGCCTTAGTGCTTCAGAGGGCGGAGCTACTGCCACACTCCCACTCTTCGTCTTGTGCGTGAGGAAATGGACCCCAGAGAGATAGCTAATGCTGAAGCTGGTTAAAGTCCCGCCAAGGAACGCGTCCCAGTCAGCTATTTTTCCACAGTCGCATGTTGCTCCCCAAATACCTCTCCTACCTTTGTTCTATTGTTTTTCCATATTTATTGCATTTTTGTTGTTGTTTGTTTTTCCAGACAGGGGTTTCTTTGTGTAACAGCCCTGGCTGCCTTGGAACTCGTTCTGTAGACCAGGCTGGCCTTGAACTCACAGACATCTGCCTCTGCCTGCCTCCCGAGTGTTGGGATTAAAGGCATGGGCCACCACCAACTGGCTGCATGTGTGTGTGTGTGTGTGTGTGTGTGTGTGTGTGTGTGTGTGTGTGTGTGTGTTTAAATCCTAATTTAGGGACTACAAGCTGCACCCAAGAACACTTACTGTTTACATCGTGAAAGACTTGGCCCGGTGTAAATTCTAGCTTTTTTCAGCTCTCTCTCCTGAACTGGGAAACCCTAGAGAGTTAGTCAGGCCTTGGTTTCTCCTCTGAACATGACTGTAGTTATGGTAGACAGAATAACAGCCCCTAACATTTCCTATTGGTACGAGACTGTTGTTTTATTATATGGAAAATGTAGGTTGGTTTTGAAAAAATATCTTTTCTGGTTCATGTGAGTCAGGCTTATTTGTGTGTGTGTGTGTGTGTGTGAGAGAGAGAGAGAGAGAGAGAGAGAGAGAGAGAGAGAGAGAGAGAGAGAGAGAGAGAGAGAAGGAGAGGGAGAGAGAGAGAGAGAGCAAGCAGGTACCCAAAGATGCCGGAAGACAGTGTTGCATCCCTTACAGCTGGAGTTACAAGTGGTTGAGAGCCAATTGGGAGGAATGCTAGAATGCAAAATTGGGTCTCCTGGAAGAGCATCAAGTGCTCTCAGCTACAGAACCTTCTCTCCAGCTCCACAAATGGAATCCTTTAAATGAGGAGACAGGCTTTACATTAGAAAGCCTCATTGGTTCGAGACCAATCTGGTCTACAAGAGCAAGTTCCAGGACAGCCTCCAAAACCACAGAGAAACCCTGTCTTGAAAAACAAAACAAAACAAACAAACAAACCAAAAAGAAAGCCTCATTGGTCATCCTTGGCTTAGAGATCAGAAGGGGCCATGAGCCAAGGAATAATGTGGATCTCCAGAGTCTGGAGAGTCAAGGCAATAGCCCCCACCTGCCCCGAGCTTCAGAGAGAATGGAGGTCTGTCAACACCTTGACGTGTAGCTTCAGGAGATCCTTTCAGACTCTGACCTCTGGAATGGTGACACAATGAATCTGTAATGTTGAAGGCACTGAGTTGGTGCCGTGTGTTACAGTAGCTAAGGCAAACTCAGAGTCATGTAGTATAGTCCCAGGAATGTGGGATGCTTACAAGGGAGGGCATGGATGGCAAACGCCAGCACAGTGCCTGGCACAGAGCGGCAGCCTTCCCTGGGACTGCCGGAAGCCTTCTCCCATCAGCTTTTGTGAACGGACCTTGGTTTCTTTAGGGCTTTGAGGAACTGTTTTTCCACCTGGCCCGCTGCTTTCTATAGGATACAGTTTCCCTTAGCTGGGCATTTTCACTCTGCCGTTTCCATTCAGACAGGGACCACACCTTGCTGTCTGCGTTGCTCACTTGTTATTCCAAGAAGTGCATGGGCACCACCCACCATGGGAACCCTGCCAAAGAAGCACAGCCTCTGATCCGCTTCACCTAAGCAGAGTTAATGCATTCTGAGCGTGCTGGCTTGCTACCGCTATCTTTGGATGTGGTGCCCGCTGGCTGCACTCTCAGGGTAGATGTGAGACAAGAGAGGGGCTTGCGACCCTTGCACAGTGGTGATTATGAACTGGGGTCTTCAGGTAATTTTCAGGCCACACTGAAGTCATGTGTTTTCTGATTTCTTTCTGCCCTGTTTGTCCTACAGCCAGAACTGCGTAGATGCATACCCCACTTTCCTCGTGGTACTCTGGACTGCGGGACTACTTTGCAGCCAAGGTAACCGTGATTTCCCTTTGTGAGTTCCCTTTCTATAATGTGCAGCTCTCGGGTTTCAAAGAGCAGGCATTTTGTTGAATAGCCTTGACTGGACCTACAGCTCTTATCCAGGAGGCCCTGGAGAGATGAGAGCCCCGGGGAGGTTGTGTTCCGGGCATGCTCAGTGCGGGTGCAGTGTGGCGTGGTAATGCATTACTAATGCTTGCTCCCTGGTGGCTGGTTGAGAGCGCTGCGCTGACAAGGGTGGTTTAAGGCTAAATGTGACTCAGAATCCGAAAGCAGTGTTAGCTCAGATACAAGGGCATTGTAAATGAGAGCGCCAGAGGGATCTATTTTGGGACTGCCGCTGCTGGCTTTTCTGTTAATAAGCTCCCAGCACGCTGGCCCTTCCTCGGGCATGCATCTACAGAGCATGGGCTGGGTTCCAGCTGAACCTGGGTGATCAGCTGCACACAGTCTTGGTTTCAACGAATCTGAAGAACAGATTGATTCCCAGAGGTGCTTTGCAATTAAACGGAAACCAGAATCATATGCTCTTGGCTCTCTTTGGAGACGACCGAACACCATGAGGCCACGGCTGACACTGGCATTTGTTTGTGGTGGCTCATTGTCGTTGGGGCTGCTTCAGTGGCCCAGCAGGGCCCATACAGAAAGGCCAGAAGCAATCATTTGACAAACCGTTGGATTATTATCAATTTCTACTGCTCTATAGAGTCTGTCCAGTAGATATTAGTTTCCCTGTGACCTTTAGCTCAGGGAACAAAGTTCAGGGTTATTCAACTGGGGAGCCTCATGGGCAGGATTAGAGCTTGGGTCTTTTAGTTCTAACTTCTGGAGTTTCTCTAAGCGTTCTTTTACTGTCCCAATTCATGTGGTAAATTCACCTTGAACATTTATTTTATGCCAACTTTGTCCTGAACGTAGGAGGATTAATAATACACAAAAGGATAGTTAGAAAGTAGGTGGATGGGGGCTGGAGAGGTGGCACAGTGATTAAGAACATTTGTTGCTCTTGCAGAGGACCAGAGTTCAGTTCCCAGCACCCACTCTAGGCAGCTCACAACTGCCTGTGATTCTAGTTCTAGGGGGATCTGATGCCCTCTTCTGACCTTCAGGGGTACTGCATACACATACCCACACATAGACACACACACATATGTATATTGAAACAATAAAAATGTTTTTACCAAGAGCGAGACTCATTCCTATGAGCAGTAGAAACCACTGAAGAAATGGCACATGGTCTCCCTTAGTGCCTTGAAGATTCTCAGTAGCTCACCATTTATTTTCCTTTTTTTTTAACCCTGAGTGAGATTATAAAAATGTATCTGGTTTTATTTGAAAAATGAGGTCAAAGAAAACCCATATGAGGAGTGCTGAGTCTTGATGGATCTGATTGATACTAGGTAAATCTGTCGTTGCCTCTCCAGCTAGGTGAACACAAAGGGAATACGGAAGTATTTCAGAGCCCTGGAAATATGCATCTCTGTCAAGACAGAAATCCACATTGCCAGGGCTCAAATGCATCAGTCAGCTATAGGGTCATTGCCATTTTTTATGAATACAGAGATTATATGCGTTGTTTAGCTGAAAGGAACCCCAGAGACTATTCTGTTTCAGATCCCTCCCTTTGAAGACTGTCCCAAGATCCAAAGGACAAGTGGCTTATTTAATTTCATAATTTTAGAGCTTAGATTTGTACCTGCTTTGTGATTCACATAACCCTAGTTCCCCTTGGAAAGTCTCTGCTCTTCCCTGCATAAAGCAGGAGATATGAACCCTTTCCATGCCTGTTGCCTACTAGTTTATGTCTACTTGAATTTCAACTGAAAGAGAAAGGGGCCAAGGAAAGTCAGAACAGAGCTGTCCGGATGGGAAAACTTTATGTAAGGCAAATCATTAATTGTGACATAATTAACTGTGACAGTCTTGTGATTTTTAGGAATTAGGACAAGCCTCAAAGTTTGTTTTTTCTTCCCTTTTTATTTATAGATTGCTTAAAAATGGCTAATTTTATTTTAAATTCTCTGTGTGTCTGTTGTCTGTTTGTGCACATGAATGCAGTTGCCCCTGGAGGCCAGAAGAGGGCATTAGATCCCCTAGAACTGGGGTTATAGATGGAGGGGAGCAGCTAGCTTATGTGCTGGCAATCAAACCCTAGTCTTCTGGAAGGGCAGCAAGTGCTCTTAACCATTGACCCATCTCTCCAGCCCCTCTTTCTATGTTCTCTCCTCACCCCCATGAGATGGGGTTTCTTTGTGTAACCTTGGCTGTTCTGGAACTCACTCTGTAGAGCAGGCTGGCCTAGAACTCACAGAGATCTGCTGGCCACTGCTTCTGGAGTTCTGGGATAAAAGGGGTGTGCCACCACTGCCCAGTCTCTTGTAGATTTTTGATATGTTTCCTAGGCTGACCTTGAACTCCCCTCAGTCTCCCAAGTGTTTGGATTACAGGTGTGAGCCACCATTCCCAGTGGGTTTTTTTTTTTTTTGGAGGGGGTGGCACCTTTCTTAGTCCGTGTTTCTTGATATATAACAGTTGAGCCTTCTATCTATTGAGAACTTCCCTGTTTATGGCACACACAGGAAGTATTGGTTTTTTTCTGTTGAGAAAAGGTTTATTTCAGCACACAGGTCTAAGCAATGCTCCATTACAGCAGAGAAGCCCCAGAGCTCTTGGGAGCTGGTCACATAGCATTGGTGGTCAGGAATAGAGAGCAGTGATGAGTGAATACATATGAGTGCTCAGTGTGCTTCCTCCACGTATATCCATTCCGGGGGAGCCCTGCCTGGGGAACGGTTCTACCCAGTGTTAAGATGGATCCTCCCACACCAACCAACACCATCAAAATGACCGCCCACAAGCATGCCCAGAGGCTCACCTCCAAGGCAGTTCTAAATTCTGAAAAGGCACAATACCTACCACAACAGAGAAAACTTGTGTTCTGGCAAGTCTATCAAAAAAAAGTGTTGGGACTGGAGAGATGGCTCAGTGGTTAAGAGCACTGGTTGCTCTTGCAGAGGAACCAGGTTCAACTTCCAGCATCCATAGGGCTCTGGTCACAACCACCTGTAACCTCAGTGCCAGGGGATCTGTCTCTTCTGGCCTCTGTACAGAATGCATACACATAGATGAAGGCGAAACACTCATTCACGTAAAACAAAAATAAATATTAAAAAAAACTCTAAAAATTGCCAGGTGGTGGTAGCATACATCTTTAATCCCAGCACTCGGGAGGCAGAGGCAGATAGATCTCTGTGAGTTCGAGACTAACCTGGTCTACAAGAGTTAGTTCTAGGACAGCCTCCAAAGCCACAGAGAAGGCCTGCCTGGAACCCCCCCCCAAAAAAAACCTCTCTAAAAAGGTTTCTTCTGTATGGTTCAAATTAACAGTGGGAACTCCACAAATGTTACCACTGCTGCTGATGGCAGTGTTACAGTTTTGAAATCAGAATGACTTGGAAATCAGAGCTGCTTGCTGGACTTTAATAAAAGATTCATTTGATACCAGGCTTGGTGGCTCGCACTTTTATAATCCCAGTACTGGGGAGGCAGAGGCAGGTGGATCTCTGTGAGTTCTAGGCCAGCCTGATCTACAGAGTGTCTTGAACCCCCTCCCCCCAAAAAAGATTCATTTGACAAATATTATTGAAAGCCTATATGTTCCAGGCACTCCACCAAGTCCAGAGGTGATCCAGGAAAAGACAAGCATTCTCATGGACTTTTGTTCTTTACTTAGATTTCTTCTGTCTGCAAAACAGAGACAGGAAAGCTTTCCCAACCAGCAGGTGGCTTTGGGACCTGAGGTGCCTGGCTCGTGGGAGGTTCTTGCTAATGGAAGCTGCTTTGGTGTTTGAGTGATACTGGGGGTGGGGTGCTTTCATAGTGTTTTTCCTCACATAACCCTATTTACTCCCACACTCTTTCTCGTAAATGATAGAAACCAGTTGTAGCCAGTCTTTATCCTCACACACTAGGAGAACTGTGAGCAGTCTCTGTCCACACACAGTAGGACAGCTGTGACCAGCCTTTGTCCACACACAGTAGGAGAACTATGACCAGCCTTTGTCTACACACAGTAGGAGAACTATGACCAGGCTTTGTCCACACACAGTAGGAGAGCTATGACCAGGCTTTGTCCACACACAGTAGGAGAGCTGTGACCAGCCTTTGTCCATACACAGTAGGAGAGCTATGACTAGTCTTTGTCCACACACAGTAGGATAGCTGTGACCAGCCTTTGACCACACATAGGACCAGTTAAGCACCTCTTCTAGGTCATTCTACTCTTAGAGAACTGGTGTTTTCAGTTCCCAACCCTAAATTTAGGATTTTATGGGGGTGACTGAAGTGCTGTTTCCCCAGATGCTAGAATGCAAAGAAATCTTCCCTAGAGGCCAGAAAAACCTGCTTTGTGTGCCAGAAACCCCAGGGGCACAGAATATGTCTCCAGGGACCAGTGAGTCTCAGAACTGGGGCTTTGGTTCCCGCTGTGAACCCTTCCCCGCCTTCCTTCCCAGCCAATGGCCTTACAGAAGCCCCTCTGGCTGCCTGAGTCCAGCCTCCCATATCCAGGGATAGACATGTTTAGAAGATTCACACCACATGATTCTTAAGCAAGTATTTTGTGTAGCATGCCTTAGGGCTGGCACAAGGTAATCCATTATTTCAGTGCTTGACCTCCATGCAGTCCTCTGGCTTTTATTTGAAGTGTATGCATGCTGATTATCTTTTGTCAACTTGTCACAAACCTGGATATATCTGGGAAGAGGGAGCTTAACTGAAGAAATGCCTCCATAAGATTGGTCTGTAGGCAAGCCTGTGGAGCTGTAGCTTGGTTAACGACTGAAATAGGAGGGCCCGTCCCACATGGGTAGTGCCACCACCCAGGAAGGCAGGTGGTCCTGGGGTGTGTGAGGAAGTAGATGAGCAAGCCATGAGGACAAGCCAGTAAGCACTGGTCCTCTGTGGCCTCGGCATCAGTTCCTGCCTCCAGGTTTCTGGCTTGAGCTTCTGCTCCAACTTCCTCCAGTGATAGACTGTGATGTGGAAGTGTAAGCTGAAATAAACCCTTTCTTTTCCAAGTTGCCTTCGGTTGCAATGTTTTAGCACGGCAACAGAAACCCATGCAGTGTGTGTGTTAGCCTCCACTTTCAGAACCCAGGGTCTCTGATGGGTTTTGTGAGCAAACGCTAGTTACTTAATCACTGTTACTGTTGTATGAACAACAGTTTGGGAGACTGAAACTGACACGTGTTGTCATTTCTCTACTTAGTTCCTGCCGCCTTCGCGGGACTGATGTATTTGCTTGTGAGGCAAAAGTACTTTGTCGGCTATCTGGGAGAGAGAACTCAGAGGTAGGTCTCGGGGTGCTGAAGAACGTGATTTGATGTATGCTTTCCCAGTAGGGGGCGCTACTGTCTCTGACTGCCACTGAGAACTAAACAGATTCTCCTTGATTGAAGGGAGGCCACACTAGGACTCCGACCCCACCTCCCTGTGCTTTAAGGACTCTGAAAATACAGCTGGGGTATTGCCTAGTCTTCCCGTTAAAGTTCCCTTTGCAAAGCCTTGGCCCACAGGGGTGTTTTAGCATGCTGGGCTGTACATTGCTTGCAACTGCACACCAGCTGTTCTCCGTGGCGGAATCTGGGGCAGCAATAACATTTTAGGGCTGACTTCCCAGGCCTCTTGTGAATTAAACATCTCGTCATTTGTCAAGGGAAACGAGACCTACAGTCTGTACCTTACCACAGCCTCTCTTGAGTAACAGATTTGGGGACCTGCAGGACCATTGAGAATACAGGTTGTAGTCATATGCAAGCCCACAGCTACAGATCGGTCCATCACGCTGTCTCTAGATGAACCACACCCAGCCCTCCTCAGCACTTTCCTTCCTTTAGCTATGTCACTCCCGACCCCTGACTACCTGATTCCATCCCTGAAATTCACGCAGTGGGGAGAATGGACTCCTGCAAGTTGCCTTGACGGCATAGGTGCTGTGCCGTGTGCACGGACACCATCAGTCAATCAACACTCAAGAAGTTTAACAGAGAGGGATCCAGTGACCTACATCCTCTGATTGCACCCCACTGCTCAAAAGCCCATCCAGCTGTGAACTGATGAGGTTGGTGCCCTGGGCATCCAATTATTTGTTAATAGTGCCACCAACTGGAGACCCTTCAACATGTGGGCCTTTAGTGACATTTTTTACCCAATCAGTGAGAGCCAACTTACTGAACTTCTGACGTCTGTGGGTTGCACAGGGAGCTTGTTGGAATTCAGGGTCTGTGTCCTGGTTTAAGAAGGACCAGGGAGTCTCAGCTACCCACAATCTCCCAGCAGATGCTGATGCTCTTAACCTCAGGGTGACAGGGTAGGGAGGAGGTTGGTACCCAGCTGCTGAGCAACACTTGCTGTGAGAGTTGAAGGTCTTGGGGGTTCCTTTCAATGAGATAAAGTTTCTGGACCCGCAGATGCTGGCGTTGGCTCCCCTGACTTGAAGCAGCCTGTAGCAGCAGGAGTGCACCTGTACTGCTGAGTTGGCCCTGTTCTGCCATTAGAGCTGATTGTCCCACGCCCTCGACTGGTTCCTTACTGACAATCTTAACAAATGGTTTCACTGGCCTTTCCAGATATGTCAGCTCCATGCAGATGGGTACAGGCCAGCAAGCCTGGTTCTTGTAGAGGGACAGAGGACATGGGTGACCTTTGCACACCATTACACAGTCACTTCTCATGAGGAATTGCCTCCTATCCTTGGTTGATTCTCTGCCAAAGACATTTAGGAAGCAGAAGAGAGGCTAGGAGGGGATGGGGCAAGGGGGGTGAAGGAAGAGAGAGGAGTAAAATATTTCTTTCTCTTCTCCGGATTGTAAAAGCCTTTTCCATCATTGGGTGCTTATCTCTCACAGTGCAAACCTCATTTCTTCCCCAGCAGCCTCAGGAGAGTAGATTGAAGCATGTCCCCTAACACGGTCTCCATTACACCCAGCCTCTAGCATGGGCCTTATAGGCACACCTGACAGGGACCACCCTGCAAAGTCGCTTGATGAGTCCATGGTGCTCCCAAGCCTCAGTCAGGTTGTCTGACCACTGTCAGGACCTGCCGGCATCCTGTCATCAAGGATCTGGAGTTAAGGACACTAAGAGAACTCAGGGATGCCATGCTACCGACCCCCAACAGTGATAGGCTCCGAAGGCAGGCTCCTTCGCCTGACTTTGAAACATGCTCAATGGTTAATAGCAAAGGCAGGCCCAGTCCACGATCGTTATGAAGAAAGGCATTACTGAGTAAATGAGTTATAATTTAAACCCTGTGTGTCTGGAAGCGGCAGTGTTTTGGGGTGAAACGGGTGCCATTTGCATCATGTCTAACACCCTTTCCTCCTCTTCTGCAGTACCCCCGGCTACATATTCGGCAAGCGGATCATCTCATTTCTGTTTTTCATGTCCCTTGCTGGGGTACTCAACCATTACCTCATCGTCTTCTTCGGAAGCGACTTTGAGAACTACATAAGAACTGTAACCACCACCATTTCCCCTCTGCTTCTCATCCCCTGACGGCTGGGTACTGAGTGGGGCGATCACTGATCAATAGAGAGGCATTATAACTCAACCCTCTGAAGGGCTCTGCTCCTCCTCAGCTGTAGATGCTGTAAATCTGCTGGCCCTCTGGGCTCCACAGCATCAGTTAACCTTGCTTTTCCGGGAAGAAAATAATTTCGTGTCAGCTCCGCCCCTTGAACATGGCAGTGGCCTGGGATTTACTGTCTAGCTCCATCCTGCCCTTCTCCTGGCTTATCCTGCTCTCTGAAGGTGTCTTGTGACCAGACATGTGTTTTCCTAAAATAAAGGGCATTGACAAAATTTTGACTGATGGCTCAGTTTGGGGGCGGTATTTCTGAACTAACTATGAGTGTTTCTTCAACCTACACGATGATAATTAAAATCACAATATCCATATTATGGACACTGATGTCATTCAGAGTCTTTTATTAACCAAGTATCTTCCCCCGCCCGGAATTTCTATTAGGCTGGTGTCTTAGGTCACTACCGTCATGCCCAACATTTACTATGGCGTGCAGTTTAGAATGCGCTGTAAGAGTTGAAGATAACATCAGGTCTGTCATAAGTGCCACCAAATGCCGGCTGAACAAATGAATAAATGAACGGTTGAATTCATGAGTCACTCGCTAGTCAGAGTTCTTGTAAATGAGCAACACTGATAGAATAGAATGAGTATATATATATATATAATGAGATTTATTAAATGGGCTTATAGGATTCTGTCCAAGTGGCCGTCTCACATTAGAATCTGTAGCCATGGGTCTACAAGGGCAGACATCTCTGCAGTCCCATCTGGTGCTGAAGGCCTGGAGGATGCCTAAATAGCTGCTGGTCTTCAGTCTACACTGGACTCCTGAACAAGTTGATCTTAACACCAGCAAAGGCACGTCACAGCAATGGGATAGATGAGTTTACCAGCAAGGCACGCCACAGCTATGGGATAGATGAGTTTACCAGCAAAGGGACACCACAGCAATGGGATAGAAGAGTTTACCAGCAAAGGGACGCCACAGCAATGGGATAGAAGAGTTTACCAGCAAGAGTGATGGCAAGCAGGCAAAAGCGTCCTTCTCCCCTGTCCTTGTGTGTGGGCTGCCAATAGAAGGCGTGGCCCAGATTTAGGGTGGGTCTGCCCACCTCAAATGATCCAATGAAGAAAAGCCTCACAGGAATGCCCAGTGTCTTGGCTAATTTCAGATTGGCAACCAAGGCTAGTTATCACAGTTAGCACACATAGAAATGGTTTCTTTGTGCGATTTTCACATACACACTTTCCTTTTAATTCCACACTTTGATCCACTGCCATTTCTTTGCCCTTCTTTCTAGCTTCCTTCCTCCTGAAAAAAGTCTCCCTTCTGATTTCATGTCACCTTTGTCCCATTGTCCCTTCTTGGTTACTGTTTGTCCTCCCTTTAGAGCTTCCATCCTCTCATAAGCTCTACTTTCATGTTTCTCTCTCACACACACGTGTGGAATAATCTTTTTGTACACTGTGAAGATGTGTCGCTCTGGTTGGTTTAATAAAAAGCTGAACAGCTAACAGCTAGGCAGGATTTGGGGGGGCAGAGAGGACACTGGGAAGAAGAGGAGGCAGAGATGGCAGAAGATGCAGAGCAAGCAGGATGGGCACTATGGAGACGAGGTAATAAAGCCATAGGGCAGAAAATAAATGAATAGAAACGAGTTAATCTAAGTCCTAAGAGCTAGTTAGGAACAAGCCTAAGCTATTGGCTGAACTTTCATAGTTAACAATGTCTCCGTGTCATTAACTGTGAGCTGGCTGCACAAAGACAAGTCCATCTACACACACACACACACACACACACACACACACACACACACACACACACACACTGTGTATCAGAGAAAACACATGCCATTTGTCTTTTTGAGTTGGCTTGTTTTGCTCCAGTTGAATCCTTATTTCTGCAAATATGACAGCTTCATCTGTTTAAACCTTCATACAATTCCATTGTGTATGACCTCATTTTCTCTATTCACTCATCTGTTGATGGGCAGCTGGCTGTGTGTCTCAGCTATCATGAATATCCCATGAATGTGCAAGTATTCTGTGGCCTGATGACTTAGGGTCCTTTGGGAATGGACACAGGAGTGGTGTAGCTGACCACATTACTATTTTTTTTTTTCTGAGACAGGGTTTCTCTATGGCTTTGGAGGTTGTCCTGGAACTTGCTCTGTAGACCAGGCTGGCCTTGAACTCCCAGAGATCCTCCTGCCTCTGCCTTCTGAGTGCTGAGATTAAAGGCGTGCGCCACCACCGCCCGGCTCCATATTCTAGTTTTAGGAAACCTCCGTAGTGGTTTCCACAGTGGGCTGTCTAGTTTATATGCCCGCCAGACAAAACAAAGGCTTCTCTTTTCTCTAAATCCTTGCCAGCATTTGTCCTTTTTTTTTCTCAGTGATAGACATTCTGCTGAGGGTGAGCAGGGTTCAAAGCAGTTTTGCTGGTTTGTTTTTAAAGGTGTGGACCACCACACCTGACTTCCAAGCTGTTTTAATTTGTATTTCCCAATGACCGAGGATATTGAACAGAGTTTCAGTTATTTACTGGCCACTTGTTTTTAGTCCTTCCAGAATGGTCTATTCTGATTTGGAGCAGCCCATTTACTAATTGGTTTATTAGTGTTTAATTTTTGATTTCATTATAAGCTCCAGATATTCATATCCTATATATATGTATATGTAGCAGAGATTTTTTTCTCCTGCTCTATAGGCTGTGAGTCTTAATTTCTTGTTATTACTGTGAGTGTGTGTGAGTGGGCGTGTGTGTGAGTGAGTGGGCGTGTGTGTGAGTGAGTGGGCGTGTGTGTTTGAGTGAGTGGGCGTGTGTGTGAGTGAGTGGGCGTGTATGAGTGAGTGTGTGTGTGAGGAGTGCATGTGCTCTGGCACACCTGTGGAGGACAGAGAACAACCTGTGGAGTTGGTTCTCCCTTCCTACTTTTATGCGGGTTCTGAAGACTGAGCTTAGAGGACCTTGGGCTTGGACAAAACTCACTGGCTATCTTACACACCCCACGAAGGAGCTTTTTTAATTGCAAGAGGTCCCATCTGTCAATTCTTGCTATTATTTCCTGTACTATTAGAATTCTTTTCAGAAGCTCCTTGTCTATGTCTGAGTCTTTAGTGATTTCCATATTTTTTTCATACCATTTTCAAAGACTCAAGCCTTACATTAGGATCTCTGTTTCATTTTGAGTTTGTTTTGATTTTAGGGGGTCTTAGTTTCATTATTTTGTGTATCTCCCGGCACCATTTGTTGAAGAGGTTCTTTCTTCCAATGCAAATTTTACATCTTTGTCAAAGATTAAGGTTTTTAGCTGTGGTCATTCTATTCCTCTATTCTGTCCCATTGGCCTACATGTCGTCGTTGGTGTGTGTGTGTGTGTGTGTGTGTGTGTGTGTGTGTGTAGCTCCATGTTTTTGTCATCATGGGTCTGTAATATAATTTGGGATCAAGTATCATGACATCACTAGCATTACTCCCTTTGTTCAGAATGGCTTTGGCCATTCAGGGTCTCCTGTGCTTTTGTTTCATTTTTGGGATTCCCCCTACCCTTTTCCTTTGAAGAGTCCTGTTGGGATTTTGATAGGGACTACACTAGTGCTATAAATTGATTTTGGTAATATAGCCACTTTCTCCATATTAATTCTGTGAATCTGTGATCATGGGAGATCTCTTTTTTTGGTAGGGAAGGAGAGAGAGAGAGGGAGAGAGGGAGAGAGAGAGGGAGAGAGAGAGAGAGAGAGAGAGAGAGAGAGAGAGAGAGAGAGAGAGAGAGAGAGAGCACGCCCACTGTGAAATCTCAAGCATAGTCTATCCCTACTTCCATTTGGTTTGGTTCGTCCTACATTTTCCACAGTCTTCAAAAACCCTGCCACCAGCTGGAGATCAAGTGTGCGGACACATGAGCCTATGGGACACGTCACATTCAAACAGTAACAGATGGTTTCAGATATAGCAAGCACAACATCAGCTATATTAAGTGGTTTAAAAATGCAAATTTTAGTGCCACTCCAGAGATGGGATTTGGTAGGTTGGGGACAGAGCCCAGGCAAGTCTGAGTCCTGTGAGGAATCTCGGGTTTCTTAGTGTGGAGACCTGCAGGATACCTGGATCTCACGAGAGCTCCGCTCCAGCACTGCACTACAACACGACAACCGCCCACTTAGTTTCTTCCAGGAGAGATGTGTAAGTGTAAAAATGCACCCTGGATTTAGAAAACAGCATGGGAAAAGTGTGTAATGCCACATCATGTTTTTGCACCCATAATCTATTGAAATAGTAGTTTTGTGAATGTATTGTTTTTTCAAAGTAGATTGTTAAATAAAAAAGATGAAAAAAAGAAATAGAAAAGAATTACTTGCACATACCAAAAGAAGTAGATTGTTAGAATTCATTTCAAGAGTTTTTTGGTGTTCTTAATTTTTTTTAAATTGTATTTCATTTTGAATGCTTGCCTGCATGGTGTATGTGTGCACAGTATATTTATACAGTTCCCTCAGAGGCCAGAGAGGGGGTCAGATCCCCTAGAGCTGGAGTTACAGATGGTTGTGAGCCACCATGTGGTTTCTGGGAACTGAACCAGGGTCTCTGCAAGAGCAACCAGTGCTCTGATCACTGAGCAACCAGCCTCCTCCACTAGAGAGCATTGACCTGTAAGTGCTGTGGGAACTGGGCAAGGCCTTGGGGCTGAAGTAAAGGCTGTGCTTTCTTCTAACCACTGACCCTCAGGTCCTGTAGGCAGTCCGATAGAAGGTGCCTATGAAAGGTACTGCTCATGGCACCTGAGTCCTCCCATCTAGCAGCCCCTGAGTCCTCCCGTCTAGATGAGGAAAAGCACTCTTTTCAGCTTGTCACCATATGATTATCTGAGTACTTCACTACATATTTCTGATCACAGATGACACATTGTTAAACTATTTTTCACAGACACCCGAGAGGCTGGGGTTGTCTGGATATGGAGGAAGGCAGCTCATGGATCTGTCAGATGAATGAATTCACTAAAAGGCAATGCACTCGTGTGCAGATTGGCTTGGGCGGGCTGGGAGGCTATTCTTATTGGGCTGGGTAAGAAAGTGAGCTAAGCTCAGGCTGGCCAGCGAGCCGTCAAGCGGTGCTCCTCCATGGTTTCTGCTGTGCTCCCTGGGCTGTGAGTTCTCTGGTTAGAGTGGACGCTGCCTGGGGTTGCTGCCAGGCCTTCCCGGGCTTCCTTCAGTAATGATCTGGAACCTGGGAGCTGAAAGAAGTCGCCTTGGTCAGGGTGTTTTCATAGCAACAGAGGAGGTGTTGCATGGTTTTCATACTAGGAAATCTTAAACTGGTAGTCAGAAGAATGATCAGAGACTTCAGATGCATAGATATATCTGTTCCCCAATCTTTAAAACAAACACACCACCCTATCTTTATTCATTTGCTCTAACAAAACACCTGGGTCTGTGTGCTTTGCAAAAGAATAGAAATAAGAAGGTTTATTTTGGCGTAGAGATCTGAAGGTGACTGCATTCTGCAAGGGGCCTCAGGCTGTGCCACAGTGTCGGACCACATCAAATAAGAGAAGAAGATGGCATAGAAATGCTAACAGCTCAAGTTAAGATGCCAAATGTACAGAATGGTTCCACTTACAGCAGCTTGCTTTTCCAGAGTCAAACTTGTTGCAAGACCCAGCCCCGTTTGCAGAGCCAGGCTCAAAGTGGTGTCTCCATGACCTAGGTTCCACGACCTCTCACTCCTGCTAATTCAGAGACCAAGCTTCTGGCACATGAACCTGGCACTGCTGTGACATGGACTCGTTTACAGAGAAGGAAAGAGAAAGGACACTCTTCCCCAGGTCACAGAGCCGGGACTGCTGTGGCTTAGGACTGTGTGTGTACGTGAATGTCTACACCATTCACGCTGCTTCGACCAGGGCTGGGGAGCCTCGCGGTCAGCCAAGGCTGGGGAATCTTCTTTAAATTTCTGCAGACTGTTAAGGGCTATGCGCATCCTCAGAATGTTAGCTGCTTTGTGGGACAGGTCATAATCTACCCTTCTAACTGGGGCTCAAAGCAGGCTGGTTTCCTCTTCGGCAGTCAGACATTGACCTGGGTCTGCTAATCTAAGACACATCAGCATTGGCCTAATTTGTGGAAGATGTGTCAGGTAAGGAAAATCACATTTGGGAGTTGGAGAGATGGCTCAGCAGTTAAGAGTAACTTGCTGCCCATGTAGAGAACTCGGGTTTGGTTCTGGCACCCACGTGGTGGCTCACAGCTGTCTGCAACTCCGTTTTAAAAAACAGACATTTTATTAGAGAAAGAAAAGAATGAAGGAAGGAAGGAAGGAATTAAAACAGCACACATCAAAATTAATAACTCCAGTTCTTGGGGATCTGACGCCCTCTTCTGGCCTCTGCAGGCACTGCATGCACGTGGTGCACAGGCATACATGCGGGCCAAACACTCATAACAGGTGAAAAACTCGTTAAAAACTGAAAAAGAAAAGTCACATTTGTAAGAAATTAATTAATCATGTATATTTTCCACTCATTTTCATGATTTTTCCAGTTCATAACTGAGTCAAAATAGAACAGGATGGCTCCCTGCCCTGACAAAGAAAAGTATGGTCTCTTTCTTGTCTGTTAAACAAACAAGATTTTAAGAAATTTCCCTACCAGCCTCCAGGACTTGGCAGTAATTTCCAACTCTACAGTACTTTACTAACTGAAAAAGCAACCTAGCTCCACTTGGTGTGTGCCAGAGCAAACTGATAGTTTTGTATGGTGTCGACAGAAAGGGTAGTTGAAATATTCATTTTCTTAAAATATGTTGTCTTCTGTGTCTGCGGTGTCCTGAATGCTTTTTGTTTTCTTTTTCTTTTTCTTGTTTTTTGAGACAGGGTTTCTCTGTGTGGCTTTGGAGCCTGTCCTGCAACTCACTCTGTAGACCAGGCTGGCCTCGAACTCACAGAGTTCCACCTGCCTCTGCCTCCCAAGTGCTGGGATTCAAGGTGTGTGCCACTAACACCTGGCCTGGTGTCGTGAAGTTTTTAGTGTGTGTGTGTGTGTGTGTGTGTGCTTACTTCTCTGTATGTGCATCATGGGCATGCAGGCACACAGAGAGGCCAGAAGAGGGTGTTGTATTGCCTGCAGCTGGAGTTACAGATGGTTGTGAACCACGTGACACAATGCTGGGCACTGAATCCAGGACCTTTGGAAGAACAGTAAGTACTCTTAACCGATGAACCATCTCTCCAGCACTGATAACAGCCTGAATTTTAATCATATTTTTAGAATTAGGGCATAAAAAGAAAGCGTATGGCTTCTCTTATCTTCAAGCCATTTGCATACATCTTAAGCATTGCCAGAGATTTCTATAGAAAAGGTATATATGTATGCTTCTTCTGCTGCAACAAGTTGCAACATATTGCGCCCACGCATACCCAGGAATTCACTTGAAGTCCTGCCCGGCACATACTTTAGAAATTGGGTTAGAACAGCTGCTGGCTGTACTTTGCTCGTGGCCTTTTCGGGATAGAATGCCTTTCAGCACCGAGGCTGCGCGGGGGTCATGCGGTGGTGTGGTTAGGTTATACAGGCCTTATGAACTGCCCACCCCACAGCTCAAGCATACAGAACTGAGAAACTGGCCAGGTTACTTTAGCAGAACACAGGGAGAAATTCCCATGGAAGCTGGTTTTCCCAAAACCTCAACATTTCAAATACAAAACCTGTTTTATTTGGTTACTTCTGGGGGAAGCTGCAGTTAGGGGCTATTGAATGGGAAGAGATGGTAAGGTATATATAATCTCCATGTTGGTTCCCATTTCACTTCAGGGTCTGTTCCTGGCAGAAGTTTCATCTCAAGACTGATCATCCGGGAGAAAGAAGCCTTCTCTAGGGCCAGCAAGCTCCCAGCGTGCCCTGGGGGCTGGTCCTCAGAGCCTGGCACAGTCCCATGATGATTCATTGGCTGAATCTTCAACCTCCTTGGAACACCCACGTTTCGCTCATGCATGCGCAGACCTCTTCTCATCATCTAGACCGCAACAGGCACCCTGAACACAAATGGCTAGCTCCCTATGCTTATGCTCCCCGCCTTTTGCAGCATGGTCTCCCGAGGCTGGTCTTGGGTTTGCCCTGTTCTCATCTCCTCCATCGCCTCCCTCCCGCCCACTTTCCTCCCCATCGCCTCCCTCCCTCGGGGCTGGAGTCGCAGGTGTGTGACATCGCATCTGACAGTTGCCCTGTGTTTTAAACACTGAGTGACTGCGTTTACATCCTACCAAGGTCACTCAAACATTTTCCACTCACAGCCCCTTTTCGATCAAGACATTTTTATGCCCTCCCTGGCACAAAGATGTATAAGTAGGTATACAAAACAAGCATTTATGGACATCTCATACTGAAATTTATTTTGAAAGAATTCTTTGGTAGACATACTTTTACAATTTGGTAAAGACATAGTAAATTTACATAGTGATGAGATGGGCGTGCTTGTTTTATTTTGACATGAAGAATTAAATCTGGACTGAATATTTGATGTAGAGGGAGTAGCACATCTTCAACATTTTCATTTTATAGTTGGCAATGTCTTGCAAAAGCATTGGAGTTCAAAATGGCAGACATGTGTTTAGGGCCATTTATGACATTTTTGGAAATTTTGTCCTAGCCTCAAGCCAAGATTCATTTACAGAATTTATGAAACACAAGCCAGAAACTCCAATAGTCATTTTACAAACCAAATATTCTAACACAGCACAATCCAAGGTATGCTAATTTTATGTTTATGTGCTGAGGTGTGGCAGAGGAAAACGTCTGACGTCTTTATTTTCTGTAGTTAAACCATCATGTGTTTATAAAACCAGATAGACTCATATGTACCATAGAATTCATAATATACAATAGTCTAGAATCTGGGCTGAGGTGTTTTGGGCTGATATGTTGTGTGATGGCATGATGGCATCCATGTTGCATGTTGCAAAGTGCTCATGCTGTGTGCTCAGGACAGAGGCTGCTGAGAAGTTTTGAGGTGCCACAGAGGCATGGGCTGCTGGGAACACCTGTGATTCATCGGATTTGGTTTTGAATTAATTGCTGGTGGTCAGAAACATTTACTATTGCCAAAATGTTCACAGCGTCCGTATTTACATAGTCACTGTGGGGTTGTGCCCACTTAGAGAAGCTGGGCTGTAGAGAGTGCTTCACAGAGACACAGACACAGAAATAAGGACAGTGGCGAGGGCTGACGGCGAGTGGTCCATGTGAGAAGCGGGGTCTGACAGTGGCTCTGACATGAGTGATATTTGGACTTAGCTGTCAGTCTCTGCACATGGGAGGCTGCACATCCCAGCCAGGAGGGATTCCAATGTTAACCTGCACTATGATTCATGTATGAGGGAGGGGTGAGGCAAGTTTCCTTTAATTTTTTTTCTCCATGGCTCCTGGAACTATCAAGAAGACAAACCAAAACAGTGTGAATCTAAAGGGAGAAGAGAATAGCATACATCTGTGAGGCCAGATGCATGGTACATGCCGGTAACCCCAGCACTAGGGAGACAGAAACAAAAGCATCATGGGTTCAAGGACAGCCTGAGCTACATAGCGAACTCCAGACCAGCCTGAGCTGTGAGAGCCTGTCTTAAAACAAAGTAAAGCAAAGCAGGGGAGGCAAAAACACAGACACCTTGGCATAGTCACCGTCCTATTGCTATGAAGAGACACCATGATCAAGGTGACTCTTCCAAAAGAAAGTGTTTAACCGGGGACTGGCTTACAGTTTCAGGGTTAGTCTGTTATTATCCTGGCAGGGAGCGTAGTGGCAGGAAGGCAGCATGTTGCTGGGGCAGTTACTAGCTGAGAGCCTTCCAACTTGATGCACAGGTAGGAGACAATGTGTGTGTGTGTGTGTGTGTGTGTGTGTGTGTGTGAGAGAGAGAGAGAGAGAGAGAGAAAGAGAGGGAGGGAGAGAGGGAGGGAGGGAAGGAGGGGGGAGGGAGGGAGGGACTGGTGACATGTCTCCCCCAACCAGATCACACCTCCGAATCTTTCCCAAAAGGAACTGGAGAGTAAGTGTGCAAACATATGAGTGTATGGGGGGGCATCCTCACTCAAAACACCACACCTCCAAGACCAAACTAAACTGGTCCCTGTGCTGACAACAGACCACCTTCTATCAGGCTCTCTGGAATGACAGGAACTCCCTGGGACTTGTGAACATGCCACTTCCTTCAAAGGTGGAAGCAGAAAGAACCTCCTGAGCTCCATTTTGTAAGTCACACTATGAACAAAACCTTACATTTCACAGTAAAACAATAGTCCCCAGCTTGGATGGAAGTCTGATTTTGAACCCCGTGGACTGAATGCTAAAGGTTGGCTTTTGTGGCTCTAACGATCACTGCCATTTCTGGGCCCACAGTCTTCTGTACTTAGAATACTTTCCATAGTGCAGGTGACAGGTCACATGAAGTTTCTGCAGGTCCCTTCCCTCCAGGAGGTTACGAGGCAGACCACACTGGATAACAGGACATGAATCTCAACATCAGTGGCTCTTGGCCAGCACATGCTAGTGTCTATGCCTTAATCTAGAGGTATGATGTTGATATTTGTGGATTTATTGTAATAAAGTGATTGTATTTAAAAAAAAGTGACCCTGGCCAGGTGGTGGTGACCAATCCTTTTTTTTTTTAGATTTAAAGATTTTTTTAAATTAATTTATTTTTTATGTTACAATCCCAGTTCTCCCTCCTTCCTCTCCTTCTAGGAAGTGTACTAAGTCTATCCCATCATCTCCTTGAGGCAGGACCAAGGCACCTCCCCACCCCCACACCCCTGTGTCTAGGCTGAGCAAGGTATCTCTCCATATAGAATGGGCTCCACTAAGTCAGTTTGTGCATTAGTGTTAGATCTTGGACCCACTGCCAGTGGCCTCATATATTGTTCCAGTCACACCATTCTCCCCTATATTAAGGGAGTCTAGTTTGGTCTTATGCAGGTTCCCCATTTGTCAGACCTGAGTTAATGATCTCTCACTAGCTCAGGTCAGCTGATTCCGTGGGTTTCCCCATCGTGGTCTTGACTCCTTTGTTCATATTATCACTCCTCCCTCACTTTGATTGTACTCTAGGAGCTTGGCCCATTGGTTAGTTGTGGATTTCTGCATCTGTTTCCATCTGTTTCTGGAAGAGGGTTCAAGCTTCTCTGGGGTTATAGATTGTAGGCTGGGTATCTTTTGCTTTATGGGTGATGCACACTTTTAATCCCAGCACTTGGGAGGCAGAGGAAGGCATATCTTTGAGTTCGAGGCCAACCTGGTCTACAAAGTGTGTTCCAGGACAGCTAGGGCTACAAAGAGAAACCTTGTCTCAAAAAAAACAAAGGAAAAAACAAAGTGTCCCTAGTATTAATAGGTAGACACTCAAATATTTGAGATTCAAGCTTCTCTTTGTGTTTTTATTTATTAAAGTGGACATCTTAGCTCTAGCTGGAATGAATGACAATCATTTCCAGCACCAAGGGCCACTTAAACCACAGATCTTCTGTCTTCTGCCCCTTTCTGGTCTCCTAATTCCTCTATACTACTGGACTTTCCAGTATATAAAAAGAGGATATTGTCACTGAGGTGAGCGCCTTCTAGCCTTATCTACTTCAATAATATCCTGACTACACTTTTTTTGTTTTTGTTTTGTTTTGTTTTGTTTGTTTTTTTGAGACAGGGTTTCTCTATGGCTTTGGAGGCTGTCCTGGAACTAGCTCTTGTAGACCAGGCTGGTCTCGAACTTACAGAAATCTACCTGCCTCTGCCTCCCAAGTTCTGGCATTAAAGGTGTGAGTCACCACCACCCGGCATTTGACTACAGTCTTGTGATTCTATTTAAATATCCTGTCCTTCCCTTGCTCTGTAGTAGAAGTGATTTTCCGTCTGTCTGTCCAGTCACTTATTTGTCAACTAAGCCTTCCTTTTGTCTGTTCACAGATCTATCCATCCATCAATCCATCAATTCATCCACCTATTCAGCCATCTTCCCACCTATCAAATCATTCATCCAATCATCCACCTACACCCCCATTAATTTATTTACCAAACTATCCATCCATCCATCCATCATCCATCATCCATCCATCCATCTACCCTCCTACCCATCTTATCAGTCCATTCATCCAACCATCCACCTACACACCCATTAATCTATTTATCAAACCATCTCTCATTCATCCATCCATCCACCCATTTCTCATCCACATAAAAGTATTTATATAACACTATGTAGTAAATCTATAACCTTCCTGAGAATGTGTCATGAGAATATGATTCATATTCTATATTGAAGCCAACTTTTAGATGTGTCTCCAGATCACAGAAAGCAGCTGTCAAGAATGGAGCAGCCCTAATACAACATCTGTCCAACTTTACCGCACACCTTAGGTGTTACCAGTTGCCTGGAAACCAGTTCCAAACTCTGAAATGTGGGATGGGGAGCTGAAAGCTTGGACGGGACTCTCTTCTTGTATCAGCCCGGGAGGGCTAGGGAGGAGATGGGACAGCCCTTCCCATCATGACCATACAAGAGATTCAGATTGGCAGGGGCTCTGCCATCTTCACCAGGTTACTTCTAGGGGCTGTTGCCATTTCAGCTAGAGAAGATGAGAACATGGTGACACATGAGGTGATTAAGATCAGGCCTGGAAGTGGCCTTCATGGTTTCCTCTCACCAGAAAGCCAGTAGATATCTCTCTACTAGAGAAAATACATTATCCAAATGGCTAGTAGCAGGGTTACTCTCAGTCACGAAGGAGGCAAGCTGCGCATTCCCAGGAAGAAAGCATGATGGTGGATTTTGATAACTTACAGAGCCTCAGTTTCCTCCTCATCCTCATCCTCCTTCCTCGCTCGATGGGTGAGATGGAGACTGTGTTAGCTCATTTTCTGTTGCTGTGATAAAACACCATGACCAAAAGTAAGTTAAAGAAGAAAGGTTTTATTTTAGCTTACGGCTCCAGAGTCCTTACGGCTGGGAAGGGGATGGTGGCATGAGCAGGATGCTGGCTGCTGACATTTCATCTGCACAGGCAGCAGAGAGTGTGGAGAGGAAGAGGGCAAAGGCTGTAAACTCTCGGAGCCCATTTCCAGTGTTGTCCTTCCTCCAGCGAGGTTGCAGCCCCCCCCCATCTACTACCAGCCTGGGACTGTATTCAGACACCCGAGCCTATGGGGGGCATTTGTCATTCAAAGCACCACAGATACCAACCACCCCTTTTGCCATAGATGAAGGTGTAGCTGTTGTTACAGGAATGCCAGCAGAAGCCAGGATACCAACAATAACTCTAGTCTGGGAGTCCTGTCACAATGACTATGCTTTTTTCCTAGGATCCCATGCAGATGTGTAAAAGACGACTACTTACAGGAAATGGAAGCTCAGCTATTTGGGACACGACAGTACTAAAAATATCACCCAGCAAACCTGCTCCAGGTTTCAGCCACAGGCATTCTAGATTTTCAAGGCTGACCCAGGCTTGGATACAGGCTCACGGCTGCTTAGAGGCACTCTGCAGTTGCCATGGGAACCATCCACTCACAAAATGTTCTTCTCTCGGGTCCCCTGAACTCTGCCACAGCTACCGAGGCTAACATCTTCTAGGATGCTGCCATGGGAACCACTGAAATGCTAGCATCCTCTCTAGCCCACCAGCCGACCCAGCACCAAGAGTCTGGGGGCTACCCAGTGGGGGCTGGGCCGCGAGGGCATGAAGTTACCCAGGTTCAGATGCGTCTGTGGAATAGTACATGCAAGTTCAAAGTGCCCAGCTAGGACATGGGCTACTGGAACACATCCCAGCGGGCTGGAAAAGAGTGAGACCTCCAAAGCAGACAGAAGAGAAAATCGCGAGATCCATTCTTTATCCTCCCAACGGTTTCTCGGGTGGTGGAGGCAGGGCCCGTCCCTGGGCGTGTGAGGACCCTGAAACATTCTCAGAGAAGTGAGTGTTCAGAAACATCCATGTAGCTTTAGATTTCTTAGACTCATAGAAAGAAGAAAAACTTAGGTGGCAAATCCTGTCCTCCACCCAATCCTGTCTACTCCCCCAAGCCCTGCCCTGTGCCTGGCTTGGAAACTAAAGCTAGGTTGTTCTGGAGATGGGAAAATTGTGTATTTGCCCTCACAGTATAGGAGAAAATAAATCCCTTTTTGACTTTTTTCCCCCTGCTCCTTCCTGCAGCAGCAGAACTGCATCTGTGGCTTGTTCACATGTAAAACAGATGTTCCAGGCCTCCATGTCTGACTCTGTGTTCCTCCGAGGACTGGCCAGTTGTGACCTGTTTTAGAATTGAAAGTCCAGCTTTCCAGGATACTCATCCATTATGCAGGAAACCTAGGACATATACCTTCAGGCCAATAGGATTGGACTCCAGGCTGGAGGCTAGCTTTGAGTCAGGTTTGGTCAACCCAGCCTTGATTTCTATGATTGGCAGAGGGCACATACAGCTGTTGAGTGTTTGCTTCCTTGCCCATTATAGGGAAAATAAATGCCTGTCTTACGGGATTGAAGAGAATATAAATCCTTTCACACAGGAAGTGCTCAATCGATGCCAGTTATTTTCTCTGGGCAGGCGTTACAACAGTGGTGCTATAATTGTTAAAAGCTAAGCTCTGCTTTTATAGTCCCAGAGGAGGGCCAGCCAGGAGACACCTTTCATCTGTTCCTAGGCAGGAATCTCCTGCTTCCCCCATCTGCTGAATAAAGGCTGGAGGAAGAGGTGTGGCCAGGCAAGAATCTCAGGCGAACCTGAGCAGGGGCAGCCATAAATAAGTGCAAAGGATGACTGGCTTGCAGATGCCAGTCCAGCTCAAGGAGCTTCTGAATCCTGGAAGTGCTTGGAGGAGACAGGTGGCCAGCCTAATAGGAGGACCACGCAGGCGTTCCTGAATTCCCAGGAAGTTCTGAAATATCCTGGTCTACCTGGAATGCATTTCTGTGTGCAAAGCCAGGGGGCAGAGGACAGCACACGGGATCTGCTCTACGAAGAATAACGGGATGTCTGTGATGTGTCCCTCTGGGGAATCTTGCAACTGTACCTTGTTGGTCTTACCTACAGAGTACAGAAGGGTTACCTACAAGAGTATGGATGGCCCCTTCCCAGAAGCAGCACTGTAAAGTCTTTGCTCAGTAGGGATGATAGCTTTCCTAGAGTTACAAAGACAGAGCACCACCCTCCTCCTAGTCCTTCCCAGTCTGTATACTCCAGCCCCTCCTCAGGCCACATGCAATTAAGGTAGTGGTTACACAGAACAGGCACAGATTGGCTGGGCCAGCAGTCAATAGGCTGATGGGATGATCTTTTGCAAATGGAGAGAGCTGAACTGCTGAAGGTGGTTGTTAGCCTCGGAGGCACCTCCAGGACAACACAGATCATCTGCTGTATCAAACACAGGGAACTGAGTTTCAGCCATACCTTGCTTTCTGGAGACAAGTGAAAAGGCAGCTATTAAACAGGGCAGGCCTGGCCTTTTGTCCTGTGGGGACCAGAACAAACATTCTGCCTTTACTTTTTTTTTTTTCCTGCCACTCACCTCACAGGGGACCTAACACCACCACTTGGGCCTCATGGATTCCCCCTTAACTGCTGCCCTCCACTTTGAGGACTGATAACAATAGCTCACTGGCTTCTAAAATCTGCTCTCCTTTATGGCTGAGATGCTGTTATCATTGTGCCTCATCAGAATCCCATCTCCCCATGGGGTCGCTTTATATGCAAGTGCTTAGTAAATACTGTGCATTCTTAAACAGAAGCCAAAACCATTGCCATCTCCAAAAGACCAAACTTCTGCTAAGCAGAGGAAGTGGAAAGATCAGGAAAGTCATCCAGGGCAGCCAGGGACCAACTCACTACCCAGGGATTTTATGTTAGTGTGGGCTTCCGCGTTTACCAAGCGCAATGAGAGTAAAGCCGATCTGCATTCTACAGTGGACAGTGGGACGCTGAGAAGGGAGGGAACTGGGAGATGCTGAAAAGAGAGGTAGGCTGTGGGCTGGGCTGGGAAAGAGGCCCTAGGGAAGGTTTCATCTATTTGGACGTTCCATCCCTTTCTTTCACTCAAGCAAGGTTCATGGATGAAGATCAGGCCGACTTTGGTGCATATCTACAGAGCCCTAGGATCAGATGAGGAAGGATGCTAAACCTCCAGGATGGGCCAGGGAGCCCTTCAGAACGGGTCACTGCCCCACGGGCGCCCCCCCCCCCACCTCCGCACTCCGGGGCCTGCCAGAGAGCCCTGCAAGGACTCTGAATCTCATTAGGCTGCAGCTGCCTGCAGCCTGGTCTCGGCACGGCACGGGTCTGGTTTCTATCACTTGACTGTTGATTTGACCTGTAATCATCATCAGAGGGCACATTCTTTGCCCGTGGTTTAAGAGGAAAGCGCACTTTTGCCTGCAGCTGAGGCAGCGTTAGGTTCAGAGCTGCGGTGCTCAGTTCCGAAGCTCTCGGTGGCGCACGGGGCGCTCCGCTCCTCCCTCTGTCTGCTGTCTGTAGTTTTGATTTCAGAGGCAGGCAGGCATGTGCTCCCTCCCCCACCCACAGTCAGGATCTGCCTAAGAGCTGAAAAGTGCAAACGCAGCCGCCAGATGAAATGTGTGTGCTGCAGTATTTGTGGTGGAGGCCCCCAGGGAGGCCCCGGACTCAGCGTCTTTACTGGAAACACCCAATAAACTGCTGGCCTCTAGGTCTCCTGCTGTTTTAGTGCTGGGCTTTAAATGTCTCCTCCTGGCTGTGGAGAAGGTTCCTTGGACCACATTCCTGCTTGCAGGCCCACACCGAACATGACTTCCCCACACCCAGCCCTCTCGGAGCCAGTCCGGGCTGCAGAGATGAGAGTTACTTCTTGGATACAAGGTCAAATTTCTCAATGTATGTACCCATCCTGTACATCAAGAGGATGCCATCCTAGGGACTCTGGGGGGTGAGGGATCAGCTGTGCCTATCCATGTCTCACCTAGGGGAGACTTTCAAAGTCACCCGCCTAAGATGGAGTGGTAATCTGGACAACAGGCCAGACTACCTTGGAACTAAAGCACCAGCTTTGCTCTTAATTGTAGGCAGCCTTGTAAGGAACACGGAGCAATCTGACAATAAGGGTGTGGCTGGGTTTCTGTCAGTCCGATAACCAGAAATGAAGGGCTTTGTGTGGAAACAGCTTCATGGAGAAAAGACAGGGTCAAGGCTGGCCCGTTGCTGAAGGCAGGACTCAGCAGGCACCTTGGTGGCTGAGCTGTGTAAGCAGAACTCAGTGGCTTTGCACAGCCGGTTACAGCTAGCTGTGGGGGCCAGTGCTGAGCAAGCCAGCTCCTAGCATTTTGGAATCTGGGCTCAGTCAGGGATTTAAATAGTTGTTCCAGCAGGGCAGGCTCTGCTGGCTCCCACAGTGGGAAGCACAGTGCAGAGAAGATTGCACTGACCCTCCCTGAGGCCAGTGTTCTACACATAACAAAACCCCATTCTCAACAAATGGCCCAGGTTGAGCCACGAGGCTGGCATACCAGTGACTGATGATTTACCCTTGACCCGGTGGGGGATGTACCAACAAAACTGATGAACTCTTGAATCTAACCCTAATCTGATTTTACCCTACCTTACATTTTTTTCCCCAGTAGCAGGCTTCCTTAATCTTTTGACTGACAAGAATGTCAGGTCTCTAGATGCCAGTCTCATCAGCTGTCATTGTTGTGTCTGCCTAACACAGTGTTCACTTGATGAATGGTTTAATTTTTAGCTGCAGACATCTGTGACTTCACAGGACCCAGCAGAGAGAGAGGAGGGATGAGAAATCACTCAAGGAGGGGAAGGGGAAGCGGTTGGTTGTCAGGAATCAGAGGCAGCTCAAGGCAGGGACCTGGAAGCCAGGCAGGGACACTATGATGGCTTAGTCTCCGTGTCAGCTTGACTTGATTCAGAGCCCTCAGGAAAGTCATACCTCTCAGTGTGGTAGTTGCATGAACTGAGGCCATGACTGCTCTGTGGTGTGGTTGAGGGGAAGGCCTTTACTGCAGACATGAGACAGGACAGCCAGAGGCATCTGGAAGGGTCCAGAGCAGAGAGAGAAAATTGTGGACTGAACATGACCTGTGGACTGGACCTGGCCATGAAAAAAGCGGGAGCAGAGCAGAGAGGGACATAAGGGGAGCAAAGAAGCAGGAGTTGGGGGACAGAGAGAGAGAGAGACAGAGACAGAGACAGAGAGACAGAGAGACAGAGAGACAGAGAGAGAGAGCGCAGGAGAGTAACAGCAATTGGGAGAGAGACAGGAAGAGGAAGGAGGAGGAAGACAAAAGCATGAGCATAGTAGAAATGGCAGGGCTATAAGAAGAATGAGTAGTTGTGGGGAGGGAAGCCCTGAGCTGGAGGGAGTTTAGGGGAGGGAGGAAGGGCTAGGATGCTGGCATGAACTTTGAAATGTGTAACACGTGTTGCTGGAGTTTCTTGTCCCGCCAGGTCCCGCAGCCTTTGAGTCCCAAATAAACACACAGATGCTATTTAATTATTAAATTGTTGGTCGATAACTAGGGCTTCTTATTGGCTACCTCTGTCTTTTTTGGGGGGGCGGTTCTTTTGTTTGGTTTTTCGAGACAGGGTTTCTCTATGGCTTTGAAGGCTGTCCTGGAACTAGGTTTTGTAGACCAGGCTGGTCTTGAACTCACAGAGATCCTCTAGCCTCTGCCTTCCAAGTGCTAGGATTAAAGGCGTGTGCCACTACCACCCGGCGGCTAGCTCTGTCTTAATTATTAACCCATTTCTATAAATCTAAGTATTTCCATGTGGTCTTATCTTACCAGAGAAGAGCCTGGAACCTGCTACTCCTTTCTTGGCTACATGACGCCTCTTTGTGGTGCCTCTCTACCTACCTTTCCTAGAATTCTCCTCGTCTCCTAATGCTGCCTATCTTCCTGCCTCTATTGGCCAAACAGTGTTTTATTTATCAGCCAACAAGAGAAACATATATACAGAAGGACATCCCCCATCAAACAGGAACTTGTGATTCTGAGGGAGCCTGGAGGCCACCAGGTGCTTTGGTGTGCTAATAGGCACCACAGATAGCCATTTGTCCCGTCTGCCTTTTGGAATTTGGGGAAATGGAGTTTCCTTTGGGCCTGACAGCAGGGAAAGTGTTTTCAGAAAGACTTAGCTGAGGTGGGAAAACCCACTCTGAAGCGGTGGCACCATCACCTGGGACCCCATAGCAAGTAAAAGGAGAGCCAGTCGATCACTGGCATCGCCCATGTGTCCCTCTGCTTCCTGTAGACACGATGTGACAGCTGCCTAACAGCAGCTGCCTCCCTGGCCATGAAGGGATGCACCCTCAAACCTTGAGCTAGATCAAACCCTCCTTCTTTTGGATGCATTTGTCACATGTTTTGTCACAGCTTCAGGACAAGTGCCAAGACAGACAGGAAGAGATGGACTCTATGTTTAGCTTCACCAATGCTGCCATGTGTATGATTGGATTCTTCGGTGTTCTAGCCAAACCCCTTCTTTTGTGCAAATGTCTTTGGGCCCTTGACTCCGGACGGGTAATCTCTTGGATGCTGTCATCCATCCCATCTCTACTTACTTGGCCTCAATTCCCTAGATGAGGACACCTAATCTGCCACTGCCAACTAGGGTCCCTCTTTGAGATCTCTGTGGACTGTCTTGGGTCCGTTTCCAGGGGTGGGGGAGGAGCTAGGTGCTTTGAGGATCCTGTTAGCTTCCTGTCACTGAAGGGCACCTGAGGCAATCAGCTTATAGACAGAAGTTTTCCCTTTGATTCACACTCTTCGGAGGCTTCAACCATGGTCAGTTGCTCCTGACCTGTGTGACACATCACGGTGGGGGAGGAGGGACTGTGTGGCAGACCAGAACTGCTCATATCATGGCCGAAGGGCAGGAGAGAGGGAGAAAAGGATTCCACTAGCTCCTTCAAAAGCATTCCCCAATGACATGGAAACCTCTTCACAGTTTCTACCACCTCCTAATGTTGCCAGTCCTGGAATCAGGCCCCCTCCACACAGGCCTTTGGGAGACGCATAAAAGGCAGTTATAGCCATAGTCATGTTTGTTGTCTCTAGGAAAGTGGGTGTCTTAGTAAGGATTTATATGATGAAACACAATGACCAAAAAGCAAGTTGAGGAAGAAAGGGTTTATTTGCCTTGCACTTCCGTATTGCTGTTCATCACTGAAGGAAGTCAGGACAGGAACTCAGGGCAGGAACCTGGAGGCAGGAGCTGATGCAAAGGCCATGGTGGGAGGTTGCTTACTGGCTTGCTTCCCATGCCTTGCTCAGTCTGCTTTCTTATAGAACCCAGGACCACCAGGCCAGGGGTGTCCCTACCCACAATGGGCTAGGCATTCCCCCACCAATCACTAATTAAGAAAATGCCTTACGCTATATCTGGTGGAGACATCTTCTCCATTGAGGCTCCCTCCTTTCAGATGACTCTAGTTTGTGTGTCAAGTTGACATAAGATCAGTGGCTTTACCCCAGGTTGGTTACTGTTTACTGTCAACCTGACTGAATTTAGTCACTATGGGAACCCATCACTGGTTGTGTGTGTGAATGACGTGTTCCCAGGGAGGTCTGACCCATCCAAAATGTGGGTCTTCTTGCTGTATCATCCTGGAACAGAAAGCAGAAGGAAGGCCAGAGAGAGTAAGAGAGGTCCAGACTCGTTTTACCAAGGAACCCACTCCCAAGGTATCTGACTCATTGTCACCACATCACTCATCTGTGGATGGGGGCTCTGCCAGTCTCTTTCTCCAGCATTGCTGTTTTGGGGGCCTGTGAACTTTGCGGGACACATGTGGATTACAACATTCTCATGATGAAAGCTTGACATGAGGTATCTGTCAGGTCCCATGTCTCCATCCCTGGCATCTAGAGGAGCTCCTGTACTCCCTCCATCTTGGCCCTTCCCAACCTCTACACCATGAAAGTTCTCCCATGAGTTCTACCCCAAACACATCCTACTCATCTGCAAAGGTTCCTCCCAGATCCCCCCTTCTCCTCACACCCCTCTCCAAGGCCAGCTCTTAGACATCTTGGTGGTAGGATTTCCCTATCATTTATTAGTAAACTTGCTTGAATAGTGACTGTTGTGATTGCTTTAAACTGTATGGATTGCCCGTCCTAATGTAGTTGGCATGTTCCTCAGGCCTTCTAGCAATTATGCCAGGTGTAGACTGATGGAAAGGGTGAGTGATTTAAGGACTAGGTGGGAGGAGAAGTTGGGGGCTCTGGGCTAGCTTCCATCCCTGTGCCCAGGTGACTTTCAGTGGTGGCAAGGATCCATCTTGTGTGCCTGTTACCTGTGCTGTCCACATGTCTCAGTGCCAGGCTGGCCTCCTAGGGGGACTTCTCACCTGTACTGTCCATAGAGTTTCTCTTCCCTTCCAATCCAAACGAACTGTTAATCTTGACTTCATTCTGTTAGGAGCTCCTAATGGCAGGATGGCCACTTCATCCTGGCCCCCAGCGACTCCTCCAGTAAACAGTGTGTCTTAGATTGAAGACTATGTAGATATAGTGGGCCTGCTTACAGTCTTTAAGACAAGATCTTTCCAGCAGGTAACAATAGAATACAATTCTATAAGAAGAACTGTACTAACTGATGGCCAAGTCTGTTCTGTGGGCTCCCTCTTCTAACAGCACCCCAGGAGTGAAGGCTGCTGTCTTTTCTGTTCCCAGAGGCCAGATTGCTAACCACCGCACTATGAAATGTTCCGATATCACTTCCGTATTAAGACACCATCATGGCTGGGATAAATGAACACAATGGGAATGCTTAAAACAGACAAACTCAAAAATAGAAACAAAATAAGCAACTGGACAAACTTTTTGTCTCATTGTTCTGAGACATCTACAGGAGGTGTCTGCAGGGGTGCATACCTTCCAGGGTGCCAGGGGAGAGGGCATCCCTGGTCTTTTTGAGCTTCCTGCTGCCAGCTCTTTCTGGCTCCTGGGAGCATCTCCTCCTTCATGGCATGTCTTAGGATTGATGGTGCCCTGGCTTCCCTCATATAGGCTCTTTATGCCTACTGGAGGTCTACGAGATAACCCAGGAGATTCTTACCACCTGAAGGTCTTTAACAGGGTCATATCTCCCAAGTCCCTTTTACAACATAAGGTTGCATGCTCACTGTTTCTTGGGACTGGTATATTGGCATCTTTGGGTGGGGGTGTTGAAGCACCCTGAACATGCCTGATCTCATCATTAGGTGTGGTGGGGGGCAGTAGTCTGCTTCAATAATGAAGAAACCAAGAAGAGACACTGTCTCTAGCTCTTTGTAGCTGTTCAACCGAGTTAAAATGGTTCTTCAAAAGTGAGATGAATTGTCCCAACTGTTGATTAGAACAATCTTCCTGAAGATTTGAGAACAGTTCTCTGAGGTCACTGATTATTTCTCAGTTCTGGTGTCCTCTAATGGTGGTTTTCTGAAGAGCTTCTGACCACTGGGCTGTCATGGGGTGGCTGGTTGCCCCTTAGGAAAGCTCTGGGAGGCAGCATTTCCTACTATCACTGGAGGAAATCATGTCAGAGAGGAGTTTTGATCGGAAAGGATGGGATTAAGGATGCTTCCCATCACATAACACGCAGTTGGCACATGATAGTTTCATCCCTAGAAACCTCTAGGTTCCTCTGCCATCCCGCTGGCATCCGTAGCACATCCCCTGTGTACATCCGGGGTACATGCTAGAAGAACAGAGATGAAACTCTTGATGGGCCCAAGGGTAAGCATACAATCTCCTCAGCTGTCAGGAGGAGGGACCCAAACAGGGAACAGGGAGGACTCTGAATGGGTCGTTTCACCTCTGATGGGAACTTGTAGATGGAGGCATGATTGAGGAGCTTACAGGCGATCAAGATACCCCAGGGCATATAGGATGGAAAGGCGGGCTGTGTTGAGCTGGAAGCTGGTCAAGTGGAGAGAGCAGAGGAAGATGGTCAGCTGGGGAGGATCATGGGAAGATGGTTAGCTGGGGAGGATCATGGGAAGATGGTCAGCTGGGCGGGATCATGGGAAGATGGTCACCAGGGTGGGATCATGGGAAGAGGGTCAGCTGGGGAGGATCATGGGAAGATGGTCAGCTGGGGAGGATCATGGGAAGATGGTCAGCTGGGGAGGATCATGGGAAGATGGTCAGCTGGGGAGGATCATGGGAAGATGGTCAGCTGGGGAGGATCATGGGAAGATGGTCAGCTGGGCGGGATCATGGGAAGAGGGTCAGCTGGGGAGGATCATGGGAAGATGGTCAGCTGGGGAGGATCACGGGAAGATGGTCAGCTGGGGAGGATCATGGGAAGAGGGTCAGCTGGGCTGGATCATGGGAAGAGGGTCAGCTGGGCCAGATCATGGGAAGGTGAGATTTTCTCTCCTCAGAGGCAGCACAGCCCCTTTGCCCCACACTGCTCTATTTTCATCTGCTTCTGGGTTCTCCATCTCTTTCATCTGCCTCCCAAGTACTGGGATTACAGGCCTGTGCAACCATGCCTGCCCCTTGGGTCTTCATGAATAGACAATTTGAAATAAGACAGGATATATTTCCCACTGGGCATCTAAAGCACTGGGATGTGACTGAGCACGTAGCACTGAGGCAGGTCTGCACGACCAGTTTCTCCAGGTGCTCATGCTACAGCCTTGCATCTTGAGCTCATATCCTATCTGAGCAACGCTGCTGACAGGGCTCCAGGGTTACACGAGAGCGGTGTGGCTTCCCTTTGTCACGAGTCAGATGTGCTTCCCCAGTTCTGACCGCACCCCTTCGTTCTTATCCCAAGTAACTGCAGAATTGGAGCAAACCATTTAGCCTCTGAGTCTCCCTTTCTGAGTGACAGTAATAGCCTCCTCTCTGTCTGTTGTCAGGGTTAAAGGAGCCAGTGTCTGTAAAGCTCCCAGTCCAGAGAGCAGAGTGCAGTCGCCAACTGCCATTGCTGGGAAATTCTGCCCAAGGGAAGCTTTAATTACAGGCCCCTTCCCTCTCTCTCCATTCCAGGGTTTGCTTCCAAGAAAATTAACAAACCAGAGAGTTCTGCTACCTATCAGACTCCTGGCATTGGCAAAAACACTGGTCCTAGAAGCCGGGCCACTTGGGTAGGTGCCAGCTTGTTGCTTCATAGCTCCCAGGACAGTCCAATTGGTGACAATTATGCAAGAGGCTGGATTAAATATTTACCTTGCTCAGAGCCACCCCAGTGTGGCAGAGCAAGGAAGAAAACCTGAGAAGCAGGGTGGCTTTGGCACCCTCTGCTCCCAGCCTGGCAAAACAGATGTCTTGATGGGGTGTGTCCCTGCCGACTGGCTAGCCTGTTGCTTTAGAAAACAGAGCGCAGCAGTATTGATCTCCACTATTGATCTCCACTCAGACTCAGGGATGGAGTCACAAGTGTTAAATCCCTGGTCAAAACTGAGAAGTTTGAATAGTTCCCCCGTGAGTTTGCCATAACAGCATCTCTTTCACCATCTTTATTTGACAGACATGGACATCTACATCTCAGAGAAGGTGAGCAACAATACCTACACAAGCCAACACCAAGGCCACACAGCTAAAAGAATCAGTCCACGATTTGACTTTGGGTCTAGTAGGGTGGCATAAAGAATGTCCCAGATCCTATCTAAAGGCCCTTACAGAGGATAGGTCTCTAAAGTTTCCACAACAGCCTAGCTGTCCTGGCTTTATTTGATGAGGATGGGATGGCCCAATGCTTCCCATGACTTGCTTCCCCTGAACACTTCTCAGGGTGGTGCTGGACAGGGTCAGATGTCCAAAGTGCTAAACACGCATCTGGGGTGAGGGAGGGACTGGGCAACCAAGAACCCCTGCTTCCCGAGGAAATGGAGTCTGTACTGTTGGCAACTTTGTAGAGGGAGTTATTGATCCATCTCCCAAGCTATCCAGGGTGATCAGGTTAAAATCAGAAGCACACACATAGCAACACACACACACACACACACACACACACCACCAACACCAACACCAACACACACATACACAGCAACACACACATACACACAGCAACACACACACACACATACACATAGAGCAACAAACACAGAGCAACACACACATACACACACAACAACACACACAGAAGCACACATACATATACATATACAAACACATATAGGGCAACACACACACACATACACACACACACACACACACACACCATTTCAGTGCCTAGAAAGGCAGTAGGCACAGCCTGATAGCTGCTCCTGTAAAAAGATCACCTGGGGGTCCTTGCCACTCCAGGGGCCAGGATATCCAAATCTGTAAGCAAAATTTTCTAGACAATTCTAAAAGCCAGGGAACCCTGGGTGGCCACACATCTTAGGAGATAGAGCTAGGGGAAGGCTTTCATTTGGAACTCTTTCTAGGAGTTTAAGCTGCCACCAGTAGGCATTCTGGTCTTGCTAACTCTCAGAGGAGAGTTAGCATCCTTAAGACATGTGTTTACTGGGGTTTTGGAAACTGGAGATCTGGGGCTGTTTCGGCAACTCACTCTTTCCCCCCTAACATGGCTTTCTTGAATTTCTCATTGGGCCGTAGCAGCATTCTGAGATCCTTTGGAGGGTCTCAGGGCATGTTCTAGAAGACTAGTTTACAGTGAAGTTGATGGACGTCTTATTTGACTCAAGGTCACACTGCTGTGGAGGGGTTTTGGGGAGCCATGTTTCTGCCCACAGCAGCACGCTGTCTCCTGACCCTAGGGTCCCAGGGTGCTGTGAGAGGATGACCAGCAAGTGCTCAGAGCCGTTCTGTGGACCTGAAGGGTTAAGGGTCTCCGTGGAAGCCTGGATTCCAAGGGTAATTTGAGTCAGGATTCAGGGCTGTAGGCCTGGCTCTGGGGGGCTATGACCCTGGGCCTGACTTGCCTTCTTACAGAATCTTGTTGTGAATAGTGTCAAAGCTGGGACAATATAGGACAACAGGGTATATATATATTACCCCTCTCTCACACCTACACAGCAAAACACACACACACACACACACACACACACACCCATATACACATACATACACATACACCCATACACACACATACACATACACACATACAAGCATACACACACGCACACACATCTCAGAGGACAGTGTACTTGGGGTACTGTGAGTCTTTGAACATTTGTTACACGTTTTGGAAAGGACTCTAATCCTGATGAACAAATGCATAAGGCGGTGATTTAACAAACAAATGCCTGTTATACACAGAAGCCTCTTCCACCGCCATTGGACTCCTTATTGCTTCCTTATCTCCAGGGTTGCAACCACTATCACTGACTGATAGACAGCTCCATTAGAGCTCTTATGAAGAGCACTAATGACTTTGTAAATCTAGTGCTTGGTAAACATGGCAGAGGACGCGTTTCCCCAGGCTGGAAGCAGGCTGGAAGGGACTGGTGCCAGCCTGCCCAAGACAACACACTCAGCCTCTTGGACTGCTTTTCTGAATGCTGGGTCCCAGGGCTTTTCATGCCCAAATATCCCGAGAAGAGAGCCAAAGAGGAGACACAGGAAACAGAAAAGGCAGGAGCCAGGGAGAGGGAGGCATTACCACGGGAAAACAAACATCACCCGGAGTGGCATGCACACCTGTAACCCAGTACTTGGGAGGCTGAGGCGGGAGGATTGTGGGTCATCTGAGGCCAGCATGGACTCTGTGGACTACAGTGAGACTGTCTCAAAGCAGACAAACAAAAGCAAGTATAAACAAGCTAAAAACCAGTGAAAATTTTAATGATAAATGTGTATTTAAATCCACAAGGATGACCCCAACTAAGAGTCTAAGCAATAGTGGAGAGGGTACATTAACTGCCCTCCCCTGTAATCAGATTGATGACTACCTTAATTGCCATCATAGAGCTTAACCCAAGCCTAATCCTTACCCTAAACCTAACCCTTTTTCTTTTTTAGGTTTCCATGGTAATAAATATGCTGGAAAGTAAATAAGAAGGGACAGATATTCAGAAGGCAGGTGGGGCCTGGTACATGGCTTTTCAGGTGTGCCCCTACGATGCCTTTATCCACTGGGTCTTTGTCCTTCAAACTGGGTGTGGTGCACATCTGTAATCTCTCCTCGGGAGAGTTTAAGGCCCATCGGGGTCTTAGACTGTATCTAGCAAGGTGCTTTCTCAACCGACAGACACAGGCAAACAAACACTGTCATTTTTTAGAGGTTAGCCAGTATTTGCCCAGTCCCTTCTTCCTTGACAAGACCACAGCTTCCGTTCCACAAGTCCTCTGTGAGGCTGGCCACTCTTGCTTGGGGGCACGGCTACGGAACAGCCACTGACTGGCTCAACTGTCCCATTCATTCTCCCCAGCATACTGGGCTGGCTCCACTCACTCATGTAGTCATTCCTACAGACAGTACTGACAGCCGGCTGTGTCTTCATTTTGAGACTGAATCTTTGAGATCTAGGAATTGAGATTTTTATCTGATTGCATGTACATGAGTGTTTTACTTGCATGTATTTACGGTGCATCATGTGCATGCCTGGTGCTCTCAGAGGTCACAAGAGGGCACCCGTTTCTCTGGAGCTGGGGTTATGGATGATTGAGCCACGATGTGGGTGCTGGGAACTGAACCCGGGTCCTCTGTAAGAGCAGTCAGTGCTCTTAACTGCTGAGCCACCTCTCCAGCCCCAAGAATTGAGAGCTTTGAAAAGTGTCTTAATATCTGAAACAACAGCTCACACATGCTGCTTGGGGGGATACTAGAGTGTCGAGTCACGCTGCTGTGACTTTCTCCTGTTTACGGATACATGTTTGAATGCATCTGCCAGATTAGGAAAACCACATTGCTTGCTTTTGACTGTGTTAACCTAGATTTCTGTCACTGTGATCAAACACTGGAGAAAATCAACTCAGAGGAAGGAAGGTTGATTTGACTCACGGTCTCCATGGCTTTAGCTCATGGCTGGTCCAGTCACTTTGGGATTTGAGGTGAGGCAGAACAGAAGTGAGAGAATCTTGGAGGAGGCTGCTCACCGTAGCAGGAAGGAAAGGAGAGAGGGTGGGGGGACTCTGTGGCCTCAGTATCCCTGTCTAGGATACACTGCCAGTGACTTAGCTTCTTCCCACTAGGCTCTGTTTTCTGAAGATCTCACATCCCCCGACAGGTCCAATGCTGGCAGCCACGCCTTTTACATAAGAGCATGTGTGAGTCATTTAAGATCCAAACTGTCACAGGACTACTAAAACCTCCTGATGCATCAAATTTAAATGTGTGAACCTCTTCCCCCAGCCAGCTACCTAAGTCTTCAGAGGGAAATTAGAAGATATGTCTTGCCTTTTGGAAATCATAAAATGAGGACTTTGTGTATCAGACGCAAAATCAAGATGTGCAGGAGATGTTACTGCTTGGAACTGTCTAAATGAACTGCAACTCTTAGGAGAGGCATTGTGGAAAATGTCACCACTTGGGAAGTCTAGCAGAAATTTTGAGAATTTTCCTGGGAAGGTGACCTAAGGCCACAGGAAGAAGGTCTCTGCTGCCTGCTTCATTCTGTGCATGCTCAGTTCTGCTCTGTTCCAGAAAGGACTTGAGGTAGCTTACCGGGGGGAGGGGAAGCCGAAGTTTAATGTACACTAAAAAGGATGGAGGGAGAGAAAAAGAAGAGGCCCGTGTCGCACAGCACGGGGCAGGGAGGAGACCCACGTGCAGGCTCAGACACTCCCTTCCCGCGCGCTGGCAGCCCTGGGGGGTCACCGGAGCAAGGGAAACAGACGATTGTGTGGCATAAAAGCGGATCAGTTACTCAGGAGAACGGTATTTCTGGAGCTCAGGAAAGACAGGCCTTTCTACTGCAGCACCCCTTCTTTCTTCTCTGTCGGTGTTGGGGATGTCACACCCAGGGCCGTATCCTTGTTAGATGACCCCTACCTACCACAGAGCATCACCCCGGCCCTTCACACCGTGCCTGCCAAACCTCCAACCCTTAGCCTTAGACTCTCCAATCTTGGTAAACTCGAGACCCATCCCAAGACCACAGGATGGGACCGGGTGGGCTCCTCTGTATTCAGGGGTTTCTGCCTCTACTCAGATGTTGCTGTGGAAGCGTCCTCATGCTAGAGGATAAACGAACCTGAAACTTTTGGTGGGAGCCAGGAGCTTTCCCTACCTGGAGGGCCTTAGGGAGCAGCCTGCGCATAAAAGGGTAAGGCTCCATCAAATAGTGCTCCAGTGAAGTGCTCCTGGGTTGGCAGGGCGGATGCGCCATCTAGTGGTCACTCACAGGATATCCACGAGCTTTGCTCCTGCGACTCTAATGACCTGGGGCATGCCCAGTATTTGGCCAAAGGTTAATTAAGAGGTGTGGGGCGGAGCGGGGTGGGGGGCATCTCTGGTGTCCTATGTCCATCCTGGCTAAGCGTTCTGTGAGGGTGGTTGTAAGGAGCTGCTTGAATGGGCCGTCAATTTAGGCAAGGAACTCAGCTAACTGGGAGTTGACAAGCTGCCACCTGGTATCCTCAAGATCTCAGAGTTCCATCTGTCTACACAAAGAGCCTTGCGCTGCCTCTTCCTGTCTGGCTCCCCCTGATGCTGCCGTGCCCACAGTCCACTTGTGCCCTGCAGGACCCTGTAATTGTCCCCTCCCTATAAGACCAGCCCAAGTGGGTAAGGGCGCCTTTTCTGAGCTGCGGGTGAGAGTTTCAGCTTGGTGGAGACTGGACCCTGTAGAGTTTAGCTCTCCCGGGCAGGCCAGATGGGGGACACCCACCAGCAGAGGTGGATGGTGGCTGCCTAGGCCTTGATATGGGTGCAGAAATCAGCGAGGAGACAGTGAGCTGGTTGCTAGCTTCTAGATGTGGCTTCTCAGCCTGAGCCTCAGCGGTCACTCCGGGTCTGATACCCCAAATATCCTCAGAGGAGGGTGAGGCCTTAGGGCTCGGGACGTCTGCTCATTACTGCGTTCTCTGATGCCCGTGCTTCTGAATGTCCAGCTTGCCGGTCTAGCTCCCACCCCTGTCCTCCAGGGGAGTTACTCAGCCGTATGCCCCTCAGAGATCTCAATGTGACAGAGTTGACAGCTAGTACCAGCCAGCCAGTGCCCAAGGCAGGCTGGAATCCAGAGCGCCTTCCAAGGTGTGGCAGCGGGGAGTCTTTCCAGGGTCTGTGCATGGGTCATCACAGAGTGTGGCCTGGTGGTTGCCACGACAGCCTTTGTGTCAGGTTAGACCCTCTGACTGGATTGAGGCAAGGAGGATGGGACCCTCAGGTGTGGGATGGGAGAGGTAGATGATGGGATAGCAATAGAGTTTTGAGAATTTTGGGGGCGTCCCCTCTACTTTCTACTTCAGATCCCACCCCCTGGCCCAGTCTCTCATGAATTCACAGACTGCTCAAGAAAACCCAATCTGTGCTAGAAGGTGCTGTTGTGTGCAGGCTTCCTGCCCAGACCCGCGTGGCTGTGGCATATGAACACTTCAGAGGATGGAGTGATTCTGCCTTGGTCATCGCGGTAGCATCAGTAGTAGGGGTGGTGTCCGTCACCCATCTGGCAAAAACTAGTAGGCACCATGCTGCCTGGAGACGGGTACAGTTCGTACAGGCACTCTGGCCCCTCTATGGGGAGTGGGTTTGAACACGGACATCGCCTTACCATGTCCAGTGGGGAGAAAGTGGACAGCCACTAGGACTGGGATCTCTCTTCTGTGGAAATGTTCCCCAGCTTTTGAAACAATCTGAATTGGTTTACAAGGGTTAGATATGCAGAGACGAGGGCTGGCAAAACTCTGTTATGCAGAAAAGAGAAGCAAGATGAAGAGCTTGTGGTGACATTCCCCAACGCTCATGTGTGCAGAGTGACTTAACCCACAGACAACTCCACACTCTAGATCTTATGTTTATTCTCACTTTATATGCAAAGGAAATGATGCACAGAAATGTTTAGCAACCGTCCAAAGTCACACAGCAACAAGGAGGCAGAACAGCACGAAGACCTGTGCTCTCTATTGGGTACTGGGATGGCGCTCTATGCTTGGAAGTGGCCAAGAGCTTGTCCGAGAGTTCCGGGTTCATCCCCAGAGTCTCCTCCTTCTAACTGCGACATCTCAGGTGGGTTTCAGTTCCTTTAGTTGAGTGTGAACGGGGTCACTGTACCTTACTAGGACACAGAGGGGTTTACACAAGCTGATGATGTCACAGCTTTCCTCTGGCATGCAGAAAAGCAACACCCCCACACATAAACACACACAGACTTTATGTGGCTTCTTTAAAGGAACTTCTGCTGCCCAGGGCCAGCGGCTTAACGAGTGATGCATGCGACTAAATCAGAAGAGATTTCACTTCTCCAGGCCACTCAAGCCTGTGTCCAACTTGTGGCGCCGTGGAAAACCGTAAGAGTTTTTTGCTTGCTGCTTCCCTGCCAGCTCAGCCCAAATCCTTCTAGTGCAGCAGGCAGGCTGACCCTGCTCTCTTTGTGGAGGGTGAGGGGCGGGGTTGTAGCTGGCAGCCTGCTGGGCCTGCGCAGTCCTGCCAGGGTCTGACTGTAAGCTCTTGATACCAGAAGCAGTGGAGCTGGCAGGGAAAGGCTGAAGCCATCCTGTCAAGTCGAGTCCCAGGCCTCTGGAGAACTGTGGAGAGCAGGAGGCAGGCCTTTGAGGATGAGCAGCAGGCCGGGTACCACTCACCACTTGCTTTAGTCAGCTGACCAGGGATGCTCAGCCGAGTAAGATGAGGGAAGCCTGGCTTTGTAAACGGATGTGCTTCGAGTAGGCTAAAGCGTCAGATTAACACACATTTAGTCAACACAAAACTTTCTACCGCCATTCTTTGCGGCAAGCAACACATACTTGTATTCAGAGATAGTGAAGGGCAGACCCAGAGCATCCCAGTTCTGAAGACAGGGAAGGGGCGAAGGATCGTGGGTGGGAGTGGGGCCTGCGTGGGTGCACGCACGGTTGTCTTAGAACAAGACTTGGGAAATGAAAAATACAAGGTACCTTCGCTTCTAGCAGAATGCTCACGGGCCTTTCCTGGGGCTTTGCTTTTCCAAACCGAGTTTTCCCTTCACCTTTCTGAAGTCATTAGGTGTCTTGGTCTCATGGGGTGTTTTCCAGTGAGCTCTGCTGCCCCCTGCCTGTGCTGAGCATGGGGGTGGAGTTGACCAAGGGCCTTCCATGTCCCAGGCCAGGGCCTCACAGCTGAGCTAGGCTCAGCTCAGGTCTCGTGCTGAAAACCTTGATGAGTTTATACCTCATCGGGAGCCCTGAGCCACAGCTAAGTTCTGAGGACAGCTTGGCATTGGTGGCTTCCCCTCCTTGTTGGTGGGATCAGAGCTTGCATCACTTAAGATCTCACATGGAAGCATGTCTTTACACTCACAAGGCTAAATTTTCCTCAACAGAAATTTAAAAATGACATTTTTCTTAGCAAGCACTATTGACAATGCAGCAAGGAAGTAGAATAACAAATAAGCAATCACTAAAGGTAATGCTTTAAACCTTCATTCTTGTGTGTGTGTGTGTGTGGTATATGTGTATGCATATATATGTTTGTGGTGTGTGTGTGGTGTGCGGTGTATGTATGTTATGTATATATATATGTGTGTGTGTGTGGTGTGTATGTATGTGTGTGGTGTGTATGTATGTATGGTGTGTGGTGTATGTATGTTATGTATATATATGTTTGTGTGTGTGTGGTGTGTATGTATATATATGTTTGTGGTGTGTGTGTGTGGTGTATGTATGTTATGTATATATATGTTTGTATGTGTGGTGTGTGTGGTGTATGTGTATATATATGTTTGTGGTGTGTGTGGTGTGTATGTATGTATGGTGTGTGGTGTGTGTATGTGTGTATGTGTGATGTATGTATATATATGTTTGTATGTGTGGTGTGTGTGGTGTGTGGTGTGTATTTATGTGTGTGGTGTGTGTATGTGTGGTGTGTGCATGTGTGATGTATGTATATATATGTTTGTATGTGTGGTGTGTGTGTGTGGTGTGTGTGGTGTGTATGTATGTATGGTGTGTGGTGTGTGTATGTGTGTATGTGTGATGTATGTATATATATGTTTGTATGTGTGGTGTGTGTGGTGTGTGGTGTGTATTTATGTGTGTGGTGTGTGTATGTGTGGTGTGTGCATGTGTGATGTATGTATATATATGTTTGTATGTGTGGTGTGTGTGTGTGGTGTGTGTGGTGTGTATGTGTGGTGTGTGTATGTGTGGTGTGTGTGGTGTGTGTATGTGTGGTGTGTGTGTATGTGTGGTGTGTGGTGTGTGGTGTGTGTGTATGTGTGGTATGTGTGTGTGGTGTGTGTGTGTGTGTGTGTGTGGTGTGTGTGTGTGGTGTGTGTGTGTATGTGTGGTATGTGTGTGTATGTGTGGTGTGTGTGTGTATGTGTGGTATGTGTGTGTATGTGTGGTGTGTGTATGTGTGGTATGCGTGTGCATGTGTGGTGTGTGTGTGTATGTGTGGTATGTGTGTGTGGTGTGTGTGTATGTGTGGTGTGTGTGTGTGTGGTGTGTGTGTGTGGTGTGTGTGTATGTGTGGTGTGTGTATGTGTGGTATGTGTGTGTGTGTGTGTGTATGTGTGTGTGTGTGTGTGTGTGTGTGTGTGTGTGTGTGTGTATGTGTGGTGTGTGTATGTGTGTGTGTGTGTGTGTGTGTGTGTATGTGTGGTGTGTGTGTGTATGTGTGGTGTGTGTGTATGTGTGTGTGTGTGTGTGTGTGTGTGTGTGTGTGTATGTGTGTGTGTGTGTGTGTGTGTGTGTGTGTATGTGTGGTGTGTGTGTGTGTGTGGTGTGTGTGTGTATGTGTGGTATGTGTGTGTGGTGTGTGTGTATGTGTGGTGTGTGTGTGTGTGTGGTGTGTGTGTGTATGTGTGGTGTGTGTGTATGTGTGGTGTGTGTGTGTGTGGTGTGTATGTGTGGTGTGTGTGTATGTGTGGTGTGTGTGGTGTGTGTGTATGTGTGGTGTGTGTGTGTATGTGTGGTGTGTGTGTATGTGTGGTGTGTGTGTGTGTGGTGTGTGTGTATGTGTGGTGTGTGTGTGTGTGGTGTGTGTGTGTATGTGTGGTATGTGTGTGTGGTGTGTGTGTATGTGTGGTGTGTGTGTGTGTGTGGTGTGTGTGTATGTGTGGTGTGTGTGTGTGTGTATGTGTGGTGTGTGTATGTGTGGTATGTGTGTGTATGTGTGGTGTATGTGTGGTGTGTGTGTGTGTGTGGTGTGTGTGTGTGGTGCTCTTAACTGCCAGGCCATCTCTCCAGCCCTCCATCTTGCTTTTGGAGGCAGGGTCACTCACCTGGAGCTCACTAGTTGTGCTAAACTGGCTGGGCAGTGATCCTAGCTGCTTTTGTTGTCTCCACTACCCCAAGCTACAGCTAAAGGCTTGCCATTGTGTCTGGCTTTTTACATGGATTCTGGGGTATGAACTCAGCAAGTACTTTACCTGCGAAGCCGTCTCCCTAGCCTCTAATTGTTTTTCCTTGTGCTTATTATTATTTGATGCCGGCACCTGTCATGAGGTTAGATCAGATAAACACCAAAACAAACCAAAAAAACCATATAGACAATGTTCCTGCTTTTGATTTCAGGACAAGGATGCTTTGATGAGACAGTGGCTTTCAGAGATAAGGTAGGAAGGGGCTGGCTGGAGTGGGGTGACACAGGAGCTGAGTTGTGACTGACAGGTCAGAACTGGTCACATAATTGAAGGTTAGCAAGTGGGCTGGGTAACCACATAGCAGGTGTAAAGGCCCTGAGGTAGGAAATCACTCAGTGAGCCCAAGGAGCAGGAAATGGTCTCAGAGAGGTTAGCAGGGGCCAACTCACAGGGCTCTGCGTGCTAGGGGGAGGGCAAGAGGGGACTCATGGGTGATGTCTGGGGACTCTGTTGCAGGTTTGTAAGGAAGGGAAAGAAATATTGACTCATGTTTTACCGGATCCTTATTGTCAAAGACTTGACGCAAAAATATAAATTCAGGCAAAGACAGAAGACAGGAGGAGGTAAAGGGGAATAGTTGGGAACAAGTGATCTGACGGGAGAATGGGGGGAGGGGTGTGTTAGGGAAGGGGAGGAGATCAATACAGAAGGAGGGGTGAGTAAAATAACAGTAAGGATTGTTGAGGACTATTAGTTTAAGGTGTGTTGCATTTGCTTATGCTGTGGAATATTTGTTTAATGATGCAAAGATGTGCTGCATTTGTTTAGCTCTGTGAGCTGTGCTGCTTTGTGTGTCTAAAACACCTGAGTGGTCTAATAAAGAGCTGAAGGGTCAGTAGTGAGTCAGGAGAAAGCATAGGCAGGGATGGCAGGCAGAGAGAATAAATAGGAGGAGAAAGCTAAGCTCGAGAGGGGCGAGGAGCTAGAGAAGGAGAAGGAAAGGAGGATGCCAGGGGCCAGCGTCCCAACCACACAGCCAGCCATGGAGTAAGAAGGAAAGAAGGCTATAGAATAAAGAAAGGTAAGAAGCCCAGAGACAAAACATACTCAAAGAGAAACAAGATGAATTAAGTTGGAAACGCTGGCTAGAAACAAGCCAAGCAAAGGCTGAGATTAATAATTATGTAAGAATAATTCTCTGTGTATGTCTGAAAAAGCCACATTCATGGTTTCTTAATTTTTTTCTTCTAGTCAGGACTGTCATCTGATCAACTGTTTTGAGTGAGTTGGCAACTGGAGAGAGTGAATTAATCACGTTTTTATTTTTGGATCTTTTACATCATGGGCATTGAAGTCAGAAGTGTCACATGATGGGCGGACCTTTGAGTCACCCCCTCAGTGGAGGACTGAGCAATCTAGAACATTCATGCTGCCCTTTGAGTCAGTGAGAATTAAGCCTTCATTGGAGGTTTTTTGTTTTTTGGTCTTGTTTGTTTGTCCTAGCAATTGGACCTTGGCAATTGCTGGCTCTAAGCAGACAGAAGCCTTTTGGGTAACATGGGACCTAAATGACAAATTATCTAGTGGTTTGAAGCCTGACAAGATCCAGTCTGATGTGAGAACAGGAAGGGAGAAGTAAAGGTTGGACAGAGTCTGGCCATTTGAGATGAGCTAGTGACAGGAAGACACGCAGCGAGGAAGAGGAGTGAATAGCCTTGACCATGCACATGCCAACAACCCCTGAGACCAGGCTCAGCGAACCTACAGAGGGAACTCAGAAGAGAGAAAGTAAACTCCAACATGGTGGCACGCATCTGTGATCCAAGCATCTGAGACCCCAGGAGGCTGAGGCAGGAGATCAAGAGTTTGACAGGCAGTTGGGACTATATACAGAGACCTTGGAGAGAGGGAGGAAGGGAGAGAGATCACATAGGAAAGCAGCCAGCCAGTAGCTCTAGCCTCTAGCTCAGGCTGAAAGGGCTGATCCACGCATGAGCTTTTCACCAAGCCTCAAACTGCTGCCTCTCCTCAGTGTGACTGGAGAATGAATGCTTTGCTTTTCCAATCTTCAACTTGAAGTTTAAGCCCCAATATCAGTCTCTGGGTCTTTTATTAATTAATGTTACACATTAGGCCCTGTTTCCTGAAGGGCCTAGTTCCATTGCCTCAGTCATGTCATAGCCTGGCAAACAACTCTTTAACTCACAGGCTTGTGGAGGGATGTTTAAAACCCAGGGAATGGCGGCAAGGGCCTATGAAGGAGTTTACAAATCAAAGGACTCTGCTTTGACAGGCAACAGGGCAAAGAGTCTTCTCCCAGGGCCCAGGGGAAGAAAAGGGTTGACCTAGAGCCACGTGGAGCAGAGCTCAAGTTTGGAGAACAGGGGAAGGCAGAGAAGGGAGCATCCAGCCTTCTGGGCAGAGGGGACAACCTGTGCAAAGGCCCTGTGGCTGCTTGCTCGTGCTTGAGTGAGAGAAGGAAGCCAGGAAAAGTAGGGTGACATCAGGCAGAGAGAAAGAGGCTGCATCATGAACTGCCAACTTGCCTCAAAGCAGAGTCACCTAGGAATGTTCTAGGTCAGGTTGGCCTGCGAGCATGTCTGGGAGGGACTGTTTTGATGACCGTAATTGATGTGGGGATATCCAGCCCACTGTTGGTGGCACAGGCTAGGCGCTAAGAAATGCAGTCACTCACTCTCTATTCTTGCCTGGGGATGGAACCAGCTGCCCCAGGCTCCGACTTTCCTTCAGAGACAGACTGTAGCCTAGAATTTTTCCCAGGGTATTTTATCAGAGCAACAGGAATTAACCTAGAACCCTGCTTCCTGCCCTGTTTTAAATGACTCGCCTCTACCTTCCACACTGGGGAAGTTGTGTGGCTCGCTGTTTCTAGACTTGTCCCAGGTGGGTGACATCTTGAAACTGACAAAGCCCGGAAAAGAGGGCACCACCCTTCACCCATTTTCTCCAACACCCTCTGAGGACACTGGGCTCCTACAGGATGGAGCTTCCTGATACTGCAGGCAGCCAGCGTGTTCCCAAGGGTCCACGCCAGAAGCTTGCCTCCAGGAACAGTGTCGTCTTGTGATGTTGGGAGTGGAGGGGGAGCAGCCCAGGTCCTGAGCAGGGAACAGACTCCATGGAATCTGCCCCGTGCACAGTGCCTGGTGACAGAGGGGTCCCAGCGTGCCCAGATTCTGACATACCAGCTGCAGAAGTTGTGCCTTGGTACCCGCTCCCATCCGTCCTAAGCCACATCCCATATGGCAGGCCACCGCAGCCAGGCCACACCAGCCACTAGGCAGGTGCAGGGGCCACAATTCCCAGGCGTTTTTCTGAAGACACACCATCGCTTCCTTCCTATCAGATCAACCTCCCAGACTGAGAACTGACAAAAGTTGTTCTTGCATCGGACTGCATGCTAGACCACAGAAATACAGTTAAGGTATCATCGCCTGGAGCAGTGGTTCTCAACCTGTGGGTCTCGACCCCTTTGGCAAACCTCTATCTCCAAACATATTTACATTACAATTCATAACATAGTTATGGAGTAGCAAAGAAAATAATTTTACAGTTGGGGGCAGGAGTCACCACAACATGAGGAACTGTATTAAAGGGTTTCAGTGTTAGGAAGGTTGAGAACCACTGGCCCGGTGGGTCAGTACTTGGGTCAACCTGAGTCGCCCAGCGTCTATCTTCAGAGGAAGAACTGTGAAGGCAAGTCTCAGGTCTAAGGGGGAGGGTCTCACTTCAGTCCTGTCAGTCTTGGAGGTGTGGCTGCCAGCGGCCACATGAGATGACTGTAGCTTTAATATACAATCCAGATGCTTGAATATGAGTACCTTGCCCATAATCAAAGCATGGCTTGAGGTAGGAATTTAATGCGAGGATCCTAGCCGGGGCTGGCAAGCCATATATGTGCTAATGTGGCAATTTCAACCTTGGACTTAAGGTCAAGATTGATTTAGTGAAAAATATTATTCTGCAATGTAATAGATGCCTTCTGAATTGGATTGTGGGGGATTCTGGAGGATGGGTGAGTGTGGGGTGTAGACGACCCACGTAGCTGAAGTAACAACTGCTTTAAGGCAGGGTGCAACGACACATAATATTTTTCTCTTATACATAGGAAAAATGCTTTGCTGGTAGGGCAGCATATTTTGGCAATTTTGAGAAATAACAAGTTTTTATTTTAACTCTTCTTATTATAGAAAAGTCAAATATTCCCTAACTTACCTGAAGCTCAACTTATAACTGACCTATTTTTGACTTCATGATGCTGTGCAAATAATGCATGCCAGTGGGAACCATGCTTGGAAGCTGGAACTCAGCTCCTTCCCTGCCATCAGGGCAGATCTAACCCTCTCCGGCAGCACCTGTGGGTCCCAGTTCACCCACCGACCACAAGGAGACACACCAAGCCCCCCGCAGTGCAGACCTGGGATGTGGGGCAGACCGGATGAATTCAGCACATTTTCAATTTGACTTAAGGTAGTTTTATCGGGGCCATCGTGAGTCACGGAGCAGTTCCACTGAGTTAGGGGGAGAGCTGCTAAGGTTGTCAGCCCCCTTGGCGGGGAGCCAGAGAGTAAGTTTAGGTTCTCAAGCCACATGCCTCTGTCTCCGTGATTCAGCACTGCTGTTCCAGCGTAGACACAGCTCCAGACAGGACCAGCATGAACAAACAGGAATGCATTCCAAAAGCACGCTGCCACTGGAGTTCCTCGTGATCTTTACATGCTAGCTAGCAACATTGTTGTTAAGGCTATTGTTGGTTGTCAACTTGACTACATTTGGAATGAACTAAACCCCAAGTGGCTGGGCAAACCTGTGAGGATTCTTTTTTCTTTTTGTTGTTGTGTTTTTTGAGACAGGGTTTCTCTGTGGCTTTGGAGCCTGTCCTGGTACTCGCTCTGTAGACCAGGCTGGCCTCGAACTCAGAGAGATCCTCCTGCCTCTGTCTCCTGAGTGCTGGGACTAAAGGTGTGCACCACCACCGCCTGACCAGATATTTTTTTCTTAATTAAATCATTTGAGGTGGGAAGCCACACTTTTCATCCAAGTCTTCTGAGGTGGGAGGAGTCGTCTTTAATCTGGGCCACACCTTCTGGCGGCAGCCCAGAGGACATGGAGGAAGGATGCTTGCTCCGTTTGCCTGCTTGCACTCACTCTCACTAGCTGGTCCATTCCTTACCAGCATCAAAGCCCGCTTCCTCAGGATTCCAGTGTATACTGAAGACCAGATGAGACATCCACTCTCATGGTCTGAACAACTACTGGATTCATGGACCTTCTGTTGGTAGACAGCCATTATTGGACTAGCTGGACCACGGTCTGTAAGCCACACAAATAAATCCTCTTTCTTCTTTTTTTTTGTTTTTTGTTTTTTGTTTTTCGAGACAGGGTTTCTCTGTATTGTTTTGGAGGCTGTCGGTCCAGCCTGGCCTCCAACTCACAGAGATCCGCCTGCCTCTGTCTCCTGAGTGCTGGGATTAAAGGCATGCGCCACCACCGCCTGGCTTCTCTTTCTATGTATGTATAGAGTCTCTCTATAAGTACTCTTCCTCTAGAGAAACCTGACTAGTATAATAATTATTATAAATCATTTTTAAGGGACGGGAGAGGTGGCTTAGCAGTTAGAACATTTGCATTTGATGCTTGTGGAGAGGACCTGGGTTTAGGACCCACATAGAGGCTCACAACCATCTGTGACTACAGTGCCAGGGGATCTGATGCCACCTTCTAGCTGGTGTGGGCAGTGCATGTATGTGGTGCACATGTATACATGCAGGCAAAATGTTCATACATGTAAAACAAATAAATCTGAAACTTTTTTCTTTAAGTCCCTGGTATGGTTCTAACTTGGGTGACTTACATCACCTAGAAGATATGCTGTAAAACTGATTTGTTTCATTTGGGCTTTGGTTTCTTCCCCCCAAAGAGAGGGTTTCTCTGTGTAGCCTTGGCTGTCCTGGAACTCATGCTTTGTAGACCAGGCTGACATTGAACTAAGAGATCTATCTGAAAGATGTGCCATTACTACCATGACAAGTTGTTTTTTCTTTATTTTATTTAATCTTTGAAAATTGTTAACATTTGACTCTTTCATAATTTTGGTCACTTTGGGCTGGATCCTTGGAAGTGGCATTGGTGTTTTGAAGGGTAGACACATGGGTGACTTTGCTTGTTGCTGCTAAATCCCCCTCAATCGGTGTCATGACATTGTCATGGGTGTAGGCTCAGGCATTTGAACACTGGTCCTCAGATGACAGCACAGTTTGGGGAGGTGGTTTGGCCTTGGTGGAGGAAGCACACTGGCCTCTGAGAGCTCATAGCCTCACCCTACTTCTAGTTTGCCATCTGCTTGTGTTCAAGGTTGAAGATGTGCACGCTGAGCTTTCTGCTCCTGTCCCCTGCCAGCTGTATGCTACCACACAGTTCCACCATGTGCTAGGCCCATGCTGACGTCCAGAGGACCCTTGGATAAGTCACAGTGTCCTGCCTTGGGTATCTCCAGTGTGGCTCGCCACTTTCTGGCCTTGGTTTTGTTTTTCCAGGTGCATTTGTCTTTCTCACAGCCTGAGGTCGAGAGCTGGTCCTGGCAGATGCCCTCGAGTTTCTTTTTTCACAACTGGCCCTTGGTCATAGGCATACGACAGTAAAGCTGTTCATGTGGTCCTGTGTGAACCACTGCAGACCTGTAGGTCAGGGTGAGGCCCTTCAATGCGTGGACACTGACTGTGACATGTAGGTAGTAGAGGGGGCTGTGGGTGCGGGTATGTAGCAGGAAAAATAAAAGACCCAGAGACAGATATTGGGATTCAAGCTTCAAGCTGAAGATCAGAGAAGCAGAGCAGCCAGTCAGTAGCTCTTACCTCTACCCAGCTGAAATGGCAGTCCTGTCTCCATGAATCCTCAGAGGCAAAAGCTCTCAGTTCCTGTCTCCTCCTCCTTTTATCCTGTCTCTGCCCAGGCATATCACTTCTGTCTCCACCTCCCTAATACTGGGATTAAAGGCGTGTGTCCCGGGTGCTGAGATCACCTTTTGTGTGAGCCTTTTCTTTTAGGACTGGATCAATTTTGTGTAGTCAGTGTGACCTTGAACTAACAGAGATCTGTCTACCTCTTGATCCTGAGTCCTGGGATTAAAGGTGTGTACCACCACTACCTAGCTTCTATAACTAACTAGTGTGGCTAGCTTTGCATCCTGAACCCTCAGTCAAGCTTTATTAAATCATAAATAATATGTCACCACATGGGAAGATATAGAGGGGAGGTTTAAAGAGGAAGAGGAGTCAAGGGGTTTCCTGGAAGAAGTGACCACTAAACCAGCCTTGGGAGTAAAATGTGGACGCATCCAGAAGGTCATCGGAAAAGGGACTCCTGAGAAAAACTGGTCCAAGCATCTAACGGCAAAATAGTTTACCTGGGGCATGAAGAAATTGAGTTTCTGGGGGCATTAGGCTCCACTAATTATAATCAAAACTTCAGAAAACCTACTTCTAAAGTAGGGTCTGTGGGGGGTACCTATTTAGAAAAGTAAATCCCTGTCACACTGGGTCCCTTCTACCAGAACACTTGGGCATTAGGTAAGACATGTCCCCCCTAAACTTTCCTTCTCCCAGTGGGTCCCTCTGGGTCAGCATTGTGAATGTTATTTTGCCAGTTAAAGGCAACCTAGACAAACACAGACTATGAAAATATCAAAAGGTGATTTGATTATAAAAACATTAAATTTGGGGCCTGCCTCCTGGAAGTCAGAGGAAGGAAGAAATAGCTTCTAAGTGTGTTGGAGAATCTGAATTTGCATTTGTTGGCTATAACAAAATGTCAGCTGGTAAGCTAATGGGCTGATAATCACTATTCTTCTCTGTCAACAGGTACTTAGGGTGCTGGGGGGGGATGGAACTCCAGATCTCCCCTCGGAGATCAAATATACCCCGGATTTGCCTGAAAGGGGTCAGAAAAATTAAGTGAGATAAATGAGCAGAGAGGTTTGAGCGAATGTCTTTGATTTGTGCAGGAGAACCATAAAAATAAAATCTCTGGGGCCATTTCATCTTACATCAGAAACCAAGCTTGCCTCCCACTCTACAGGGTCAGCATGGTGTCTCTCTCAAACGTTCAAGAAAGGGGGCAGAGGCCTGGGCACATGAAAGCATACTTGGCTGAGCCTGTGATAAATGGTTTTCAGAACGTTGGAACCTGGTGCTATGGGTGTGCCCTAACAAAGCCTTTCCCCTCACGTGTCCCATCTGTAGGACAATAGTCCCAGCTTGAGCGGTTACAGTGAGGATGGCTTGCACAGAACAAGTGAGTTTGGATATGACATTGTGAGCTTGATTGGAGCTCTGTGACTTCTGTCGCTCCCACATTCCAGAAGCCCAAGACTTGTTTTTTTTTTTTTTTCTTTCCTCCTTGGGCTAGCTGGTCCACGTGGGTGACACCGATGACAACGATGAATTCCACATTTGTATTCACAGCCCGTGCTCCTCTCTGCGTGTTCCAAAGGCCTGCTCAGCATCATCACTTGAATATGTCACTGACCCCCTCTGGTCCCCTGATTTTGCTTCTAGTGAAAGGCCCTACCTTCAACAACTTAACTCAAGCCAAAAATGTTAGGTCCCCATGCCACACCGTCTCTTTGTCATAAAGCTCCTTACCTGTTTTTGTTTGTTTGTTTCTGACGTCACCTTTGCATCATCCTCTTATTCCCAACAGCCCCCCCCCCCCCGTCCCAATATCACGCCCTCTCACAATAAACTGGCTTCCTCGTTTTTCTCCTCCATCCCAGTCTCACACCAACCCTCTCGTACTACATTATTTTCCTCACTTTTCTGCCCTCCTCTCGATCTCGCACCGCACCCTGTCTCACTGAGTTAGCTTCCTCTGCATTCTGACCTCGAGCCCAGCCTGGCTTGTGATGGTTCCTCATTGATGCCATCATCCCGTTCCCATTTGCGTCTCACGAACTAGTCTGGACCATCACATGGTCAGAGACTGTTGTGTGGAACGCACAGCACAGTGCATACTGGTGGGTGAACAAATCACTGGCTCACCTATGGAAAAAGTCTTTAGTGTTTCCACAGGTTCACAGGATGACTCAGAACAGGAAGCTCTGGGAACCAAAAGGAGAGTGTTTGACATCCCAGAGCATTCTGAGAACACCCCAAATCTTCAAGGCACAGAGAGCAGGAAGTTGAGGTCTGGGATGAGTGTCATTGGTTCGGTGCCTAGATCTCGGTGTCTTTTCCTTCAGGATCACGACTGATGTAGCAGGACTATGAGTATCATCAGCCGTGGTGTGTTTCTGCCTTAGCTCAGATGCTGAAGTGACTCCTACAACTGTCATCAAAACGTGTTCCCAATCGGCAGTGGCATCCTGGCAATGCTGAGATGGAGTCTTCAGGATGGCTTTCTGAAGCCAGCACAGGTCACAGTCTCTCCTCTGTTCAGTGTTGCTGGGATTCCATGGTAATTACAGGGCTGGTGATTTGTTAAAATGATTTAGGCGTAAATGTCAGAGGAGAACTCAGTGTCATCAAATAGAAAGCGTCCTCTAAAGTTGAGACTGATGAATGTGGGGAGATCTGCTCCCAGCCATTCAGAATGGATCTGGAATGAATAATAAGCCAGTCCATCAGTGACATCCTCAGAGAGGAAGAACACCATCTAAGCCATTAAGACCTCTGATGCCAGTTCTAATGCGGCGGGGCGGGGGGGTGGGGAGGTGGGGTGGTGGTAAGTGGGGGGATGAACAATTCTCATACTCTGTGGTCACCTTAGGAAACTCAGTCAGACCACAGATAGGCCTCAAATGCAACTGAGCTTTGGTGTCTTGTATTACACAATAGTCAAGTTTGCAGTGAGGAACAGATGTGTGAGGTGTGTGTGTGTGTGTGTACATATTGCATATGTATGTGTGCATACACTTGTTTGTATATATTAAATACATGTGTGCACATATGAATATGTCTATCTGTATGCAGATATATTTGTATGTATGCATATATGTAGTGTTTGTGTGCTTGTATAAGTATATGTGTTAGTCAAAGAAGATTTTACGAGTAGCTTGCAATGTTTCAGTCCAAATATAACTTCCAGAGACAATGACAGAAATAGAACATCCAGGCAAACAGGGGACATCAAACCAACCTCCAGCACAGCATATGAATCAGCTGTGGAAAAGAAAAGGGCCTAGGACTCTCTAGGAGAATCTAAGGGGAAAAAAGTGACTCATAATGTCAAGAACTGTGACCGGGGCCCAGACGATGGCCCAGCAGTTATGAGCAATGGCTACCTTTGCAGAGGACCTGGGTCTATTTCCCAGCACTTACATTGAGTGTCTCATAACTGCCTGTAATTCCAGCTCCAGGGGATCTGATGTCTTCTTGCCTGTGAGGGCATCTGAATGCATGCCCACGCATGCACACACGCACGGCACTCATGCACATGTGCATGCATGAATGCACATAAATGAAAATGCATTTTAAAATGAAAAGAAGTGTTCCCTAATAAGCAGGAGAGAACCCAGGGTCAAAGCCTGGCACCCACTGGCCACAGCTCTCCTCTCTGCCCACTTACTGGTGACTGGGACGGCATTATTCTTCAAGCAGCACATATGGCCAAAGAGCGCACTCTTTCTGATTTTTAAATACAGAACATTTTACATAGTGTTGGGCTTTTCTTTTCCTTGATTGGAGACCCAAAGTGACCTACCCAGCTAAGGATTGAAAGGGTGCGTGCATGTTTGTCAAATTTAGCTCCAAGTCACTACCAGCTCCATCCTTCTACTGAGTAAAGGACAGGCAAACCTCTCCTTTTCATCTACCAGGTATGCCTATGCTGTGAGGCAGATTTTAATTAGTTTGGTTCGATCTTGACTCTATGACACATTCAGGAGGTCACAGGAGTACATTCACACAAATCACAGCTTGTTAAATTGACTTCTTTCTTCTATGAATTCACCATATGTTCTTCATGCATGTTTTCGAGATTACAGACCTACATTCTACCTACATCCCTCCGTTTCCACTAGAAATATGGCAGAAAGTAGCTTTAAAGCAATGGGATGAAGAGCATCACCCAGAATTACCGGTGAGCTCTAAAATTACGCTAGTGCCTGGAACATTCCATCCCACAGCTACTGAATCCGATACTCTGGGGGCAGGGCCAGGAATATGGTCCCAGATGATCCCGAGGCCTTCCCACTGTAGGAAGCTTCTCTCCTAAAACCAAGGTTTAAAGGAAATAGTCACAAGTTCATATTTTGGAGGAGAGAAGCTTCATTTTTGTGACATCAATTAAATACTACCTCCAAGGCTAACTCAAACCCTTCTACATCAGTAGGGTAGCTCTCATACTTTCCTTGTGAGAATTTCCCATCCAATGTGTGCCCAGCATCTCAAGCCTTGGTTTTCCTGGAATGGTCCTGAGCAGCTGTCCACCTTTTGGAATGTTCTACTCTTCCACTTTGCTCCTCCAACCCAGGGCATCCTTCCAGCCAACACAATTTCTTCTGTGAAAACACTGGTGACATTAGCTGCCTCTCTTCCTGAGAATCCCCTGAGCTAGTCAGAGGCATATAATTTAACACTTAATTGTTTTCTAATTACTTCCGATCTGTTCTGTTCCCTCACCCTATTATAAGCAGCTCAAGGGTGGGGACCGTGGTTCAGTCGCAGTGTCTTTATTAGGGCTAGTTGCCTGCCTGGCTCACCATTGTGGCCCAAGAGGCCCAGCCTGGCATGAAATCGGCTCTGCACGAATATTAGTTGAATTAATGAATTTGTTGACAGAGCAGGCATTGGAGTGTTTCATGAGAAAATCACATCCAGAAACAAATGACCAGCTCTCTTCTCTTCCATTTGACCAACATTTAATGGCCGTGAACTAAGATCCTCCTTTTGGCTGGGCACTATTCTGGGAAATTAGGAAGGTTCTTTATTATCGTAACAAATAAGAATTTCCAAAGAAGGAAAAATCATAAGTTTTGGGGAATGGAGTTGGTATTCTGGTCTCAGACATTGACAAACAGGACAGTGGTCACTCTGGTAATAACCACAGTCTAGAGACATTTAGGATGACAAATCTTGGTGATTGAGTTTTATAATATTGTAGTTTTAAGTAGCCCAATTTGTGAGAGCCAGCGGGAGGACAGTTTTTTTCCCCTCCCATAGCCCAGCACCTTCCTCTCCACATTTTCAGAGTGATAAAAACCCTCTACAAATTGGGCATTGTTTACTCAAATTTTGGATAGGTAAGTGTGCACAATGCATGGGGGCATACACGTGCACACACAGGAACATGTGTGAGATGGGGGTCTCACTCTGCATCCCAGGCTTGTGTTAAACTTGTAATCTTCCTGAGTGCTGGGATTACAGGTGTGAGCTACCACCCTGCCCAGATGTTTGCATTCTTTTCACGTGGAAAGCTTAACTCTTTGGTAGTGAGAACCAGATGGGGCCATTGCCTTGTCTATAGCTCTTGGTCTCTTCACGGAAGAATTCTAGAACCAAGATTTCTACACCTCCCTCTAGGCACTTGGTCTGCATGTATCCAGAACTTGGCCATTTGGTCCCAAGGAGTAGCAGTGCTCATTCTGCAGAAACGAACCCTGTACTCACGGGGAGTTTTGGATTTTAAAGTGTAGCAGGTCTGTCTCTCCAGGTGTCTCCTCATCACTCTTCTTCGCGCACTCTGAGGGCAGCGGTAGGCGCTGCTCTTTGTGAGAGCAGGGCTTCAGCTGCGCTCACCTAGGGTAATTATCCTGTGAACTGACTGCGGGAGAAGCAGCCTGCGGAGACTCAACTGCTGAGTAACTAGGGCTTGAGAGGTTCCACAGACCATTAGTGTTGCTCTGGGAAGCGGGATTTTAGGGATTTTACAAACAATGCCCGGCGGGCACTTCATCTGAAATCCTGTATCTTTTCAGGTAGAAATGAATATCAAGAAAATGCAAAAAGGGGACAAAGTGTGACTAAGAAATCGGGGAGATAAATCCAAATATGGATAAGGAGGGCAATGGGGGGTTTCACAGTCAGGGTTACTATTGCTGTGATGAAACACCATAGCCAAGCTGGGGAGGAAGGGTCTGTTTGATTTACACTTCCACACCACGGTTCATCACTGAGGGACATCAGGGCAGGAGCTCAAACAGGACAGGAACCTTGAGGCAGGAGCTGACACAGAGGCCATGAGGGGTGCTGCTCACTGGCTTGCTCCCCATGGCTTCTTTAGCCGTACTTTCTTACAGAAACCAGGACCAGCAGTCTAGCGATGGCTCCACCCACAATGGACTAGGTCCTCCCCCCATCAATCACGAATTAAGAAAATGCCCTCCAGGCTTGCCTACAGCCCTATTTTATGGTGGCATTTTCTCAATGGAGGCTCCCTTGGCAAGCTGGCATAAAACTAGACTTCATAAAGGGCACTTAAGAGTGGCCCCGAGGGGCTAGAGCCATAATGAGATCTGGTGCTTTCGTCAGGCCTTCAGGCATGTAGACAGAGCACTGTATACATAATAAATAAATAAATCTTTAGAAGAAAAAAGAGTGGACCTGAGTCACCAGCACAGCTTTTAGGAACACAAGTACATGGGTCTGTCCCCCAGGGACTGTGATTAATTAACCAATGGGACTCTTGTGGTTTGGATAGGTACTGTACTCCAAAAGTCTCTATGTTAACCACTTGAAACCAGGTGGCAGCACTATTTAAAAGTACTTGGACCAGGTGTAGTGGTGCGTGTCTTTAATCCCAGCACTTGGGAGGCAGCGGCAGGAGGGTCTCAATGAGTTCTAGGCCAGACTGGTCTACAGAACGAGTTCGAGGATAGTTAGGGCTATGTAGAGAGACTGCTTGAAGAAAACTTGTTTTTGAGGGGCGATTGGAGCTAACCTCGCCATTGTATTAGTCTGTGGATGAGTTCATAGCCGAATGAGCAGTTAGGAGTGGGGACTACATGGAGCAGGCAGACTGTTGGGGCCAGTTTTGGAAGGGTGAATCCACGGACTCTAACCGCTTCTGCGTTCTCAGTTTCCCGACCGCCACGAAGTGAGCTGCTCTCCCCACTGAACCCTTTCACACAGCCGTGGGCTGAGGCCTCTGAAAGCGCGCGCCCATGTAACCCTTCCTCCTTTTCACGCGTTTCCCTCGGGTGCTTTGTCACAGCAGTGAAAAGTAATTAAGAAGGGACCCAGACTGATATCTGTTCAGATTCTGCACACAGTTGGGGATGAGAGCCATGGGGCTACTGTTTAAAATCACTTCAGTCTGTTGAAAGTCAACTACAGAGGCGCAGGCAGACAGTAGCGTGGGGAGGGAAAGAGACTTCATTCAAAGGGTGCTCCAATGGGGTAGTCAAGGCATGTGAGGTCAGGTCCTGCTATAATTCAGCTGTCTGGCATGGAGACGGGGATGGTGGCAGTGGCAATGTTTTGGAGACTATGAACAGATTAGTCTAGAGTAATACCACCTTCCCCGCCTGGATTGAGGCGAGGGAGGACACACTCTCAGATTGGGTAACCATCTTTTTTAATTCTTTTCTGGTCGTGGGGGTTTCGCATTAGTTTTGATTTGTGTGAAAATGGTACTTTTCACCATCGGGTTTCCTTTTCAGTTTTGTGGTGGAGCTGGCTCACTGGGAACGGGGCTGGTTTGGGGCCAGCCGCACTTGGATTTGAACATCAACCTTAGCTGTAGCCCAGTTTCTTTCTCTGTGGATTGTAACTTGTGGTTGTTCTGGGCAGCTGCTGGGGTGAACATACCAAGTAGGACACACAGGTAGGAGAGGACCCAGGACCCAGCTAGGGACTATCTGGAAAGGCTGCTTCAGCCCGTGAGGTCCCAGGCACAGGAGCCTTGAAAGGAGGAGTGGGGTGGGAGGAGACAGGACGCTGGCCTTTTGTCCCACCGGGTGGCTAGGCAGCAGATGGCTCTGACTCTCTCGGTGGCAAGGTGTGAGTGATCTTTGGCAGGCAGTACCCCTCCAGGCCCTCTTTTGGTCTGCCACAGCCAAGCCTTCTGGGGGCTCCGGGACACCATTGTCCAAGTCCAAAAGCCACCGTGTCTCAGTCCCCACAGCCCACAGAAAGCTCCTTTGTCTCTCACCCCCACCTGACTGCTGCAGAGATGAGGTGTTGACAGCACTGCTGGCATTTGGCCAGGACGCTTTCAGCAGTGCCATTAGTCATGCCTCTTCCAGAAAGGGCCTCGTCCAGGGGCAAGGGGCTGGGTGGCCCTGGAGGCCTACGTGGGTGTTTTTCATTTCCTCTCCATGTTGAGTTTTAAACAACAGCTGTCTGCTTTTTGGTTCCAGGGACTCTCTAGGTCAGGCCTGGGCCAGCTAGTCTATGCTAGCCCAGCAGGACTGAACACCACATTGCCACCTGTGTGAGCTGCTGGCCAGAGGGTTCCCTGACAGGGAGGCAAGCCCTCTCACCACAGAGTCCCCACACAGCTCTTGTGTTCCTTCCTGAAGGCCCGTGCTATCGGTGGGCACTGGGATGTCTTTAGATTCCGGGCCATTTTTCACTACGGGGACATCTCCATCAGGTTTTACACATGTCGGAGGTTGTGCTGAGGGAGGAGAGGACCGCCTGTGGAAAAGACACATAAGCAGCCAGAGCGCTTGTCCAGGTGTCCAGGACTAGTGGCTCCCAGAAACCCTGAGCACAGCAGGGATCCAGGAAGCAGCCAGTGATCTTTGCACTGCGGGGTGGGGGTGGGGGTTCCCGACTGGGTCTCTTATGTACTGGTATTCAGGAGCTCTTTGTATTGGGGGAACTGGCATGTGGGGTCCTTGTGGCTAAGTGGCCCCTAGAAAGCAGGAGCCTTTAGTGTGAGGGCTGCCATTGAGGAGTCCCAAGCATTGAAGACTCCTGGCATTGAGGAGTCCCTAGCATTGAGGACTCCTGGCATTGAGGATCCCTAGCATTGAGGACTCCTGGCATTGAGGATCCCTAGCATTGGCCTGGGGCATCCCTGACTGTCTAAAGCTAAGTTTTGGCCCAACCACACATGGGAGATACCTGAGGTGGCTTCAGAGTGTGCGTTTCCACGATCCCAGGCCTGCGGCAGAACTCAGTTTTCTTCCTTAGCTGAATATGGCCAGGCGACCTGTGATCAAGGAAAGGGACTGTTCGATCTCATTGTACCTTGCTTTTCAGCATCCTTTCCCTTTGCCATGGTAACCTGCAAGATGCTACCCAGTATCCCCTCTTCCTGTGCCTCCTGCCCCATCAGCCTGAGTCTGGGTGAGGGTGTTAGGGTGAGGACCTGCTGGCTGGGCACTGTTTAGGCGGGCAGGTAGTAGCTAGCCCTTCCCATTGCTGCCTTGCCAGGCCTTCACCCCTCACCCGTGCAGGCTGTGGGACTAAGGAGGAGAAAGACATTTTCTTGCCCCATTGTAGATCTGTGGAAGGTTTTTCTTTGAGGCAGTGCAGAGGGAAGTGTCTGAGGCAGGTCTCAGGAGTACTCGGGATGCTTGGAAGCTCAGTTCCCCCTCTGCCTTGTCTAGCTATTTCTAGATGAAATATTATTTGTGCCATGAATCCTCCACAAATAGGGTAAACAGGCTTACCCTGTGAAAACCCGGGACATCTGGTTTAATTTGAATCTCACATAAACAGTATGAACAATCTATAGTTTTTGGTATAAATATAATTGCCCACCATATCCGTGGGTTTGGTGTGCTAGGAGCCAACCAAATACAGACAGAAAAATGTCCTCCAGTTGCGTCTGCACTGAACATGTGCAGAATTTTTATGTCTTTTCTTCATTCCCCAAACAGCACAACTGTTTACATACTTTACATAGCATGGAACATCACAGCTCATTTACAGAGAACTCCAAGTCTCCCAGCAGATGCATGTAGGTCACATGCCAAGATGCACCCTTTTGTACAAGGGGCCCCACTGCCCATGACTTTGGAATTCTCAGAGGGGTCCTGGAGCCAACTGCAATGGCATTGTGTTCCAAGCAATATTTGTGACATCGGTTCACTAGACAATTATGCAACGATTATCTGAAGTTCAGATCTCACTGCTATCTCTGTGATCTTTGGCAGCCCTCTCTACAAACCTTTCTTTCCTATGGACTATTATAGCATCACGCTCTGGCTGTTACTGTCCAATTATGTCTTATTTTATCTGTACTATTGGATTTAGGCTTCTTGAGACCACACCTGTATCCCATGTAGGTCACTTTGTGTGTGTGTGTGTGTGTGTGTGTGTGTGTGTGTGTGTGTGTGTGTGTGTGTGTGTATGGTTGCTATCTCTCATTTCTCAGAAGACTATCCAAGATGCAGCTGGTATTTTCAGGGTCCCCGTACCTGTTTGGGAGGCAAGCTGCAAGCTTTGTATCTCAGGCTGTGGGAGGCCCAGTATCTATCTATCTATCTATCTATCTATCTATCTATCTATCTATCTATCTATGTCTATTTAATTTTATGTGTATGGGCATTTTGCCTGCATGTATTTGTGTGCGTCCCATGGGAGTACAGAAGAGGATGTTGGGTCCCTTGGTACTGAAGTTTCAGATGGTTATCAGTCACCACTTGGGTTCTGGGAACTGAAGCTGGGTCCTCTGTGAGAGTAGCCAGTGCTTTTAATTGATAGTTATGTCTCCAGCCTCATTTTCTAGACTGGGAAGACAGCTTAATTAGTGAAACATTTCCCTTGCAGTCACAAGGACCTGAGTTTGGACTCCAGAACCAGTGTAAAAAGTTGACCATGGTCTTAAATGCTTGGAATCCTAGAGCTGGAAGGTAGAGTATGAGGATCACTGGGTCTTGCTAGCCAGAGAGTTTAGCCTAATTGGTGGGCCCCAGGCCAACAAGAAACACTGCCTCAAAAGAGATGGGCAGCATCCCTGAGGATGGCCCCAGGTTGTTATTTGGTTGCAAAGTGCGCACACACACACACACACACACACACACACACACACACACACCTTGAACCAATACCTGGGTGCACTCCCACAGAACACGCTCTGATGCTATCTATTCTGAGGATCCCTGGGAACCAAGCCATCAGTGACTACCATGGTAGATCTTGGCTGATGGACCTGCTAGACATCGTTTGAATGATAGTGGCTTTGACTTGTGCACACATACACTTTCAAACTCAGAAAGCTGTCGAGCTTTCTGCCAATCCCTGCTTCTAGTCCCAGAGAAGTGTCAGCATCCCCAGAGTGCTGTTCCTGGCTTCCAAGCGGGTGTTTGGCTTACACTCTTGTGGGGTGGCCTCTGGGCAGGGTGCACATTTTCCTCAAGTTGTCTCCATTCCTCCATGGTGGGAGCCAGCTTTGCTTCCCACCCACTTCTCTGCACACGTTATTCTCATGGCCCCGCATTACCATGGGGAAGGCGGAAACAGACGTAGTTTTATAGACTGCTACCTGCCAGAGTGGATGCTATGTCCCCCACAGGGGGACTTTCTTTATGCTGGAGCATGTCCTCAAATCCTTCAGTTCGTTTCTCTCAACAAACTCCATCCCAGAATAAGAAGGAACAGCTGTTACTGGAGCTAGACTGAGTGTGCTCTTGGTGTTTTGTGGAGTCTCCTATCTTCTTCTGGAGGGCTTTGAGTACGTCATCTGCTTTTAGATCCCTTCCAATGGGCCCCGATGAATCTGACAACTCCCAACATTCTTGGCGCTCAGATTCCTGTGAATGTTCTACAGCTGCCAGCATCCATACATTGTGTATGCACAAGGCGGCCACAAAAATCACAGGCCTGCTGAGAGCATACAGGGAAGGGAGCCCAAGCTCTGATTTTTAACATATGTGCCCATCTTTTACATGGTTGTACAATTTTCACTGCTAAAATTCCTTCCCTGATGGAGACATAAGCAACATCTACCCCTCCTTCTGAGGACCCAAATGACAAATGGAGGTATGATTCCACCAGAGTTTACATTGGGGAGCCAATGAGTTCGTTAGGCTGACCTAGGTGCATTCAGGGAGGGATTATGAGTAGGAGCAGGGGAGACCTTAATGCAGCCACACCGGAAGTTCTGCACCCAGCGTGGATGCTGCCTCTCTCATGGCCACATAGACAGAGCCCCCTCTCCCCTAACATTTCTCCCACCTAAGCCCCCATCCCCTAATCCTCCCCCACATATATACTCTAGCTCTTCCTCCTCAAGAACCTGAGGCCATATGCAATTAGGGCAGAATTGCATACAACTGGAGGATGAAGCGGGGTGACTGAGTACAGGTGGGGGCCTCGCGACCTTCCCTGCCCCTCTCTTAGTCACTGTTCTAGTGCTATGAGACACCAGGAACAAGGCAACTCATAAAAGAAAGCATTTAATTGGGGCCTTGCTTATAGTTTCAGAGGCTTAGTTCGTTATCATCATGGCAGGGAAAGTGGTGGCAATCATGGCAGGTATGGTGCTGGAGAAATAGCTGAAAGGTACATCCTGCTCTGAAGGCAGAAAGGGGGGTGAGAGACAGGGACAGAGACCGAGGGACAGGAGAGGTGAGAGAGAAGAGGAGTGGACAGGGAAAGGGAGAGGGAGAGAGGAAGAGAGACAGAGAGACAGAGAGAGAGAGAGAGGGAGGGAGGGAGAGAGAGGAGAGAGAGACTGGGCTTAGCATTAGCATTTGAACCCTCAGCCCCCCCTCACTGTGGTATACTTCCTCTAGCAAGACCACACCTCCTAATCCTTCTAATCCTTTCAAATGGTGCCGCTTTCTGGTGACTAAGCATTCAAATATACGAGTCTATGGGAGCCATTCTTATTCGAACTGTTACACCCTCCTTTTATGAAGGAGTGTCAACGGTCGATAAGCCTGATGTGATGGTCTTTTGTAAGAGGGCTCATCTGATCTGATGAAACTGGTGGCAGTTTGACTCCAAGGATAGTCCTGTACAAGTATAAACGACAATGAGCATTGACACTGTCCTGATTGACACTGTCCTATCAGACACTTAGGGGTTAATGTGAAGTCACTTCTCAAAGTGCTATTCCAAGGACTTAAATTAGGCCTGGAGTGGCTTCTTCCTGCTGTGGAGCTGCCATCCCTTTCACACGAATGCCCCAGCTTTAGGGAGTTTTTCAACACATACATGGAGAAAAAGTGGGACCTAAGTCCCCTAGGCCAGGACAGGTGCTGTTTTGGGTACCCACTGCCTCCCCAGCCTCTGTATCCAGTCCAGTGTGCACTACGCACCTGCTGAATGAGGGGTGGTGATGACAGGGACGCCATGCACTTTCCCGTGTGTCTCTACCCTCGCGACTTCCCTTTCCTCCACAGGGACCAGGGATAATTCTGGATGTCCTGATAAGATGTACATTACAGAAAAATCTCAAGGATGTTGCCTCCATTGAGCACTTTGGATAGAGCTCACCGTGACAGTTTCCCATTTGTTCTGAATCTCTCCTTGCTCTTGGCACCTGCCCCTGTGTCTGAATCTCTGTGGAGGGTCAATGAGAGCCTGGGGCAGATATGGTGCCCTGGAGTCCTTGCCTGGGGCAGACATAGTATCCTGGAGTCCTTGCCTGGGGGCAGATAGAGTATCCTGGAGTCCTTGCCTGGGGCAGGTAGAGTATCCTGGAGTCCTTGCCTGGGGCAGATATTGTATCCTGGAGTCCTTGCCTGGGGCAGATGCAGATTCGGTGCCCCGGAGTCCTTGCAGCACACTCTGCCGCTGGGTCTGTTCTCAGACATGTAAAGAACTTTTACAGGAAACTGAGAGGAAAAAGGTCTGGCCTCCCCAGTTAGTGGAATGGGAGCAACACACAGGTAGCTCCTGGCCATTTTTACTCCCACCATGCCACTTCCCTCTCTTTGATTTGGCCAAATGCATAGCAGTTAAGTTTTTCATCATTCATTCATTCATTCATGTTGAAATGTCTTTGGCACACGGGCTCTGTGCACAGGCTCACTAGAGGCTCCCTGGCACACACATCTGACTAGGTCTTTGCCCAGATGGATTCTCCACCACTGCATGAAACAGATAACTAAAAATACAGGGAAAAACGTAATTACAAACCACAATAAACAGTAAGGGAAGGGAAGGAAGGCTTCCAGAGAGCAGAAAGGAGACCAAATTTGGGCACACCTCTGTGGTATGAAGAATGACAATCTAAACTAAGCTGCGTTCATCCTAGGTAGGAGAGCAGACCCCCCAAATCTCAGTGGCTCAGCACAGTTCAGCTGTACTCGTTCCCATCACGGGGCTGGGGGTCTGGGCAGCTCTTCAGGGCAGTTGTCCTCCATGTGTGTCCCCGTGATCCGGGAGACTCTGGCACCTCCGTGTTCGCTTGCCTTCCAGCACATGACAGGGAGAGTCAGAACACGGAGCAATGCACTTGGCTCTTAGCTGCCTCAGTTTGGAGGTGACACATGTCCCTTCCGCTGACATTTCCCTGGCTGTAGCAAAGCCTATGCCACACCTAATTCCTGGAAGAGAAGAGCCTGGCATGAGGGAGGACCAGGGATCTTGGTGAGTGGGGGTAATGTCTGCCACCTGGGGCCAACCTGGGCTAAGCGTGCATCAGAGGGCATCCCAGGCGGAGGGGGGAACTAGGAAGTGGCTGGGCTCTAGCAACCAATGATGGGAAGAAGACAGTGAAGCGAGCGGTGGCCCACAGGTGAGCTATACATTCAAATCACAGCACAACAGATGGCTTCATTTAAAGTCTCACTTTGAGAGAGGGGCTCAGTCTACAGCTCAGGCTGGCCTCCAAGCCTGGATCTCCCCCCCCCCACACCCCTGCCATGTGCTGAGGTCGCACCACAACTGACTACTTTACAGCAAGGGTGTTAGGGTAAGTGATTCATGGTTTATACTATGGTAGTTTGGTTTGTTGCGTGGAGAGATGGAAAGAGAGGCTATTGAAAGCATCTGGACTAGCAAGGATACCAGCTGAAACCATCTAGGGTTGCAGAGATGGATGGCGAGCAGTGTTGAGTGGTGGTGGAGTTGACAGAGTGGTGTGGTGGACTGGGCTGGAGAGAGAAGAGTCAGGAACGGCAGGGTCTCAGCACTGAGAAAAAACAGTGGACAGAGATGCTAAAAACGGAGACGAGGGACTTGGGGGGAGGGACACAGTGCACGCGGGCGCACGTGTGTGTCGGTGTGTGTAGAGCTTGGATTCAGTTTGCTGCAGTGTAGTGAGGGATGCCTCAACACACCCCTCTGGGGCTGTCGGAACCTGGAGACAGGACTCCCGTCCCAATATTACTGATGGATGGGCAAAGACCGCACCACTACACTAACAGAGGGAGATCCTAGAAGAGGCAGGCGGTGGTGGTGCTCTGTTCTCTTTCCCCAGGCATGCGCCGTGCTGTCTATTTTGAAATGCAGTGTTTTCATAGGACATTAGAGGCTTAGACAGAGCAGCAGATGAAGAGAGGTCTGTCACAGTTCCAGAAAGGGGGCGGGCATGCCACGCATGGGGCTAGGCTCATGGGGCAGCACCCACAGCTGTCAGGAGGGAGGAGCACGGGAGGACCTGAGACTCATCATAGGAAAGAACAAACAGGCAGGCACGTGGGCTCGGATTGGGCTCCTCTGAATATTTTCAGCAGCCCTGGCATGCAGAAGTCAACAGTATTCTTCGAATCTTGGGGACCGAGGTAATGATGGCAGGTGAGTCGCAGCTTTTGGATGAGACCTACAGAGGAGGTTGGGACTTTGAACCTGAGACAGGCTGATCTGCATTTCCAAAAACAGCTGGTTTGGTTTTGCTTTTTTTCAAAACAGCTGGGTGAGTTTCTTTTTCTCTCTGGGACAGGGCTATACCTGGAGGGAATGTTCCTAGTGGTTATTAAAGTCCAAAATGCCAAAGGTGTTTAAAGTTTCACACCCCCATACACACCCAGAGCAGATACCTATGTAGCCTCAATGGTTATAAACAGACACACAAGAAGCCTTGGTTTGAATTTGCTCTTCTGAGAAGTGTTTTTTTTTTTCTCCTAAGAGAGATGGGTCGCCTGGGAGATAGAGTTACCAGGTCAGATTTTCAGTTGTCTTTAAAGTGACATGGACAGTGTAAAGCAGTGTTTTCATGCAGTGGACCAGCTGCAGAGGGGAACACCTGGGGGATGGAGATGTGGCACCTGAGCATCCCTGCTCATCTGTACCGTCTCCTGATGCCTGGCAGTATCTGAGCTGGTCACACGGACATAAGAAGACAAGGTTCCACAGTGCTAAGGAGTTCCTGGCTCTTGATCCTGGTTTTTAGGAGGCTGTGCATCTCAGTGGGTGTTTAGGATTCACCCCGATGTGGGTATCACACCCTGGGACTTGGGGCACAAATACACCCAGTGAGAATGCTACAAGTTCCATCTCTGTGGGCATCTGTGGACCCCGATGACTCACAGCTGGTGTGCAAGCTCAGCCCTGCCCCCCATGGGTCATGCTATAAGAACACTGACGTTGCATTCAAGTATAAGTCATATATGTATGAGGACACACCTGTTGGTCCATGGGACAGGGGGACCTTGTTCCTGGGTGTAATCAGAGCTTGCTCTTACATGGAGGACAGAATTATTCTACTTCTCAGCATGATGATTTGTTTGGAAAAAAGAAGAGGACCCCTATAGCAAGAATCAGTCGCTGGAAAGGGAGGATTTAAAGTTACTGACGAGTGGGTGATTTTCCTGGTGGTGGAGACTGACATTTGCACTGGTGGCTGTCTTACTGGGGAATTCATTTGGAAGCCAGTTAACCTGTCAACCTTTAGTCCTGCAACACACACACACACACACACACACACACACACACACACACACACACATGAATTCCTGTGGGCAGGTGTTGAAGGGAGCAGAAATAAGGCGTTCAGAGCAGAGTTCTACCCTGTGAGCTTCTCCCTTGCCTAACCACAGAACTGCCCTTTGTCAACAGGGCCTCCGGCCCCGGGGCATCTCCTTCTATCTTCAGAGCATGGCACCACCATGCCTGCATTCAATTCTAGGTGTGCACCGGTGCTTAGCCCCGAGATGCTCACCTTTCTAAGAACCGCATGGTTTGGAAAAGACAAGCCCCTGAGGGCTGGCTTGCAGCTTCAGACCTGCCAGTGAGAAAGGGATGGAGCTGCCTGGCGGTGGTGGCGCACGCCTTTAAACCCAGCACTCTGGAGGCAGAGGCAGGTGAGTTCAAGGCCAGCCTGGTCTACAGAGTTCCAGAACAGCCTCCAAAAAAATACAGAGAAACCCTGTCTCAAAAAACAAGAGAGAGAATCAGAGAGAGAGAGAGACAGAGACAGACAGAGAGACAGAGAGAGACACACAGAGAGAGAGACACAGAGACAGAAAGAGAGAGAGACAGAGACACAGAGACACAGATGTAGAGACACAGAGACACAGATGTAGAGAGACAGAGAGAGAGAAAGGGAGAGACAGAGATGTAGAGAGACAGAGACAGATATGTAGAGAGACACAGAGAGAGACAAAGAGACAGAGACACACAGAGAGAGACAGAGAGACAGAGACAGACAGAGAGGGATGGAGCTGAGGAGGGGGCCAGGTATGGCTGCCCTTACTGGTTGGGGGAAACTCTCTAGATCCACTGCTGCACGGGTGCCTGCTAGGATGTCTGAGTTCAAGGCCAGCCTGGTCTACAGACTGAGTTCCAGGACAGCCAGGGCTACACAGAGAAACCCTGTCTTGAACAACAACAGCAACAGCAACAACAACAAAACAAAAGTGTGCTTCTGACCCTCAGCAACATTAGGTCTGTTGCCGCCATCCTTTTACCCACACTCTGCCTCTCAGATACCAACCGCAGCCTGCAGCCCCACAAGACAGCTTCTCACGTAGGTCACCATTCTCTTTTATCCTATTCGTAGGACACAAGGGGTTATCATAGAGTATGTCCTTTTTTTATTTTTTTCATTTTTGGTTTTACGAGACAGTTTCTCTGTATTGTTTTGGAGGCTGTCGGTCCAACCCGGCCTCGAACTCACAGAGATCTGCCTGCCTCTGCCTCCCGAGTGCTGGGATTAAAGGCGTGCGCCACCACCGCCCGGCTCGAGTATGTCCTTTTTAAAGCTTCTCTTAGCTAGAAGTAAACTTTCAGAGGTCACATGTCTCATCTTTTTGTTCACTGCTCTGTCTTCAGCTTCCAGAAGAGTAGTTGGTAGTACTGTAGAGATGGCTAAGTGGTTAAAAGTGCTTGATCTTGCAGAGGTCCTGGGTTCAAGGCCCAGCACCCCACGTGGCACTGTAGTACACAGACATATGTATGATCAAAACACTCATACACAGCAGATAAAATAAATATAAGTGGTCTAAAAACATTAGTATTTTAATTTGATTCGGATAGTGCTAGGTCGAGGCCTCTTAAAAATAAACAGACAGAAAGGCAGCCAGACAAGGAGACAGGACTAGGGAGCTGACTCAGGAGGCAAGCATTCCCCCGCAACTGTGAGAACTGAGTTTGGGTCCTCAGCACCCATGCAAGGCTTCACATCTGCCATTCCCTGGGGCAAGAGGGCAAGCAGAGACTGCAGAAGCGATCCGAATCCGTGGGTCACCTCGGCTGTGTAGACACTGCCGAGCAACAGGAAGCCTTCTCTCAAGCAAGATGGAAGGCTTGACTCAACACGGGAGGTTTTCCTCCAATATCTGAACAGTCCTGATACCTATGCGTGTGTGTACGCGCACGCTCGTGCGCCCCCCCCCACAGGTACACATGCCTCAGGGTTACAAAAATACAATATCTGAACACATGTCCTGGTACCTATACACACACACACACACACACACACACACACACACACACACACACACACACACACGCCTCAGGGTTCCAAAAATACAATATCTGAAAAAATAACAAGCATTTTCCAAAGGAAATCCATTTTGGAACATATAAAAAAGTGACAGAACAGTCATTGGCAACTTCACACAGTAAAATAGGCAATCATAACATGTGTTTACAAGCTTAAGAATCAGGTCTATAAGATAAACACAGTTGTGAAGTGCATACATCTGGGGCTGACAATTCTGTATACCCAACATTACCCTTGGTCATCTGCAATATTGTAAAAGACACCCCAAGTCATTTGATGAGACACATCAAAATTGTGAAGGGTGACAAGCGAGGATGCAGGCAACGGAGGAGCCGATATTTCTGAAAATTCTGCTGTTCACAGGTGTAGACACACAAAAATGACATGTCTTCATGTATTGAGAAAACCTTAACCTTTTCACACACAAACACAAAGACAATGCCATGATAATGAACTTTAATGAGTCAAACAAAATAAGAACTCTCTGAAAGTCTTCACATAATTTATGCCTCCAATATTAGAAGCAACGAAAAGATGAAATGAACAGTATAGTTATTCCTAAGAAACTTAGGCTGCCTACATAAATTTAACAACAACAACAACAAAAATAAAACTAAAAAGAAAACCCAAAAACTCTAAGGAGAGAATTTGGCATATGAGCACTGAAACACTGGAGTAGGGTGTGAGGAGGTGTGCCTCAGGAACAGAGTGTGAGGAGGTGTACCTCAGGAGCAGTATGAGGAGGTGTACCTCAGGAGCATAGTGTGAGGAGGTGTACCTCAGGAACAGAGTGTGAAGAGTATACCTCAGGAGCAGTATGAGGAGGTGTGCCTCAGGAGCAGTGTGAGGAGGTGTGCCTCAGGAACAGAGTGTGAGGAGGTGTACCTCAGGAGTAGTGTGAGGAGGTGTACCTCAGGAACAGAGTGTGAGGAGGTGTACCTCAGGAACAGTGTGAGGAGGTGTACCTCAGGAACAGTGTGAGGAGGTGTACCTCAGGAGTAGTGTGAGGAGGTGTACCTCAGGAGTAGTGTGAGGAGGTGTACCTCAGGAGTAGTGTGAAGAGTGTACCTCAGGAGCAGTGTGAGGAGGTGTACCTCAGGAACAGAGTGTGAGGAGGTGTACCTCAGGAGCAGTGTGAGGAGGTGTACCTCAGGAGTAGTGTGAAGAGTGTACCTCAGGAGCAGTGTGAGGAGGTGTACCTCAGGAACAGAGTGTGTGTACCTCAGGAGTAGTGTGAGGAGGTGTACCTCAGGAGTAGTGTGAAGAGTGTACCTCAGGAGCAGTGTGAGGAGGTGTACCTCAGGAACAGAGTGTGAGGAGGTGTACCTCAGGAGCAGTATGAGGAGGTGTACCTCAGGAACAGAGTGTGAGGAGGTGTACCTCAGGAACAGAGTGTGAGGAGGTGTACCTCAGGAGCAGTATGAGGAGGTGTACCTCAGGAACAGAGTGTGAGGAGGTGTACCTCAGGAGCAGTGTGAGGAGGTGTACCTCAGGAGCAGTGTGAGGAGGTGTACCTCAGGAGTAGTGTGAGGAGGTGTACCTCAGGAGTAGTGTGAGGAGGTGTGCCTCAGGAGCAGTGTGAGGAGGTGTGCCTCAGGAGCAGTGTGTGAGGAGGTGTGCCTCAGGAACAGTGTGAGGAGGTGTACCTCAGGAACAGAGTGAGGAGGTGTACCTCAGGAACAGAGTGAGGAGGTGTACCTCAGGAACAGAGTGAGGAGGTGTACCTCAGGAACAGAGTGAGGAGGTGTACTTCAGGAGCAGTGTGAGTTGGGAATATCTCAGGAGTAGGCCATCAGGACCTGAATCACAGGAGTGGACACACCCCACAATACTTACGGCATTTCTAGTATTCATTTCACCTAATAGCAAGTAGCTGTCCCAGGTACAATGGAATACGTACTCAGCTGTTCCTGAATGGCTCCTACCCCAGCTGTAGTCTTCTCTTTACATGTGAATTGCAGTTCCCACGGTTTCAATAGTTAGCATTTCGGACTTTTAGAGATTTAGACTTTGGGGATTCAGATCTGTCAGAATTAAAGTATTTGAGATTTTTTTCATCTGACATTTTTGTATTTCTGGGTTACAAGCAGCCGCCACTAGTCACTTCTTATCAGTCTGGGTTCACTGCCTTGTAGGTGAAGGTCAGGCCATGAGTTTATGTCCCTCACTGTGTGGTGCAAGCAGAACTCTCAGTTCCTGGCGTGGAGCCTGTCTCACGTGGCTGTGTGGATGGCAGGCAGAGACAGTCTCCACCCGGTTAGATGATTTGAGTTTGTCTCTATCCCGGGCATTTTTCCTCACCGTGTAGAACAGGTCTCAGTGGCCAGTCAACGACCTAGGCATGCCCTGGCCTCAACAGAGACGAGCTATGCCTTGTAAAGCAGAGAGCGTCACGGTGCTTCTGGGTGGCGTCTCTGCAGGAAACACACTCGCTTTCTGCCCCTCAGGCACACCAGAGGGTGGGCAATATATAGCCAAATGCAGATGCACGAAGGGGAGAGAGGGCAGTTGCTCCCCACACATCCCTTCCTGGGTCTCTGTAGGCAAAGTGCCGAGTCAGCAGCCCGATACGCGGCTGGGAACTCACATCCAACGTTGCTCTCCCATCCTCTGGAGATAAATTCCCAGCCAGGGAGCCAACTGAGAAAAAGCGCAACGAAGCAAACAGAAACAAAGAATAATGTAGCCACAGCCAGACAGCGAACACGTACTATGTGTGGTCTGTCTCCTGTCTTCCGGGGCTTTCCCCTGGCTCAGAACACTGGCTGTTCCTTCCTTCATTCACCAAGCGAATGTGCACAAAATATCTTATTACGTAAATTCATATCATAGGAACGTATGCTTTTCAAGGAGAGAATGATCTTGACAGAGGGAGCCATTATGGGATTAGTGAGAAACTTGGCACTAGGGAAATTCCCAGGAATGCCCAAGGATGACCCCAGATAAAACTCTAAGCCACAGTGGAGAGGGCGCCTGACCTGGCCTTCCTCTGTAATCAGACTGAGGACTACTGTAACTGTCAGTATAGAACATTCACCCAGTAACTGATGGAAGCAGACGCAGAGATCCACAGCTAAGCACTGGGCCGAGCTCCCGGAGGTCAGCAGAAGAGACGGAAGAGTCAAGGGGTCGAGACCGGGAAGGGAAACCCACAGAAACAGCTGACCCGAGTCAGTGGGAGCTCACTGACTCTGGAATGACAGCTGGGGTACCTGCATAGGACCGAGCTCGGCCCCCTGAATGCAGGTGACAGTGGGTGACTGGGGCAGTTTGTGGGGCCACTGGCAGAGGAACCAGGATGGATTCCCAGTGCATGAACTAGCTTTCAGAATGCATTTCCCATGGAGAGATGTCTTGCTCCGCTTAGACACGGGGGGGGGGAGGACCTTGGTCCTGCCTCAAAGTGCTGCTGGGACAGACTGTATTGACTCCCCATGGAGCAAAAGGGGGTGGGGTGAGGGGAAGGTGGGGAGTGGGAGAGAGGGGGAGCTGGGATTAGTATGTAAAAATAATGTATGTTTTTAGTGTCAGTGCTGGAGCCTAGGGTTTCATGCATGTGGGACAAGTGCTCTGCCAATGAGTCGCACCCCAGGCCTGGCCGGGAGACACTTGATGAGCATCACCAGTGGCTCGTCACAGGGCAGGCGCTGGTGTGACAACAGGAAGTCAACAACAGCCTTGTTAGCTCAGAGCTGTCAGTCTGGAAGAGTAGACAGTTATCACCATGTGGCCATGCTACAGAGAGAAGCCAACAGTCTCTTCTTAGATTCAGTTGAGTCCTGGAGTAGACCTGAGACACTAGGTTTCAACCTTGACCATTGTCCTGTCCCTGACAGGTCTGGGTCACTGTGAGCAAGATTCCTGTTAAGTCAGTTTAGGAAGAAACTCCACACTTGATAGGGCAATCGATCAGCTCTTTATCCCCCAGCACCAATCTCTGGATTACTGTGGGCCTGTCTTCAGCGGTGCTGTAGTTTGGATCCTGAGCGCTCTCCATAGCCAGTGTGTTAAAGGTCTGGGCCCTAGGATAGCACTACTGGGAGGTATCGGGACCTTCAGTGGGGTCCAGTGGGGAGTCTTCAGGTCACCAGAGGAGTGTCCTCGAAGGAGACTGTGGGATGCTGCTCTCTTCCTTTCTGACTCCTGGCCTCCTGCTGTGTGTTCCCAACACGTGTTCCATCACCTGGGTCCCCAAACAATCATATATTGAAACCTCTAAAGCTTTGAGACAAAATAACCTTCCTATTTGTAAATTGGCTATCTCAGGTAGTTTATCATGGTAATACAAAGTAGACTAACTGGTTATTGAGAAAAACTTCTGTACAGCAGAAAAGATAATATAGAGATGGCTCAGTGGTTAAGCACACTGGCTGCTCTTGCAGAGGACATTGGTTCAATTCCCAGCACCCACATGATGGCTCACAACCATCTGTAACTCCAGAACCAAGGGATGTGATGCCCTTTTCTGGCTTCTCCAGGCACTGTGTGTATATATGGTTGCACACATATACATGCAGGCAAAACGCTTATATACGTAAGGTAAAAATTGATAAAATTAAGAATAAAAGGATAACCTAAAAAGCTAGCTTGTTGGTATCCAAGTTAACAAATATTTCAAGATTCTTTCCCAAGAATGCACATTCCACAGATGCTCTCTGAGCCTGGGTTTCCATCCTGCTGGCTCCAGCGTCAGGCAGGGAGGCAAGTCCTTTACAGGCGCTCAGAGAGCCACATGTTCACCCTTTAATGTCTACACTAAGACAGAGGTGGGGAGATCACTGAACAAGCGCTACCAGCACCTATGCGCCGCGCATGCAGGATCTCGGGTGTGCCGCGCATGCAGGATCTCGGCTGCGCCGTGCATGCAGGACTTTGAGGGCTCCGAGGAGGTGCAGGGATGTGGTGCTTGTGTTTGTAGAGGGGCTGAACACATGGGTGAAAAGCAGGAGCCACTCCTGTGATGGCATAGGAGAGTGTTGCTGGCAGAGTCCCACGGCTTCCTGCCCAGCAGCATCCGGGGGCCGGCGCTGCGTGCCAGGGTTAATTTGATTGGACTGGGAGCCGCCTAGGAGACTGGTGAAGCACGTCCATGGGCAAAACTTTGAGGGCATGTTAGGGACAATGAAATGGCACAGCTCTGAGCCAATGAATGCTCTGATCCATTGATGGACTCAAAATTTGAATAGACGGTTAGAAGTGTTGCAGCTTCCTCCCTGTTCAGAGGAAGCAGGTCACTGGAGGTATGGTCTTAGTGGCTGTATCTTGTCCTGGCCACTTTAGGTGACTCCCCTGTACATCCCGTCTGTCATAATGTTGAGCTGTTCTGTCACACCACACCCTCCCCACCATGACGGGGTAACACCTCTGAAAACACGAACCCAAATCAGTCTTCCTTCTTGTCTCCTCAAATATTTTGGTTGCCAAGGCGCAATAATGCATTGATTAATCCTGTGCTCATCATCAAACACAACTTAGATCAAACACATCTAAACTGAATCCTCCTGCCTCTGTTCCCTTTCCGTACTTGGCTGGTTTTTGTTGGTGAGACACTGTCCTTTTCGCCCCAGGGCTTTTAATCTCAACATGGTCTGTGAGTTGTTCTCTGTCTCCTTCCTTGGCCAGTCAGCCATGAAGCCCTGGTGGCACTTCCCTCAGCTGGCCCCTGGGAACTGTCCTTCCTTCTCTGTCACCACAGCCAGGGCCTCCCCCTCCCCCCAGTTGCTGGGATGCACGAGGACCTGTCTAAGATTCCCACCAACCTTCCAGTTTTCAGGCACTTTCCTCCCCATCCTGTTCCCAGAACTATTGCCGAGCTCATCTCCTGTATGACAACGATGATTCCATCTGTCCCCTAGTTTAGCACCCTCAGACGCATTTGCAGCTGTGGCGTGGACTCATTTTCTGATTTCTACAACCTTTGTATGAGAAAAGCCAAGAGCCAGCTCCTTATATTTTCTCAGAATGCTCTGAACGTCTCTCCCGATGCAGCCCCCACCCTACCAAGGAGGGCTTCTCGGCATAGCTTGCCAAGTCATGAGACCCATGAGATGGATTGGACCAGGGCTAGGCACTTGATTCATGGGCAGCCAGCATAGGCAGCCTGACATAAAGAGCTGCCCGTGCAGAACAGTCAGTGCTGGACGGAGGCCACTGAATCAATGTGAACCTCTCCTGGGAGCCTCATTCCTGAAGGGAGTAGCAGGGGAGAGTCAGTGAGGGCCTGAGGATGAGTCACCCAACCTGGAGCCCTTGGGTGACAGCCAGAGGGATAAGGAGATGACGGGGCTTCGAGACACACTGTCCTGAATGATCTCATGGGGCACCGTATTCTGATGTTTTGACATCTGGGGCCTTGCTGGCTTTGGAGGGAAAAGTCCGAGGATTAGTAACCGGTTGCCCTCTCCACTCCCACCACGGCATATCTTTCAGACACAAATCAACCCAAGCCCCCGTCCCCGCCACCTCCTTTATCGAGCTCTCATTCTCAAGGGTACCAGCCTCCTTTTGATCACCTCTAGTCTGGGTACCAAGCAAGAAGTGACCCCAGAGTTGCGAAGCATACATTTTAGCCTATGCTGAACCTTGATTTGCCCTGTCCAGCCCCTGTCACAATGCCCAGTAAAGCCTCACACCCACCATCCTCTTCCATCCTCTTGACCACGTATAACGCTTGTGTCCCCCCCCCGTTGCATAGTGTGCTCCTTCCTCTTGGAACCGGAGTGACCTATCATGTCAATGGCAGCTGCATCCTGATCTGTTGGCTTTCTTAGGCCTCAGATTCTATACGACATGCCCATCTCCGTGGAGTCTGGCTCTGTGGTGGCCGCCACTCTCCTGCCAGGCCTTGCCGTAGCTGAATACACTAAATGTCTCACTTTAGGTGACTTGCCATTTTCCTCCAGATCAGATCTTCGCTGGTTGTATCACCGGTTTCTCCACCGAGCTCCCCAAGCCTGTGAGCAAGCCTCATACTCTTGTCCCCTGTGCCTGATCAGTGTGAGGCCACCTTTCAGACCAACTCCTGCCTTCCCCCCCCCCTCAGCTAAAACTACTGTCTTTCTTCAAGATCTTACATTCAGCTTTCCTGTAACCTCGTGGGTCTTTCTCTCCACACCGGCATCACCCACATAAGGGGCTGTTCCCTGATCTGTGTTCTGGAACTCTCTCTCCTCAAGGCTTCATGTCTTCTCAGTTCAGGGGACAGATGTTTGCTATTTTGCTCAATGAGAGAATGCATTGATATCTCAACAAGTGACATCTCCCTTCTCATCAAGCTGGGGTGTAAAATCCCCCAAAATAGACCAACAGTTACTACCTATTGAGTCAGAACCTCACTGGAGGGGAAGTCCCTTTCAGCTCCATTCCGGACACCAGGAAGGGCAGCCTCCAGCTTTCTTTAGTGGAGAACGATTTCAGTTTCTTCATTTTACTCTCAGATCTGGAAGGGAAGGCACAGTACAGAGGAAGGAAAGGGGGTGGGGTGGGGGAGGCCGGAGGGGGTGGGGGAGGCCGGAGGGGTGGCCCACCAGTGGGATCTGAGGACTGCCTCTTAAGTGGAGGCTGGGGGGTGGGGGTGGGGGGTGGGGGTGGTGGGGGCTGGAGCAGAAGGCCAGACAATCAAATGTGTCCCTCACGGTTTGGGTCTGGCTCTGACTTGTTTGTAATAACAACATTTGGCTTGCCTTCCATGGGAGCCGATCATGATGTAAACGGTGAGGGACTTCCATTCCTGATTGTCCTCCTGGGGACTTCCTGACAAGGGGGTGGAGCTGAGTAGCTCCTGGAATCATCCAGCCCCCAGACATCACATTGAAAGTTTGAATTACGAAAATATTCAGGTGCTACAACGTAAGCCCTAAATATACCTTAAACCCACAAACAATTCACTTGTCTACAGGCCTATGGACTGTGTCCCTTTAAATGTACTTCCCATTCCTGGTTGTACTGTAATCAGCAGATGGCCATCCTTCCCCTCCCTCCCCTCCCTCCTCCTCCCTTAAAACAGACCCTTCTAATAGCTAGCATCCTGCAGTGACCAAAGCCATTAGAAGGATTAGGCCATTACTATCCTGTCCAGCACACACACAATGCTCCAGGGACTGCCTTTCTTCCTCTTTGCTTGATGGTTTTTGTGGATGAAATCAGGGCCCAATGGTGGGTTTAAAAAATCAAAAAATGAGGAGGGCAGAAGGTGACAGTCACCTCCCAAACAGCTTTCCCTATTTGAGATTCCTTTGTTAAGGTGACAGCAGATGTCGGCCTTGTGGATAAAGCAGGCACTGAAAGCTCGCGGACAGGTTACAGACCTCTCTTTCTCGTTACCATAATATTGAAGGCTCATCCTTTCCCAAACACGGACAGCGAATCTGTTCTCTGCCTGCTCGCCCACTGTTGTTTGTGCTGGAAAGAACCTGGGCCCAGCCCAGAGCCACGTTGCAGGGTTCAGGACTGCTCTGAAACACTGCCACCAAGTGGCGTGATGAGGTACGACAGCTACGCAGCAAGAGCAACAGAATCCCAGGCTGTAGAAGCTCAAAGGAGAGGGTGGCAAAAAAAAAAAAATCAGGCACAAAGACAGTAGCCGGCTTGGACATGGCTAAATAGTGCAGGCGACAGGAAAAAGGGGCGCCGGGGGGATGGGGGAGGGAGCTGGAGCGTGAAGAGAGAAATTAAAAGCAATGAATTGGTAGGCGTGAGCAGTTTTCCCTGGACGCTGGAGATGCGGTCAGGATGAGCTTTGAGTCAGTCTCTCTTTGGATGGCTTAGTTTGGCTTGCATCTGGGTTATTATTTTTTCTTTTCATTTTAATTTTTTAAAAATTTCATTTTGCATTCCAACCACAGTTCTCCCTCCCACCCCTCCTCCCAGCCCTCCCCCCTCGCCTCCTCCCACGTGGGTCTTCAGTCAAGGGTATACACGAGTAGCTGCCCTTCCTGCTAGAACCTCCAAGTGACTGGATTCTTAAGGATCCCGGGCTCTGTTGAGTTCAGGAAGTCACTGTGCCTCAGTTTCCTTGCTTTGTGGGCTGAGTTAGACCTCTAAGTTTCCCTTCAGTTGAAACATTGTATGAATTTGTTGTTGAGAAATGCAATACAGTCGGCATACAGTTGGCAATCCCCAAATCGTTTGTGTGACTTCTGGTTGCTGTACCGGGAGACTTAAAATCTTCCATCTTGCTATGGCTCAAGACTCATCGGGAAAGTGTAGAAGAGGGTCCTCCAGGCTGTAGTAACTGCTATCAAACCTCCCCGTACCAGCTGAGGAGAGCCAGCTCCCAGAGATCTGGGAACTTGTAGTACTTCAGGGCATGGGGGAGGTTGGGCAGTGGGAGCGTTGGGAAGGAACTGGTATGGAGTGAAGCTGGACTCTCAGAACCCTGAAGCGACACCATAGCAATTGAGTAGACGACTCTTTTCTGTAAGATTCACATTCTAAAGGGAAACATGCTGTTAGAAGGCTCCCAAGAAATCAGATACTGTTAGCTGGAATGCAAGAATCTGGGCAAATAGGAACATTCCCAGGTCCCCCAACCCTATCTGATGATCCTTACCGTTGTCACTCATGGGCACTTCATGGGGAAAATCCTATGTGATGGCTGTTTTAAACATTGGTTTGGAAGGAGATGCGGGCTCAGGCTCGGAAGAAACCTATGTTTCATTTCCTCCTCCATTTAGGGTTTGATGGTCCTGCTTATCTAAAGTGCTTACATTATGAACACAGCGGCGGGCTGGGGATTTTAATTCTGCCTTGATGGGATCTGAACCCAAATACACTGTCCAGTGCCACTTTATAAACTGGGAATCATTGAGCTAGCTACAAATACGTCAAGGGGTCCTTGCTCGTTGTCCAACATAAATCAGTAAAAAGACAGAAAAAGACAGGCAATTGACTTTGAAGGCCACTTTCATGCAGCTGAGTGGCTGGAGCTGCTGGAGGCAGATGAGGCCATTTTCCTGTACACATGCTTTGGATTAGCACCAGAGTAAACAGCAGATTGGGCTGTGTCTTCCAGACTCCTGCCTACCCTGGCTCTCTCATTAGGCAGAAACCAACATGCCCCTCAGGGCAGGGAAGTTGACAATTGGAAGAACTCAGTTTGGATTTCAACACCTGGTGAGTACTTCTGGCCCCCCCCCCAAGGAAAACTAGAGACTTGGTTTGACCGAGTTCTCATGGGAGAGATAAAAGCAGAATGTGTCAGTCACACTCTTCAGTGCAAAAGCCTATTGTCTGGGCAATGATGCCATTTTACAACATCTGGCAGGGCTCGGGGTTTACCTTGATGGAATGGGGCACGTCTGAGAGGTTGATACCTGGCAGTGTCCTATGATGTTACTAAAGACACCAGAAGGTCACATCGATGGCTATGCGGACTGGACAGAGCATGCAGGCACTGTCTGAGAAGGCCTACAGACCCGCTCCAGTGTCAAACAGCCCTGGGTTGTTGTGTCAACTGATTTTCTTCAACAAAAATTGTGTTTTTCATGGAGAACAAACACTAAGTGTGCCAAAAGAAGTAAGGCTACAGACATAAGTATCTGGCCTGCATGTAACCTGGAGTTTGTACTGAAACACACCTAGTGTCTCTTTATAAGCTGGGGATCATCAAGTTAGCTACAAATACCTCAAGGGGTCCTTCATTCAGATTCCTTCAAACTCATCTGGCTACAGCAGGTCCTTAGCTATTTAAAAGGAAAGGGAGAGGAAGAGGGAGAGGGACAGGAACAGGGACAGGGAGAGTGAGAGGGAGAGAGAGAGCACAAGATTGCATACACTTCCTTAGTAGGCAAAGCCTCAACAGGAAGTATAAAATCTCCTAATTCCCTAGACCCTATTTGTTTTCTTGTTTTCTTCTAAAACTCCAACTTAAAACCTTTCATGCTACAACTTAAGCCACTTAAGAAAGTTTAATCAATAGGAGGGAATTAATGGAAATGAAATGGCTCATCACCACTGGGATGCCTAGAAGTCACATGGGAAGCCATACTCAGCTGGCATTTGCCAGGAGGGAGCCTGGGCGGCTGTCATGGGGCTCCATTCCTCAGAGGTAGTTATGTTGTAGGGAGAGTTGGCTCTTGATGGCCCGGGGCAGGCCCACTTGCTTTGAATTTGTTTCCTCTTTATAAAGTGGACTGCCTCCATCCACTCCCTGGGGTCCTGCCCTGGGGAGTCTTGGCTGACTGTAAGGAGATCAGTACACTTCTGTCTGTAGAGCGGGAGTCTGTAACCACCTTCTTCTCGCAAGTCTTTGCACACCTTTCTTAACCATTCTAAGTCACAGTGTCTCTCTGCTTCCAAATCCGGGATTAAACTGGGGCTGCCTCTATAGCGTGGTGGCAAGGATTAAATGGAGTCTTCTACCTTCAGCGCTTGGCTCCAGACTAGCTAATGGGGAGGGCAGGAGGGCTGGGTCAGTGGCCATGGCCAGGAGGGAAGGCCTCCCTGGTGTTTGCCACTCTGTCTGGGCACTTGGGACCAGCCCTGCCTCATTGGTGCAACAGTGAGTTAGGCACCACACTGTCTGGGGGTGGGGGTGGTCCAGGTGTCCTGAGTGGGTATGTCCCATGGGCATGGGAACACAGGACAGGGTGTGTGGAGGGAGCCTGCCTGTGTCAAAGGCACCTGGAACCAGGAGACAGTGTCAGTCAGGATAATTCCTTCCCTCCTGTTGGGAGGCTCTAGCTGGTTATGCCCAAACATGTTTCTGTTTCTTCTTTTCCCATGGCTGCCTTTGAACTTCAAACCCAGCAATACCCACAAATGACAGAAAAAACACGCAGGGAATCAGTGCTTTTGTGGGATTTCCTGTGTCCACGTACAGTTGCTCAGTCCCAATGTAGGAGTAGAGTAGCGTGCAGTATGTTGTCTTGGCAGAAAGCTATGAGTTTTGTCTGGGATGTCTGTCACCGGAACCCATCCAATTAACTCACGTGTTGGGAGATCAGAATAAATAGCTTCGAGGAAGCAGTCGAGGCTTCATGTGGCCTTTATTTCTTGTTTGTCTTCCAGGTTAGGCAGGTTTGCAGTTGCTGGGCCAGAGAAGGGAAGAGCACAAGGTTTAGTTCTGGCTTTGCCCTTTGCAGGGAAGAAAGGGGGTAGCTCCCATGCATTTTGGACTAGGGGATTCTGGCAAGCTTCCTCTTTAGAAGGAAGTGTGGAGACACCCTGGCAGAGTCCTCCTAACTGTGCCTTGTAGTAACCATGAGCCAGGAACAAACCCTGGAGGAGATGAGATGGTATCCTCCTTGATAGAGAAAGTGCCAGGTTGGCAGTGTTGGTTGGCACGTTGAGTGGTGGCATGTCCTCAAGGGTACAACTATTCGGGGAGACCTAGGCACCTGTGGAAAGCCCTGTAAGAGATGCCATGCCACTGTACTGTCAGCACATGCGTGGGTTCCCAGGGCCAGCACCCATTTCAGCCCTGGGCATGGCACTTTTAGTGTCTCTGATTGCACAGGATGCTCGCAGGGAAATTGTGTGGACGCAGCTATGGGCATTCCCTGGACCTGCATGCCCTTTAACCTTGCTCTTCTTCCTGTGGCTCTCTGGATCTGGATGATCCTTGTCACAGTGAGATGAAATGCCCAGCCATCTTCACAGGTAGCCGCCTTCTCCAGTTGGGAAGGAACTGGGGCCGTGTGCAGCAGAAGGGACAACCAGGAGAGCGTTTTCAGCTGTACTTGAGCCAAGGTACCATCTGCACATCTTTCACAGGCACAGGGTGCTTCTCACACACCCTCCCCAGAATCTCAAAGACCTGGCTTCCCTTTTCCAGGATGCACCCCCAGGGGTGTTTCTTCAGCGGTGATGGGAGCGCCCAGTCCATCCGAGGCAAAGGCATAGTTGGGCCTTTGCTCTCTGAAGCAAAGGATCTCAAATAATGAAGCTTGGGAGAGGAGAGGGGCATGCCTGCCGTCTGTTGTCCCTGGCTCATGGCTGGCGGGAGTCAAAGGCGCTCTCTTCAAGGACTGCACGTTAAGTTTGTCTTTGTGCTTCTAGCTGCTTCTATTTCAAAGGCTCTGCCAGTGAATCCAGGGAGTCATTCCTGGGCCCAGCAGGCGTCTCCATGGTTACAGCTGAGCCGGCCTGAGGGAGAGAGGCACTCACAGCACTTTCCCATAAGTTCCTTTTTCTAATTTTTTCCCTTCTATTTTTTTCCCCGATAGTGACTAAGGCTGAAAATTGAGCTTAAAAAATAGGATAAAATGGGAACTCCCTAAACTATTTTACAAAGCCCTAGTGTATATAAATACATTCCTGTCATTACCCACCTCAGTTGAGAACAACATAGCCTGAGAAACAGGATCTCCTTTTTTCTCCCCCTCCTTTATAGCTGTCTGAAGAAGGGGTGGGGTCCTACTTTTCCGGGTCGCCTCGGTTTACAGACTCTGGGGAACTGCTGCAGCCCCCGCCCTCGCCCCCGCCCCCACCCCTACCCCAGAGGATGGTGAACCTGTCCAACCAAACACTGCATCAATAGCAGAGGTCAAGCAGCCATTACATCGGTAGCAGAGGTTGACTGGGAGTTTGTAAACATCCTGTTGTTGCTTGGCAGACCCATCAGAACTGGTGTGTTCTTACAATGCTCCCAGTGTTCTCGTACGTAGATCTGTCCGCCTGCCATATGCTTGCTGGTTGACGTCACTGTACAAACACTGGAGAGGGTACTTAGGCCAGTCTCTTTACACGGGCCATTTTATACAGTCAAGAGGCTCCTGTAGACGGTGACAGCCTAGGCTGCTGCTGTTGCAACGTGACTCCTATCTACAGCACACTTTTAAAAAGTACTGTTTGTAAGTAGAAAGTGTTATAATGTGGTTCGAGGGGGACCTTTGCGGATTCCACGGCGGGCGAGGGACAAACATGCCAGGCAGACTGAACTTGAGTGGGAAGTTTTATTGGGCGAAAGGGAAGGGAGAAGGGGGAGAGAAGAGAAAGAGAGGGAGGGAGAGAGAGGAAGAGAGAGGCAGAGAGGGAGACAGGAAAAGTCATGTTTGCTCCTTCAGAGGAACAGCAGGAAGGAGAGCTATAGTGGGTGGAGTTTTCCTCTTAAAGGGCCCTCTGTGCCTGCATTCAGACTGTGTAGTGATGCAGCAGCCATAGGACCCTGGACTGGCCAGGATACTGCCTGAGTGCATTCTGCCAGGTGACGGGGCGGGGGGCGGGGGGCACGACTGGGAGGCAGGCCGGCATAATGCCTGAATCCTAACAGAAAGAGTATACTCTAAAATAACCATAAAATGCAATAGAGTGGCGGCATGAAGGGTAATGCGTTTTATCATCTTTTGAGGCACTAGAGTTCCCTCAAAGAGCCACACACGTGTGTATAACATTCTGCAGGCTGATTGGCCACGTAAGACTTACGTGATTATGGAAGTTTGGAATCTTGCAGATGAAGAGCCAAAATTATCTGGGGCTATTTGTTTCCCTCCTCTGTGTCTAACTCAGTATTCCCTTGATATTGGTGGGTATCAGGGTTCCATGATTACAAGGTTTTCCATGTGCTTGTGTCTCAGAAGTTTGGATTGGACAGAGACATATGAATGGTTGGTAGCAATTAATGGAGAGCATTCACTGAGAAAGAATACACGTCCAAGGGAAGGAGTAGGCCAGCACTGGGGGCAAGTCTGGGAGCTCAGGGGCAACCACTGCACAATGGGCAGGGACTTGTATGTTGCACAGCGTGACCTTTGGCTCATTTGCATAGCACAGGATTTCTCAGTCGTGCAGCTACCCGCTCTGCATCCTCCATGCATTTAAAATTAGCATTTTAAATCTCTACACACGCGTGTGTGTGTGTGTGAGTGTGCGCACGCGCGCGCGTGTGTGGCTTATTATTATAATGAACTGCAGGTCACCTTCACAGAGTCTGGGGTGCCCTCTGTGCTCCAGCCAGTTCTAGTTTTGGGCTGACACTGTGTTGGGCTGGAGGAGGGAAGGTTCCAGCTTTCCTCTTGCCTGACAGCTTTCTTTCCCCTGCCAGCTTGGCAGCCTATATGACTCTCACTCCCTGACATGTTCTCCCCCGTTATTTTGACTCTTAGGTAGAAGCATTTGTAGTGCATTAACTTAGCAGACCACCAGCTTCCACAAACACAAACGCTACGAGTGTCATCACTTGGAACCTATAGCAGAGCTTTCCCTGTTTGCTGGGACCCACTCACCAGTGTGTTTGGTGGAATACATTGCTTCAGCCTTTTGTTCTGTGACTGCAAAGTTGATGTAACCACTTCCGTGGTGGAATGCACCATCTGGGGCGGCTTGAATCTGTGTTTCTGGGCCATAGTCACTCATGCTTGGCTCAGGATAAACTGTGAACTCCCTCTGGAGTGAGAGCTGCTTTGCATTGACACGCCATGGTCAGGCATCATGTGGTGTGCACAAGTCTATACCCTGAGCTGTCTCTCGGTTAGCAGTCGGTACTGGACGTGTGTTCACACTAGCATCGGCACATACATGTGAGTGGTGTGCTACACGCCGTGACAGCTTCTGAGTGAGAATTCTTCAGTTTTATTGTCCTTGACCGAAACGCCTGGCTAACTTAAAAATATATTTATTTTAGTTTTATGCATGTGAGTCTTTGCTGGGATATATGATTGTGTGCAGAACCCAGGAAATCCAGAAGAGGGCGTTGGATTCCCATGGAACTGGAGTTACAGACAGTTGTGAGCCACAGTATAGGTGCTGGGAATGGAACTTGGAACTTAGCCAGTGCTCTTGATAGCTAAGCCATCTCTCCAGCCTCACTGCTGTTCTTTTGCTTAAGTTAAAATTAGAAGGGCACGAGATGGAACACAAGCCATAGAGGATACATTAACCATAGTTTATTACAGTGCAGGAGATCGATGGGGGGGGAGACACGAGAGAGGGGGAGAGATGGGAGAGAGAGTTGGGGGGTAAGAGTAGAGCAAGAGAGAAGAGAGCAGACAGCGAGAGAAGAGAAGTGAGAAGTAAGAGGGGGGAGAGAGAGAGAGAGAGAGGAGTAAGTGGGCCGGGGTCTGTCTTTTAAAGGGGTCCTTTACACCCGCATGCAGGCTGCACTCATGGAACCCTGGGCTGATCAGAGCGCTGCCTGAGTGCATTCTGCCAGATGACAGGGCAGGTCAGAATAATGCCTGAACCTTTCACTCACCTCTGCCTAATATTTTATGCTACAAAGAGCACAAAGAGCATAAATATTACTGTTACCATTTTGGCCACAAGAATCTTCGCATTAATCAAAGGGATGTTTCAAATGGAACTAAATGTTAGAATTGTCACCAATTTAATGTGAAATGATTGACTTGTAGATGTTTGTTGATCTCTTGGGACCATAAATCTTGCATCTTTCATGATGGTGTATTGCTTCAATACACCCACATAGTGGGTGGGAATAAGGTACCAGCAACGTGAACACTAGAATTCCTTTAGTCTTATTATTCCCTCAGGCAGAAGCAGGACATTTAGCCTGGAGCTTTACTTTTATTTTTTTTCAGAGTTCCCAGGGGTGCCTCTCAATCATCTATTGTACAAGGCATGCCTATTTTCCATGGGTGACTATGTGTGTGTGTGTGTGTGTGTGTGTGTGTGTGTGTGTGTGTGTGTATGTGCAGGCGCATACCTGCACACGCACGTGCACATAAGATGCCTTTCTCTGCTAGTTACTCATGAGAGGGCTGCCCCAAGGCAGGCCCCTTAGGCTTCCCTCCCTATACCAAACTTCCAATTTTTTCCTCAACAATGTCCTTCCATTGACTTCCATCAGACTCAGTGTGGCCCATCCTATGGGCTTCAGGAACTCCAGTAAGTACAGTCCATATCAGTCCATATAGAAGCTTCTCCCGGACAACTGAGGCTTTTCCAATGGTCAAGGGCATGCAAGTTCAGTCTCAGATCATAGGATAAGTTTTCTGGGAGCCATAAAGCCTTTGAAAGGTTATCAACCCTTTCTCAGGAAACTCTGCACACTGGGGGCGGGGAGCATTTCCCAGAGAAACTGTGGAGGTATGGCCCATCAGGAAGAATCTTGCCTCGGGAGGAATTTTCTCTCAACAACTCTCTAGCCCCAGCTCTGGATTTCAGTCTAGCCCAGCTCACAAGCTGCCAGACACACCCAGCCATAGACAAGTCCCTCATGGGTGTAGGCCAGGCCAAGCAGAGGCCCTCAGAACATGCATGTTTATTTCCAGTATTCCTGCTGAATATACCCAAGCAGGAAAGGCAAGCTTGTCTGCTTAAGCCATGCCCCAAGGTCTACATATGAAGGCCTTGTTCCAAACCCAGATTTCACAGGATTCCTGCAACTATGAAGGCAGACTCCCAGACAGTATCTCTTGAAAAGACACTTATGGGAGACCTGTGTTCTTTAAAAATCACAGGTCCAACCTGGACACGGCAATACACTTGCAATCCCAGCACTCAGGAGAGGCTGAGGCAGGAGGATCATGGGATTGGTGCTAGCCTGGGTCACACATTGAGTTCCACCTCACAAAGCAACAGACAAGATCACACATGCCTTATACATTTCTGCTTGTTGTTTTCTTGGTCACAGTCTAAGTTTTATCTAGTTTCCTCTGCCCTGCACAGCATCCTTCAACTCCTGGGCACTGTTTGTATTCATCTCTGAAGGCAGCTGTAACTAATTAACCCAAACATGGTGACTTGAAATAACAAAAATTCACTCTCCCACAGTTCTGGAGGGCAGATGTTTGAAATCAATGTGTCAGGAGAGCTATGTTTCTCCTGAGGGCTCTCATGAGATCCTTTCTAGTTTCGTCCAACTTCTGACAGTTCTGGAGGCTCCTTGCCAATGGCTACGTAATGCCAACCTTTGACTCCAACTTTGCATAGCTCTTTTCTCCTCCTGTATGCTACTCCTGTGTGTACCATTGAATTTAAGGTCTACCCAGCTAATCCAGTTTAATCTTCCTTGTTGACTTCGATGGATTTGGAGTCACCTAGGAGACACACCTCAGGGCATATCTTGGGTATGTTGCCAGGGAGGCTAAACTGAAGAGGGAAAACGAGCCCTAAGATGTAGGTGGCATCACTCCATGGTCTGGGGCTAAGGACTAGACAGAAGAGGAAAAGGGGAAAGTGATTTGAGCACCAGCATTTATTTCTCTGCTTCCTGACTGCAGATACAATGTGGCCCGCTGCCTCATGCTCCTGCCCTAGTCAGAACTGTTCTCTCTGCCATGGTGGGTTACCTCTCAAATTGTGAGCCAAAACAAACCAGTGGTTGCCTAAGTTGCTTCTTTGTTACAGTGATGAGAAAAGTAACTGATACACCAGGGTACTTCTAGAGCCGTGTAACTTGTTTAGCTCTAAAAATGGCTTCCTTTCCAAGAGAAGTTAAATTCATAAAGAATTTGGTTCTGTCTGTGGAATATTTTTCCGAGGGCCACTGTTCAACCCATCCTAGTGTTGTTTGTTCATAGCTAATAGAGCCTGGCACAATGGTCGTAGTTCATTTTTCTGCTGGTTTGAACTTAAACCTGGACCTAAAGGCCCTATCTGCATCATCCCATGTCTTTGCATACCTTGATTATAAAAATAGCAGCTTAGCTAATTAAAGTAAATAGTTTCTTAGTTCCCATTGGGTTTCTGTTGAAGTATTTTATACCATTGTTTCCATTCACCACATTTCAAGTACGCCAGAATGTCCTAGGCATGAACAAATATGCTTTTCTTTTTTAAATCTTTTTCTTCTTGTGAATTGAGTCTTCTCAGACCCAGAGAGTCTGAAAATCAGTTGATTTGACTGAGATAACTTTTCATGTATTGTAGGGAGAGATTTTATGTACCTGTAGCGCTGACTACGCCCATTCGGGTGTGGTCACAGGTACGTAGTATGTTTGGGGGAAAAAGAGCTAGGGGGAGGAGACTCTCTTTGGGTTTCGGTTTTGGCCTGGAGAACAGCATGGGGACCTTTGGCTCTTGGCTTTCTTGGTTTCTCACATAAGTGATTTCTCCCTCAATAAAATATCATAGGACATCCCTATTTTTGCAGCTTAATATTTCTGCATTAATGTATGAATTTCACTATACTTAGGATAAAAGATATGCATTTATATGTTATGTATGTTACCTTATTTCTGGCAGTGACTGTGATGAGTTGAATGAGAATGGCCCCCACAGGCTCACATATTTGCATGCCTAGTTCCCAGCTGATGAACTGTTTGGGAAGGATTAGGAGGTGTGGCCCTGTTGGAGGAGGTGTGTCATAGGGGTAGGGCTTTGAGGTTCTAAAAGCCCACACCAGGCCTAGTCTTGCCTATCTCTATCTCTCTACCTGCTGCCTGTGGATCAGACCGTAAAACTCTCAGCTCCTGCTCCAGCACCATGCCTGCCCTGTGCTTCCTGCTGTGATGATAATGGACTATCCCTCTGAAACTGTATTAAATACTTTCTTTTAAAAGAGTTACCTGGGTCATGGTGTCTCTTCACAGCAACAGAACAGTTACTAACTCAATGATTTCTATGTATTAGCAACACACTTTTTATTTCTTTAAAAACATAATCAGGGGACTGGAGGATGATGCTCAGGGTCAAGAGCATCTCAATGCAACACACACACACACACACACACAGTGCACATATATACTTTACAGGCAAAACGCCCACATAAATAAAAAACACATCTTCAAAAACCATAACTAGGTGTGACATTTCTAAAAAAAATGAAGGACAAATTTTAAGCTTTCATATTAAAATGAGCTAGGACAATGCTTTTCAACCTTCCTAATGCTGCAACCCTTTGATACAGTTACTCATGTGGTAGTGACCCTCAAGCATAAATTATTTTCATTGCTACAGTTACAAATCATAATGTAAATATCTGATATGAGCACATCTAACATGTGACCCCTATGAAGAGTCATTCAACCCCAGAGGGGTCGTGACAGTTGAGACCCACTGTGCTAGGACATTATCAGTAGCCTCTCAACTGGAACAGCCTTATTTGACAGGGTTAAAAGCAGCAGTGAGAACAAGCTTGACTCCATGGGCAGGAACTTTAAAAAACAGCCCGTCCCTTGTGTGTGTGTGACTTGCACAGTATGTACCTTGACATCTAGCAGCTGGCTGTCTTTGATTTATGAAATGTTTGGACACTGGAATCACAAAACAGGAAGCATCTGAATTTTTTTCTTCCTTAATCATAGTGACAATTATTTCAATTTGCTTCATTTCCACTGTTTTTTTATTCCAAATTCTTTTCAAAATCCTGCTTCTGGGAGCAGAGCCTTATTAACAAGTTTTAATCATCATTTATCCATTTTCAAAAGAGCAAGCCACAGAACAACCAGAAAAGAGACAGAAAAAAACAAATCTCCTGTTTGCAATGCTCAAAGTATACCACATGCATCTGATCAAGAAACCACACTTTAATGGAAGTGTGGGCTGTGGTCTTTAAGTTTAAGATGCATTAACATCAAGCCTTTCAACTTTATGCAGTAATAAAAACCAGTAACAAGGGCATCAATCGACTAAGACCAACTTTGCTATGTGAAAAAGCCTACACTTTACCCGAGGGAGGCAGGGTCTGTGTCCAAGCAGATAGCATGATCAGAGCTGCCTCCTTGGGGTCAAGTTCCCTCTTCACAGTCAAGGACTGTGGGACCCCTGGACATCTGTTAGATCACATCCAAACAGGCTAGTTCATCTGTAGAGGACTAGACAACTGGTCAACCACAGAGCTGAACTCTTTCATTGTTTCAGAGTACTTTGTGTTTTATTTTGAAATTGTCAACTCTTGTTTTTAACTTCTTGGGTTTAGTTGTTTGAAACTCAAAAGCAGTTTTACACCAGCAAAAAATAGCCTTATCAGTAGATTTGTGTCACTGTGTTAGGTTTCTCCCCTTGCTATCCACCAATTGCAGGCAGATGAGGACTGTTGATTAAGAGATGCTCTTTATGTCCCTGTGAAAGAAACTAGCTGGGTTTTTGTTAGTGGTGGTTTGTTTGGTTTTCATAAACCTAGATCCACACCAAATAGGATGAGGTAGGAAGAACAGAGTCTAGACTCCAAATTCAGCTGTGGTTGTGGTCATACACAACTGCAGACAAGAAGAGACGTTGCCCCTGTCACTTGGGCACTGTGATGTAAACTTGAAAGCCATGGTCTTTTTTTTTAGCTGCACTTATTTATGGGGGGGCAGAGGATAATTTGCAGAATCACTTCTCTCTTTCCACTATGTGTGTTCTGGGGATCAAATTCAGGTCATTAGGTTTGGTGGAAAGCTGAGTCATCTTATCCCAAACCATGGTCTTTTAAGGACTTTCAATTCACTGACGTGTTTGATCCTATTTTTCCTCTTGTCAAACAGGAGGTGGCTGTTGAGAGTGGATAGTGTGCAGGGTAGAACGGCACTCCCTGGCATAGGTACACAGAATTCTTCTGCCCCTGACGTTACCAAGAGCTTTCCAGGCTACATGTATGCTGGGAATGCTAGAGAACCCTCCCTGCTAATAGCTCTGATAAATTCAGGCAGTTTTATGCTTAGACTCATCCATTCATCATGTTGACCCAACCCACTTCAATTTGAAGCTGTTTCTGGACCCAAGGACTCTTTCCCACCACCAAGCTCTTTTTCTACTGAAAGTATGTCTACTTGTCCTTCCCATCTTTACCTGTAGTCACTTCAGTGAGTTAACAGTCCCCACCTGTCACCTAAGCATTTCCAGGGAGGTCATTGGGTCCTTCCTAAGGCACTCACCTCTTTCTATTTTGGTACACTTTCATGTGTAGAACCATGTTCACTAATGAAGAGGAGGAATCAGATAGAAAGCTGGATTCCACAGTCCTCTTTGAATGCACGCACATCCTGTTAGCTACTTCTCATGTATCTTATTTTTAATCTGATGTCTTGTGGGATCTCCCAAATCAATTAATTATTGAGGAAATGCCCATAGACATATCTGTGAAGCCAGTTCCTCAACTAAGGCTCCTTCTTCCCAAGTGTGTGCTGACGATTGAAGCTAGCTATGACACAGCCCCTTCCACTTTAATATCTATGCACTCTACACGAGTTACTATGCTAGCCATTCTATGTCAACATGACACAGCTAGTTATCTGAAAGGAGGGAACTTCAATTGAGAAAATACCTCTGTAAGATCCAACTGTAGAGCATTTTCTTAATTAGTGATTGATGGGGAGAGCCCGATGCATTGTGGGTGGCACCATCCCTGGGTTTGTGGTCTTGGGTTTTGTAGGAAAGCAGGCTGAGCAAGTCATGAGGAACAAGTCAGTAAGCAGCGCCCCTCTGTGGCGTCTGCATCAGCTCCTAACTCCAAGTTCTTGCCCTGTTTGGGTTCATGTCCTGGCTTCCTTCAGTGGTGGACTACAATGTATAGTGTAAGGCAGATAAACCCTTTCTCCCACAACTTGCATTTTGGTCATGGTGTTTTGTGGCAGCAATAGAAACACTAAGACAGTCACTTACCATCTCTGTGCCTGTAAACTGGAGACACCACTAGTGCCTACTTCCTAGGTTGCTATCAGGACTGAGTCTTCACAAAGCAGAGTCTGATGTCACTAAATATGCAGTCTCTTAGCTGTTTCTCTTATTCAGGTCACTTTCTTATTCCTCACGGCATTGTTCCCAGTTTTAAATGCATTGCAACCAAAAGAAAACCAAGGGGTGTACACACAGGTAATGTCTCCTCAGGCGTGCCGAATGACAATCATTGCAGAGTTGCTGCTTGGGTGCCTCTGGACACTTCATGGCACCGATGAAAGCTCCTCCCAAACAGGAGGGTGGCTAGCGTGTCCCACCCTCTCAACTTGAGTCAAAAGTTCTGGGTCTCCACAAGTCTGTGTCCTCAGAATGGACAGTGGTAATCCCTGCTTCAGGAGCTCATAGGAAGACGAAAGGAGATGATCTACACAAGCCACCAAGCACTCTAAATACCTGCTAGCTGTCTACTCTGTTCACCACATCTATCCTGGTACCTAAGTTGGTTGTTATATGTGTTAGTTTTCCAGAAACCAAGCAGCCAGAGAGGGGAGTTCCGCCCTATACCAAGAATGCCAGTTCATGTCCTTTCACCTCAACTCTGGTCAAGAGAACAATCAGGGCAGAAAACCAGTGTCAACAGTTGAAAGAGCAATTGGCTTCCATGTTGAGGCATGGCTGACCACTGGTAACTGAAGTGCAGGCAGAGGAAGGCTGGAAGGATGGCTGCAAAGAGCCAGGAAGTTGCATGAGTCACCGGGGATATGGTGTGGACTCTGAGACCTTCTTGGGAGAAGTGGAGGCTGAAAGTTCTTCTGGATGAGGACCAGAGCCAGTGGGATTTTAGTACCATGGCTATTGGTCATTATGTCCTGGTCCCCCGGAGAGGCTCGTCAGACTGGAGCTGCTTGCACATAGTGGGGCTACTGTCTGTGGATCTTCATTTAACTCCTACATCTGCACTGTTCCCAGTGTCCACGAGGTAGTGATTTCTACCCACTGACCTGGACGTCCCCTGCCTCTGTGTGATACATGGCCACCTTCCTTGCTGCTTGTGCCTTGTGTTCAGCAGTGCTTGTGGAATTGTCAGTGAGGTTTGCATTGTCCTGCAGCAAGTCATTCTCAGAGAATTCCGTGACTCCCTGTCCTCAGTTTCTTTTGTGAAAGCGAACTTGGATCTTAGCCTTCTCCTTTATTTCCACTTGGACTCTGGATACTAAAGTAGAAATAATATTCTGTGACCTTTAAGTGGGGCGCCAGCTGCCTCCCCACCCTTCCCCCTGTGATTTAGAACCACACGGCCAGTTCAGTAATACTTTCTGGAATTTTAAACTCCTTCCCAGCAAGCGATGACTAATGGTAAGGCATTGCACCAAAGGTTACTGGGTAGAGCAAATGCTCATTGGAGGCATATTCTCCAACACCCACATCTGTCCCTGTGGCAGATTTAGTTAAAGAAAAAGTTTTGAATTTTGCCCTGAATTTTCAGTTCTACCCCAATCATGGATGAAATAAAGATTTCAGAAATGCTGGGCTCTATTCCATTCAGGTCCTATTATGCTGAGGAGGGCACGGCTGTGGGTTGGGTTTGGCACAAACTCACTCTTGGCAGAAGCTGTCCATCATCACCGTGTTTTTGCTAAGGCAAAAACAGACTTCAATGGCACCCGCAGGGGTCATGGTGGGGACAAGAGGGCAGTAAGAGAACTTTCCCTAGGGTTCTCTGAACTTAAAAAAAAGACTAATTAAAAGACATTATGTGTATAGGTGTTTTGTCTGCATCTGTGCCTGGTGTCTAAGGACACCAAAAGAGGGTGCTTGGTCCCCTGGGATTGGAGTTACAGATGGTTGTGAGTCACCATGTGGGTACTGGGAGTTAAACCCAGGCCCTTTGGAAGAGCAGCAAGTTCTTTTAACTGCTGAGCCATCTCTCCAGACACCTATACCCCCTAATTCTTTTTAAGGCATTCCTCTGTGCTGTTACCGTCTTACCTAGAATGCTGATGCTGGCCCAGTTCCTGGGTTGATGGGTTAGAGGAGATGGGTTGGAGCTGGACTCCCCAGACAGAACTAAAGAAACTCAAAGTTCCTTCAATCCTTTCCCCATGTCTTGTGACCATCCCACCCTCTACCCAGCAGCCTATTCTGTCATGGTCAAGCCCAGTGTGCCTCAATTGCTCCTCCAAAAATGAAGAAACTTTTGACTTTTGTCCAGTCCCAGCTCTGTAGTGAAAACTGGACAGGGTGGGGTATATGGCCAGGGAGGTTGGGAAGTGGGTCTTTCAACAAGTTTAGGGTGCAACCGTGGGGCAGACTGGAAATGCACTGAAGGTGATGCTCCCTCTACGTACACTGTAGATTATGACTTTGATCCCCTCTGGCTTCTAGAAAACTTATAGTTGACATTATTTTACTCGCAAGATGGTGTGTGAGTGCTCTTTGATGGAATGGGCTATATGTAGCTCACACCTGTGTCTGGATTTGGGGCTTGTTCATCTCAACAGGACAATCTAGGAAACCGGATGCAGACACACACAGAGGGGGGGGAGGGAGGGAGGGAGAGAGAGGGAGAAAGAAAGAGAGAGGGAGGGAGGGAGGGAAGGAGGGAGGGAGGGAAGGAGGGAGCGAGGGAGAGAGAGTTGGGTATATCCAACAGGCAGTGGTGAAAATGGAGGTGGGGTGTGGGTGGCCTTGGTTTATATTTCAGTTGTGTTTGCTGTTGACTTTACACCTTTCCTGGTTCTGGAATATTCCTGTTTCCTGGCTGTGGGTGGATCAATGATTTTATTACATCCTGCAGTTGTCCCCACTGTTTGTACTTGAAAGTGGGGTGGGCAGCACAGGAGCTCCCCAAGTTTAATGTCCATTTGTAATCATCTTGTGTTGCTGGAACCTTCTTTTTTTGATAAAAAGACATTGCCTCAGAATTGAACAATCCTGGCCCACAGCAATGAAAACACCCCTCTCTGGGCTTGTTTATCTTTAGAGGGGAAGGTCATTTGCACAGGCCACTTAGACAATCGCTGTCAAACAGCAGGGAAAGTTACCTTCTTGTTCTTGTCTCTTTCTCCCCACAGATGGGTCTGAAATTCTTGCTTGGGGCCATATGGAGTGGATATGCCGGGAGGAAATGATACTGGCCTTCTGTTTCTGCTCAACTCTCTCCACTGGGTCAGTGGACCCTTTGAAGTAGCCCTTTCCTTACCTCAGATTCTGACATGAGTAACTGATCACCTTTCAGTCTACGTAAGATAAGGAGCCTTGGCTCAAAACTGTAACTCTCTTAAGTGTACAAGAGCCAGACCACCCAAGGCATTGTTCCAAGAAGGGAGAGAATTTACCACATGTGTTCAGCATTTTATTCTTCCCCAAATACTTGGCTCTGTATTCCTGTGTTTAAATTGGATAATGTCTACATGAAAGGACTGTGTCAATCGTGTCAGTAACAAAAGAGGTAAGATTTTGTAACAATTACGGATTTGATTTTTCTACGCAGACATCTGAGGCTCGGCAAGAGAATGCTAACTGCCTTAAATTGCCCACTGAAGGGAAATTGAGCTCCAACTGTGGTCTGTTTTCTAATTCTGTCTGTGTTTTCTGTTCTGTAACAGATGCCACCCACCTGGGGATGTCAAAAGAGAACATACAGGGTGCTGGACAGATGGCTCCATGGCTAAGAGCAATGGCTGCTCTTGCAGACAACCAAGGTTTCATCCCCAGCACCCACATGGGTGATCCAACCCATCTGTAATTCCAGGTCCAGGGGATCTAGCACCCTCTCCTGGCCTCTGTTGACACTGCAAGTACACAGTGCACATACATTCATGCAGGCAAACACTTACACACAAATAAAAGCAAGGAAAGCCCAGGGCAGGTTCAGAGGGAGAATATGAATGAGAATATAGCAAGTCTACTCTTGAAGGTTCTGGCTGGTGTCTCTAGACTGCCACCAAAAATGCTCCAGGCTACTGACTAAGAGGGCAGGTTATATTTATAACCAGAGAGAAGGAAGTAAGGTAAAGAAATTGGATTTAGTAGAGACTGTCTGATTGGTCACAGCTGTGTCTGTCTTATTTGAACTTTTTGCTGGCTGTTGGTGACAGGCCAAGGCTCTGTGATTTGTTACAAGGTAGGTTCCACAGCATGCTAGGCAGCAGTTCAGTATTTGTGTAGAAACCTTTGTCCAAACTTAAAAATATAACCCTGTGCTGGCTAGTTTTATGTCAGCTAGACACAGGCTAGAGTCATCAGAGAGGAGGGAACCTCCATTGAGAAGATGCCTCCATAAGATCAGGCTGTAGGCAAGCCTGTTGGGCATTTTCCTAATTCATGAAGGATAACCCAGCCCATTGTGGGTGGTACCATCCCTGGACTGGTGTTCCTGGATTCTATAGGAAAGCAGGCTGAGTAAACCACGAGGAGCAAGCCAGTAAGCAGCACTCCTCCATGGTCTCTGCATCAGCTCCTGCCCCCAGGTTCCTGCCCTGCTTGAGTTCCTGTCCTGACTTCCTTCAGTGATGAACAGTGATATGGAAGTCTAAGATGAATAAACCCTTTCCTCCCCAAGTTGCTTTTGGTCATGGTGTTTCATTACAGCAATAGTAACCATTCTAGGCAGCTTTAATCCAAATGGCTTCAACTGGTATATCCACAGTGAAGACAAGAACCATGTTGGGTCCCTCAAGGTTTCCCAGAGGCGGTCCTGACATGGGGCCCTTAGGAGCCTTTCTTGATTGGTTTTGCCTCTCTCTCATCCTCCTGCCTCCCCTTAAAACCACTGACCTTTTCTCTTGCCTAATGGCTGTTTATCAAGACTTTGGAGATGTTGCCCGGGCTAGGGAAAGAGTCTTATCGTATCCCATATATATGCATTTTCCTTTTTAAAAATATCTGGAGTTATCTCATAACCCATTTCCATTTTTGGAGAAGATCGTAGTGAATCTTCCTGGTGGGATGTTACATTCAGCTCCAAGTGTGTCAATGCACGCCTTACAGCAACCCCACTGTTGTGGCAGCTGGGGTCACTTCCCTCCCATGGAGCCCAGCTCAGGGGCAGCAGGTCCAGTAAGTCTGCATTCAGAGAAAACCTTTTGAAGTGATTAATTGAGCAAGGAGGGCTTGGAGGGTCAGTTCTCAGACCCAGAAGAAGCCAGGGTGACCCAGGCCAATATGTGATTGAATAACATTGTGGACAGAAAAGGGGAAGTGGCATGGAGAGAATTTGGAAGCTGTAGTAGCATCTTGAATTACCAGTGAATTTGTGTTAGTGGCCACACCCCTTTGGCTTGGCTTCAGTAGAAGACATGACCAGAAGGTAGAGAAGCAGGGGTGGGGCTGTGGGGGTATACTCTCTCTGCCTACCTTTCCCAGAATTCTACTCATCTCTTAGACCCACCTATCTTCCTGCCTCTATTGGCCAAACAGTGTTTTATTCATCAACCAATAAGAGAAACATATATACAGAGGGACATCCCTCGTCAGGAAGATGCAGAGACTAGCTGACCACTCAGCTTCTATGATTACCTGACACTCAGAGGTTGGTTACAAATTCCTGAGTGAGTTTTTAAGTTAGTGTACTGAGTTTGGTTGCAGTTCACATGCAGGACTTTGATGAGGCTTCGAAAACTCCTATTCAGTTTAACTCAACACCATCAAGACCATAGGATCCTGCACATTGCTTGATAATTTACTTTTGGGGATATTACTGTGTATACAAAATAATAAATAGTGTATGACTCTTATGCTTTATGTGAGGTACTTAGACTTATCACAGAAAAACAGAGATTACCAGGGTCTGGCATAAAAATGGGAGTGGTGTGTGTGTATTATGTGTGAGTATGTGTGTGTATATGTATTATGTGTGTGTGATGTATTATGTGTGTGTATGTGTGTGTGTGTGTGTGTGTGATATGTTCCTGTGTCAGAATGTACACACCAATGTGCAAGGCTGGAGGAGGCTATCAAGTGCCCTTCTCTATCTTGCTCATTTCTTTGAGTCAAGGACATGTTCCTGAAGCTGGAGTTAGGTGGTGGCCCCCCCATCCCTAGCAATCCCCTGCCTTTGTGCCCTTAGTGCTGATGTTACGTGTTCTCTGCCATGCGTGACTTTTAATACTGGAGATTCGAATCAGGTCCTCATGTTTGTGCAGCTAGAGTTCTTGCCCACCGAGTCATCTCTCCAGCCCTTTTAAAGCTGAGAAATTCAGCTTGGACAGAAGAAAGTGCTGTGGAGATGCGCAGAGGTGAACATTGCCCGCAACACGAATGTACCTCATAGCACCGAGCTACACACTTGAAAGTGGTTCCAATGTTTGTTGCGTGCATTCTCATCACAATTTAAACAAACTTGAGTGTGTGGTGACTTCTAGGGGGCAGATAGCCCTGGAGGAGAGTTTAGAGATTCCCAGGAAGGACACCTTCTGGGTGAGGCTCCATTGACATAGAGGCCAACTTGTCCTGTGGGAGAGGAGACCACTCCTCACCTCTGCGATGTGTGAACGCCACAGTGGGCACATGGTATCAGGAGGATGAAGGGGGACATATGTCAGGTGGAGCATCTCTCCCAAGCCATTCAATTGTATAGAAAACCATGCCCACCAGGGACTGCAAGGGTGGCTCCTCAAGTCATGCCATCCTTCCAGAATGTAAGCAGAGATGCCCTGTGACCGTAGTTGACAACTGCCATGATTTGAATAGTATCCCTTACAGTAATATGGTAAAGGCTTAGTCTAACAGGGTGGTACTGATAGGACGTAGTGCCTAATGGGTGCCCGTGGGTCATTGCGTATGTGCCCTTGAAGAGAACTGTGAGACACCATCCTCTTCCTTTATCCCTTTGACTTTGTAGTCATCAAATAAGCAGTTGGATTCACCGACACCACCTGCATTTGCTACTAAATCGTCTCATCAGAGACCCTAAGCACCACGTCTACCAGATTTTGGACTCAAGTCTCCAACACCATGATGGAAGACTAACATACCAGAGGCGACAGGACAGACACTTGCCCTCGTTACTTCTTTACTAGCAGTTTTAAGACTTTGCTTTCAATGGCACCAAATTTAGTTCCAGGCTTTTCCTCATAATGACATTCCAGTCAGTGACAGGCTGCACAGACAGTGCGAGTCTAATAGAGGATAATGGAGCAGAAAAGTTCCCAGTGCTCAGGGATGTTGTAACTGTGGTAACATCAAGATGCAGAGCCCTATGATCCACTGTACAGAAACAGTACTTGTGTGTGTGTGTGTGGCATACATTGCCTGACAATGATAGTAAATGACTGTGTCACTGGATTATGTGCTTATCATGCTATATTTTTATTGCTATTTGAACATGCACTGCTGTGAAACACACCTGCAATGCTGGCAGTCACCTCATGTATCTGATTATCTCATCTCTAGTTGCATCCTTTTCTCTTGTACTTGACTTAAAATCATGTTGTTCCATTTATTGTAGTCCTAGGAGCAACTCTACATACCCCATGCAACATAGGTGAATAGCAGCCATGTCATCAAGGTTTATTAATTGCACGCTGTGGTGTGTGAATGTGCTTGCTAGATTTTGTCAGCCTGACAAAAACTAGAGCCCCCATGGGAAAGACAGAACTTCAGTTGAGGATTTGCCTCCATTAGATTGGCCTATGGGTGTGTCTATCAGACAGTTTCTTGATTAATGAGACCCAGTCCACTGTGTGAGGTGTCACCCCTAGTCATGTGTACCTGGTGTCTTAGTTTGGGTTTCTATTGCTATGAAGAGACAGCATGACCATGGCAACTTTAAAAAAATTTATTTATTTATTATTCATACAATCTTCTGCCTGCATGCCAGCAGAGGACACCAGACCTCATTCAAGGTGGTTGTGAGCCACCATGTGGTTCCTGGGAATTGAACTCAGGACCTTTGGAAGAACAGTTGGTGCTCTTAACCACTGAACCATCTCTCCAGCCCCCAACCATGGCAACTCTTGTAAAGGAAAACATTTAATTAGTGATGCTTTATAGTTTCAGAGGTTTAGTCCATCATCATCATGGTGGGAAACACAGTGGCATGCAGGCAGTATGGTGCTAGAGAAGGAGCTGAGAGTTCTACATCTTGATCAGCAGGCAACAGGAAGTGAACTGTGTGCCAGGAGTAGCTTGAGCATAGGAGACCTCAAAGTCCACCCCCACAGTGACACACTTCCTCTAGCAAGGCCACACCTACTCTAACAAAGTCACACCTCCTAACTGTGCCACTGCCTATTGGGGCCATTTTCTTGCAAACCACTACACCTGGGTTATATAAGAAAGTAAGTTGAACAAACCATGAAGAGCAAGCCAGAAAACAATGTTCCTTCGTGGTCTCTACTTGAATTCCTGTTTCTGGGTTTCTTGAGTCCCTGTCTTTGTGTCCCTTGATTATATATTGTAACCTTTAAGCTGAAATAAACCCTGTTCCTCATAAATTGCTTTTGGTCAATGTTTTCTCATAAGATCAGACAGCAAACTAGGACAGTGACCAGTGCTGACAATATAGCCCACAGAATGTATCCCTGTCATCAAGTGATACATGATTATATACTTTCTTTGTCAAGACCAGCCAGAATCCTTGTCAATTTCTTTGTTTATCAATTATTAACTTTGGCTCTTGATAGTCCCTTCTGATGAAGTTTTCTTCTTACTGGACCATGTCTTCTAGTTGAAGGGGTGGGGCTTTCTCATCTCTTAAATGTTCAAAAATATCTGAAATTTCTCCTCATAGTTAGATAATTGGATCAGGCAGACAATTCTGCTTCTCCACAGCATACCAGAAAGGAATTATACAATTTGTACTGGAACTGTGCAAAGGTATTTTCTGGCATCTGTCTTTGACTTTTATCCATATTATGTACATTCAGAAAATGACTTATTTTTTTAAAGTATGTGTGTGCATGTGTGTGAGTGTGTGTGTATTCATGTGTGTGCAAGTGAGTGAGTGTATGTGTGTGCATGTGTGTATGCATATGTGTGTGTGCACATGTGTGTGTGTGTGTGTGTGTGTGTGTGTGAGTGCAGGTGCCCATGGAAGTCAGAAGAGGAGGTTGGATTCCTTGCAGCTGGAGTTCCAGGTAGTTGTGGTCACTGATATAAGGAGCTTGAACCTCAGGTTCTATACAAGAGCCGTACATGCTCTTAACTGCTGGCTATCTCTCCAGTCCACTTATTGTTTACTTTTTGCTCGTACATTCCATTCTTTACCTCTTGTGTTATTTCTGGGTGATTCCGCCACTCATTTTGTTTCTCACCTGGGTTTTTGGCCCTCGTGTTGAGTTTTCTGTGTTAAAGGTGTACATTAACACTGCGTGCACAGACTGCTGAGAGAGCAGGTCGAGGTGGCTGCCTTTCTGTGCTCTACCCAGGCAGAGCACCATGACTCCTTTCTTCTCCAAAGAGCACCTGTCTCCTGTTCAAAGCCCTTATGTGCCACCACTCCACCCACTGGATGGGGCAGCCTCTGTTTTGGGTGGCAGGTCCCTTCTACACAACCTAAGCTGCCTGTCCCCTTCTGTCTTCTATCTTTTAGGGGTGTTCAGTTTTTAGTTCCCTCCTTGCATCTTGAGTAACTTCACACATATTTTCTGTCATGTCTGGAAACTCGGGATTTGGGGTTTTAACTGTCACTCTGACAAAAGGAAGGGTTTGAAGGAAATCTCGGGAGTTGACAACGCAAAAGGGATTAAGCAATGGTCTGTGGTTGAGGAATGGCCACCACAGAAGCAAGCATTCCTGCCCATCACAATGACTGTGAGGAGCTGCAGAGAGCACTGTGGATCTGTGGGGCTGTGGTGTCGCTCTCTGGGCCAGCATCATGACTCAGTTTCAGCAACACACAAGAGTGCCACCATCCCAATAGGCTGTCCCTTCTACAGAGACTGGCACTTTGGTTTTCATTTACAAACCTGGGGACCTTTGCGGACCTGCCTTGACATTCATTATTTTTTGCTCTAAGAGTTGATTTGCAGAGACCTAAATAACCAGAAGGCTGCAGATCGGAGTTCACGTTCTTATATTTTGAGCTCCCTTTAAAAGGACCTGTAGCTTGATGGCTAAACAAGCTGAAAGCCAATATGGCCTTTGCAACAGCTAGCTGATACTATCTAATAACAGGAAGTTGGAGTTACTGTTTCACTGTAGTGATGGTTATCTTTTATGTACAGTTAGGAGTGAAGGAGCTCAGTGCATCTGGCTACTATCTGAAGAGTATATCCATTTGGGAGGGGGCTCTTGCAGGAATATACTAATAATTAAAATAGGGGGACATTACTTTGTTCCTAAATATCAGGACCAACTGGCCAGTGGTGTCATGAGTCCTAAGAATTATATCACTGACTCCTCACTGGAGGTATGGGAAATAACCATCTTCCTGGTTATTCCCCCAGGTCAGGATGCCAGTCTAATCCTAAAGCCACCACGGGTGAGCAGGCTGGAGCCAGTGGTCTCACTTTCCAGTGGTGCTAGTACCAGAGAGCGTAGATGTGTCCAGATGGCCCAGTGGCCTTCCCACTGGGCACACTGATGCTTTTTCTCACACTCAGATCTCTTTATCAGCTATTAAAGTTGGCTTTTAAAGCTATAACTTGCAAATAATTGTTATTAAGTGTGTCATTTGACTCTAACATAAATGTACCCTGCCCATTGTTTGGATTGTCCCCACTTGACAAAGGCATTTCAGTTGCTTTTACTTTCAGGCCATTATTTAAAAAATGAACTTTTAATTTTATTTTACATTCATGTGATGCTTTATTAACATGATTATCAACATAGACCAAAAAATGAACATTTTTGTGTGAGTTATCACATGTACAGATCCATGTTTGCTCAGGGTATGAGGTAGGATCCTGAGGTTGGGGCTACAACCTGGTTATACTGGAGGAGGGTTAGGGTAGGGTCCAGTAGGGCCTTCAGGACTTCCTGGCGCTGAGCGCTCATTTCTGCTCTCCGGGCTGTGGAATTGGGAAGGACCAGCAGCTTCTGGATCAGAGTTATCTGTTGTCTCTTTCAGAACTCTTTGGTCCCTCACAGCACTGTTGTCACGGTGAAGCCACTGCACCAAAAGAACACGATGCCCAGTACCTGTGCTGAATTCACTCACTTCCGTGGCGGCAACAAGCCAAGCATACTACAAACAAATTTCTGTTGTTGATGTTTTGACCGCCGCAGCTTCTCTGGAGTCTTTCATCTAGCTGGCATGAACATGACAGGTTCTAGTGAAGAAAAAAAAAAAAACCAAGCAGGATTCTCGCTCAAAAACCACAAATGGGGAGACCCAAGAGACTCCACAGGAGCCCTGCAAAGAGTTCAAAGACTAGGAGAGTCTGGTGGCCACCCCCAAAGTCCTGCAGAAGGAGAATGCGGGCTTGCCGAATGCCACCCACTCTTCGGCCCGGAAGGCCAGCACTTCGGAAGACTTTGCAGATAGTGCTAGAAGCAGCCATGATGGATGAGCCCATGCTGTGTCCAGACAGGCTGCATACCAACAGGGCAACCTCAGCGTGGAACTTCCCCAAGATCTGACACCCAGCCCCTGTGAAAATGCCCTCAAGCTTTGCAAGACACACTGATAAAGTCTCCCAGAGATCCATCAGGGACATTGTCATCCAAGAGGACAATGGCACTTGCCGAGGTAGTGTTGAATACACTGGGGAAAGCCAGTCACACCCAGCCTTCCTTTGCAAGCTGGTTACCCTCAGTTTATCTTGCAGCGTTCCTGAGTTTACTTGAACAAAAGCTCTACCATCTTTATTGGGGGTTTTGACATATGGATACTCTCGGAGAATGTGAAGGGAGAACCCTGAACTGACAACCCTAAGGAGGAGGTCAGTGACATCAGTGTGTTGTGGAGCCTCCAGAGGAGTTTGATCGCCATACCGTAGAATACCTGAAGGACACACAGACTGGGGTATCCAGGTCAGCGGAGGGAGTTTGGAATGGATAAATACATAAGTTCAGAAATGGGATGTAGAGGAAGAAACAGCAACCTGTCCAGTGACTCTGTTGGCCAAGAGAAAGCTGACATTCTGAGGACTCAACTTCTAGAAGTGGCAGCCACACATGCTGGGCTTTGTCAGAATTGTGATGAGATAAATGACCAGGGTACATGAAACCAGGTTGTCTGTTGTAACCATCGAAAGAGGAGCTGGTTTCACCCTCCTGCGGCCTGACCCCTGCAATGGAGATGGCAACCCTCAGGGACAGTTGTTTCTCAGTTGTCAAGCATTCTAGTTTCCCTTGCGTTGCCGTAAAGGAAAACACTGAGGAAGACACCTCAGGGGGGGAAGAGGGTTTATTCCAATTGCCTTTCCAGGTCACAGTCCATCACTGAAAGTAGAGAACTTGAAGCAGCAACCACAGGAAAACAGTTTGCTGGTTCACAGGAAGGCTTATGCTTAGCTACCTTTCCTATATAGCTCAGGCTCGTGTGCCTAGGGATGGTGCCGCCCACAGTCACACCCACGTGAAGGTGAGGGTGTAATGACTTCACTAGACCCAAGATAAATGATAAATGGGTGTTTATTGGGAAACACTTACACAGATAATAATAAAGAACCGCCGCAACATTTCTCTGCCCTTCCAACCGCACCATGCCTCACACTTTTCTCTTTCTGCTTCCAACCCCCTGAAGCCACACCCAAAGGGGTGTGGCCACTGTTACGGGTTCACAGGGAAGATGCTACACTCATGGGCTGATCTGATCCAGGCAATCCCTCAATTGAGACTCTCCTCAGGTGACCTTTGGCCTTGCTATTCAAAGCTCCTTAGGACATCAACTCATCTAACTTCTGGGACAATTATGTAAATATTTCCTAATTTAAAGGTTCCTCATTGGACCTATATTCTTCTGTTAAGTATGTCCAAAATGAAAACTAAATATGCAGGAACATAACATACATACTTTATTGGTGAAACATCAGCATCAACAGCTTACAAATCATGCCACTTTACCTCATTTTTAGAATAGCTTCACAGGGATAGTCATATAAGCTGCCATATCTCTTTTTTTAACTGGAAGAAAACACAAGAGGTGTTGTTCTAGGGTGAAAACCTGGGTAGGCAGAAGCAAGCTATATCAAGTCATGCAGAGCCAGGAAGAATGTATGTTTTAAGGTTGTATTTCTGGCATATTTTACATGCCTGCCAACTTGGTAGACTACATGTTTATTGAACAAACAAATCAAAAAGTAGAACAACAATATCAAAAGAAAGAAGGGATTTGTTTTTAATTATTGCTATGGTTTGAATATAGTTTGCCTCCTCTAAAACTCAGGCTTTTAGGATTTTAAGTCCCAGTATGAGATATTAAAGATGGGACATTTAAGAGAGGTCCTGCACCCCCCCCCACCCCCTGAGTGAATGACTCAGGTCGTAGATGTTAGGGTTTGAACACAGAGTGTCATCTGCCCCAGAAACTCATGTGTTGAAGGCTCAGTTCTCAGATGTGACACTACAGGGAGAGGATTGAATGGGGGGGGCGGGGAGGGGACAGGGACTGGCTGATAAGTTCATCTAGGAAGTGGGATTTAGTTAGAGGAAGCTGGTCCTGCAGGCGCCGTTGAAAGGCATGTCTTGTCACCGCTTTCTGGCTTCTGCCATGAGATGAGTCACGTTGCTTCCCACACGCCTCCTGCAATGTTGTTCTGACCCATCCTACATGGACCCAGAAGTGCAGAAGCTCCGTGACTATACACAAAAACCTGTAAAGCCATGAACAGAAATGAAATTTTCCTCCTTTAAAAGCTTTCTTTCCAGTATTTGCTGCCATAATGGAAAGCGCCGGGAGTTAATGGGGCGTCCTGAGGGTATCGCTATAAAAGACATGTGGTGCCCCATGCCACCCTGAGATTGCTAACAAGAAGTCTATAATCAGATAAGGCCCCGAACTCTTGTACTAGAACCGGGAGCTAACACAAACGGCTTCTCTTTAATGAGTACCCATCCCGTGGTAGTGTGTCACCGCAACAGGAAATTCACTACGACTATTATTCATTCATTCTCCCCCCAGCAAATATTTACCAAATGTCTGCTGTGGGCTAGGCATGAGTCCAAGTTCTGAGAACCCGGCGCTCGTTATGCTGGGATGTGGATTGTAAAAAGAGAGAATTGTCAATATCGTCAATGCCCTTGTGTTTCCTTTGAAGTTAAAAGATTATTTATATTTAAAAATCCTGCAGTGACTTGCTAGGGAGGATCCCTGGGTTTCAAAATTCCTTCTCTGTCTCATGAGTCTACGGTTTCTGTCTGGTTTACCTTCAGCGTAGAAAGCCAATGCTTGTTTTATGTTGTGTGTGCTTAGCACAGACTGTGTTTTGAAGTCAAAGTCTCCAGCAGTATGTCAAGATGGCCAACCTTTCATACCTCTGGGGAACCATTAAGAGCTGAATTTTTCTCTCTCTGTATCTGTTATATCAAAAGTCCATACTTCTCAGATGAAGGCAACGTGAAGATTCGATATGTCCGACTGTCGCATCACGAGAAAGTGGCAGGGAGACAGGTGAGAAGAAACTGGACACCAAGCAGTTAAGGAGTCCCCTAGACATGGGATGCCAAAGTGAGCAAAGACTTGGCCAGGAAACTTGGCTTATACCCAGTAGGGGCTTGGAAGAGTTAAATTCATGGGTTGATGGGTGGAAATGATTTTAAGATTTTTAGAAAAGTGGACAACCGACTGATGTTTTGTTTCCTTTAGCTTTGACCTGGGTAAAAAGCAGAGTGGGGTGCATGTTGGGTATTTTTTGGAGATCAAGTTTGGGAGCGTCACCCCAGAGAATGGAAAAAGCAAGAACTTTAGAGTGAGACCAAGCAGGGTTTTAACCCTGACCTCTGACAGTTCAGGCAAGTTACCTCATCACCTCACTGGAAAACTGATCCCATTGACCTGAATAAGGCCAAACTCATAGGAAGTGGAAAGTATTATTTATTTTCTTCTTTTTACGTAAGTAGGACAAACTTGGCCTCATTAAAAAGGCGCTGTCACACTTATTTCCTGCTGTAACTAAAATCTATTAAAACGTGTCTCCTAGAGTGTCAGCAGTTCAGAGAGAAAGGGCAAGATGAGGAATTCATGGCGGGTTGCAGAGAATCCAAATGTCCTACTGTGTGACCACAGATTCACAGCAAGGATGCAGTCTGCCTCTTTGTATCTGGTCGGGATTTACCGGCATTGGTCTGAGAAAACAGGGAAGGCTTAGCTCACATCCTTGGACACTGTTTCCCAATGGCTTAGGCTTCTACTGATGTCACTCAGGCCCTTGGCCAAACCGTGAAAGAGATGATGGCTGTGAGTTATTCAGTAAGTTCTTGGCCCGTGTTCAGAGATTTTAAAAACAATTTCTTAACTCTTCACTCATGACTTGGGATGCTGGCCCCTGAGTGATTTCTGTCATCCTGGAACACGAGTCTTGACACACATTAATGGACCACGCCATTCACAATCAGGAGCAAAGCAGAGGCAGAGTGGTGGGAGTCAGTCAGCTCTCAGTAACCAACTCCCAGCCAGCCAAGCCTCCCGGGTCTTAGCAGGGCCAAGAACATCCAGGTGGAGTCTAGCACTTGGAACTTTTCTTTATCTGTGCTTTTCCCTTTATTTTATTTTTTCCATTTTGTTGTTTGTCTGTAGCTATGTATGTGTACTCCATGTATGCAGGGGCCAGTAGAGGGCTTTTGGTTCCTCTGGAACTGGATTGCAGATGGTTGTGAGCTGCTATGTGGGTTTAGAAGCCCACCCAGATCCTCTGTAAGATGAGCAAGTGCTCTTCAGTGCTGTCTTCTCCAGCCCTGTCTGAACCCTTTTTTTGATTAAAGGAACAAACGGGATAAAAGTTCACAGATATTGTGCAATAGAAGCAGAGCTGTTGGGCAAAAATAACAAATTTGGCGATCGATTTCCGGAGAATCAAAATGACCTAGACAATGTAAGGGTTTCTAGTGAAATATCTGGTTATTAGTAACTTTAAAAAAAGTTATATAAACATTTTGCTTATTTTTTAATGGTATAACAACAGTCAATTTTGTGATAGATGGACAGTATAAAGTGTCTCTGAAAGTGTTTGCTTGTCTTGTGTGATCCCAGCTCTCCCCTGTATTTGATTTAGGAAATATTTCTTCCCTAAAATAATTTATTTTTATTTTATGTGTATATATGTCTGCTTATGTGTCTGTGTGGAGTTACAGACAGGCATGAGCTGCCATGTGGGTGCTGGGGATTGAACCTGAATCCTCTGGAAGAACAGCCAGTGCCCTCAACTGCTGAGCCATCTCTCCAGCCCTTTGGTTTAGGAACTTCAATGAGATTATCAGCACCAGGGAGTGAGAGGCTTCCTGCTGGACAGTCCCACCTTCTCTAAAACTCTTAGGAGACACTCTCTGATCTCACCCATTGGAGTCTCACCCTTCATATCCCGAAAGCTGGATTTGCTCATAATTGTATATACTACCATAGCTGACACTTTTCAAGTCTGGTCTACCTACAGTATTTTTTAATAGAGGACATTTATTTTAAAGATTTGTTTATTTTATTGTGTACGGAGTATTTGCCTTCATGTATGTGCAATGCGTGTGTACATTGCATGCAGAGATCAGTAGAGGGCGCTGTAGCCCCTGGAGCTGGAGTTACAGACGGTTGTGAGCCACCACGTGGTTGCTCATAATTGAATCTAGGTCCTCTACAAGATCAGCCAGTGCTATAACTTCTGAGCCATCTTTCTAGCACCCAGAGAATATTTTAAAGTTTCACATTTTAGACAAGATCATGGGAGGTCAAAGAAACTGACAGATTTTGTTTTATCCATCCATTGCTAACTTGTATCATGGACATCTTATAGAGTCACTGAGTCTAGAGAGTAAAGGCAGATTAGGTTTAAGGGGGGAAATAATTGAAGTATATTTCATTTTAAAGTATAATCATGAAGCTGTAAGTGGGTTGGAAGAGAAAGCAGGTTTATTATTGTGACTTTGTGGGTGGGGAAGGACCTTGCAAGTGACATTGGCAGGGCAGTGACCATGGTGAATGGTAATCCAGAGTCTCCCGTGTAAGATGGGGAGCAATGGATGGCATCTGTTGTGACCCAGTGAAGGATAGCATCAGAATGAGGACAAACAGACTGTGTCCCAAGGATCGAAAGACAGGCAGACCTCTGGAAACCCACAGAACGCGTGGAAGGCTTGGAAGTAACAGGCACCAGACAGACAAGTGGGGATCTAAGAGCAGTCTCACTTGCGCAGACCCGTCCCTGGGGGGTGAAGGAAGGAGAATCCCCATCTGAAAGTAGTCTGTTTCCTCCTCTCTGAGTGGCACTGGGGAGCGGGCCTTCAAACAATTGGCCACTTAGTGAGAATACCTTCAAAGAAGCCAGAAAGGAGATCTCAGCCAACAGGTGCACCAAGTACAACACAGAGGCCTCTGTAGTTCCAATGGGAAATGGTCCTCCAGTCTTGGGTATTTGCACACGTGCTCCTCCCCTGGTGGCCCTGTTTGGAGAGGTTTAGGAGGTGTGGCTTTGCTGGGGAAAGTGAGATTTGTGACAGTCACTGGTTCTAGACTCAAGAGGCACAGCAGGCCATGCCTAGAAGGACAGCAGGCAGAAGGCAGGGGTGAGGGGAAGGCTGAGGCCAGTGCTTTGATTGGGGGTTTCTTGAGGAAGGCAAGACAAGGTAAGATGAATAATTTAGGATTGGTTGCTTCAGGGTGCTGTTTGGATGGGAAATGTCCCCAGGGGTTCATGTGTTTGAAAGCGTGGTCCTCTGCTGGTGGCCCTGCTAGGGAAGGTTGCAGAACCTTTGGGAGGTGGAGCTCATTGGAGGAAGTGGGTCATGGGGACCAGCTGTGAGGTTTGACAGCCCTGGTCTGCGTTATGCTCGATCTTTGATTCCTGTCTGCTGATGCAATGTGACCAGCTGGCCTCCCGTCCGTCCTGCCACCGGTGCTATCTATGCCTTCCTTACTATGACGGACTGATCCCTTTGAACTGTAAGCCAGAACCAATTCTTCTTTAGTGGTCTAGGACGAGGCTTCCAATGGGTAAAAGCAGCAACACAGAGGCAGACCTACCTCCTCCAGGGGCACGTCAGGGAGGTGTCACCACGTCTCTGCTTTACGCAAGGCAAGGTACCACCTTTGATGGCCCGAAGCAGCCAGTCCTATCCTGTGTGGGTGTTGTGTAAATGCGAACCACATCCCATTGCCCCACTTGGTTCTCATGGCCCAAACGATCGTCCCAGGAGCCATGTACACTTCCTCTGGCCTGTTTTCAGAATCTCACAGCTGCAGCCATTTCCTGACCCACACTGGCCTTAGTGCCCGGGGGCACCGAGTGTTCCAGAAGCAATTAAGAAGATGCAATCAAAGAGCCCAGGAGTAAACCTCATCAGATCATCCCACTGGTCTGGGTAGGCCTGTGTGTGGACCCCAGGGGAGTGTTGATTTGGGCAGACAGAAGTAGTGAGCTCAGGGAACACCATGGCCAGAGAGTCCAGTGAGGTAAGCATGGAAGGGAGGAAGGAGAATTTTCCATTCTGGTTCAGTCATGACTAAAGCTGTCTGTGGAGCCAGTACAGTAAATATGAATGTGAACTTCTTTGCATAAAACATCTTTGCAAATCTGGGCTTTCACTGCTCCATATGTTCCTGCTTCGGCTTTCACACGAGTTTGACAGTTAGAACCACGGGGAAGGAAGGATCTGAAGCATGCTCCGTGTATTTTGTTCATTTATTTAACAAACACTCAATAGTACTCATTTATGCCAGGCGCTGTTTTTAGAATGTTATGCATAACCATGACACAGCACTGTTTATCATTTATTTATTCATTCATTCCGTGAAAATAAATCGGGTATCTTTATGAAGCCACAATGTGTCTGGAATAAAAAAGGCATAGTATGGAACTGGTCTTTTCCTCATGGGAGATGCAGAGACACACATGAATGGCAGTATTTCTGGAAAATGGTGAGGTAAAGGCAGGCACCAGAGAGGCCATTTGGTCCTAGGAGAAGGAGGGGGTCATCTAACTTAGCCTCAAGTGGAGGGCGTCTGTTGGATTAAAATATGAGCAGAGGTCTGCAAAGCGAGGTGAGAGCCACACATCAGGAACAGCCTTTGTGCGCCATGGTGGGAATGCCAGCCCCACCTTCCAAGGGTCGCAAGTCACACGTCACAGCTCTTAAACCAATGGGCGTGTTGTGAGAATCAGGGGTCTGGTTGCCTTCCGTTGTCATGAAGCGTCAGAGACTGGACACACCTAAGAGCTGGAGAGATGGCTTGGTGATGAAGAGTATATACTGCTCTTGCAGGGGACCGGAATTCAGTTCCCAGCACCCATGTCTGGCGACTCCCAACGACCTGTAACTCCAGTTGCAGGGGAATTAACAGCCTCTTCTGGTCTCTGTCAGGACTGTGTTCACGTGCGCAAATCCACATTCATCCTCCCCACCACATGCACACAATTAAAAATAATAATCAGAAGCTGGAGAGATGGCTCAGCAGTTAAGAGCATCGGCTGCTCTTGTAGACGGCCCGGGCTCAGTTCCCAGCACCCATATGGTGGCTCACAGCTGTCTATAGCTCCAGTTCCAGGGGATCTGATGCCTTCTTCTGACTTCCATGGGCCTTTGGCATGCATGTGGTACACACCCATTCAGGCAGGCAAAATACAAGCATAAAATAAATGTGTCTTAAAAAATGGATAAGACATTAATCTTTAAAAACCTAAACAAAACCTTTAAGAACCAACAACTTAATTTCTTGTGTGTGTGAAGCTAGAAGGCAAGAACAGGGGACAGGTTCTGTTTCTGGTAACTTCCTGGCTTGGAATGACCATAAAGGGTTAGGATCCAACCACGGTGTTTCTTAGTTTTGCTTGCCCCCAACTCCCACGAGTCTCTTCTTCTAAGGACACCGGTTGTCACAGTTTCTCGCCTGTTGCTGCGATACCGCACTCTGCCAAAAGCAGCTTAAGGGAGAAAGGGTTTGTTCAGGGTTTCAGGTTTCAGTCCATAGGCAGTTTCTTCCAGCTCCTGCTGCCCTGGCTTCTCTGCCCTGATGAAGTGTGACCGGGAAGCCAGGTCCAGAGAAAAGTTGAAGAGAAAGGGGCTGGGACTTGGAAGCAAGAAATGCCTGAAATTTGTAGGTGCCAGACTCAGCAGGCAGAGGTGGAGGGCTGAGGTGGAGTGGCATGGAGGAGGCCTGGTGTGTGTGTGTGTGTGTGTGTGTGTGTGTGTGTGTGTGTGTGTGTGTGAAGGGTGCAGTCTTGCATGCCTTCGGCATTCTGACGAGAGGGATGGACCTACCTCACAGGATGATGGATGGATACAGGAGAGCAAGCACATTCCGTAGGAGGAAGAGTCCTTGGAGCCCCCCTTGGGAAGCCATGTGGAGAGGCTGGATGGTGTCAGGTAGATTGAGAGCCTGGCAAGAAGTCTGGACTGTACCTACATACATGGTGACCGTCAGCTTTAGGGAGCCACTAGAGCCAAAGGTTTGAGCATCGTCAACCATGAAAGAAGAGGCTGGCTCAGGGAAAACAAAATGGCCCGAGATGAGAGAAAACAACCAGGAATAAGCAGGAGTTGGCACTGTCTTGTGATGACTTCCAGATGCCAGTCACTGAACTCACAGAAGTCCCCTGATACGGGCATCTCTCTCTCTCTCTCACACACACACACACACACACACACACACACACACACACACACACACACACACACGTTTGCTGTGGGCCAGACACTGCTTAGAGTGCTTTGCCTACAAACCCCACAGTTTACATGTGAAGCAGCTGGAACACACAGAGTTGATACAGTGTGCTCGGTGACCAGGGAGCTAACGTGGATCTCGAACCTGTGTAACAAGGCACCAAAACCTGAGCCCTTGACTTCCTTCCTGCCCTGCCACTCACTAGTCTCAATTTGTACCAGATTTTAGAAGTGAGAACGTCTAAAGGGTTTATTCTAGTTGACACAGCTGACGGACTCCTAATTTCAGACAATAAATTCTCACAAAGCCCATGAACTACCCCAAGGAGTCAAGGGAGGAGGGAACAGGAAGGACAAGGGTGGTCTGCGGAGGTAAGAGCAGGAAGGACAAGGGTGGTCTGCGGAGGTAAGAGCAGGGAGCTTATCTAGCTTTGACAATGTGGAGGCCACTGATGCTTCGTTAGGTCGGCTTCAATGGTGCCATGGGTGCGGGAGGGAATTTAGACGACTCTTTGAGGGAGTTTGACCTTGAGAAAAATAGCTACAAAGGGAGGTGGGATGAAAGAATAAAGACCATTTTTGTGTAAGAGAGATGAAGACCACAGATACTCGCATTCTCTGCGTCTCTCTTTCATGTGTGAATGTGCACACACACGTGTGTGCGTTCCTGTGGATATGTGCACACGTACATGAGAGTCGTAAGCACATGTCTGTACCTGTGTGCATACATGGAGGCTCAGGGTCAGTGCTGGGTGGATCACTCTCCACCTGGTTTTTATGAGACAGGATCTCTCAGTGAACCCGGAGCTCATCAGTTCAGCCAGTGAGTTCCACGTGTATACTTGTCTTCCCCGGCCTCTGGTGTTAGGGTCACAGACAAGTGCCCCTGTGCTGGGCCCAGGCTTTATGTGGGTGTTGGGGATCTGAACTCAGAGCCTCCATCTTGTGTGGCAGGCACTTTGCTAAGCATCTCATCAGCCCCAGATCCCTGTGTTCAGGCAGGAAAGTCTAGGAGTGAAAATAGTGGTGGCGTGAACTGGTCTGTGAGAGCTTGATTTGAGTTAAGGCCTCTGCATCCCTCAAGGTTGTCTCGAGGAACAGAACCAATGGACTGCATCTGTACTACAAAGGGGATGTATTGCATTGGCCTATACAATGATAGGGGTAGTGCAAAAATGACTGACCACCTGGGAGTCACCATGAAGCAGTGAGCTTCAGCAGCCCCAATCTGGTGCCAGGGACCTAGAGGATCCCTGGAGAGCTGCTGACCTTCAGTCCATGTTGGAAGCCTGAAGAGCATGGTTCTTTATGGGAGGAAGCAGCAGCAGCAGCAGCAGCTCAGAGTAGATGAATTGACCGGCAAGAGTGAAAGCCTGTCCTTTCATCTAGGTGGTTACCTGAAGCACGGCTCATGTTTGGGGTAGGTTTTCCCACATTGATTAAGATGATCAAACAATCCCCAACAGACACACCCACATGCCAACCTGATATAGACAATCCATCAAGACTCGCTCTAGGTGGTTCTACATTGTGTGAAGTTGACAATCAAAGCCAACCATCACAGTCACTGAGTAGGACCACTTACAGCTCTGAGGATAAAAGGCTGCCGTTGTGCTTTGATGATGTAACTATCACTCCAGTAGGAGCACATGACGATGGCAAAGTCTTCAGGCAGTCTCCTCTTAACTATAAGCCTAACCTAGTGTGTGTGTGTGTGTGTGTGTGTGTGTGTGTGTGTGTGTAGGATTTTAAGTGTAACGTCAATGCTCTATTGTGAACCTAACTTTAATCCTAACAATTCAAGTGCATATATAGAGTAACCGGGTGTGCTTCCCCAGTACTAAAGACAACCCATAAGAATTCACTGCTCATGAGAGAAAGAAAAAAAAGGTAAAGTTGCTTTGGAGAACAATGATATCCTGTCATAGCTAATTTTTGCCAGCTTGACACAAACCCAGGCATACCTGGGGAGAGAATATTTCAGCTGAGGAACTGCCTCCATCACATTGGCTTGTGGGTGCATCTGTGAAGACATTTTCCTGGTTCTTAGTTGATATAGGATGTACTGTGGTTGGTACTATTTCCTAGGCAGATGGGCCTGGGCTGTGTAAGAAAGTCTGGGAGCAGGCCAGTAAGCAGCGTTCCTCTGTGGTCTCTGCTTCAGTTCTGTCTCCAGAATTGGTTTTGGTCAGTGTCCTATCACAGCAACAGAAAACAGACTAGGACATATGCTAATCCAGAGCCTAGAGTAGATTCATGTCACTTATCCCAGTAATTCCATTTCTGAGAGGTGGAGCCCTGAAAAGAATTAAAGTGCAAAGATGTGTTATTTCTTGTAGTGAGGGTAAAACAAAGTGATTCTAGTGTTCCAGGAAAGAAAAGTCTAGACAAACAAGGGTACATTCCCTTGATGGAAAACGGCATAGTGGTTTGAAATGCAGTTTACAAAAACGAAGCCGTTTGAAACACAACATGCATTTACTGTTAGATGAGGAAAGAGGAATAAAAATCCTGCAACACCAGGGGGCTGGAGAGACAGCTCCGCAGCTGGTTATGAGCCCTTGCTGCTCTTGCAGAGGATCCAGGTTCAGTTCCCAGCACTTGCATGGCGGCTGTAAGCCCAGTTCCAGGGAATCTGACTGGCATGTTCTGTACTCATGTGTGCACGTACATACATGCAGGCAAACATTTATACACAAAATAAGAATAACTTAAAACATTCCAAAAATAAAGAATAAATGAAGTATAGCAGAAAATTTTTCGCTTGATTCCATTAAACTCTGGGGGCACTCGGAGACAAATTGGGTTCTACTTGACTTTCAGGTTCTGCCTTCAGGACTCCTCAGTGCTGCCTGGAGTCCCCTGCCTGCTCATGCGGGTTTACCTAGAGCGGAGGCCTTCCCTCAGTCAGTGTATTGTTGGGAAACTTGCTAGCTCCTCTCTTAGATCACCGGTTGGATGATGGTTGTGGTTCATTTAATTAAATCGAAAGGGACAGTCCTTTAGTCCCTCAGGAAACTTGTGAGCATATAACTAGAGCACTCAAATATCTGTAAACTGATGATCAGACTCTGGTATCGGGGAGTTCAGCCCTTGAGGGAGGCCTGCTAGGCGTCTTCCGGCTTGATTCCGAACACATAGCCACCAAGGGTCCCCGCAGCGGCAGAAGCAAGAAGTGGAGTGCACAAGGGATACAGAAAGCCCTGTGGGAAAGTGGCAGGTCGCTACGGGAGGATGCTGGGAGGGTGGGAGCTCATGCCAGGAAGGGCTGAGAGAAGGAAAAGCCAGATCGTGTAGGTGGAGGTGGAGGAAACTGAAGACCGGAGACTGGACTGGGGATAGGGGATCTAGATGCGGGTGGAGCTCCCAGCCTGAGCTCTGGCAGCCCCTGGGCCCCAGGTGGAGAGGTGGCCAGGCACCCTGTGTGGTCCCCGGGAACAGTAGCACCTGAGGGATGAGAGCTTGCTGCACAAAACCTGGGCGTCTGTCCTGGGGAAGATACTGCACCAAGCAATGCGCACCAGGCAGGGAGGGCCCCATGCGGGGGCTGAGTGTCTGACCCCAGTGGGATGACTAAGTTAGTCTTGGCTGTGAGCAGGCGAGGTGGGAGCGCGCCAAGTTATGAAATGCTGATTGCTGTGCAGGAGTGGAGCATCTGGGGTCCTGCCTGGGGGCCGGAGGGGCGTGCCCGGTGCCTGATAAAAGGGGTTGCTCAGCGCGGGGACTGTTTTCTCAGTGTCCTGCCTGCGGCACTTCTCGAGGGTGGGCAGCCTTCAGGGTGTCAAGAAGGCTCCGGAGCAGAGATTTAATCCTCCCACTTGGAGACGCTCAGGGTAGGAAGGGGACTGAGTCACAGCCCTAGTATGGCCACCGCGGCGTGCGAGCCTGTGGCTAGACCCAGCCTGACCTCCATTTCGTCCGGAGAGCTCCGCAGCCTGTGGACCTGCGACTGTGAGCTGGCCCTGTTGCCCCTGTCGCAGCTGCTCCGCCTACAGCCTGGTGTCTTCCAGCTGCGTGGTGAGCAGCTCCTGGTACTCGGGCCCGGGGAACCCGCGGACGTGCGAGGGGGTTTCAATGTCTTCGGGGACGGCCTCGTGAACTTCGACGGGCAGCTCTACCGCCTTAGCAGCTACATCAAAAGGTGGGTGGCCACGTTGTGCGCCCTAGCCTGTAGCTCTGTCTTGCAAATCTTCTACCTGGCTGCTGTCCCATCTCCAGGAGACCTGGTCATCCTACCTGACATCCACCGGCCCAAATACTCTTTTTTTTTTTAAGTAGCTAAGAAGGGTGTCGTAAAGGGTGCTTTTTCCTGAAGTTAAGAGGGTTGTCTTGCTGACAGTGTAGGGAGGACAGGGTAGGAGCACACCCAGCCCCACCCATCACTTCAGCTGGTGGCTGCTTTTTCCATTATGCCCATTAATTGGGTCGGATGAGCTCAGTGTGCAGGCACATCCCTCAGGGGAAGTCTAGGATGCTGAACTTCACACCTAGCTTTGGTTCTGAACACTAATAACTTTAATTGGCAGAAGCAAGCAAAAAAAAAAAAAGGTCATTTTGGATGAGGGGGGGTGATAATTGCTCTCTTGGTGTTTTGTTTTGTTTTGTTTTGTTTTTGTTTTTGTTTTTTACAAGACAGGGTTTCTCTGTATTGTTTTGGAGGCTGTTGGTCCAGCCCGGCCTCGAACTCACAGAGATCTGCCTGCCTCTGCCTCCAGAGTGCTAGGATTAAAGGCATGCGCCACCATCGCCCGGCTCTCTTGGTGTTTCTTAAACCACACAACCATAGTGGAGAAGAAAAAAAGCCTCCAGAAGCCCAGTCCAGAGCTTGTTGCCTCTTCAGTGTCGAGACAGCTTGGGCAGACATAAGCACAAAGTGTATCTTCCTGGCTTGCTGCAGGGCGCTTCGAGCCCCCAGCCTGCATCCAATGGCTCTCAGGAACTTTTGTGGCCAAAGGGACTCAAGCACTCCTCGGGAGACTTGGAGGTGGCAAGGATGTGGAGGCAGGCTTTGATCTCAGTGGCGTAAGGGTGGGGCAGCCATGCTGAATTCCTCTTGGCAGGCTCACCCTGGAGGAAGAAGGTATATAACCCTCATACATGGTTAGTAGGATGTTGAGAGCCCCAGAACTAAGTGGGTCTGGGGTCTGAGTGATGCAGTTTGCCAGATGTGATGATATGATGTGTTTGCCATTGAGAAAGGTTGATGTGTGAGCGGTGGAGAGGGTGGAGCCAAAGGGCCAGACATTGACAGGGCATTCTTCACACGGCAGGTGGAACCCTCAGGGTGGTATGAGTTTTGAAAACCAGAGAAAACACTCCCTACCAAGAATTTCTCTTTGGTAGGGCAATAAAAATGCCAGTTTGTAAGAGGAAGTGTGGAGAGCTAAGTTAGAACGCAGGTTTAGGTAGGGAGATGGTTACCTGCCTGAAGTGAGGGGACTTGAGTGCGGATTCCCAGCACCCATGTGAAAATGTCCCTGTGCCTAGAACCCCTGTGCTAGGGGGTGAAGACAGGACAGTTACTGGGCTTGCTGGCCTCCACCCTGTCCCTAAACCGACAAGCTCTGGGATCAGTGAGAGAACCCATTTGACACTAATAAGGTGTACACGTATGCATTGGTGCACCTACACGCACTCACACACACACTCACACACAATTACAATTTGCCAACGAACTGAAGCTAAGGTAAGGCATTTTGCAGCATCAGCTCCCTAATCTTAGTACGTGATACAGGAAATTTTAGAATAGATTTGAGGCTTATCATTATTTTTTTTTTGAACAGGGTTATAGAAGTGGTTCCTAGGCAAGTTAAAGTGTAGTGACACAGACCAGGGTACAAGTGCATTTTATGCACACTTGCTTCTCCCCACGTAAACAATTGTGTGAGTGAGGACTTTCACACCCTGGAGGTTACAGAGGCTCCCCGAGAAGGATTTAAACAGTGGGATTAGCACCGTGTCTTTCTGTAGGGGCCATGCCATGGTAGGAGCCTTTCTAATTGTGTGGGCAGCCTGAAGAGGGCTGGGAGGGAGTGCTTTCTGGATAGAGACCTGAGCTCTGTGCAGCCGCTGGAGGTGGAAGCATGCAGAACTTAGCCTTCTCAAGATTTTCGCTCTGATCTGCAAGGTGGATCCAGTTGGCATTGACTTTGGAGACAGCATCACCCGTAACCCAGGTCTGACCTGGATGATTCCAGGTTCTTGGCATTTTATTAAAAGAAATGATTGCAAAGTAAAAGGGAAGTGTGTGCACAGATCCGGAGCTAGAGTTACAGACAAGTGTGATGAACCATCTTTCCAGCCCCAGGGCAACTTCATTCAAAGCAAGGCAACAGTACAAATTAGTCAGGGGTAAACCTTTAAGAGTGACAGTGGACCACTTGAGTGCAGGCATTCAAGCCCCATATTGCCTGGGCCTTCCTTATACAGTGGAAAGGAAGGAGGAGTTGGTTTCTTTTTCTTTTTTAAAGTTATTTTTATTGTATGACTGTTTTGCCTGCTTGTATGTCTGTTTGTCCTGTGTGTGTCTGGTTCCCGTGGAGATCAGAAGAGAACGAGGAGCCGGTTTCTAAGGGCTGGAGTTTGGGTGGGACACTGGGCTTGGATTGTGTAAGCTGTTGCTCACTGCATACACCCCTTTTCATGTTACGTCTGATTTTCATCATCCACACTGTTGATAACACACAGGCATAAGATGATAATTTGAGGATTCTCCCTAATAGTTCATTAGAGGGCACAGTTTGCCTTATAATGAATGCACACAAAACTAGTTCAGCCCAGATTGCCTTCATCCCCAATTGTCCTGACTGGTATATAATTAAACAGAATTTAAGTTTGATGACTGTTAAATGGGGGAAGAAAGTTATTCCATTCTTCCCAGTTGGGGGCTGCAGCTTGATGCAGGTGGGTATTCCAGGTTGCTAGGTGCATTGTTCTGGTGTGTGTGTGTGTGTGTGTGTGTGTGTGTGTGTGTGTGTAAGCTATCTAAATAGCTTCCAATTTGATGTTATTGATACTGTGGCAATTTGGAGTGTCCCTGGCATAGCACTTCAGTTGAATTTCCTCAAAGCTGGACAATTGGTGTAGGTGAGCAGCCTGGTTTCAATGTGTCTGGCATCTGCAGTCTGCTTGTCCACAGTACAGATTTCACATTTGTCGTGACAAGCGGAGGTGATGAATGCCAGAGAATTTTCATCTTTCTTGCAGCCACCACATTCTTGCCTTAGGTGTGGGATGGCATCTAGCCAAGAACGCTGCCATGGTGGCTAGGGATTGAGAAGAGGGGTCAGGATCCTAAGCACATTGGCTCACTGGGCCTTTGAGAACTGGACATAGACCTTTCCAGAAATGTAGATGCAATCCCAGTGTCCCTGGCCAACTCAGATGCTCCAAGATGTGTGGATAAGAATGCTTGCTCTACTAATTTTTGTCCCCCATGTTGAGCATTTTGGGTGTGGAATAAGTCCATAGTGTAATCAAGACACAGGGCCTCAAAGCTGTGTTCTTTTCCTTTCCTGGAGTCCTTTCCCAGGAAACCTCAAAATGCTGAGAGCCATCGCCCTGACATCCAAAGGAGTACCTCACTGAGGTCATCTGTCCTCCTTCCTCAGGTTCCTCTTTCTGACACTTAAACATGTTCTAAACACAACACTAAGTAAACTGAAGAAGCCAAGCCTTTCTTGATTGTTAGTGATGGCCACAAAGGTGCTCTGAATACCTGCTTTTAAAACATGCGTCTTAATTTGTGGAGTTAATGAGCAAATCTTTACTAATACTATCATTTTTCTTCTAAATTCAAGATTTCTGTTATGTCATACCTAAAGCCTGCTCAGGACACTACCCCTTGTGTAATGGTTAACAGGTGACTTCAAAGACCAACCCACATTGACAGTCATGCGCATACACACACACACACCATGCTCACATACACACCACACACACACCATGCTCATGCACACACACCACACACACACACACACACACACACACACACACACACACACACACACACACACATCTTTCCACTAGGATGCAGCCCGCCTATACTGACATGGATTGTCAATATCTGAAAACATAACCTCGCATTCTGCCTGTGCCCTGTTCTGGTATGAAAGGGGATGCTGGGTAATCTAAATAAATAAAAGAAGTGTGGCTACTAATGTTGACCTGAGTCCCCAGAAGGGTGCAAAGTATTTCACCAGTGTCATCTTGTGAAGTCTTAGTGTGGATGGCATTGTTGTTTGTTTTTTATGAAGGGAAAATGAGAGTTAACAGAGAACCCATGGAAGATGCTGGAATCAGCTGACCCATGGTTTCTAAGTAGCACTGTCAGAGCATGCCTGTGTTCTCAGGAAACTGCCTGCTGCAAACAAGAAGTGGTTCTGCCTCCCAATGACCAGTGGAAGCTTCTCCCACTACCAGAGGACCCTAAATAAATAACTGGGTTTCCATCAGTTGTTCACACCGAGTATAAGTCAACCTTACAAAAGAACTAAGGGGAGAGATTTTCAAGAAGAAAATATAGAATCTGCCCCTAACCACAGCTGACTAGCTGGGAGACAAGTCACTCTCTGTCAGGGCGTCCTATGGAGCAGAGTGCTTAGGAATCATGGGTAAAGACAAGTAGGTCTCTGCTGTCCATCCCATAGTGAGAAGTGACAGCCATCTGCCAGCCATGGCAGGGGCACAGTTCCCTGAGTAGCTTGCAGGTCTCTACTGAGCCAGCTTGGGCCCCGTCCTGTGATCTCCTCCTCTTCCTCCTGTCTCATGTAGAAACTGACTTCCACAACATCTTTCGTCAGGACACACAACACTGCTGAGATGACACCTGTCTGCACCCTGAACTCGTTATGGTGAGGTCCAGCCTAGAGAAAGTGTATGTGAGCCTAAGTGGGACATTCTGCACTATACATAGGGAGGGACCCTGGGACATTTTCTTACTTTTTGTAAAATAAGCTTCCTTGGCTGTTAGGTAAGAATAATAATCACCTTATAAAATAATAATAAAATGTTAAAATGGGGATGGAGAGATGACTTAGTGAAGACAGGGGGTTCCCAGCACCCATCTGATGCCCCCTTCTGGCCTCTGTGGGCACTGCACTGCACAAACTCATCCACAAAAACATGCATATATGTAATTGAAAATAAAACCTATTAAGAAATAATCACCTTACTATTAGAATTAAAATTGATGAAGTCCCAAAGAAACAAATACTGGCACATATCATCTATTAGTTTTTGTATTATCACTAAGGTTAATAAGGAAGCCTCGTTTGAACTGTATTTGATCTGCTCATCCTCTCATGAGAAGCCCACCTATTTTGCTAATAATGAAACTGAATTTCCAGAAAGTTTAATAGCCTCAGAGGTCATGGCCCAGGCACTCTAAGGCTTCAGCCACACTTAATCCATTCCTGGCTTGGTTCCCCCAGAACCTCACTCTGGTTTTAAGCTAGGCCATCTGCTTCCTGGTTCCAGCACACCTGGTCATTGTTGAGTAACTGCCCGCCTTCTGACATCACCCACTGCACCCTCTCCTTCCAGCCACAGCAGTCCCTTGCTCCTTGCCTATGTATGCCTGGCTTGGCAGAGCAGTCTTGGCTTTCCCCTGGTGTCTCTGGGTGTGAACAATGGGACAGCCTTCAAGTCTGAGTGGTGGGGCACTTTCCATTGGTGTTTCTCAAACTGTCGGCAACTTAACATGCCAGTTTCCTGGGGTTCTTGATAAAACACAGATTCTGGTTGGATGAAATTGAACAGGGGTTTGCTTTCTGCACTGGGATGAGTTCGCAGTCATGCTTGCTATAATTTACAAAACACCATGAAGGGAAGTCATGCCATACAACAGGACTCACATAGGAGGCTTATTGGAAGAGGAGAGGGAAAGGGCAGAAAAAGCAGCAGTCTGGTCCCTGGGGACAAGATAGTGAGGGGGGAGGGGGAGGAAGGGAGAGGAAAAGAGGGAGAGAGAGAAAGAGACAAAGATGGGAGGTGGGCAGGGTCTTTCAAAAGAGAACATAGTGAGTGTAGACAGGTGGTGCTCTTAGTGGCTGAAGCTGAGGGCATATACTCTCAGAACCCCAAGGGCAGGTCAGTGCAGATGCCTGAATACCAGCAATGTTGATGCTATTGGTCCAGGGACCATACCCAGAATAAGAAGGATTCCTAAATCTACCATTGCACATTGAAATGCACCACGTGACTCTTGGCGGCAAAGGTATTTCCCTTCTCATATTTGTGTTAGCAGGCCCACCTCACAGTGGGTCACAGAGAGCTATGTAGGCTCTGGGTCAAGGTTAACTGTGGTTCGGGGTCACAGTGAGCCTTGGTTCTGGAATGGAGTTCACACACTGCTGAGCTTGGATATGAATTACATTCCTTTCTCTGGCATTGCCCTGCCCTCTGATCTTTGCCTTGAGGTCAGGCTTAGAAAGTTACAGTCTGAAAGTAGTTTGGGGACAGTGTGAAATGAATAAATGAGAGTTGGAAGAACCTGTTATCTCAAAGTAACCTTAAAGTTGCTTACATTTTGCCACCCCGTATGATAACTTTAGCAAATATAATATTCAGTGCACGGAGGTGATACTTGCATTACTAATTCAGAAAGGTTCACGATTCAACATGAAATAACTGGTCCCTAACGCCACCTAGTAAGACATCCTGAACAAAAAGCAATAACTAAATGCCAGGCAGACACTAAAACACCTGTGGAACTGAATGAAGAGACCCTGTGACCTTTTTGTTTTGTGATGATTTTTATATTTCAATTTTATAATCATAAATTTCAAATAACCACCTACATTTACTTATTTCGTTGGAACTTTGTCACTTTAGACAAAGGGACCGTTACTGGGAATTGGGAATGGAGGAGTTAATGATGTACAGTAGCATTCCTTCACTGAAGTTACTTGTGGTTAGCTCAGCTCAAAAATACTAAACTGAAAGCTTCAAGCCATGCATTTTAAATTGTGTACCATTGAGAACTGCATGATGCTTATCCCTTTACCTGAGTATCCAGGCTGTGTATGCTACCCATCTGCCATCATTTAGACATCTAGCTTTTTAGCTCCACTGCCTAGGTATTGCAGATTGCAGCACTGTGCACAGATGTGGTGTCATCCAATGGTTCCAACATCGTCCGGATGGATAAGAATGGTTTCCTGTGGTTCTCCTTTGTGGCCAGGTTAGATATAGGGAATTTCTATAAAATATGCTGTCAAATTCTTGGCTATGCAGTGTTTGCACACACCTGGGATGAATGGTCCTTTAAATGGCCTCCGAATTGTCAAAGGCTGGCCAATTCTGCTGCACCTGCTTTTACTGTCCAGCTGTTTCATTCAGCTCATACTATACAGTACGGGATCATGCGTAGGTTGCACATAGCCTCAATACGTGACTTCCTTAAACCTCTTCTCTGATTGCATCCAACCACAGCTCTCTGAGTCCTGTGGTGCTGTAAAAGGCCTTCCATGGAATTCTAAGGGGCCTGCTTGCTCTTCCAGCTAATGGTCGTTTCTGACTTGATGTTTCTATCTTTTTCTTGTACCATGAGTTTGTTGGAAGACAATTTGGCAATAGCAGAATTCAAGGATGTCTCTGGTTAGATGTCAATTGATCTTATAGGGTGAAAAAAATGCCACACTGTTGTGGCATCATCAGAAAATTGGGTGAAACTGCTCCTTTGGGGGCTCCTTTGCATTGGAGCCCCAGGGACTTTCTCCAGAGAGCAGCCATCAGACTGCAGACAGAGACAAAAGGGATTGCCTTGGGGAAGGTTGTGAGAGTGCTAAATGGGTGGGTCACAGGTCATACACGCGCACACGCACACACACACACCACACACATACACACACCGAAACAGAGAGCAGGAAAGAGTTTAGAGGCTCTACTAGAGTAATCGCTCTCCGACTCCAGTCTGATAACCCACTATTTCTGGGAAATCAAGCCAGGAGACAAACAGAAGCTGTCCTTCTCTGACTTGGGTGGTCACCTGCCTTGGTGGGCACCCTCCCCTTGTGGGCATTATCTTTGGGTGTGTACCCTTTTCTGTGCTTTTGACCCATGCCTGCCTCCTGTCTGTGGGAGTTGTAAGAAGTAAACATGGGGCCAGGCGGTGGTGGCGCACGCCTTTAACCCCCAGCACTCGGGAAGCAGAGGCAGGTGGATCTCTGTGAGTTCAAGACCAGCCTGGTCTACAAGAGCTAGTTCCAGGACAGCCTCCAAAGCCACAGAGAAACCCTGTCTTGAAAAACAAACAAAAAATTAAAAAATAAAAAAAGAAGTAAACATAGGCGGGGCTCAAGAGAACTGAGTGGCCAAGCCCCCTGTGGCAGCCAACGGCTTTCCCAGGCTTTGTTGTTTTAGTCAAGTATGGAAGGACTGACTGCTTTTCAAACTAGAAACACATGGAGCTCTCCTATCACAGTTGGATGGAAGAGTCTATCCGGTGTAGCAGCGGGCAGCCCCTGCTATCAGCTCAGCTGACCCACTCACTCCAGGCAGATATTTCATTGGGACCAACCCGAAACCAACCCAGAGTGAAGAAGGACCAGGCTCTGGCATCATTCTCTTGCTGGCTGCCACTCAACCTGCTCGCACCAACACAGACTCTGAGCTTGGGACAGCTAGGAAATGAACCATCCCCTTTGTCATAGCTACTGTTGTGCTGAAGGCAAATTCTGATGTGAGGACAGTAAGGTAGAGAGAGAGAGACAGAGACAGAGACAGACAGAGAGACAGACAGACAGACAGACAGAGAGACAGAGAGAGAGAGAGAGAGAGAGAGACGGGGTCTGACACTGGCTTTTGAAACCTGCCCCCCAATGACGCACAACAAGGCCACACAATTCCTAATTCTTCTCTAAAAGTTCCCTTAACTGGGGACCACACATTCAAGCATATGATTCTACGGGGACCATTCTCACTCAGGTTACCACACCCCTGGAAGAAGCCAGTTTGCATTGGGATCTTTTTATTTACCGTTTAGGGGCAGATAAAGGCTGTTTGGAAAAATCGGGGGGGGGGGGAGCTAACCCACAAGATGAGAGTCAGGACTCAGAGAGACCTTTCTAAGTAGAATACTCCAGTAAAAGTAAAGCCAAGGATGCTAAATTTAATGAGGATATGGGCAGAAATGCATTAACAGTATGATTTTTGTAATTACACAGCTGAGAATGGAGGAAACGTGAATTAGTAATAGTTTATAGGAAACGTGATTAATGGTGTGATCCACACAGGAGGTTGTGCTATCTTGGGATTAGGTGGGGAAGTGGGAAGGAGATAGGGAATTCCAGACCTATTAGGCAAGATGAATCCACTAGAGAAGACTCAATGAATTCTTCCTCTTCAGTTTTGTTCTTTTTTTTATTGTTGCTGTTTTTGTGGTGAAGGGGAAGGTTTTTATTGTGGTTACTAGAGAGAGAGCAATCAGAGGTATCTAGAAGAGTCCAGAGCAGAGAAAGTAGTAGACTGAACATGGCCCACCTTGACTGGACCTGGCCACAAGAGAAGCAGGAGCAGAACAGAGCAGACAGACAGACAGACAGACAGACACACACACACACACACACACAGAGGAGGGTGGGGAGACACGGGGAAAGGAACATATATAGAGAGAGAACAGGGGAGAGTGTGAGAGAGACAGTGAGATGGGGGTGGGGACTTAGGGCTCTGATAGCCTCAGATGAACTCTTTGCCCACCTGGTGTATGACATTGGTCTCATCTGGTAAAGGCCCCTCTGAAAGCAGCAACACACTGTTATCAAGCCACCCTAAGGACCACAGACACCTCATTCACTCAGCAATGACCCAAAGGTGGTTTCCTGATGTGTATGAAATGTTGTGACCTCTTTTAGGACACAATTTAGGAAACATCCCTCAAAGGCCACGCTGAGGTAGACATGTCCAGCCTTTACATCCCCTTCCTCCCATGGGAGTGGATACTCCATCTGCAGTTATTTCTGCTTTTTCCATAGATATGTGGAACTGACCACCTACTCTGATTATAAAGACTACAGGGAGACAATCTTGAGCAAGCCCATGCTATTCTTCATTAACGTGCAGGCCAAAAAGGACACCTCAAAAGGTAGGTATATAAATAATCTTCTTTGGCCCTGCCTTGCTGGGTGGTGGGCTTAGGTAGAAGAGAGGCCCAAAGAAGAGGGGGTAGATGTCAGCTCAGTGAACTCTAATGATAGAAACCCTTGTTCCTGTTCAGGCAGGAAGTGACCTGACATGGAGCCCTCAGAGGTTTGACTTCCTTTCTAGACAGGAAATGATCTTACATTCTGGGCCTTCTGGGGTTGTAGGGATGGTTGGAGTGGTGAAACCCTTTGTGTATCACGTACTGTGTCTGAGGCATGTTTTATTGTCACTATCTGGCTCAACAACCTACAGGACCTACATCCAAATGGGGCTGTTTTTGAACATTAAAGTAGGTATAATTAATAATCTTTTTAAAAGATTTACAATTCTTATTTTTAAATTTATTTTATGTAGATGGGTGTTTTGTCTTCACATATTCCTATGTACCCACTTGCATGCCTGGTACCCTTTTAGAGGCCAAAGAGGGCACTGGATCTTCTGGAACTGGAGTTGCAGACGGTTGTGAGCTGTCATGAGGGTTCGGAGAATAGAATGTGGGCCCTTGGGCCGGGTGTTGGTGGCACAAGCCTTTAATCCCAGCACTCAGGAGGCAGAGGCAGGCAGATCTCTGTGAGTTCAAGGCCAGCCTGGTCTACAGAGTGAGTTCCAGGACAGCCTCCAAAGCAATACAGAGACACCCTGTCTCAAAAAACCAAAAAAAAAAATGTGGGCCCTCTGGAAAAATAGCCAGTGTTCTTAACCTCTGAGCCATCTCTCCAGCCTCCTAAGTTGTACTCTTAAAGTGAGCTCAGGTTAATAACTAGTGGCCAGCTCATTTCAGACAGAATTCCTCAAGCTCCCTCTCTCAGTTGGTTATTGGAGCACTCTCTGTTCACCATCCCCAACTCAAAGTCAGAATGCTGTTTGCAAGAAAGGCCAGAGCACAGCCAGCAGTGGTTAGCCACATGTGACCAGCCACACCTTAGTGCTACATGTGCTCTGGTTTAGTGATGTCCAGGAAGCTGGTCAGGTCTCCAGGATTGTATCACAGATGTACACGTGTACCCCTGACTTTTTCCCCCAGGAGGGATCTAAAGAAAGAATAAGAACTAAGAACTCTTAGTTAATCATTTTAACCAAAATTCCAAGAGTAGCACAAGAAGGTATCTGTAAGAGATTAACAGAGAGTGCATAATTGCATGATAACATCTATATGAGGAGGCATGGGACCCCAAGAGCAGGTCAACTGGGAGAAAAGTTCTATAATATAAAAAAAAAAGATGGCTGAGCTTATACGATGATGACTGTAACTAAGGCAACATGTCAGCCCTGCTGCTATTCTAGACTACACGTTATGCAAATTAGGAGTTACCATGTTCTGGAGACAAGTACTGCCTTCTTCTAGAAGTCTGTCAGAGTAAACATGCAGATTGACAGGTCTGTAATTATGCAGTGTGCAACCTGCCTAGCCATAGGATAGGCTAGACCTGGGTGTTTAATGAGCTTTTGAAAGGTCTTAGTTGATTTGCATGAAATTCAATTCCAAGTTTCAACTAGCCTGCTAGATTTATTTTATCTCTCATCTCAAATAGCATATAAGGTGGTTTCTATCTAAAGAAGAAGGGAAAACATGGGTAGGAAAACTAAAAATGAGTAAGATTAGTATAAAATGCATTCAGGGCTGGAGAGATGGCTCAGCAGTTAGGAGCACTGACTGCTCTTCCAGAGGACCAAGGTTCTATTCCCAGTACTCAGGTGGAGTTACAACCAGCTGTAACTCCTGTTCTAGGCATACGACATCCTCTATTGGCCTCTTAGGGTACACAGACATACATGCAGCTAAAACACCCATACACATAAATAAAAATAAATAAATCCTCAAGAAAAATGCATTTCTTTAAAATCTAAACACTTGCCTTTGACCCACAAGGGAATAGAATGTTCTTAAATTCACACAACAGCTGTCCACACCTCTAGGTAAGACTGGCATGCATGTCTTACCTTGATTGCTAAAGTAATTTGGGCTTGATTCCTGGGGCTGGAAAAGAGATTAGTAGTTAATAAGATTCAATTTTTTAAAATGAGGAAACAATCTTCACTTTGTTTATATTGTGTGTATTGGGTAAGACTAGGTGGTGGGGGGCAGACTCCACCTCCAATGCCTTGATGCTTTTGCTCTAGCCTGGAGCAAGGGAGATGGGTTAAGCAGTGGTTCTCAACCCTCCTAATGCTGCAAACCTTTAATACAATTCTGCATGTTGTGGTGAACCAACCATAAAATTATGGTGCTACTTCATAACTGTAATTTTGAGAGTTATGAATCCCAATGTAACTATTTAATATGTAGGATATGTGACCCCCGTGGGGGTTATGACCCACAAGTTGAGAGCTACTGGCTTACAGGCTTAGGGAGTCTAAACTCTGTCCGGAAAACTACAGTGTAGAGGTGAGAACTGATTCGAGCAAGCAGTCCTCTGACTTCTGTGTGCATATCTTTGAGTGCACGCACACTCACACTCACACACACACACACACACACACACACACACACACACACACACACACACACACGCTCACAGAACCTTTTCCACACAGGGGACACACCATGGAGGGTAGTTCTCATGCAAGTGGCTTTTGATTTCCAAGGTAGCTGATCCCCAAACCTGTTTTCACAGTAACTCAGAGCACCTTTCAAATTTACAAAATTTTGGGGAATATTTCTAGAAATCTCGCTGGGCACCCATGGAAGCTGGCAGGAAAAAGAATAGATGTGTCCAAACTTCTACAGCAACTCCAGGCATGCTTTTGTTAGTTAGAAGTGCATTCATGTCGCACAAACACTTTTTCTGACTTCTGCTTGCTGGTTTATAGAAAGGACCTTTGCGTTTCTTGTGAACACAAGGCACCCCAAGATAAGAAGACAGATAGAGCAAGGGATGGACATGGCCATCTCCTCGGTGATCGGAGAAAGCTATAGACTTCAGGTAAGCTGGGCTTTCAGCAGGAGGGCTAAACCCCTGCAAAGGGACTGCTTCCCTTCCTGGGGATGGTTTTGTCCTCCATGTCATGTACCTCTTTTCTCTCCTTCAGTTTGATTTCCAGGAAGTAGTAAGGAATTTCTTCCTTCCGGGAACTAAAGTGCTGAATGGAGAGAATTTGAGTTTCGCCTACGAATTCAAGGCAGATGCCCTATTTGATTTCCTTTACTGGTTTGGGCTCAGCAATTCTACCGTAAAAGTGCAAGGAAAGGTTCTCAACTTGACAAGCATGAACCCAGAAAAGAAAGAAACCATTAAGTTATTTCTGGAGAAAATGAGCGAACCGTTAATCCGGAGGAGCAGTTTCTCTGACCGCAAATTTAGTGTCACATCTAGAGGTATGTTGCGCACTCTTGGGGTGTGGGAAGGTGGTTAGTTCAAAGGGTGGATAGCAGCATCGAGACCCAAGTGGCCACTGAGTGAAATGCCAGAGGTCTACCTCCAGACCAAAGAGAACTATGATACCCCAGCAAATCCTGGCACTCAGGAGGTAGAGGCAGATGGGTCTCTATGAATCAATGCCAGCCAGATCAACAGGGGCTGCATAATGAATTCAATAACAAAAACAAAACCAAGAAGCTGATAGCTGCAACTTGGGGAGGAAGGACTAAGAGGTGTTTGGTAGCCTAAAGGAGAAGCAGGGCACAATAGTGTGCATCTGTATTCCAGCTGATTGTGAGGATGAGGTAGGAGGATGACTTGGGTCCAGGAGTTTGAGGCTAACCTAGGCGACATGGAGGGGGTCCTGTCTCAGACACAGAGGCAAAGAGGAAAACAAATAAAAGAAAAAGGAAGATACAGTGTGTTTCCTGTTATACCAATTATATAACACAGCAAATGCAGAATGCCAATTTAAGTGGAAGTTATCAAATTTAAGTATCTATACTCATTAAACACACTGATTAAACTATTTCGGAAAGAGTACTGCCTCCTCTATTTCATCTGTCCTCATTCTGGATAACAGAGCCGTCAGCCAGCTTGCTTGTCACTGTGGCTGTGGTCTCCACTTCTCAACTGTGTGTGCGGAAGGGTTCTCAGATAGTACAAGAAAGAATAACTCCGCCGGGCGTTGGTGGCGCACGCCTTTAATCCCAGCACTCGGGAGGCAGAGGCAGGCAGATCTCTGTGAGTTCGAGGCCACCCTGGTCTACAGAGCTAGTTCCAGGACAGCCTCCAAAACAATACAGAGAAACCCTGTCTCGAAAAACCAAAAAGAAAAAAGAAAAAGAAAGAAAGAAAGAATAACTCCTGGGAAGGTTTCATTTTACAACCTGACATGACATATGGCAGACTCTTGGTCAGGCAGATAGATGGCTTCTTCTTCTGTGAGCCTATCTCTGAGGGGTAGCTAGTCTGGGCACTTCCAGAATCAGGGCTATGGTGGCCCTTGGCAGGCTGGAAGTGATCTGCGGTGCAGATGTCAATGGTCTAGATTAATTGTGTTCAATGGCAGTTCTTTCTTCCTTTGTGTGCAGCAAGAGCCCTTACTCAGGGGCTTTTTATCCCTCAAATTCCCTTCCTCCCTCCCTCCCACCCTCCCTGCCTGCCTGCCTCTTTCCCTCCCTCCCTCCCTCCCTCCCTCCCTCCCTCCCTCACTCCCTCTGTCCGCTTGCTTTTCTTTCTCTCTGGATGTCTGTTTTCCCCTCCTTTTCTGGCTGGCCCCACCCCCACCCTATCTTGTCTTAACTTATCTCTCTGCCTGTGCCCTCTCTGTTACATTACAAGCAAAAGCTTGGTGGGTGGTCTACCCTTGGTGGGTGGTCTACCCTTGCTTTGGCGGTGCCACATTTGCCTGGTCCTCAGTCTCACTCACTGTCCCCAGCATCCGGATAGCATTCCGGGGTCACTGTTGACTCACCTTCTGTCCCTGTACCTGCTTAGGGTTTCCACTAGGGCACATGTGGTACGAGTGTCACACTTCCTAGAAAGTTTTCCCTGAGCCAAGTCTAGGGCCTCCTCAGCTCTAGAGCAACGGAGAGGGCTGCACTACAGATGGTGCAGCTACGGCACACCTGTCGCGCCCTGGCAGGTTGCCGAGCCTGGCACCCAAGCTCCCTGGACTGACTGGCGGCCCACCAAGGCTGCCAATCTGTTCTGTCCATATCAGAAGCTGACCTCTAGCTGGGAGTGGAACTCAGTAGGAGAGTGCTTGCCAGGCGTGTGGGAAGCCCTTGTTTTCACCCTCAGTCATGCAAGATGAATAAACCAAGCAGCAAACTGAATCTGACTCCTGGCCTCTTGTCCTAAGCATGTTTCCCAACTCCTGCTATTTACCTCAAATCTCCAGGCCAATGGAAAGCAACTAGCAGTCAGAGTAATGGTGTCAATCAGCATCTTTTGTCCTTTACGAGTCTCACTATGTAGTCCTGGCTAACCTGAAACTTGCTATGAAGACCAGGCTAGCAGTGAACTCACAGCCTCTGCCTGCTGAGTGCTGGAATTAAAGGCACATGCCATCACACCCAGCCAACAGAAACAGTACTGATCAGCAAAAATCAACACATTTCTATTCAGTTTTCTGAGTGTCCCTGTGGAAGCCAGGATTCTCTATTAATTACTGAGATGGCTATTTTGAATGAGTTTTAGAGGCACTTTTACTTTCTGTAGGGATGCGATAATAAACACCTTATTTACTGTGTTTTTAGGTTCAATAGACGATGTCTTTAACTGCAACCTGTCACCCAGATCGTCGGTTACAGAGCCACTCTTGGCAGAATTATCATTTCCAAGTGTTCTGGAATCTGAAGAGTCATCCAGCCAATTTATCTGATTGGTCTGAACATTCTAGCTGTCGCCCTTTGGAGGCCTGTGGCAGACAGCGGGTTGAAGGGGTAAGAGGTGGGAACTTCCAACCCTTTGCCAGTCCCTGGTCCTCCAAGGCTCTACAGAAGCCAGTTTCCCCACTTCCCTGGGCATGGTGCCCTGGCTGGCCCAGTGCAGCTGCCTCCCATCAGGGTTATGATTATAGGATGGAAGGGCCTTGTCCCTATGGCACAGGGTGCCACCGACATGGAACCTTCTCTGAAGAATCTGAGCGAGTCTCCAGGGCCTACCACCCTGAACTTTGCCTAGCAGCCTGGCACTCTGGGGACTTTCCTGGCAACTTTTGTGGGAAGCACTTGACTCTCTGCTTGGGGCACACCTTGAGACTCACTGCCCCAGCAGGCCTGACTCAAACTCTCCTCTTGCAAGTGTGTTAGGCAAAGCCTGTGCCACACTTCACTTGGAGGCAAGTATGGTTTTCATCCCACCCATGGGAGACCTCGAGGACATTCAAGATACTGGCTGCTGAAGGATCTGCAGGATGCCAGGATGAACCGTGTCTGGAATGTAAAGGCCAGGTGGTAGCAGCAATCAGCAAGTGACAAGATCATGCCCACCTCCCTGCAGGCACACCATGCAAGTTGGCATTCGGAATACGCTTTTAGCAATCTTAACACAGAAAGGAAAGTAAGCCATTAACAAAGTACATCGAACACCAGTGAACTTTCTGCCCACAGCTCCAATGGGACTCACTTAAAGGCAAACATTATCCAATCTACATGTAAATGTTTATGTGACTGGCCAGGCATGGTGCACACCTGTGATCCCAGCACTTTGGAGCTGGAGGCAGTAGAATCAGGAGTTCAGGATTACTCTGACTTCATAGGGAATTCCAGGCCAGCCTGGGCTATTACTACAAAAGATTCAGTCTCATAAAATCAAAGTTTTGCATTTGTGGATTCCTGCAAAGAGTCATAAGAAAGCAGACTTATGGGCCCTGTGTACCATTTTTTCTATCCTTTAATAACAAGTTCCCATGCTACATATTTTGATAACACTACTGATGACCTGGTATTTACATCTGAAAGTTTATCTAGTGCATACGCACAATTAAAACTTTTCTTGGCAGTCAGCCTGTAATTGGTTAAATTTGTGACCAGAAAGGTATGGAATGGCCCCTTGAGGTCTGTGGGGGGTGGCTTTACTTAGTGGCACACTAAATGTCAGCACAAGTGTGGCTTTCAGAGTCACTTCTTCAAGAAGACACTTAACGAGCTAGGCTGTGATGGAGTTTTTGGAGGAAGAAAAGGAAGTTTGTGTGGAGAAAAGAGGATCGAAGTGCTACTTCATCACAGGAGGATAAATACGTTATTAAGCTCAGTAAAAAGAAAAATAATAAAGAATTCGAGCCAGCTCTCCACCAGTGGAAATAAACCGTTGATGCATAGCAAGAATTAAACTCTTCCCCAAGGAAATAAAAACTCTATTCATAAGATTGACAATTTTCTTTTGAAACTGAATTGAGAAAATAGCCAGTAGCACCCCCAGGAAGGGACTGGAGATCTGGGACATTAATTTCATCATTAAGATTTCTTGGTTGACTTTGAAGTCACTCAATGATTCACCCAACAGAGTTTTATTAGCTGCCTCTCCAAAACTGTACAGCAATAGTTTATTTTATTGGCAACTATTTCAAGGAAGTAAGGTTGGCAAATCTATAACTTGGTGATAGCTCCTCCTGGCTGAAGGAGGCCTCAAGCTGGGCACACATGTGAACAACTAGCATGTAAAACTAGTGAAAACCAGTAGGATGGCTCTATGGCCTGTTCCCACCAAGGCTCATGTTGAAACTTGATCCTCAGAGTCATCTCTTTTTGCATTTTATTAGCATATGTTCATTATACATAACAGTGTGTTTTATGATAATTCCACACATGTCTATAATGTGTTTCAATCAGTCACACACCTCTACCCTGCCCTTCTGGTAATTTCCTCTCCAGCTCCCTCTCCTTCTCCTTCCATGGCTGTTTTCTGGAAAATTCTATCTGAGGACAGTGATTATTCTAGGACTCCTTAGCTGCCATAGCCTTCATGACACTGAGATCTAAACAGCCTCAGGGAAGAAGTAGAAAGGTCAGGAGTTCATAGCTACATAGCAAGTTCAAGGCTAACCTGGGATATCTGAAGACTTGACTCAAAACAAGAAAATACCCAAGGAGAGAGAGAGGAAGAGATGACAAAGAGAAAGGAGAGAGAGAAAGAGGGAGAGGGAGAGAAAGAGGAGGGAGACACAGAGAAGGAGAGGAACACAGAGAGAGAGCATGGGGAAGTGTGTGAGAGAGAGAGACAGATACACACACACACACACACAGAGAGAGAGAGAGAGAGAGAGAGAGAGAGAGAGAGAGAGAGAGAGAGAGAGAGAGAGAGAGAGAGAGAGAGTGAGTTTCTGGCTCATTCGTTTCTAGAATCCTAACACAGAATGAATCCACAAATTGAGATAATGCTTTAGGAGTTCACCAATCAGCTAGAAAGAACACACTGTATTTTTCACACATTCCTTGATGCAAACAACACACAACTATGTAGTAGTAGTGTCTTGCCCAAATCAAAGAAAAAAGGCAGAGAAACTCAGTTTCTGTCATGGTTAATATCAATTGGCAGCCTCATAGAGATTGTTGTCAGCCTCATAGCACATCTCGGCTTGCTCGGGTAAGTTTATCTAGATTCAGTTCATTAAGGTAGGAAGCCCCACACCCCATTCCCCATGGTCTGGGACCTTGCACTCCACAGAAAGAGAAGTTAGCTAAGCCATGACATTCATCACTCTCAGCCTCTGACTTCAGATGCAAACATACCCAACAGCTAGCTGTCTCATGACTTCCCTGCCATGATGGACAGCCTGCCAAAATAAACCCTTGCTTCCTTCAATCACATTTGTCAGGGGTTTCATCGCAACAGTAGGAACAGTCGCTGAGATGATATCTTTGTACTTAGAGTGGCTGGGCGTGACTGTGGACTGGCTTTTGGGAGCAGCCACCGGAGGGGTCTTCACCCTTCAGTACTTGGCTCTTTGAATCATCCCATCAACTCTCTTCTTCTCTCCCTCCTAGTGAGGAAGTGAACTCAAAACCTGTGCAGGCTGTTGATCCTCAGACTTCTAGTGTGGGTCAGGTGCTTGTCAGTGTGTGTGTGTGTGTGTGTGTGTGTGAGAGAGAGAGAGACAGAGAGACAGAGAGAGAGAGACAGAGACACAGACAGAGAGACAGACAGAGAGACAGAGAGACAGAGACAGAGAGACAGAGACAGAGAGACAGAGACAGAGAGACAGACAGACAGAGAGAGAGAGAGAGAGAGAGAGAGAGAGAGAGAGAGAGAGAGAGAGAGAGAGAGAGAGAGAGAGAGAGAATGCATGTATATTCAGGTTAGAGAACGGTATAAAAGAGGCCACAGACTTCAGAGAGATCTTACTGGAAGCAGAGGCAGGGCCAGTACAAGTGGCGAGAAAGCCGCTGCAGATGATAGATACTAATGAACCTAGCTAGAGGTGTGTGGAGGCGGGCACAGTAGAGCCACAGGTCACGGAGTCCAGCTGAACCTCAAGGCCACTGGATGAGCAGAGAGATGAACCGCTAATTTCAGTGGCCGGTGGGGCAGTGGGGACCAGTGATGAGCTGAAGCCACGAGGACAATCAGGAGTCTGCTGTTCATGATGCCCTGGGTGGTGAGATGACAGGTCAGTGGGGCCGTTGTCATCTAACATTAGGCATCCATCTTTACATGCGGCTCAGGTGAGAGCATTTTATGCTTGTTGGCCTGGTCTCTTTGATGAGCTCTTTGGCCCGGTTTTTCTGACATGGTTTTAATAGGTCTATGTCCCCACTGTACTTGGTAAGATTGTAGCCTGCACTTTTAGGAGTAAGTCATTCGTCAGTGCCCCCTAGGGGATGCTGCACAGGGCCTGGGGTTCATAGCCAGAATGAGGTGCACACTCATTCTGCCTCAGCACTGGTACCTTCAGCGATGCTAAATGCTGATGGCAAAATGGGGGAAGCACAGGCGGAATGCTTCATATGGTATGAAGTAATTTAGAGCCGGGTGCACACTGATGCCCCTCTAACCCCCTCCCTCCCTCCCCACTGGAGATTTACAACTTGACAGCCATGATTGCTCTGCTCACTCACACCACCCATTGATTTCCACTTCACGTGGTGTGTGCAGAGAGAGATTTCTTACAGCGATGTTCATTGGAAACAACTGATTACCTTGTTTTAAAATTTAACTTCTTGATTCTTTGGGAGTCTCACATCATGCACCCCAATTCCACTCATCTCCTGGTCCCCCATTTTCCCTCCCATCCCTACAGCACCTCCACAAAAGAAAAATTAAAAACCAAACCAAAACAGAACAAGCAAACAACCCCCCCGAAAAACCCTCTTTGTTTCTTCTTTCCCGCCTCTCCCATGCCTCTTCATTTGTCCTGGTGGCATTGGGAGCCATGGTGTGTCACCTAGTATACCCTTTTGTCCAGTCAGCTTCACTAGCAAATGTGCCTTGCAATGTGGTTCAAGGCCTCTGGTTTCCGGTACACCATCATCACTGGGTCCTCTGGAACTCCTCTGGGATTTCCCGTGGTCTCCCCGAGTCACAGAGATTCTGCGGGTATTGTTCCACAGGACCAGGCCCTTCATGAGCTCCAGCAGTTTCTAGATGGGGTACATATTAGGGTAGGTCAACCCAAGGCCCGCTGTGGGCCTGGGTGGTAGCTGAGCTGGTCAGCCCTGGCCACTGGGGCCACTCGCCTCAGGTGAGGGAGCAGAGCTAGCTCCCTTACCTCCTTACATTCAGTGTCAGTTCTCCCTCACCTGTGGTAAGGGGCGGGGCCATGTGGTAAGGGGCGGGGCCATCTCTCTCAGGTGCAGGACCAGCTCTCCTGTGACGGTCAGAGCCAGCTCTTTTGCTGTGGTGGCCTGTGAGAGGCAGGCCCAGGTTTCTCAGGGCCAGCGAAGGGTGGGCCCGGCTCAGCATCACCCTCTGATTTCATCATGCATGATTCCTATGGCCCTCTCAGATGACACAGCTCAAAGACCCCAACTGCAGCTGGACCATGGACCCAGATATTGGTCCTTGACAGCAACTTGGGCCCAGACAACATCATGGCTATGGTTAGAAGCACTGGCCACTCAGGTACAGATGGTTCTGGTTGCAGCATGGTCCCCCAAAACACCAACAAGGCTTCAGGTTGTGGCACCAACCCCCGCTTCTGTGTGACCTTTAGTGGTAATACTTCAGCACAGCCATGGTGGGACCATGGACCCAGACATGGCCCACAGTAGCAGCTGGGTATGGATGTCACCATTACCCCAGATGGCAGTGTGGGCTACTCAGGTCGGTCACCTGCTGCAGCAGTAGTGTGGCCCTTGGAAACCAACATGGCCCCAGACCTCAGGCATCTGCATGACCTTAAGATAACGGGACCCTCAGGCATCAACACAGACCCAGGCTGTAGAAGAGCCACGGATCCAGGCATGGTCCTCAGCAACAGCCTGGGCCCAGATGACACCATGGCCCCAGGTGGCAATACAGGCCACCCAAATCTGTATGACCCCTGCTGCACCATGGCCTCCAGACTCTAACAAGGTCACAGGCTGCGGTCCAGATTCTGGACCTCCGTGTGGGCCCTAGCAGCAGCTGGACCCCGTACCCAGACACGGTGGCCCCAGGCAGCAGCTCAGCTTGGTGGACATACTGGCTCCAGGTGGAAGCCCTAGCCACGAAGATCAGGACGACTCTAGCAGCTGCACACACCCCTCCTGTCCCTGTCACCAACAAGGCCACACGTTGCAGCCTAGACCCTAGGCTCCATGTGGCCTTTGGTGGCAACATGGGTCACGGACTTCAGCACAGACCTCGACTGCAGTAGGTTCATGGACCCAGACATGGTCTTAGGCAGCAGCCCAGCTCTGGTTGTCACCATGGCCCCAGATGGCGGCAAAGGCCACCCATATCGACATGGCCCCAGTGGCAGCATGACCCCTGGACACCAACACCACCCCAGATGGCAGACCAGATCAGTGGAATCAGTATGGTACTCGATGTTAACACAGACCCTGGCTGCAGTGGGGCCGTGGACCCAGACATGACCACCAGCTGCAACTCTGGTCCTGGCGTCACCGTGGCATTGGGTAGTAGTAGGTGCCACTCAGATCTGTATGGCTCCGGCTGCAGTATGTCTCTTGGGCACCAACATGGTTCAAGAGGGCTGGTCAGACCCAGGGCAGTCACATGGACTTTGACAACCAATTAACTTTTAACCCACTGAATTCAAGTCTCAGTTGTTCTACGCAAAACCATCTAGGCATATTAGTGACCCAGCTGTTGCTTCCTGGGTGACAGTTCTGAGTTCTCCTTCTAGAAAAAAAGGTCAGGGTTTAAGGTTCTGGCTTGGTGCCTTCACTCCACCGTACAAACCGTTCAATGGTTCCCTGCCACACTCAGGTGATCTGTGGCTCCTCTGCTGGCCTTGCAGGGCTACCCCTCAGGCCTGTTGCTGCAGCTCCGTGCCTACACTCTCCCGCTTTGCTCTTCACACACCAGTAAATTCTTCAGCGTCTCTGGACTCCATTTTTCCCCCCAGGTGTTATCCCACCCTTTTACGGGGCTGGCTCTATGCATCCTTGAGATGTGGGAATCTTCTCTTTGAACATCCTGTCACCGCTAGGGTGCCGCTTTCAATGTCATTACACAGCTTATATTCAGTACACAAGCAGTGTCCCTTAGAGGAGAAAGAAGAGTGGAAAACGTGCAACCAAAGAAACCAAACAGACATTGGCTCAATCATTTACAGGCTTGCCTTGGGCAAACAAAATTCGAAGTCAGGAACATGGCCATGCCACTCACAGTGACATAGACCCATACCGAAATATGTATGTTGATTAGAGATGAGAAACTACAATAAACATGGAGACATAGTGTAGAAATGAGGAAAGAGAGAAATGCCTTCTCTTGTGTGGGTTAACACTGATAAACTGTTGCCACGGTTATCGACTTTGTAAGCCCAGTGTTTACAGACAGGGAACTGGAGCCCACAGAGGCATCTGGTTTACCCCGAGGGCCCCCAGAGGGAAAGTGGCAAAGATGTCTTCTGGATTTGCATTTAGTGCATACCCCTCATTCTATCTTGCCTGAGATGAGACAAATCTAAGATATTAATAAGAGCTCACTTTAAAAATTCTATATGTTCATTGCTCTGCTTTAAAAATATATTTATCTTAAATTATGCTATGCTAATTAGCCCTACCATTTCCAGACAGCTAATCTGTTATTGAGTGTCACTTTCTTAATTTAGATGCCACTACTAAACCCTAATTTAGACTCATTCCTTTTTAAATAACATTGACAGAAGTCTGGGCCTCCTAACGTCTTCTGCTGTTCATTGCATGAGAATGTGGTACATTCCCTACACTGTGTGCCTGAGGCTCTGCCACCAGATAATTCTGGATTAGCTCTTTATTTCAAAGATGATGGCTTGTGGCTCTTGCAGAGGACCCGAGTCCAATTCCCAGAATCCACATCTGGACCCCAAGACCTACATCCGGTAGTTCATAGTTGTCTATAACTCCAGCTCAAAGGGATCTAATGCCTCCTTTTGACTTCCTCAGGTACCTGCCCACATGTGACACACACACACACACACACACACACACACACACACACACACACACACACTTAAATGATAAAAATAAATCATTAAAATGTTACTTGCAGACAAGTTTGTGATATTTGATGCCTAATCAACGTTACTTGATAAACTTCACTTTGTGAGGCCTGAATTTCCTCTAAGAGCTAATGTTAGAATAATCCTTTTTAGGGTAAATAAGAGTTGTAAATTGTTATTTTTATTTCCTTTTTTAAAAACAGGATCTCATTATCCAACCCTGGCTGGGCTTGAACTCATTATGTAGACTAGGTTAGTCTCAAATTCTCAGAACTCCACCAGTCCCTGCTCTCTGAGTGCTGGGGTGGAAGGCCAGACTCCCAATCATCTTCTAACCAAGTTTCCTGTGCCCTCTTCCCAAGAGTGAATGGTAGCTGTCTTATTTTCTGGAGCTACTCAGTAATTACTAAGCACCTCCTATGTGGCCAACAACCAGGCAGTTGCCAAGAATATGAATAAAAAATACCTACTTCACCCAGTGACTAACCCACAGTTTCCTTAGTTGTGAGGGATCCCCTAAGTGAATGAGGGAGCTGAAAACAAGCAAAAATATTTGACCACACGAAAGTTTCCGGTGTGTGCAATGCTAAATGTTAACTCAAAATCAAACACATAACCTCAGCAGCCTGAAAGCTCAGTGTGCTTATTGAACAGAAAAGTATGGTTACTGTATATAGCTGAGCAAGGAGACTAGGTTATTACATGGAGATAAACAGGGAGTCAGGGCTTATGGGATCCAGCTAGATGATGGAGACAGTTCTGTAATATCTGGGAAGAATGCTGTGATGGACTTTCTCTGCAAATGCTGTCCATGTCCCCACTCAGACCACTGAGGAAAGTTTTACTATTCTCCTCTAAGCCTCAATCAGAACTGCTCCCTTTTTTTAAAAAAAAATTGCTATTTGATTTGCTGACTTGAGTTTCATAAATATTTGTTAAATGAGTTTTCGCCTGGGGTTGGGGCAGAACTTGCATTTTTTTTTTTTTTTTTTTTTTTTTTTTTGGTTTTTACGAGACAGGGTTTCTCTGTATTGTTTCGGAGGCTATCGGTCCAGCCTGGCCTCGAACGCACAAAGATCCGCCTGCCTCTGCCTCCCGAGTGCTGGGATTAAAGGCGTGCGCCACCACCGCCCGGCTCAGAACTTGCATTTTTAAAATGGACCTAAGCACACTTCTGCCACTTTATACTAGGTATTTGTGTAAAACGGGCTCCCAGTATTGGTAATTATAAAAAGCAAAGTACTGTTGGACTCCGAGAGTGCTGAAGATAACCCCACGGCATCTAATATTCAGCCCAGATGCCATTCTTTATGGAGAACAAGCAAGCACACCCATCTCATTAGAATGAACATTTGCTTTCATCTTACATAGATGGTAAAATTATATGCACAGCAATGAATTGTTTTAAAATAAAGTTTCTTGTGGTTATCAATAAACATTTGACCTGCATATCTGTTTTATATACCTGGCTTGCATAAAAATTTCTCAGCCACAAAGTGGTCACAAAAGGGAAAAAAATAAAGACAGACTCATGGGGGGGGCGAGTAGGTGTGTAGGCCAGCTTACAGTAACAGATTGACCCTCACTACATCATATGATTGGTACCAGGAATGCAGTTTGGATGTTTTTATATTTTTTACAAACAGGGTCTCTGTAACCCAGGCTGCTCTTGGACACAATATGTAGTAGAGAATGATTTTGAACTCTTGGTCCTGCTGCCTATACCTCCCAAGAGCTAGGAGAGCAGGACTATGCTACCATGCCTGGATGCACCTTTGGACTTGGATCCCCCCCCCAAAAAAAACCCCTCAAGGTGAAATAAGCCTTTCTTCATTATTAGCCGGTGCCCAGTGTTTCCTGGCCCACCTTGTCTACATTTTATTTGCTTAAACTGAAAATTATGAATGGACACAATGGGAGTCTGGTAGTCTGCTCTGGGGTTTTTGATACTTGGGGTACTTAATTACTATTTTGAGACAAGGTGTCTCTTTTTGTGTCTGGCCTCCTTCTTGCCTTAGCCTCCTGAGTTCTGGGATCAAACATGTGCACCAGGTCTGACGCTACTCTTCTTCACTTTGCTCCCGTTTGCCAATACACAAAACAATGGCTTGGAAAGTATTGATAGGGTAAGTCTGTAAAAGCCAGGGACCCGCTGGAAGCACCCATCCCTTGGGCCCTAGGGGCGGAGACTCAGCTGAAGAGAAGGCTTACCGGTGTCTCCATAGCGACGCATCACAAAGGCACAGCTAAGGAGGTGGGACGCGGAGTGGAGTATTTCTGCCTTGTCAGGGCAAGAGACGGCTTTTTGGGACAAGATGGCCCAGTTTAAGGACAAGTCTCCGTGCCCCACTCAATGTGACCCCAAGTTCCAGTCAAGTAAGACTGCGCACTCTGCGGGTCTGCGGGGAGGGGCGTGCCGTGTGTGCAGTGGGGGGGGGGTGTCTGAAGTAGGGTACTTTCTGCCCAAGAGCATCCATCTCTAGTGGCGCTGCTTCTATCATAGAGGAGGCACAAGTGAGTCCGAATGACGGGGAGCCCATGACCTCGCTCCTGTAGGACCCTTTACCCTCCCTGCCGTGCCCCAAACTCTGGGGTGTCCTTTAAACACTTCAGGGATAACTCTGTAGGGGCACGATGAAGGATGAGGTTACAGTTAGTGTCCTTCCAAGGATAACAGGGAAGAAGACAAGTGAACAGAACCGGGGAAGGTTGGGAGGGAGAGAAGGAACCCAGCTGGCAAACCGCAAATACAGTTGGCCAGAAGCGGGTGGGGTGGGAGGGAGGGGCGGGAGGAGGGAGGGGCGGGGTCAGCGGGCCGGGGCAGCTTCCTCTGCAGACGCTGCCTGCGAGCTAGCTGGGCCTGTTTCAAAGGCGCTCTGCCAGGTGACAGATGGAGAGCTTTGCTCTGTGGTTCTTGCTTGCAGAAGCAGCAGGGTTTACCAGCTCAGCGTTTTGCGTTCTCGGAAAGACAACCTCCCTGGCTGTGACACCAGTAGCATGATTACTGACTGCATCGTCAGCTCCTGCATCCCTTCTAGCAATAATGGCAGGTTGCAGGGCCATGCGGGTTCTTTAGAATTGTGCTTCTAAGAGAACAATGAAGAGTGTGTTTACATTCCAGTCGAACTCTCTGAACTAAGAATGGAAAGTGAAAAAAAAATCAGCTCAAAAACGTTAAATGTTCTTAGTTTCTATGGGATAACGAGGTCCAGAGATGGAGGAGGGAAAAGCTCCCAGGATTCCCAAGGGAATTCCTTAATTTCCCTTTCTAAGCATTATGTTAGGGTTGCTCCACCGCCAGGAGTCACCCTCCTTGTTTGGAATAGGTGGGATTAGCATTTCCCCACTTACCTGGGTGATCATACTCCACAGCACTTCCGGTGCTGCACAAACGCCAGGGACTCCACTCTTTGTCCCCAGCTCCAAATGTGCAGACCCAACGACCCAACTGTTGACAAGGCGGTTTCATGGGTGTCCCAGAAGGGCTTCTACCTCAGTATGGGCAAAATCATGTCCCTGGTCTCCTTGGAACCTTCCAGACACACTGAGAGTGTAATGATAAGGGCCCAGGCTGTTAAGAGAAGGTGGCCTAATTTCCTTGATATCTTAGTTTGATTACACATCTCTTCGATTCAGCCCCTACTTTCTTCTCCTGAGTCACCTTGACCAGGCCCCTTTAGTCTGTCCCAACCACTCACCAACCGCATCTTCCATTACTAATAAAGTCATCCTCCTCAAAGACTGATGCCTGTTGTTATGCTCACTGAGTGAGCAATTCTGGGGCACTGTATGCTTTTGCTCATGGGTGTTATAAGAAACCACAGACTGGAGGCTTAAAATGACATCAATGTATAAGCCCGCTGGCTGGATCTAGATCTAGATTCTAGATGTTGAGGCCTTGTGCCTCTGGAATCTCCAGGCCAGGAACCAACATTCCCTCCTTCCTGCTGGCTGTCAGTAGCTGTTTTCTTGTTTTGTTTTGTTTTTTAAGAATCTCACTAACTAGTTAGTCCAGCCTGACCTTGAACTCATGATCCTCCCTTGCCTGCCTCGGAAGTGCTGGGAATACAGGCATGCACTACCACCCCTGGTTCTGTGAGCACGCATAACCAGGGACATGTCATTCAGTCTCTGCTTCTGAAGTCTTACTGTTTGTCACAGGGATATATGGCATTTGAGGTCCCCAAAGACAATCGGGGTGATTTTCCCATTTTTAGATCCGTGATTTCATGCTTAAGGATCTCCTTGTCTGAATGTAGTCAATTTCCAAGTTCCAGGATTTCAGACATGGACATGCCTTTTGGGGCCTTATCCAACACATGATAAGTACTTTTTAAAAATTCTACTTTATTTATATGTTTACTTATTATGTGTACAGTGTTCTGTCTGCATGTATGCCTGCAAGCCAGAAAAGGGTACCAGATCTCATTATAGATGGTTGTGAGTCGCCATGTGGTTGCTGAGAATTGAGCTCAGGACCTCTGGAAGAGCAACCAGCGCTCTTAACCGCTGAGTCATCTCTCCAGCTGATAAGTACTTATTAATTAGTGCATTTGGTCATCAAAACATCTAGAATGAGAATTGTCAGATTCAGGGCTGGAGAAATGGCTCAGCAGTTAAGAGCACTGTATGCTCTTGAAGAGGACCTGGGTTTGGTTCTCAGCACCCACGTGATGGCTCACAACTATCTACAGCTCTAGTTGCAGGGGATTCAACAGGCTCTTCTGGCCTCTGTGGGCTCCTGCAGGTACCTGGTGCACACAAACTCACACAGCCACCCACATACACATAAAAGTAACAAAAGAATCAACTGTTAAAAATAATTAGATGTTGTTTATAGTCAAACTTTCTTTGGACTGCCAGCTCCCAAATAAGGACATAGGGACTTCTTATTAATTATGAAAGCTTGGCTTCTTCCCAGAGTTCTTATCCCTGCCTAGAAGTTCCACCTATCTCCTCCTGCCTAGCTATTGGCTATTCAGTTCTTTATTAAACCAATCAGAAGGTGCCTTGGCAGACGAACGTCTTCACAGTGTATAAAAAATGCTATCCCACAACATACCTGCATCATCTATCAAGTTGTTGTGAAAACAAAATAATATGCACAGAAAACCTTGTACAGGTTAGCACAATACACACATTAGTTACTATTTAATTATATATATTATATAATGTAATATACATACATATATTTGGAGACAGGGTCTCGTTGAGTAGCCTTGGCTAGCCTGGAACTCTATATATAGATCAGGATGGTTTCAGACTCAAGAGATAAGGCTGCCTCTGCCTCCTGAAGGCTGCTATGCAAGGCCTATGCCACCACATCCTGATTAACACGACCATGAACACACCGGGTAAGTCACCATGGTTACCAGCATAAGGCTTGATGAGGCAGGCAGTTAAAGGAGGTCTCAGCAGCTGGACTGCTTCTCTGGAGAAACAGCTTCACTCACAATGGGCTGTTTGCGGCACTCCAGACTCTAGCTCCATATTCACTTCTGAGAAATGCTTTACTTCACACCTGTTTCCCTGTCAGATCCCTTCAAACTAAACCACAGCTCACATGCCCCTCTTTTGATAAAATCCCTCTGGATCTGCCCTTGACCCTCCCCCACATCTGGGCAAAAGAACAGCATCCTTCTCAGGGTGCCAGGAGTGCACAGGATGTCAGCCCACTGCTGAAACTGTGCTCCTGGGACTCAGCTCATCTCCATAGGACCATGTGCTTTCCCAAGCCCCTGAAGGGCTCTGTATCCCATCCCAGTGCTGAGCATGGTGCTGACTCATGGCAGGGAATCCGAAGAACTAGACCCAGAGAAGAAAGAACTGACCAGGACAACAACAGAACCACAGGAGAGATGGGTTTGGGACCACAGAGAAAGCCTTGGGGGATACCACTGACCACTGAGAATGCAAAAGAAACCAGTGAGGTAAAAGCATTTCACCAGAAACAGTTTGAGGATGCTGTCATTATGGATCATGGATTCTCATGTAATGTAGAGGCTTAACTCCGATAACACCATTTTCAGGAAAGTTGTCAATGGAGGTCAAAGCACATACATACAAAACTGACAAAAAGGATTACAATAAGAAGAGCATTCAACACCAAACGGAGATATGTTGGAAAGTAGATGGGCATCCAAGGGCCTTGGGATTAGAGTACAGACAGAAGTTATGGTCTATGCTTAATTGCATGGGAAGGAGACCTTCTTGGCCTAGGGGCAGTCAGGCACGATGTTCCTGTCCCCAGAGTATTCTAGAGCCAGGCACTCAGTTATCCACACTGCCAGCTGCCACTTCTCAGCTGTCCTCAGCAGAGGAAAGACCCCTGAAGAGGACATGTGTCTATGTGATGGACTGGAAGGTACCATGTGGAGCAGGGTTCTCAAGGCATGTCTGGGTCTGATTAGAGCAAACTTGCCTTTACATGAATGGGTGTGCACAAGCACTCATACTCACACACACACACACACACACACACACACACACACAGAGAGAGAGAGAGAGAGAGAGAGAGAGAGAGAGAGAGAGAGAGAGAGAGAGTCAGATGACAGAATTTTGACTTTACACTGAACACATCTGAAGGTACTATACTCTGAGATCATATTTGGTACTGGCCCCACCTACAAGCCACTGGGAACTACAAGGAAGGGCCAGGCAGTGTATGCAGTGTGGATGTTATGGACAGTACAGTGGTACACAGCCCCAGCTGGAGGGAGCTGGATGGCATGAAATTTTTATCACTGAACTCAAAATGGCATGCGATTTTAAACTTAAAATTTAATTTCTAGAATTTTCCCTTTGGTAGTTTTGAGTCGTGATTGACTAAAATACCCTTAATTGAAAGTGCAGATAAGGGAGACTTTGTATGCTTAACAAATTTTGTGGCACTTTGTTGTTTAGTGAGCTGGTCTGATGATGTAGGGAGCTGGTCTGGTGATGTAGGGAGCTGGTCTGATGATGTAGGGAGCTGGTCTGGTGATGTAGGGAGATGGTCTGTTGATTTATGGAGCTGGTCTGTTGACACAGGGATTTGGTCTGATGATGAAGGGAGCTGGTCTGATGACGTAGGGAGCTGGTCTGGTGATGTAGGGAGCTGGTCTGATGATGTAGGGAGCTGGTCTGGTGATGTAGGGAGCTGGTCTGATGATGTAGGGAGCTGGTCTGATGATGTAGGGAGCTGGTCTGTTTATGTAGGGAGCTGGTCTGGTGATGTAGGGAGCTGGTCTGGTGATGTAGGGAGCTGGTCTGATGATGTAGGGAGCTGGTCTGGTGATGGAAGGAGCTGGTCTGGTGATGTAGGGAGCTGGTCTGGTGATGTAGGGAGCTGGTCTGTTGATGTAGGGAGCTGGTCTGATGATGTAGGGAGCTGGTCTGTTGACACAGGGATCTGGTCTGGTGATGTAGGGAGCTGGTCTAATGATGGAAGGAGCTGGTCTGTTGACACAGGGACCTGGATAGATAAACTCTGCTATTGCTGATGCCCAATGGCAGACCTCAGCATCCTTCTGTAGTCATTTGGTATTGTTTCCTCTGTCATCTCAAGGTACTTCCTTTGCCTTTCAGGACACCACGTGCTGGGTTTCTCCTTTACTAGTTGTCTGGTTTTTGCAGTTCTTTTCACTGGGTTTTATTCTTAGTCCTCAATCCCAGGATTTAACCATGTAAATTAACTTCCCTGTGGATCGTACATGCACTGATAGTTTCAGTAACATCCATGCTCCAGAATTTTACAGTTATTGATAAAGGTGAGTTATTATGTTCCAGGAAAGTCAGTGTAAGACACTGCTAGTGGCTGATATATGAAAAAGATTCCTTTAACATGAATTCACTTTTGCAGATCAAAATGGCGAGAGCCGAATCCCACTGTCTTAGTTACTTTTCTATTACTGTGGCAAAACACCATGACCAGGGTGATTTATTAAAGAAAGCATTTAATTTGGGGGGGTTGATGCCATTCCAGAGGGTTAGAGTCCATGACCATCATGTCAGAGAACAATGACAGCAGGTGGACAGGCCTGGTGCTGGGAGTGGTAGCTGAGAGCTTAAAACATGAGGCACAGAGAGAGCAGAGTGGGGAGAGAGAAGAGAGGAAGACACTGGGCCTGGCGTGGGTTTTTAAAACCTCAAAGTCCATCAGCCATTGACACACCTCCTCCAACAAGGCCACACCTCCTAATCCTCAAACACCACCAACTGGTGACTACGCATTCAGATATATGAGCCTATGGGGGCGCTCTGATTCAGACCACCACATCCATTATGTCTATGCTTGCATGTGTATATATAAGTCAGCATACAATTACATGGCCGTGTGTGCATGTCAGGGGAGGCAGAGACACAGCTCTGTGCTGCTATCTACAGCACCCACGGAGTTACCTTCAAGGTGAATCCTAGGGGCTTCGTTGCAGAAAGAGTTTCTGTGAGCAAGCGTACGAAGAAGAGTTGGAATTTATTAGACATTTCTAACATGGACCTTAAGCACCAACGTTAAGAGAAAGAAAGATACTTAGAGAAAGAATGAGACATATCCAAGTTTGGCTATGGGCTTCCCCAGGGAACACCCGGCTCCACCGTCTTTCCAGTGAGCTCATACGTACATTTCTGTGAGTTTCCGAGTTACAGAATTTCAAGGGTATAATTTACAACAAAGTTTAACAATTAAGCAAAGCTTAAAATTTAAATAAAATCTAAAATTAATTAAAGATACATAAGCAAGCTTGTTTCTTGCATCAAGAATTTCTGGCGTGGTTTGAAACTATAAGGTGGTTTTTTACGTTGTTTAAGGTGGTTTTGTGTGTATATCTAGGGGTGGGCGAGGGGTTCTAACATGGTAAACTTCTGGCCCTGTGCGTTAGTTGTCTTTACCATCCTTGTTTGAAGTATCTGTGGAAAATCCTGCCTGTTCTCTGCAGGCGAAAACCCCTGCTCCCTCTTTTCTTTTTGTTCTGCCTCATACAGCTGTAGAATAAAACAGGGAGGACGGGGCTGGCAGGGAGGAAGACTGTGGAGGAGAGTGACAGTGGACAGGAGATGGAGATCAAGGAGGGGCATCCAGGATTTCAGCGTGTGACGTATTTCCCTAACATGATGCAAGCTGGCCACTAAAATGTAATAGGAGCCACCTGAAGGTAGAACTCAAATCAACTTTTTGAACAAAAGCCTTAGAGCTGTTAAAAATAGCATGTATGTGGGACAGAGGAGCGGGCTCAGTAGTTAAGAGCATTGACAGCTCTTGCAGAGGACCCGAGTTCAGTTCCACATCTGGCAGCTCAGAATCATCTGATGCCCTCTTCTGGACTCTTCAGTCACTAGCTCATGGGACACACATTCACACATGTGTACACATAAATACAAAAAATAGCATCTATGAATGGGCCTGTTTCAATGTTGGCATAAACCCAATGGTGAAGTCCACCTCCCCTTTCCTATTGAGACCGTTAATTGACCCTTATGGTTCACTGGACCCTAAGATGAAATTACTGCACAGATTTTTCATTTACGATCTTATTTTAATCACGGAAACAACATATGGTCAGGATATTCTGCTTTGCTACACTTCAAATCACCCTGGTGTCCTTTTAGCAGGTGACACCAACTGGGATTCCTATGCTACCACAATGAGGACAGCATTCACACCTAAAACAGGAGCAGTGGCCAATCTAATACGGTAGGTGTCTGCTTGTGTCACGTCGAGAGACCCATTGCAATTTGACTTTGTCTTTTATTAATCATAATCCAAAACAAGTAGAAATAGTGCTATGGCCAAATTCTGAACCCCCAAACCACCAAGAGACCTGTTCCAATGCAAAAGCAAAGAGTCTTTTATTATTAAAGAGCTAACTATCTTCGCTTCGGCCCTTTGCCCACTCATCACAGCAGATGGCGTGAGAAGGACCCCAAGGGGCTGCGAGGCAGGGAATTTATTGGGGTGTGTAAGGGGAGTGTCTAGAAGTATGCAACAGTCTCAGGATTGGTGTGCTTCAGGGCTTGGGTGACCTGTCCTGTGTTGATTGGTTAACTGGTTGCTATAGCCTATAGGCCCTCCCAGGGCGGTTGCTATGCTCTGCACATCACTGTTATGCCATTGTTACCATAAAGCAGTCCTGAGTCTGCCAGCTAACTTCTGATTGGTTCCTTGCCACATGGAGGGCATCTGACCTCATAGGGACTGGGAGGACGGACAAGGTCAGGAAGCTCAGCACATTTTGCTGAGTCAGAGGACATGGCTGCCAAAGAAGCGTGAGGGTCTAGTTCCTTCAACAGCAACTGGAGACACTAGTATCTTAGGGTCCACTGTCCACTCTGTGGTCTTCCAAGTATCTTGAGAACCTACCTTTCCAGACTTCATATAAGGAAATCAGAAAAGTCCTCCCCACATTCCTCCCAGTGTTACTGAGCAGTGTGGGTTGCTGTAGACCTGTGCTAATAGACATTATACATGACTTGAGTACCTCCCATAGACTATAAGCAGTGACTGTTGAGTGGACAGATATGTGCATGGAAGGATATGTATCACCATCATCACCCATCCTGTCCTGGAAGCTCGGACGGCTGTCCTCTGTACTTCATTCTTCCAGTGACTGTAGTGGGAGCTTGTAGCTTCTCCTCTAGACTCATGTGAGCTGAGGGCTGTGGGCTTTTTGGCCACTTCTGAGCTCAGTGGTGGGGGGAATGTATCAGTTACTTTTCTGTTGCTATGATTGAAGTGAGTTTATTTAGGCTTATGGTTCCAGATTGTTAGGGAGGTGTGACAGCAGCCAGATGAAGCAGGAAACTGAGAGACCACATCTTCAACCACAAAGCAGAGAGAGCAGTCTGGAAGTGGGCTAAGCTATGAGGCCACCTACCAACAGAAATGTACTCCTCCAGCAAGCATGATCCACATAAGGAGTCCATGACCTCCCCAAACTGCCACCGAGTGTCCAAACACCTGAGCTTATGGGCACTTCTCGTTCAAACCCCCACAGTGAATGAGCAGGGAGTCCTGTCTTTCATTGCATGATTGATGGATATGAGACCAGCAGGGAGAGTCTCATGGCATGTGCTCACTCTGTAAATGAGAATCTTTGTTCTTTAGAGTTGATCCTGAGACGCCAGGCGGATTATGAGCAAACTTCTGTATAGTCCTTGTTATATCTGCATCACACCACTTGTGCCTCAGTTTACCTGTTGGTACAAAGGGTACGATGATCCTTGTCCACAGACAGAGGGAGTGTCTTCTGAGCTCTCAAGACACTGACAGAGCAATTAGTCCAAAGAAGTTACTCATAAAATGTTTGGTAGACTGCAGCAGCTCCAAGGCTGTAGGTCTGAGTTGCTAGATGTCCTACTGAGCTGGGGCAGTTACCACTGTCCTCTCCCAAGGAGGATGCCAGGTCTACAGGCTCTGACAGTTGTCCAAAGAGGGAGCATTTGGGATGAAAGCCAAAACCAGAGGTATTCGTCGATTTTCAAATTCACATATTTTTAAAGTTTTCATAACTGTGAAGGTTGGTACTTTAAGCCCAATCTAAATATTGATATTTTAAAATAAGCTTTTAATCATCCTCAGTGGGAACTTCAAGTGCCCTAGCACATTAATATTAATTGGGGTCCTTTCCTAGTTCATTGTCTTGGCCACAGCTGCATATGATGACTCTTGAAAAATGTCCTTTTTGTTTGTTGTTGTTTTCTTTTTTTTTTTTTTCTTTTGAGACAGGGTTTCTCTATGTAGCATTGGAGCCTGTTCTGGCACTCACTCTGTAGACCGAGTTGGCCTCAAACTCACAGAGATTCACCTGGTTCAGCCTCCCCAATGCTGGGATTAAAAGCATGTGCTACCACAGCCTGGCCAAAAAGTCATCTCTTTTTTGATAATTTATTTCATGCCTTTGCTGTTGTTGTTGCTGCTGGGCATAAAACCCAGAGTCGTACACATGCTAGCAAACAAATCTACATCTGAACTACAACCCCAGCTCTCATGCTTATTCATTTATCATTTTTTTATTTAAAAACTACAATGCATGAGTTTTTGCCTATGTATGTATGTATGTATGTATGTATGTATGTATGTATGTATGTACATACCACATGCATGCAGTACCCATAGAGGCCAGAAGAGGGCATTAGATCCTGTGGAACTGCAGTTAGACAGTTGTGAGCTGCCTTCCATGTGGGTACAGGGAACAAAACCCAGGTCTTTAACAGGATAGCAAGCACTTTTTACTGCTGAACCATGTCTCCTTTCATCCCTTGGCTTTTGAAACAGTCTTACAACGTAGCTCAGGCCGGCCTGGAACTAGCTAAACAGCTCAGTTTAGCCTCCAATACATCCTTTGTTCTTCACCTCTCAACGGTTATCTTTTTCCTTCTTAAGTGCTGTACTCCATCCACAAACGCTCCCCCTGTTGTGACATGTTTATTTCTTTTTTATGGAATTAAAATATAACTAAATTGTTTCGCCTCTTTCTTTCCTGCCCCCAACCCTTTCCATGTAATGCCCTTGATCTCTCTCAAACTCATGGGCCCCTATTTATTTAATTGTTGTTTTATATATGTATGTGTATATACATATATTTTTCTAATTATAAAATACAACCTGCTTAGTCCATATAATGTTGCTTGTATGTATATGATTTCACAGCTGATCACTTGCCACTGGATAACTAATTGGTGTCCTCTTCTCTAGGGGAAGACTATTTCTCCCATCCTCAGTGATCCTTCGCTGTCTGTAGTTCTTTGTGTAGGGCTGAGGCCCTGTAAGATTTCTTTTCCATGTTAGCATGTCTGTTGGTGTCACCCATGTTCAGTTCTTGCTTAGGCAGCCACGCTGGTGAGACTTTGTGACTGTAGCTTCACTGATGTTTCTGGGAGACACAAAGTCACAGCAAACTCGCTGTTCCTCTGGCCCTCACAATCTTTCCGCTCCCTCTGCCAGTTATCCGTGAGCCTTAGGCGCAGGGTTGTGTTGAAGATGCATCAGCTGGGGTGGGGCATCACACAGCCACTTGCTCTCTGCATTTTGGTAAGCTACAGTTTTCTGTAATGGTCTCTGACTGTTGCAGATGTTTCTCTGGTGAGAAGTGAGGCATACATTTGTATATGAAGATTTGGAGTTAGAAACCACAGAGAGAGAGAGAGAGAGAGAGAGAGAGAGAGAGAGAGAGAGAGAGAGCAGGCAATGTTTGTCTTGGGGTCAGTTACTTCACCCAATGTGATCTTTCTAGGTCCACTCATGTACCTGCAAAGTTCATTGTTTCATTTTTCTTAACAGCTATATAGTAGTCCCTAGTGTACATGTACCACATTTTCATTATCCGTTCTCCAGCAGAAGGACATGTAGGTTGTGAAAGCAATGTATTGATCACCCTATTATACTTCTTTGTAACTGAATATATAAATTGAAAATAAGTTGTAAGTATTATTGAGTTATCACAGTTCTTTTAAGCACATAATTGTATAAAGCAATATATATGAAGCCAATAATAAATATATTATTTATGAAATGATTTATATGGCATATATGAAGTTAATAATTAATAAATTAAAATTCATTTTAGAGGAACTACATGTTAGTGAGATAAATGAGTTTATGCATTCAGCTGCCAGTGTTGTTTTTAGGGTGGTAGGGCACCTGGCTCCAGCCTCTTTCTAGTGCCCAGGAAAGTGTCCATCTATAAATGAGCATATTGTAACAGAGAGAGAGATCCAGTGTCAGGGTGTTGTTTAGATGCCAGAAGTCACAAGGAGATGGTTAGCCGCTGATATGTTGATGGCTTGGTGGAGAACCCATCCCATTTTATTGAAAGCAAATGACAAGGTCTGTCATGCATTTACTGAGTTAATCCCCATTTTCAAAGTCTGAGAAATAAGCAGTTCCACCGAATCAAACAGCGGCTGAATTATGCCTATTTTTCTTCCACTCTGATGTAACTTTTAAAATCTTAATCTAACTCAGGACAGATTTGGAAAACAGAAACAGGAATTTCAACAAATGTTAGGCAGATTTAAAATTTTCCTAAATTTATTCTATGTGTATGGATGTTTTACCTGCATATATGTCTGTGTACCACATGCTTGCCTGATGCTTGAGGAGGCCAGAAAAGGGCTTTGGATCCGCTGGGGCTGTTACAGAAGGTTGTGAGTGCCACATTGTTGCTGGGAACTGAACCCAGGTCCTCTGCAAGAGCAGCCAGTGTGCTGACCACTGAGCCCAGTGCTCTGACCACTCCAACCCCTGGTAGAAGTTTTTAGAGAGGCTTTCAACTGTCACAGACTTTAAATACATTTTTGTCTAAATATTGGAACCAAAATTTTATCTTGTACAGTTTATGGCATCTCTGTGTGCTTGGTAAAATCACTTTTATTGCTAAAGATGCAAAACTACATTATTTCCTGTCAAGATGAAATCTATCTACACTTACTATTCACATAAATGTTAATATATATTTTAAGGAATATTAAGAAGAATATTGAAACATAAATTATGGAATACATTTTTAGGGAAGATTATTAAAAGTAGACAAGGAAAATATAAAACAATATATGTCTTATGTGATTAACTATATAGTCAAACCATGAAAATAAAGAAACAAGACATGTAAGCTTTCCATAAACGGGGGAGTATTAGGGAAAACAACGCGGGCTGGACATGGTGTCTCACACCTTTAAGGCCAGCCTGGTCTACATTGTTCCAGGCTGGTCAGGGCTACATAATGGGACCTGTCTCAAAACAAACAAATAGGTGATATTCCCTAGTTAAGAATGTTATTATATAGAACACCATGCTAAACTTCTGAGAATAAATAACAGCTACACTTAAAAGTCAGCTAGCCAGGCAAAATGACTCATACCTGGCATCCCAACACTGAGGAGACTCAGAAAGACGGTTGGTTTGAGGCCAGGCTGCCTGCCTGCCTGCCTGCCTGCCTGCCTGCCTGCCTGCCTGTCTGTCTCTGTATTAGAAACTTCAATGATTTGTAACACAAAAGGGTTGACTACATTGCATTGCAGTGAATATTTCAAACTATGGTTGGATTAAAAATAAGGTTAAAATACCATGCCGAGTGATGAGCACAAACCCTGAAAAACGTCACATAGCACATGATTCTTATGAAGAAGTTTCACGCAGTAATCTTGAGAAGTATGATGGCCCAGAAAAGCCTCGTTATATTTAAAGCCGTCAGCAGCGGCCTGTGCAGTTCCTGTGTCAGTCTCGTCTTCCTTCCCAGCTAATGACATTTCCCAGGGATTTTTTAAAAACTGAAAAACAAAAATGCTTATCTTTTAAAATGTGAGGGGGAGACCTATTTAAAGTATCCTGCATGCTCTTCTGTCATTTAGAAGCCTCCCCTGAAGCCCAATGAACATTTTGTAGCTGTTAGGAGACAGGGATCCAGACTTCATTCAGCCAGGCTGCCCCTGTGTGGGAATCTGCAGCGTTCGACTGGGTGTGTGGTACTCAGGCCCCAGTGACGTCCTTCACTCTATAGGAGCACCTAGGCAATCGTGGAGCCTGAGTGACAGGCAGACTTTCTTGAAAGCTCTCTGATCAGGGTTGTCCCAATGCCTGCCTTCCTCTCCCTTTCATGCATTTCCTGTAATTCCATAATCTAAAAAATTCAGTTGATTTTTATTCTGTATTCTGAAAAAATAATACTTAATTGGTATTGGTATAAATGTCTAGGAGCACATGGTATCTGGCAGTAATATCTCATGATAATATCATGTGGGGGTGATACCAGGAGATGGCACCATTTAGTGGTAATATCTGATACTATTTGGTGATCTCTTTTTAGCTGTGAGTTACAGTGTTGGCAACACACATTTCACTGGGGACTTGCACACTGGAGAAGAATATCCAGGGCTGGAGAGATGGCTCAGTGGTTATAGCACTGGCTGCTCTTCCAGAGCACCTGGCTCCAGTTCCCAGTACCCATATGGTGGCTCACAACCATCTGTAACTCAGGTTCTAGGGGATCTAGTGCCCCCTGCTGGTCTCAGGTGCCATATGTGCATATACAGGCAGGCAAAACACTCATACATATAAAAAACTTAATAGAAATGTTTGAAAGGTAACAATATCCCAATTCATGTGCCTTACCCTTTTAGAGAATTGATTTTATTAAGGGAATCTGAAAATCAAGTAATATCTGGCAAGACTTAAGCCAGCAAATCTTTAAAAACAACTATAAAATACATATAATAATTTGACATTCATATCATTGGAGAATGTGGTACTTAGTCTCTTCAATGATTAATGTTGTCATGGTGATAAAACCTAGCATCACCTGGGAAACAGGCTTAGGGGAATGCCTGATTGAGGTGGGAAGGTTCGCCCACTGTGGGTGGCTTCATTCCCTGGCTGAGATCCTGGACTGTGTTTGTGGAGGAAGGGAGCTGAGCATCCCTTGCGGTCTGATTTCTGACTGCTGGTTGCTATGTGGTTGGCTGCTTCAAGCCCTGCCACCTTGACCTGTGCTCTTGAACTGTAGGGAAGAAGAGGCCCTTCTTCCCCTGGGTTTTTGTCAGAGGATTTTGTCACCGTAACTGGAGAGGACACCAAGATAGCCCCTTACTCTAATCTCTACTTCTTGTTTTTGCAGTCCAAAGAGCGTCAGAAGATTAGGTTTTACCTACTCTCTTAGCGATCCTATTCTGAACCAGACAAATTATAATGAGGAGTATTGTTGGAAGACATATCCTAAAGAAGATAAGATAAAAAGTGGGACTTCAAGAGGACTAAGGTCACATAAGGCTCATCTTGGTCAAGTAAGACACCAGCTACTCATCTGTTGGATTTAACAGTGTCTTCAGTCTGTAAGAGCCTTGCAAAGACAGTCCGTCTGTCTGCGGTGGCCACAGTCATGCTCCTCCTTGCACTGCCTTTATCGTCTTTCTTTCCACTTTTTCTAATCCCTAGAGTTTGGAGATTTTAAAAACTGAAATAAACCAGGTGATGGTGGTGCAAATCTTTAATCCCAGCACTCGGTAGGCAGAGGCAGGGGATCTCTGTGAGTTGGAGGCCAACTTGTTCTACAGAGTGAATTCTGGTGCAGGCTCCAAAGCTACAGAGAAACCCTGTCTGGAAAAACAAAACAAAACAAAAAACTGAAATGATGCTCATGTAACACAAAATTAGCCACTACAATGGGAACAATCAGCCGTGTTTACTACATCCCTGTTGTGTGCACTACAATGGCAAGCTTGTAAAGGTTTTTTTTCTTTTTATTCCTGAAGGATACACCATGCCCATTAAACAACCACTCTCCATTCCCTGTTCCTTTACCCTGGAACCCACCGATATGCCCTTAAAAAAAGATTAATTTATATTATGTGCATGTTTTGCCTTCATGTATGTGTACCATGTCCATGCCTGGTACCTGCAGAGGTCAGAAGAGAACACCAGATGTCCTGGTAAGTGGAGTTACAGATGGGTGTGAGTCTGCTTGTGTGGGCTGGGAATTAAACCCAGGTTCTCTGCAGGATCAGCAAGTGCTTTTAACCACAGGCCCTCTCTCCAGCCCCTCCCCATCCACTTTTGAACCCTATGGATTACTTATTCTGGATATTTTATGAGAGATCATGTAGTGTGATTTTTGTGTTTGATTTCTTCAATGTAGTACCACCTTCTGGGGTTCCCCATGATATAGCAGCATCAGTACTTTCAACAACTGAGCAACACTGCATGTGTATGTTATGTTTTTTCTTCTGTTTGTCCAGTGATCTGTCTTTGGGATGGTCCTGACTTTCGGTTATTGTGCGTAGTATTGTATGAACAGGTATGCACGAGAGTACTTGTGGCTATGATCATGTTTTGGGCACTCAGTCCTTTCTGCCTTTTATCACTTCCTTCTCCTTAGAATTCCCTCTCCTGTCCAAGGGGAGCCTCCCCTCCATTTCTTCAAAGCTCAACCCAAAGAGCTATCTCTTCCCTTCCCCAGTGGACAAAGATAACTGATCCTCCCCGTGTGTTTTCTTGGCACCATCTGTTCTCCCATCACAAAAGGCTCTGTTGTAAAGGGTTTCATTATCCAGACTGCCACCTGGGCTGGAACCATCTAGAGGCATCCTTTAGATGACACGGTGGTAGAGTGGATGATGGTGATGACTGAGAGAGAAGAGAGGAAGACAACATCCACATTTATGACTTGTGCCTGTGATGCTGATGCTGCAGACTGTGCTGGAAGGATTCGGTGCGGTGGTGAAAGACAGGGAGAGATGGGATGACACACTGGGTGGAAGTCTGTCCAGCTGGTAGATGAGTTGGAGATGTAGACTTGAGAATCAGAAGGACATACACCATGACACATTTCATCCGTCTTCTCTTGGCTTCCATTGGCTCAGCCATTAAAGAGCGCTTGATGCTACTGCAGAGGGTCCAGACTCAGTTCCAGAACCCACATGGCAGCTCACAATCATTCATGATTCCAGTTCCTGGAGACCCGACACGTTCTCTGGCCTCTGAAGCACCAGATGTGTACATATACACATACTGGCAAACACTCATACACAGGAAATAAAAATAAGTAAGTCTCTCCTCACTAGGGTCACCCCCCTTGAAACAGTTTCTCTGTGTAGCCCTGGATGTCCTGGAACTCATTTTATAGGCCAGGCTGGCCTTGAACTCAGAGACTGCCTGACTCTGCCTGCTGAGTACTGCTGGGATTAAGATGTGTGCCACTCTACCTAGAAAAAATAAATAACTCTTAAACAATTAAAATAATATGTTATATTTATTGAAAATGTATACGTATACATAGGCATAAGATTTCCCTGTATCTATTGCACGACTAAAGACTTCAAATATTTGTTGGGTGTATAGGCATTTTGCCTGTGTGTACATCTGTGCACCATGGTGTGTCTGGTGCCCGTGGAACCCAGAAGAAGGTATTAGATCCCTGGGAACTGGAGTTTCAGATGTTTGTAAGCTGCCATGTGGGTGCTGGGAATTGAACCTGGGTCCTCTGGATGAGCAGCCAGTGCTCTTAACTGCTGAGCCACTTCTCCAGCTCCCTATTAAAGACCATTAATAGGTGTTTTCATGGTACTCTGAGTGTTTTTAGTCAACATGAGCTAGTGTGTCAGATTCCTGTGCTTTCAGCCAGTGAGAACTGGTGTGTCAGACTGCCCTTTGTGCTTTCAACCAATGAGTGTTAGCACCAGGCTGTGGGCACTATTAATCACCGAGTCTCAACAGCCGCTACCATTACACAGAGAAAACCAACATATATCATGTGGCTCATTCTGTCTTGCCCAAACATCACTGACAGTCTATTCTGAGGACTCTGCCTTCAGTGTATGTCCCGGGGATAGACAGTTGCTAAATAACACAGTGAGTATGCAATCACCAAAATCCAGACAGGAAACCTGCACAGCCCGTGGCATCTTCAACACAGACTTTACGTTTGTAATTGTTCTCTGCAGCAGATAAATCACAGAGGAGCGAAGGGGTACTGCAAAGCATAGGCACACACAACTATCTCTCAGAATTTTGATGCGATTCTGAAAAGCACTTTCCTAGTTAGTAGAGAAAGGGAAATGGAGACAGGGCTTTCTTTGTAAGACAGGAGAAGCGATGCAGGCTTCTTTTGGACGGTGGCAACCACCCAGCAGGAAGGGAGAAACTGAAGTTTCAAGATAGAAGTGAGAACTGTTGGAGTGTGCTGGCCTTGGACCCTGCTGGAAACACCTCGAAGTTCTTCCACCGTAGCCATTTCCCACCACATCAGCTGTGAGTGCAGGTGCGGCTCTTGGCAGACCTCGGAGCTCTCTGGCTGTCGGTGCCATTTTCTGAGGGAGCTGGGAAACACTTCTGTGTTACTGTTAGGAAGCAGCAGGCAGGAAAGAAGGGTAACTTGTTTGGCTCAGCCTTTCATGGTGCAGCCCATGTTTCCTGGCTGTATTTGAGCAGAACATCAGGAGAGAAGGAGTGGGTGCCCATGGGATGGTACTATCACCTACAGATTGGGTCTTACCCCTCAGTAATTCTCTCTGGAACTGTCCTCATGGACATGTAGAAAGCTGCTCTTCAGTCTCTTCACTGGTTTACAGTTCAATCAAGCTGACGATGAAGATTAACTGTAACAAGCAGTCAAGAGAGAGGAAGATGGGAGGAGAGACAGAGAGGCAACTTGAGCATCTACAGTCCCGGGCTCTCATTGTGGTGAAGAGGAGCCGCGGTGCTGCAGCTCTATAGGGAGGAAGGCTTTTCCCTAAGACGCTCAAAGGGACACCAGACACTATCTCTGCTCTTTACAAATGTGTCACCAAGACCAGAACTAACATGCATGTGGTCCATGCGAGAGTTCTACTCTCAACACATGAAGTTGATAGCCTTCTGTTGTCATTGTCAAAGGCCAAAGCAAGCACACAAATGTTATCTGTGATGGTTGAATCTCCATTGTTACCTTGACTGGCTTTAGAGCTGCATCAGAGACATCCCACCCCGTGTGTCTCGGAGTTTGCAGAGAGCTTTAACAAAGAGACACACCCTGAATATGAGTGTTGCCATCCCTGGTGGTTCTGGTCCAATACTGAACAAAAGAGGGTGGGGCGGGGAGGAAGCTGAGCTTGGGCATTTATCTGCCTCTTCTTCCCAATTAAGAATGCAACACCACCATCCTTATCTTGCTACCTTGCATTCGCCACCACAATGAATTATAACCTTCAAACCATGACCTACACAATTCCATCCTTCCTCAAGTTGCTTTTGCCAGGCATTTGTCACAGCAAGAAAAGCAGCCAAGTTGGCACTTGTGTTATGGTTTGTAACTTCTGGGTCCTCTCACCATGCTCTCTGTGTAGGCAGCTGCAGTATGGTTGCCGGTTGAGGGGTTCCAAAGAATAAGGACACACAGACATTCATGTGTATTCTCGACTCCATGAAGTGAGCCTTTCTTACTAAAACCGTGCTTGCATTGACAGGAATTCTTTCAGTGGACACTCCCCAAAGGGGAAGAAACCCAACCCCTCCCTTGGGTAACCATTCCGTCCATGGAAAAAGTCCGGGAAGCGATAGCAAATCAGTTTGTTTCGCACACCAAGAGGGACTTCGTGGATGTGGCTCAAGGTGAGCAGGTATTCCTCCTTTCCCTGGGTGTGTGCCTGGTACTGCCCCAGTGGTGCTAAGTGGCACGGAGGTAGTCTTTCTCTTTCAGGAACCCCCAAGCTAGTGTGGCACACAGACTTTTACAAACAAGGTCAGTCAGTTATAGAAAGGTGTCCTTTGCAAGAAGGGTAAGTGGCTGGAACACAGCTCAGTGGTAGCATTTTTGATCTTTAGCACTGCAGTTTAAACAGGCAAATAAGTAAACGTGTGTTGCTATGCACATCTATCCCAGGGAGTCTAGAGGCCTGAAAAGATTCCCAATAGCTAGGAATTGTTGTGAATGCCTGCACCCACACCTTTGGAAGCAAGGGAAGAGGACTGGAATTCAAGGTCAGCTTGACATGTGTAACAAGGTCCTGTCTCAATACACAAAGCAAGGAGAAAAGAAAGGAGAAGGGAAATGGGAAAAGATGAGAGGAGGAGAAAAGAAGGGAGAGGGGAAAAGGAAAAAGAAAAACAGACACTCCTTCTCAGACCCAGTAGTTGATGAAAAATTAGCCATGTAGAGTCATGCCTTTTTAGCTTATGGTTAGTTTCAGTGAGTGACTGGGCGTGTTTTGACGAGGGTGTTTGTAGAACTAGAGGGCTGAGCATGGGACTGCTGGAATTCCCAGAACAAGGCTGGACAGGGAGGGGGGAAATGTTTGAAGTCTTCCAGGCTGGTGTGAGGGCTTTTGGTAGCCTCCCTCTGTAAAGCCTATTCTTCCTGCCAGCCGCTTAGGTCACGCTGCTGTCTCAGCCCCCAAATAACACACAAGACACTATATTAATTATGAAGCTGTTGGTCATTTGTTATGGTTTCTTAATAGCTAACTCTGACTTAATTATTAACCCAAAATTAGTAACACATATTTTTATAAGGTCTTATCTTACAGAGAACACCAGACTTTCGTTCTCTCCCCCCCACCCCGATCATATGTTGACTCTCCACTCTTGACTACATTTCCCAGAATCATCCTCAACTCCTAGTCCCACCTATCTTGCTTCCCTATTGGTTAACAGTGCTTTATTCATTAACCAGTAAGAGACGTATACACAGAAGGACTTCCCCCATCATCACTCTTTTCCCAATTCATCATTCCGTGCATCTTCTTCCAAGTCCTAAGTACACAGGCTCTTTGACTTGACTTTGCAGAGAATAAACTGTGAGCTAAGAAAATGTCTTGAGACCGGGCATGTATTTGAGTGGCTACACCAGTCCATCTGTGTGATGTTTTTTATCTATGAATTCATTACAATAAAGTGATACTTGTGTTAGTTCTTTTTCTTAAAAGGGGGAATGTCTGTGTTTTCTGCTGTAGCAGAATACTGCTGTCTGGGCATTGTTGACTATGTGCCCCGACCCACAGGACATTCAACGTGGGGACTGGTGGACACCTAGGAGAAAGATGGGGAGCAGGGGATATGAGAAAGAACACCAAGACAGGTATCTGATCAAGGTGACAGGATTTTAATCTTTCCAAGGTATATTTAAGGGTTTGGAGGAGGAAGCGAGGAGGGGCAGCTTCAAGGAAGCTGTCAGGGCAAAAGGTCAGGGGTAGAACCTCCTGTGTTGCTAGGTAACCTGACCGTAGGTCCTTACTTTATCTGTCTCAATCTTTCCCTATTGTCCAAGTCTATCTTCTCGTGGACTTGGGGGATTTCTGTTGAGCTAATCTTTAACTGCTAATTAAGCTGCAGGCCTGTTTCTGGAATTTAGCAGAGGTAGCAGGGTAGTCCATAGTCACGTACTCTCTATGAGGATTGAGTCGTGTCTTTTCTGTGAGTATGTGAGGCAGCCTCATCTGGTTGATGGCTGGAGGCCCCGGCAACTATGCATATCCTCACAGTTCACGTGTTGAAGGCTCAGGCTCCAGCAGGAGGCACTATTTTGAGAGGCAACTGAAGTAGGGACAATGGGGATGGACCTTGGAAAGACAGATCTTGTCTGGACTCTTCTTCATCTTTCTCTGTTTCCTGGCTGCTTTGGGGTGAGAATCTTGGCTCTACCATGTCCTCTCTGCCAAGGCCCAACCATAACCCAAAATCTCTGAAACTGTGGCCCCAAATAAGTCCTTTCTCCTGCAAATTGTTGTTGTTAGGGATTGGGTCAGAGTTATGATGACTGGCTAGCACAATGAGTAATTTATAAATCAGTTTGGCTTGTGGTGCTAGAGGTCAGAGGTCCCAGATACAGGGGCTACATCTGAAGGCCTTGATGTCTTTAGAAACAGGGACTACATCTGCTGAAGGCCTTGGTGTCCTTAGAGGCTAGAGATGTTGGATTCCTGGATCTGGCATTACGGGCGGTTGGGAGTCATTTGACATGGTGCTAGGAACCAACTTGGGTCTTCTGCAAGAACAGAAAGAACTCCTAACAGTTTAGCTGTCTTCCCAGCCCCACTTATCATGGTTTTTGTTGTTGTTTTAATCTTTCATATTCCATGGAAGACCCCTCTCCAGAGGCCCTTGTTCACTCAAGGCCAGCAGAGGGCTTAGCAGCTAGAAGGAGCTTGGGAAACACTTGCTGATTGACAGAACATATGAAAAACACTATTTTGGAGCTGGGTGGGTGGAAGAACAAAGGACAGTGTTAGGTGCAGGCGGACATCAGGGCCATAGAAGAGCACTCAGATCTGTGTTCTTTTGAAAGGTGTGCGTTTCTAGTCTGTTCATGGCAGGCCAATCACGGCTGCCCCACATGCAGGCAAACTCTCTCACGCCTCTTATTCTGTCTGATCCTCCCCCTCCTCACAGCCTGTCTTGGTTCTGGGTGCCAGTATCTCTCTTTAGATGGCCTCTTGCCTACCTCTCATCCTTTGTGTGTCGCAGTAGGTTCATTGGCGTACAAGTCCATGTCAACCCGGCATAAAACCCTTTGGGGGCTCCTATTACCCTCAAAATGAAAGCTAATGCCTCAATTGATGTGACTGTGATTTGTGTCATCTGGTCCTTGCCCCCTCTCTGTGGTTCTCCCCAGTGACCCCCACACTCATGGGGAGGCTACTCAGCTGCCTGTCCCACAGGTTTGCCAGACTCCTGACGCTGCCTGCTGTCTACACGCTCTGGCTTCCCTCCTCCGCAGCTCTTCGCTTTTGATCTGCCGCCATCTAAGTCTAGGCTTTGGCTTCATTTCTGCCCTGGAAGCCTCTCTACTTCTAAACTTTGGATCTCTCTCTCTCTCTCTCTCTCTGTCTCTCATTTGTGTATGCGTGTTTCCATTATAACAACTTTTGCAGGATGCACCACATAATGGTATGGTAGTGCGCATTAATTTCTTTAACACTTTAAGCTTTTGAGGGTTCACTGAGAAATTACAGTGAATGAAGAGGAGTGGGGTTAAAAAGTGGCTGTTTTCACAATCAGGCTTGGAGAAGTTGGCTTTGAAGAATTAGAACAGCGAGTGAAGACAGCAAAATTAATTCCCTGTTTCTGGTTCATGTGTTTCTGGTGCTGATGATTTTGAATGGTCTTCTATATAATTTCATATTGTGTCTTTATGCAGAGCCTTACTTCGTTTTGATTTTGAGATGAGATCTCACTATGTAACCGTGGCTAGCCTATAACTCACTGTATAGACCAGCCTGGACTCACACCTGGCCTAGAAACATTTTTTTAAATCACGATTCCACTGGGGCTTGAACCTAGGACCTTTGGCATGTAAAACAGATGTGATCACTATTATACCATGGAACCCAAAATATGGAATGTGCCAGGAATTTGTGTTGGTCTTAATGGGAGCCATCATCTTGGGGGTGGGGTTAGTATGACTTACTGGTAATGGTGTCACAGTTACCAAAGAAAAGAAATCCAGGAGGGAGGTGGACTGTGGAACTTTACAGGGAAGAAGAGTTTCTGGCTTTGTGAGGTTGCTTTGTAAACACAACCTGCCCTCTGAGAATGGCCTCAAGGGGCCAAGTAGCAGGAACCCAGACAATACATACATGGGACTGAGAAAGAATGAATCTATGCTGCAGAGGATTTTAGTGGAAATGTTTTGAAGAAATAATAATGTTATTGTTCATTAGGGACAATGGTGTCCCTCAACCTTCTGTCAGGAAGGGACAAACTTTAACTAGTTCCCGACAGTGGAATGACATCTCCCACTCCATCTAGGACTGCCAGTTTCAACAAATAAAAGCAACAGGCTGTCCAGTTAAACCTGAATTGTGATCTACAGCAGATAATGAATACTTGCATGTAATCACACAAAAAATAAAAGTATTCACTGATTACAGCATTCAGATTGAGAACCCTGCTTCACATGGCAACTCTGACCAAATCCTGAACCTCTTCCTCTGGTTTGTCTCACAAAGGCCTAGGAAGTCCCCAGCAGGTTCACCACTGGTTTCTGTTCCCAGCATCATACTGAGTGTCTAGCCATTCAAAAACTGCTTATGGTCTGCTGTGGAATATTAGTTGAAGATGTGTTACATTTGTCTATGCTGTGCAATGTTTGTTTAATGATGCAAAGATGTGAGGGAAGTAGGATCTGGAACATTTTTTTAATGTGTATGGTGTTTTACTTGCATGTGTGTCTGTGTAGCACATGTGTGCCTGAGGAGACCAGAAGAGGGCATGGGATTCTCTGGCACCAGAGTCACAGATGTCTTTTATGATGCATTTGTTTAACTCTGTGAAGCTGGGTTACTTTGCCTGTCTAAAACACCTGATTGGCCTAATAAAGAGCTGAATGACCAATAGCTGGGCAGGAGAAAGGATAGGAGGGGCTGACAGGCAGAGAGGATAAATAGGAGGAGAAATCTGGGGAGAGAAATCTAGGACTGAAAGGAGAAGAGGAGGACTCCAGAACCAGCCACCTAGCAACACAGAAGCCACGGAGTAAGAAGTAGAGAAAGGTATATAGAAAGGTAACAGCCCAGAGGCAAAAGCTAGATGGGATAATTTAAGAAAAGCTGGCTAGCAACAAGCCGAGCTAAGGCCTGGCATTCATAAGTAAGAATAAGATTCCATGTATTTATTTCGGAGCTGGGTGGCAGACCCCTTCAAAAGAGCAAAGAGTAAAAAACAAAACAAACAGCAACAAAAACAACAGCGGTCAGTGAAGCATATACTCTCTCTTGTCTGAGAGTGGAAATGGTTCCTTGGTTGAAGCACTCACAGAGTACACAGACTATACCTCTAACCTCGAGAAGAGTCACTTTTAACTGCGAGTTGGAAGCCACTGGCCAAAGCAAGATGCAGTGACAGGCCACTCGGAAACAGTTCACAAGGGGTAATCATTGCCTTCCCTTCTCACCCCAGCTAAGAAGACCATGAAAAGGTTTCCCATGTCCCAGGACTGGAAATCGTACCTTCCCCGGCCTCTGGACACTGAATTTCGGCACCATTACCAAGTTCCAGCCAAGATTCCTGAACTGCAGGATTTTAGTTTCAAATACGGATGCTACTCAACTTTGCCTGTTGCTTCCCAGGGTCTAGGTAAGGAGGCCTGTAGGGATTACAAATGCATAACAACTCACCAGGGCTCACGGTCTGACACACAGAAGCCAATGTTATGGCTCTGACTTTTGAAAAGAGTTTTATTATTAACTGACAAGGAGGGGCATGGGTTCGTCTCTAATATTGTCTATTGGCAAAAAGACCAAAGCACAGGGCGTGAGGAAAGTAGGAGCTGGAGTTTTTTTATAGCACACACATTTATTTATTTATTTGTTTGTTTATTTATTTATTGCAGATACAGTGTTCTGCCTGCATATGTGCTTGGACACCAGAAGAGGGCACCAGATCTCATTATAGATGACTGTCAGCCACCATGTGGCTGCTGGGACTTGAACTCGGGTCCTCTGAAAGAGCAGTCAGTGCTCTTAACCTCTGAGCCATCTCTCCAGCAGGGAGCTGGAACTTATTACAAATGCGTATGGTGTTTTACCTGCATGTGTATCTGTGTAGCACATGTGTGTCTGGGGAGACCAGAAGAGGACATTGGATCCCCTGGCACTGGAGTCACAGATGGTTGTGAGGCACAGTGTTGGTGCTGGAAACTGAATCTGGGTCCTCTGCAAGAGCAACTAGCACTCTTAACCACTGAGCCATCTCTCCAGTCCCTGTACCTGGGATTTTCCGTCTGCTCTGGCATTCAGTGTGCAGAACCAGTGGAAATTGTACATACATTGTGATTGGACATCTCCCACCTCTTCTTACTCTGGCCCTCTCTACCTGGCTCCTGACTGATGTCTCTCACTGCTGCTTCTCCATCTTTGGTTCCCACCTTTGGGTCCACCAAAGCCTGAGCCCTGAACGAGTTTGCAAAGTTGTTTTTTTTTTTTTTTGGTTGTTGTTGTTTTTGTTTGTTTGTTTTGTTTTGTTTTTGTTTTTTGTTTTTAAAAACAGCAGTTTCTGCTATGGCTTGACATCACCTTCTCTGCTCCAAGACTGACACAGAAGGCCCTGGCAGCCAGTTTTGATCTTTTGATCATGGCTTTGCAGAGTGTCCATGATGCTGTAGTTCTCAGTCTTAGGGCAAGGAAACTGAATCGCAGAAGACTTCCAGCTTATGCCTTAAGTTGATGGCACTCTGGATGGGTGGAGCAGTGGTTGGAGTAGGGAGATGCCCTACAATGACAGATTAGGGGGAGTCACTTCCAACTTGTCAACCACTTAGCCTTTTCTTATGATGCAACCATAGCATTTTCAGATTTAGTTCTCACTCTGTCCTAGGGAGAGTTCTTTCATGATTCTGATTCCTATCGCTTTTGTTAGGAATGTTTTTAAGAATTCCGTTGCTGGGCAACCTCTAAGCCATTCATTAAAAAAAAAAATAACTTGATGGGTTGTTGAGATGGCTCAGCAGCTAAAGGTGCTTGCAGCCAAGCCTGGTGACCTAAGTTCAATACCCCAGACCCACATGATGGAAAGGAGAACACCGACTCCCAGTCTAGAGCTTTGAGTTCTGTGTGAATTTCACTGAGGGGTGAGCGCCTTTGCTGAGGACTGACACTGTCCCTGCTTATATACCCAGAGCAATGTTTCACTCTCGAAGGTACAGCCCTCACTGTCTGATATTCCAATCCCTGGAACGTCTCACAATCAGGAGATTCCTTCCTAAGTGTGTACCTGCTGATTCTGTTTCTTCTACGGAGGTTAATGAGCAGCCATTTTCTACGCTAAGGAAATCACAGAATAGAAGAATTCTGAGAACCATGGGGGTAGAACCTCAGTGTTCTTTCTTAGTTAAAGCAGTTCTCAGATCCTGATGCTCTTCTCTTGGGAAGGCCTGAAATCTGTGGTCCAGCCTGTTCCTCACATTTGGTCCCTCAAAAGGAGGACGTCTGGGGCTGAGGACAGTATTTAAGGTGTTTGTGTTGGACCACTTGTAAAAAAATCATTTTTAAAACATGATGTTATTATTGCTCTAAAAATCTCAGAGGCTACATTAATCTAATATTAGTTCATATCAAATATGAGGGGCTGGAGTTGCCAGCCCCTCTGACTTCTTCTAGTCTGAATGGACAGTGCACACTTGCTGCAAATGTCACCCTTCTTCTAAAGTGCTCGTCCCAAGCCTTCGTAAGTCACCGGCAATGAGTCTCTTCGTGTGCCCCTCTGAGGATGCTCGGGGATGTCCTGAGGGAAAATGAAATGTTTACAAAGTCTGTTTATCATTAAGCAAATAGCAAACATTACACAGTGTTAAGAGCAGAACTCATGGGCTGGAGAGATGGCTCAGAGATTAAGAGCACTGACTGCTCTCCCAGAGGACCTGAGTTCAGTTCCTAGCATCCACATGGTGGCTCACACCCATCTGTAATGAGATCTGGTGCCCTCTTCTGGCATGCAAGCATACATGCAGACAGAACACTGTATACATGATAAATAAATAAAACCTTTTTTAAAAAAGAACAGATTTTCCGAAAATGGTGCCTCACTGGGCCATGTCTCTCATCTCTCCTACTCCCAGCATCACTGTGGCAACAGCTTGGCACAGCCCCTGGTCACTGGTAGAATGACTAGGTAGCATCCAGTAAGGATGCTGAGTAGGCTCCAGGCAGGGCTCGGTGTGAGGGGTGTGTCCAAACAAGGGTGTGGGCATGATGGCTTACTGACAACCTGTGCCACTGTCCCTGTGTCGCTGCAGTGCCCTCTGTGCTGCATAGCTATATACGGAATCAGGAGCGCACTAAGAAGCAGACCACATATGAGAGTGACTACGGGAAAGCCTGCCTGGACTTCTTGATGATCTTAGACTCATTCACTCCCTCCCAAATCCAGAAGTACCTGCAAAATGTTTCCTACAAAGGTAAGAGGTCTCAAGTTTCCACTTCATATATTCACCAGCATAGTGAATGCCTTTTTTAATGCTGTTCTCATTACTAATACACGGTTCCCATTTTAACCACTGGTATTGACTATAAAAACAAAACAAAACAAAACTCCCCAAAAGAACAAACAAACAAACAGACACAGACTACTATCTTAGGGTTTTATTGCTGTGAAGAGATACCATGACCACAGAAACTCTTTTAAAAGAAAACATTTAATTGGGGCTGGCTTAAAGTTTAGAAGTTTAGTCCATTACCATCATGGCGGGGAGCAGGCAGACGCAGCGCTGGAGGAGGATCTGAGAGTTCTACACCTTGATCCGCAGGCAGCAGGAGGAGACAGTGAACTACACTAGGCCTGGTTTGAGCATCTGAAACCTCAAAGTCTTCCCCCAGTAACACACTTCCTCCAACAAGACCACACCTACTCCAGCAAGGCCACACCTCCTAATAGTGCCACTCCTCATAGGCCTATGGAGGCCATTTTCTTTCAAACCACCATGACTACTTAAAAAAAAAAAGTTCCATAGTGCCGTGCAAACCTTGATCATCGGAAGCCTGTTTTCCTAAAAGGCACGCTGGGGACTTTGTTCTTCACATTGCTCTACGCCGCCTCGTGTGTCCGGTCTCACCTTACGGGTGGTTGCCCTGTGTGCACGGGGATGACTTCCCTTTCCTCCGGTTGTCTTTTGTACATCTCACAGTTTTGTTGTATTTTGTTTATGCTTTATTTCCCGTTTGGTTGTATTTCTTTAGTGACAGGCTGTTTACATACAAGAATCCGCATATTTCACACCCTCAAAAAGCAAGTACCATCTCAGGACAGGGTAGAGTTATTCCAGGTAACAAGCTTATTGGACCAGCCCTGGGATGTCCAGTCACCTGAGAAAGTATAAAATGTCACGGAGGAAACGAAGAAGTCTGGGAACAGGAAGCAGTCCTTCCCAGAGTTGCCTGTCAGCAGCCTGGTGTGTGTGTGTGTGTGTGTGTGAGTGTGTGCACACGCGCACACGCGTGCGAGCTCACAACCCAGTGTAGGCGTGAATATCCACATAAGGCGAATTGCCACGCCACAATGCGCTGTGTCCACTAGACAACACACTAGTGTAAAAGAAACATAGGAAGAAGGTCTGGTATTTTCACGTTCCTAAGAGATACCTCCTGCACCCAAGTTTGTGCACAGGGCAAGGCGGGACCAACTCCTCCCTTTTCTGTCATCAGTGTGCTGCAGGTGGCTCCCAGTTTGCTCACTCTTAATTGGGACCCCTCCACCTCACCCCCTTAGTGTCCCCTCCATCACTAATCACCGCTCCTCAGCTGTCCCAGCCTCCACCCCTCCCCTGTCAAAGAGTTAACTCCAAAACTGACTCTCCCCTCTGCCACCCAGATCGCCTACTCCAAACGAGACTGAAGCCCCACTGGGTGTGCACACAGGGAAGCAGAAGGAGGCCATGGGCACCAGAGGTTTTCCTCCTTCACTTTCCAGCTTGCTCTTCCTCTCTGGATCAGGAGCTCCCTGTTTGGCTGACCATCTTGTTCCTTGGGAGCCATTTTTCTTTGCTTCCTTGTGCGGGGATTATAGGCACTTGAAACCATGGGTGGTTTTTTCATGTGGACAGTAGGAATTCAAACTCAGGTCATTATGCTTGCAAAGTAAGTGGGTTTTCCCACTGAGCCACTGCTCTAGCCTTTCAAATGCTTTTAAGACTGGAAAACACACACACACACACCAAGAAGAAGAAATGAGTGCCTGAATGTTGGGCATCAGAGAAACAGGCTAAGTAACTGCTTTGCCTCCTATGCAAGTGAGAGTGTGTTTTCTCCTGGGAGCCTGATTCCTCTCAACAGATGCCTGAAGGCCAGGCTGTCTCTTCAGGAGGAACTGAGAGCCTTCAGGAGCCCTGCTGCGCAAGTCTCTTAAGACACACAGGAGTCCACCAACAAAGCCAGGCTGCCTGGCCACTCTCTTCACCAGTTTTGGTGAGAATTGTATAAAACCACCCTCTGCATTTACAAAGAGCTCGTGTTACCTCTAAGAGCCACATCCCCTGGGCCCACAGAAGGAGGAACTCTGCCTCCTTCAGAAGGTGCTGATGTCTGTCCAGAGATCACCAGATGCAGCCATCACACAGGCCAGACATCTGGTTTCCCTCTCCATATGCAATCTGAGGCTTGGCCTTGCTCCCTAGGAGTGAGCTGGGGTCGACGGGGAGGTGGGGAGAAGGTCTTTTGCCAAGTGCTGTTAACTTGACCTCTGTTTTTGCCAGGGAAGATGAACTTTCCAGGCAGTGAGATTGTCCATCCAGTCAGTATTACGTCTCCTAGACCTCCCGGTAAACCAACCAGGTGCCTTGGGGCAAGTTAGGCTTTTGTTTCTTCTTGGTTCTCCAGGGCAGCAGTGGGGACTGACACCAGAAAGCACAGGGCCCAGAGCTTTGGTTGTATCCCGATGCCCTGGGCTGCTGGAGAAGTGACTCTGCCCCAACTCTACTTTAATGCCCTCACCCATCGCTGGGGCTCTTAGGGGGCCACTGGCACGCAGGAGGACCCTTTAAAGTTTTTATGCAGCAAAGGTCCTGTCACCTAGTGTCAGGGATGATGGGCTAGAATGCCTGTCGGCAGCACTTTCACAGCGGGGCTCAGCTGGATTTCAGCAGGGAGACCAGACAGGTCTTAGGCTCACTTACTGTCGACTCAGCTTAAATCATGGGATTAGATTATCGTAAGTAAGTAGTAAAGTTTTGTGGACCAGAAGAGCAGAGCAGTGGTATTTTGATGGAAAGAGAAAGACAGTAGGGAAGAAAGGAGGGAAGCAGGGAGGGAGGGAGGGAGGGAGGGAAGAAGGGAGGGAGGGAGGGAAGAGACACAAACACAGAGACTCCCACAGAGAGACACACAGAGAGAAAGAGATAGAGAGAAATGGCGAGGGTGGGGCACTAGACTTTCCCCCTAAGTAACACCAAGTTGGGTGCTGAGCGGGCAGGCTGAGGAAGGGTAGAGGAGAAAGCAGACCAGGAAGGAAGAGTGGGATACTGAAGCGGCCTCTGTGTCCATGCCACCACTGCTTTGTGAAATCCTAAACCCTATGAGCACCCACGGGACCACAGGTGAAAACTTCTACACCCAACTTCACACCAACTGTCACAGTTAAAGCACAGGCACGTGGGAAATGTTGCACAACGTTATCCCAGGCTTGTGTCTGCGAGGCACATAGGAAACAGAGCAAACTTTGTGTTCAGACGTGGATCCAGTCTCCCACAGACCTCACCATGTAGATGCCCATATTCCCAAATCCAAGAAAATCTGGAACATTTTGAGCATTTTCAGCAGGAATGCTTAAACCCAGGTTTCTAACTCAAGAATCCTGAACTGTGTTCTTTAGTGGACAATCTATGCTCAGAATTATTTTACTCCTTGAGTTTGATTCCAACAACGTGGAAGCTGACAGTTCCTGCATATGTTATCTGCTGGTAAAACCCTGTCATCTGCCCACTCTCTTCCCACTTGAGTGATAAAATTATCGGAAATCTGGTTATCTCTGTATTTTTTTTCACCAACAAAATTTATAAGGTGTTTCTCTCAAGCCCGTAGTTCAGAATTCAGAATACATAGATTGGGGCTGGAAAGATGGCTCAGTAGTTGAGAACACTGGCTGCTCTTCAAGGATCTGAGTTAAATTCCCATCACCCATCTGGCAGCCCACAGCTCCAGCAGCTCTGACACCCTATTCTGACCTCTATGGGCACTGTGGTACCCAGACAGCTATGCAGGCAGAACACCCATAAACATAAATGATTTTTAAAAGAATACATGTATTCACTCACTCAGCAAACTTCATTGATTGTGTGTCTATCATGCTAACAACACAAAGATAAAGATAAACCCATCCTATCAGGAAACTCACTGTCCAGGGTGGAAGACAGAGGCGTATCTATAGAGACATTTACCACCACTAAAGAAATCTTTGATTCTAGGAAAAGCCTATGTGAGGTACCATTAGCTCTACATCCACAGGAGATGAGAGACAGGTTCTCAGGTCAACACAGTCCTCATATCAAGGAGTGACAGGGCTGCTTCAGGAGAGGGAACAGCATAAAGACATGTATTGGAACAACAGAAACAGTAGAATATTTGTGTAAAAGGGGATTTATTAGATTGCCATATAGGGTAGGGGCTGGATGTTCCAACAATGACCATCTGGAGACAGCAGAAAACAAGATGGCTGCCCAATCCAGGATGTGCCTACTCAGCATTCCCAATCAGGAACCGTATTAAGTCCAGACATTCTCTGGAGAGTCTTGGAGTCTATGCTGGAAGGACAAGGAAGTCAGCATAGGATGGCTGCAACAAGACAGTCACCCAGGCTCAGGGAGAGGCATTTGCTAGCACCTGCTGGCTGCTTCCTCTCCAGACTTCTTTGTATCCAAGTCATCCTTTGGAAGATACCACCCACATTGAGGGCAGCCTCCCCTACTCACAGGTCCGTGAGTTGATCTTCTCTGGAAGCACCCCATCAAATCCACAGCCGTGCCCCACTCGTCCTAGGTGTGGCTGAATCAGGTCAAGTTGTCATTCAACATCAGCTACCACAAACCACAGTCAACGCACAATGGCCTTTGAGCAGTTGGCTGACATCAAGTTTGATGGACACTGGGTCATCTTATTCTGGCTAATATGTGCCCATTTTGATTTACCCTCTATGTATGTCTTCATTATGGAAAGGGCATTTTGTTGCTTCTATTCTTCAGTACAAACTTCAAAACTACAGACAAGCAGAAAAAGGAACAGACTGGGTGACACAGAGCATACAGAATCCCCACATGCAGGGGACTATCAAATAGTAGAATCACTCTGGGAAAAGCATTGATTGCATCTTACAAAGTTAAATATGTGCCTGCAGCATGACTCAGAAATTCCACTTCTGGACACTGGCCTGAGAAAAGAAGGTATTCAGCCACAAAAGAGCTCGTGCAAAAATATAGCAATTTCATCCTTAATATCCCAGAACTGGAAATAGCCCCATCTCCATCACCAGGAAAAAATGGATGAAATGTGATAGTTTAACAACTTGACAATAAAAGGGAGCACATTCCCAACACATGAAACAAAATATATGAACTCAAAGATGCGGAACATCAACAAAAAAATCCAAACATTAAAGGTGAGCTTCCATGTATTTGAAGGTCCGCAGCAGGCAAATCTCACTCATGGTGAAAGAAATGGGACCAGAGGCTGGCTGTCTTGGGGTCAACGGTATTGACTGGGAAGCATCTAGACTTCCAAGATGATGGATATAAACTCTAAATGAGTATGGCTCATCCGTGTTCAAAAGTCAACTGACAAACATTGCATGTAAATTCAATGTATTTTGTTCCACGAGAGGCACACCTGAGTTGAAAAGTACTGGAATCAAGGAAGGGATAGGACAGAGTAGGGATCACTCACAAATAAATGCAAATGCAAATGCAGAGAACACAAACTACATTCACGCACTGTTGAAAAAGACTAACCCTGCTATCACACAAGGAGACACAAGAACAAAGTGAAAGTCACCCAGCAAAGCAATTTGTTTTGTAAAAAATGTAGGTTGTGACCCAAACTGGGCTAGCAAGCACCCGAGGCCAAAGTGGTCTCTGTCTTTCATCTCTAACACAAGGGGAACTTGGTGGTTCCTCTCTGGCTGAGGTTTGACCTCATGGTCTACTTTTGACGGTAAAGTGCCATGAAGGAAATGAAGGGAGAAGGAGTGAGCCTCTCCCAGACATCAGGTTCTGGGACTAGGACAGGGCTTTCCCATGAACAAAGTTTTATCAGGTAGGAGAGTTAAAATTTTTGAATTCATTTGCATAAAAGTTTTATAAGGTATATTGGTCCTTGGTGGGCTAGCTATGTTTGATAGACACACACACACACACACACACACACACACACACAGAAGGAGAGAGAGAGAGAGAGGAGAGGAGAGAGAGAGGAGAGAGAGACAGACACAGCTGTCTCTCAGCTGGCATTGTGACACTACCCAAGAGGATGAATGCTGCATGGCAATGGGAATGAAGAGTTTTACAGACTAGGGAGTTAGCAGGTGTTCAGGGCTCTATTTCACAGCCCAGGAACTGGAGGCGGGGTTGAAGGACTTCGTAAAGGCAGACAGTTAGGACTCCACGTTGGACAGGAAGAAGACAGCCTTGAATTCTACCAAGTGTTCAGGGCAGATCTTGATTTTCCTCACCAGTGTGTGTTGCTGTGCAGCACATAAAGGCAGATAAGACTGCTAATTAACGTCACATATTCATTTATCACGTGACATTGCACATGGTGTGCTTGGCCCTTCCCACAGTGCGTGGTAAGTATGGTGATCTGCATTCACAGACAAGGAACAAAGAAGTGGGTTAAGTAATACTTGCTGGCACAGAACCGAACTATGGGTCTGTTACTCGCAAGCCCATGTCCTTTCCGGTGAGCGCGCTGATTCACTCTGAACAATTAGGGCACTGTGCACTCTGCACATACCCAGTACCCACAAATTATACTTTCATATCACACTTGTGAATAACCTACCAGATATTTTCCTTCTGGGATTTTAGCTGTTTTATATTTCAGTTGGAAACCTCTGCTTTTCTTCATTGGCAGACAGACAAATTCTTGATCGCTTCATCCATTCTCATTATGACATCGATGGGGGGACAAGTGAGAAAGGGAGCCAAAGTCGCACGAAGAGACCCTGAGAGCAAGGACGTGCCCAGCTCAACCCAGTCATTTTCTAACAACCAAGGACACATAGGAGAGATTGCTCCAAGTACATTGTGGTAGCATGCATATGTATGTTCTGCCGTGTTCTGATTGTAAATGAAACTAGTTAAAGTTATAAATTACCCCCTGGACATGGCTTTAGCTGTGTCTCAGAGGTTTTGATGTCACGTGTTTCCTTCTTTTTATTTTTATAGTTTTTGGTTTCAGTTCGTCTCCAGAGAAGTTTCAACTTCCCAACAATGAAAACATTTAAATGACATTTCCATTCCATTTTGAATGTTGTAAAAAAACAATCTTCACTTTGGGGAATTCTCCAAAGATTCACTGTATATTGTTAATCCAGCATATGATTACATCTTACAAGAGTATTATGAGAAAAATCCACATATGTAGTTCTGAAATCCTTATTGTTGCCTCAACTGTATTCTTGAACTGTCAGGTTCTGAAAAAAATACTAAAACATCAGACAATAAACATAGTCTTGTCAATCCCTGCATTTTTGGGAATGTCTTTGCATTAAGGAAAATATGTTTTTATTTTATGTGTATGGGTGTTTTACCTGCATGTATAATTCGTGCTCCATATTCATGCAGTACCCTGGAAAACCAGAAGGGGGCGTTTGGTCCCCTGGAACTAGAGTCATAGATAATTGCTAGCCTCCTTGTGGGCACTTGGGACTGAATCAGGGTCCTCTACAAGAACAGCCAGTGTTCTTAACGGCTGAGCCATCTCTCCAGCCCCTGCTGCTGCTTTATTTTTGACTGCAGGATTATGCAAAGCGCCTCTGCTGACTAACTTGGTTCTTCTTGCCTTCAGATTGAATTGCATTTGAATTGTTACTAACATCACATTCATCTGTTTCTTTTATTTTCTTTGCATCTACTCAGTGAACATCCCTGCCACACATTCTTTCCTCCCTTAACTTTGAGTCTGATTTTCTTTCTTTGTAAATTTTATGTGCATGCATATTTTGTCTGCTTACATGAATGTGACCACGTGAGTGCTTGGTAGCCTTGTAGAACAGAAAAGGGCACTGGGATCTCCTGGGACTGGAGTTACAGGGGGTTGTGAGCCACCATGAGGTTGCTGGGAACCTGGGTCCTCTGCAAGAGTAGTCAGTGCTCTAACCACTGAGCCATCTCTCCAGCCCTCACTTGTAGCTTGCTTTCAGGTCCCATCTAGAAAGGATTTTTGCCTGAGTTTTGCCTTTTTTGTTTGTTTGTTTGTTTGTTTTTTCAAGGCAGGGTTTCTCTGTGGCTTGGAGGCTGTCCTGGAACTTGCTCTGTAGACCAGGCTGGTCTTGAACTCACAGAGATCCTCCAGCCTCTGCCTCCCGAGTGCTGGGATTAAAGGCGTGTGCCACCAACGCCCAGTCCATTTGCCCTTCTTGCTCTTCAATTTTTCTGATTTCCTCTACCTTTTAAGCATGCAACTTTTTGTTTTCACCCTTTCTCACACATTGTTATTACTAAGTTTAAATTTCTGCACCCAAATGTATGTATAAGTTATCCCTATATTCCCAGTACCTTTAGCTCCTTACCTCTGCCCTTGTTTACTGAGGAAGAAATTTATTTTCCCATTTTGCTTTTTGTCTCTAATTCCATCCCCTGCACACATAGCACAAGCTCACCATTCCCTCCAGTTTAGATGCCGAGCTAGTTTAGGATTCGTTTTATTGGAGATTTCTTTCTCTGTTTAAAATGAAAGCCATGGGCATTTTATATCTTGCCAATATGGTCCGTTACACATTGCTGCTTCTGGCACCCTTTATTTCTATACACCATGAGCTCCATGTTCTCATTTACACTCATTTGGAGGAAAAACTTCCCTTGTATTTCTCTGGGGGCAATACTCCAAATCCTTACCTGTTCAAGCACAACCTAGAACTCAGTATGTAGACCAGGTTGGCCTTGAACTCACAGATCCATCTGCCTCTGCCTCTGCCTCCACCTCTGCTCCTGCCCTCACCCCCGCTCCCGTCTCTGCCTCTACCTTTTCTGTGCTGGGATTAAAGGCCTGTGCCAACCATGTCCAGTTTATATTCTGATTTTGATGCTTTTTTCCCTCTGTATGTTTCTTTAGGTTGACCCATGGTTACTTTTTTATTATATCATCTTCCCCTTCACTGTCAATTTATTGTTTATGTTACTTAGCTAGTTATTGGTTGCCCCAGTTTTTCCAGTATACATCTTGAATTAAGCAGATTTTGTCCCAAAAATCTCCCCCAAAGCATTTGAAGGTCCTTTACCTGTATGTACCCAATTCCCCAATCCTTGACCTTTTGCCGATGTTATGTTCATTTTATTTTTGCATGGGGTATAAACATATGCTTCTGTGAATTTTAGACAGATAATTTAAAGCAAAGTTAGGTAGTTTATGTGTTTATGGTACTTACATTTTTCATCCTTCTAGCCCTCTGTTTGTAGATCTAAATTCGTTTGGCATCATGTTCCTCTTTTGGAAGATTTCGTACCTATCATTTCCATAGCTTTCCCTCCTGGTAGACCCTCCCGTGGTGGTATTAACCAAGAAGACAGGGTGAGTTTAAGGTTACTTATTGAGTTCCATCACCAAAGGCTTCAAACTGTCCCCTCTCACTTTGTGTTTGCCTAGAAATGCCATTTCTCCTTTGTTCATGAAAGGTAATTTTTCCAGCTACAGAATTCTTTTCCAACAGGTTTTATTCTTTCAGCCACTGAGTGTTCTATTGCTGGTCTCATTTCCAAAACAGAGTGTCCTGGAATCCTTGGTTCCTCCATGAGTCTGCTTTCTCTTGCTGCCCTTCTAAATTTCCATCTTTTGTTTTCAATATTTTGAACATGCTATAAAATGTTTCCTCTCTTTGGCCAGCTCTGTTATGTATCCTGCTTGCTGTCCTCTGAGCTTCCTAAGCCAATGGTTGATGTCTGCCATTAACTTTGAAAAGTTCTCAGCCACCATGTCTTCAAACATGTCTTCTTCCCTGTTCCATTTATGTTTCATTTGATGCTGTTGCACAATTGTGGAGTGTTTTCCTCTGGTTTATTTTTGCTCTTTGTGATTCAGTTTAGCTGACTCCTGTTGGAGTGGCATTCGCTGGGTGTCTGTTGTGGTCACTGGTTCTTTTCTTATCTGAATCATCTACTGTTCAGCCCTCAAAGGAGTTATTCAGCTCTATTGATAAATTTTTATGGTGAACATGTCTGCGCCTGTTTTTCTGTGAGTTCCAGCTCTACTGACTTACATTTGATATTACACGTTGTCTGTGTTTTCATTGGAGATGTCAGCATTTTAATCAGAATTCATTAAACATTTGACATCTTCAGCTGAAGAGCTGGCTCAGTGTTTAATAGCAATGGCCACTCTTGAAGAGGACCAAGGTTCAGTTCCCAGCACCCATAGGCCAGATCACAGTCATCTGTAACTCCAGTTCCAGGAACCCAAACTCCCTCTTCTGGCCTCCTTCAGCACTGCACTCATGTGGTGCACATACACACACACACACACAAGCAAAGCACTCATACATGTAAAATAGAAAGAAATCTAAAACATTAGCAGTCAAATTGGAATAACAGTCCCTTGTCTGTGTGTCTCTGTGGACTGCTTTGGGTCTCAGTGTGCTATTCTTGTCTCCAGTCACACCGACAGCCTGCTTCTTTCACACAGGGAAAGTGCTGTGCCCTCAAACCACATGGTTTTCTTACCTAAACCCTCACGCCCCCACACAACACACGACAAGATGTGTGCAGACCCAGACCTTCAAACAAACCTTCAGAACAGGTGCCTGGTGACCTCAGGAAGAGCAGTCAATGCAGCTTCGTGTGCAGCTCCCTAACTAAACCAGAGGAGGCCACTGAAGCCCCCACCCAAGTCCTTCCTTATGCCATGGGAAGGAGCTTTACTGCTGTGACAATGGCCTTCTGGTCTTGCAAAACTTCAGGTCAGTTCAGCTGAACTCCAGGCGTCCCTGTCATCCCTTTCAAGGGAAAACACAGAGCCAGGAAAGGGCTTCACTTCCACAAAACTGCCCTTTCCCTGCTGCTGATTTCTACGTGCAGCCAGTTTTTGTAGTGTAGGATGGGAGAGACCGGGATAGTTTTTGTGCCTAGGAGCTGGCATGTCAGTACGGGTTAGCTTCAGAAGTTAGGGCTGAATGTATGTTTGTTGTTGCTATGTGTCTTGGGCTGTTGAGACTGCTATAACCAACCGCACTGTACACTGAGCCTTGGAAACAGCCTGGGGGATGTAAGATGAGGTACCAGCTGGTTCATTTTGAGGCCTTGGCTTCTAACTCACCCGTGACACCTTGTTGTGTGGCTAAAAGGTTCCCTGTTCCCTTGCACCTATTTCATAAAGACGCTAAAGCCATTTGTAACCACCTCCCAAAGGCCTCATCTCTTAGCACCGACACCTGGGGTAAGGATTTCAACAAAGGAAGGCGAGCACACACTTTCAGATGGGAGCACTCCCTCAGTACAAAAGGAAGGTGAGCACTACACAAAGTGAGGGGAGTTCATATTTTCAGATGGGAGCACTCCTTCAGTACAAAAGGAAGGTGAGCACTACACAAAGTGAGGGGAGTTCATATTTTCAGATGGGAGCACTCCCTCAGTACAAAAGGAAGGTGAGCACTACACAAAGTGAGGGGAGTTCATATTTTCAGATGGGAGCACTCCTTCGGTGAACTCGCCTAGCAGCAGGTATTCTTTAGGGAGCCACTGGCTTTCAAAGGGTTTTCTTTTTCTTTTTAAACAAATCATGCAAAATGAATATTTAATTACTTGTGTTTTTTAGATTGTTATATAATTATACCATTTCTCACTTCATTCTCCATCCTCCATTCCTTCTCAAATACCCTCCTTCCTTGATCTTCAAATTCTTCTTCTACTGTTTTAAAATTAGATTTATTTGCCGGGTGGTGGTGGCGCACTCCTTTAATCCCAGCGCTTGGGAGGCAGAGGCAGGTGGATCTCTGTGAGTTCGAGGCCGGGCTGGACCGACAGCCTACGAAACAATACAGAGAAACCCTGTCTTGTAAAAACCAAAAAAAATATATTTATTTGATTGTTCTTTTCCTCCCCACAGTCCTCCAGATGCTCTTCTCCTCCCTATCCAAGCAACTTTTAGTTCTTTTTCCTAAAACAACCCCAAAGTCCAATACAACAGCAAAACCTAGAAAATGAAACACAGTAATACCCCCCAAAACACACCAGATTGTAATCAAATAATGACAATTATTTGTAGCTAGAACAAATGTCAGTTCTGTTGTTAACCTTTACCCTAGTGTCTAGGTTTACATTCATTCTATCACTTTTTTAATTTAACAGAATAAAATACAATAAGATAAAACTAAAACTGTCACATCAAAGGTGGACCAGACAAACAACAGAAGGAAAAGAGCCTATGAGAAGGCACAAGAGTCAGAGACCCATTTCTTCTCTCACTCAGGAATCCCTTAAAGCCACTAAACTGAAAGCCATCATACAAGCCCAGAAGGCCGGGTGCAGACCCGTGCTGGCCCTGAGCATTCAGTTTTCAGTTTCTGTGAGTTCACATGAGCTTTGCTCATGCTGATTTAGAAGGTCATGCTCTCCCGGCATCCTCCATCCCTTCTGGCTCTTACACTCTTTCTGCATCCTGTACCCTAGGGTTCTCTGAACTCTGAGGGGGATGGATCTCATGGAGACATGGAGACATCCCACCTAGAAATGAGTGTGTCAAGGTGTCTCGCTCTCTATGTGATGTCTGGATGTGGGTCTCGGCATCCGTTCCCATCTGCTGCAGGAGGAAACTCCTCTGATGATGGCTGAGCAAGGCACTGATCTATGAGTATAGCAGAATGTCATTAATCATTTTATCACTACATGTTTTCCCTTTCTATTTCAGGCCAGTATTATTTGGTTTTGCCCTAGATCTCTGGGATATCTAATCTCAGGTTCCTGGTCACCTCAGCAATGTTGGACTGGGCCATAAATCTGTCTAGTTATTGGTTGGTGACTCCCACAAGCTTGGTGCCACCATTGCACTAGCATTTCTTGTGAGCAGGACATCATTGTAGATAAAGGGTTTGTGGCTGGCTTGGTATTTACAAGTGGTACATCTCTTTTGCTAGGGTGCAGGGTACCTTGATGTTAAAAAAGACACTGGAATGCAGAGTTGAAGGCTCTATGTAGGCACCAGTTCAACATTCCCATGTTCAGTGAGTTGTGTAGGTGTTGTCTTCAGCAATGGGATCTTGCTATCAGTTTCTGGAGAGCAACCTATAGCCTTGACAACAGGTTGGGCTGTTTGGGGATTCCCATGGGGCCCCTTGGGCCAACAGCTTAATTAGATATAACCCAGTCTTGTACTGGAAGCTTCATTTGGTGAGAAGAGAAGGTCAGCCGGGACTCTCTCTCCCCCAGTATTTGGCCATTTCATGTAGAGTTCCTCCATATATGCATATACTTTAGGAGTGTTCTACTGCATCCGATTTTCATACTACCCTTCAAATGACCTTTAATTTTAGCTCTCTCTCCCCACATTCCCTCCCATCTTCTCCCTTTTCCCTTTGACCAATCTACCCATTCTAGACACCACTGCATCTATTCATAAATATTTATTCTATTTCCCTTTCCTAACCAGATCGACCTGTCGTTCCCTCCAGTCCCTCACTCTATTCTTTGGTTCTATGGATTATAGCTTATTATCATTGACTTAAGAGCTAAAATCTACATGTAAGATCATATTTGCCTTTCTGAGTCTGGGATACTTCATTCAGGATGACTTTTTTCCTAGTTTCATCCAGTTGACTGAAAATTTCATGAGATCTTTTTTTAAACAGCTGAATAATACTCCATTGTGTAAATGTACATTTTCTTTATCCATCCTTCTGTTGAGGAACATCTAGGTTGTTTCCTATTCTTGGCTGTTGTGAGTAGAGCAGTACTGATGTTTGCTGAGCAAGTATCTCTGTGGTAGGATGAAGCATCCTTTGCAATTCAGAGGTTTAGTTCATCATTGCCATGGCAGAAAGCATGGCAGCAGGCAGGCAGATATGGTGCTGGAGACGTAGCTGAGAGTTCTACATCAGGATCAGCAGGCAGCAGGAAGAGAGAGAGACACTGGACCTGGCTTGAGCATCTGAAACCTCAAAGCCCACCCCAGTGACACACTTCCTCCAACAAGGCCACACCTTCTCTGACATGGTCACACCTATTCTGACATGGTCACACCTCCTAATAGTGCCACTCCCCGTGAGCCTATGGGGGCCATTTTTATTCAAACCATCACATATCTCAATATTCTGAGGTGGAAAAAGAACTCAGCTTTGGGGTGAAGACCACAGCCATTGTTTGGCTGGGTTCTTTCCAGAGTCTACAGTCCCTGTCCTAGGTCAGCAAACAAGCATCTTCTCTTCCCCACAGACATCTGCCATGTCTCCTCAGCTCTGCTTGCCTTGGGAAGGGAATTAAGCTTCCTGAGTGACTCAAAAATGACACTATTCCCAGCTCTCCAGACATCCAAGCAGGAACTGCGGCGGGGTGACAAAAGACTTTAAGCCTTTTATCTTTTATCATACATTTTGGACAAACTTTGGAATCGCAATGTCCCTTGGGTGTCCCTCTGAGATTCCTCTAGACTCTTGAAGCCAAACTGCAGGTGCGCCTGTTGCAGCATAGCCTCCACAGATTTGCTTTTGTTGCTTGTTTGTTTCCCGGGTCGATGACGAGAGTCTGTCGTTCAGTAATTCATTGTGAAGTGACTTTTATGCTTTTTCACTTTTTATTTAATTTTCACTACAGATACATAAATGTACAAGCCCATTAGATAAATAACATTTCTATAGAAATGTACAGAGCCTACTCGAGGAAGCTTCCTGAAGCGCACTCAGGTTCACAAAGCCGGCATTGAGGAAACAAGAGGCCCCTGCCATCTTAGGAAGAGTAGACAAGCCAGCCTTCCTGAATCGACCTCAACATTCCAACACATTTCCTGTGATAGCCATTGCACAGGTGCTGCATGTATGTACACATAATTTAAAGAGAAAAAGTTTAAAACTCATTTGAAAAGGGTACGTAACTTGAAGGTCAGAGGATTTGTGATAGAAAATAGCATCTCCCTCATAAACACTAAAATGTATTAAAAGTCATTTAAAACTCTCTTACAGGTGCAAGGAGAGATGTGGCTAATGAAACAAGAAATTGTGTAGAAAAAGACATAAATTGTGTGTGTGTGTGTGTGTGTGTGTGTGTAAACTTGATATTTAATAAAGGTACCAATAAAAAGCTGCATAGAAACTGGCTTATTGAATTAATAATCTGAAAGCTAACCTTTCCAGGGAAAAGATTTACTTCTATATTACTTGTCAATAAAAACAAATGCCAGATAGGTGAATAATAATATATGATAAATATACTTATTATTTATAGTGATATAATGTCAATTTTCCCCAGAATAACATTTTTTAATTATTTGAGAATTTCATACAATGTACCCCATCACACTCACTTCCCATTCCTCCCACCCTTGCATCCCCTGCCAACCCCCAAAAAGAAAAAGAAGGAGAAAAAAACCATGAAGTCCAATTGGTGTAGCACATATTCACTGGAGCATGGCCACCCCTTAAAGATAACTGAGTGTGCCCTCTCTCCACCTTGTGAGAACCTATCAGCTGTGAGGAACTAGACATCAGCATCTTTATCACAACTTTTAAGGACTCTCTTCAATAGAATCATGCCTCTCATTCTCAGCTATGAGTCTGCAGTCATCGATACCGCTGCAAAACAAACTTCCTTGTCCATAACAGCTGTGGCAACATGGATCATGGACATCAACATGGCCTCCAGCAGCATCACAGACCACGGAGGTCTTTGGAGGAGACTTATTCCAGAAAATGAACCATTCTTCTTTATCTTGGATATCTTGTTGGTGATCAGAGTCAGGGTGATCCTGTGGTTGGGCCATGTGTCTGAGGGAAGGACCTACGCAAACTCCAGGCTGCTGTACACCACCCTGTCCTTGGTGCCAGCCTCCCTGCTGGAACGCAGGGCACGACCATTGTGTTTGCAGCCCTAGGGCAGTGCCACAGTCCCATGCTCTTCTTGCCTCATCAGGAGTGGCAACAGCAGCAGAGTCTCCATGCCTTGAGCAGAGCCTGCAGATAGAGTGATTACACCGTTCTAGCCCTAGCGGGTGGCAACAGATAGGAGCAGCCCAGCCTGAGCTTCCCTGTACCCCAAAGGTCAGTCCTACTCTGTAACGACAAACTCCTTTGTGGGACACAGCTCCCATACCTATTGCCCCCACTGAGTCTCCAGTCCTGCTTCTCGTGGCCCTTGCCACACCATTCCGCCATTGTTTTTTGTCCAAATGTCAGTTTTTTAAAGAAAAGAAAAATATTATTCAACTTCTTGAAGAATTTCTTTTTGATTGTTTGTTTTCTTAAGTCTGGGACTAAGGAAATCTTTTCTAAGCAAAATTCAGAAACTTAAAGAGACAACTAAATTTGTCTTTCTAAAACTTAAAACCTTCACAATGGTCAAAATAAATGTAAAGATGTTTAGTCTCCAAAAAAATCTCTTCCATAAGATGTTTAAGAGACGGGACTGGAGTGGTGGTTAAGAGCACTGACTGCTCTTCCAGAGGACCCAGGTTCAATCTCAGCACCCACATGGCAGCTCACAACTGTCTGTAACTCCATTTCCAGGGGATCCGTCACCTATAGTCACAGTGCCAATGCACATAAAATAAAGATTTAAAAAATTAAAAAAGAAAGAAACTCTTAAAAAAGATGTTAAAGAGACAAAGATACAATGAGCTATTTACATTATCTATAACAAAAGTCTTCTAAACCAATAAGAATTTAACAATCACCATCACCTCCATGGAAACACAGGCAAAGATTTGCCATATGGAATAGAAGAACCAAACTCTATTGGGGGGGACCTCATGATGGCTGCAGTGTGTCTTCTAGGGGTATAACCAAGTAGTAGGAGCTAAATGGCTTAAATTCAAATGAAAAAATGTAGTCTTGTAGTACTTGGTACTAGAAGTAAAAACTAACGTGTTAGCAGGGTGTCTTAGTTAGGGTTTCTAGTGCTGTGAAGAAACACCATGACCATGGCAACTCTTATAAAGGAAAATATTTAGTTTGAATTTTGGCTGCCTTATAGCTTCAGAGGTTTAGCCTATTATCATCATGGTGGTGGGAAGGCAGACATGGTGCTGGAGAAGTAGCTGAGAGTTCTACGTCTTGATCCACAGGCAGCAGAAGCAACTGTGTGCCCCACTGGGCATAGCTTGAGCATAGGAGACCTCAAAGCCCACCCCCACAGTGACGCACTTCCTCCACAAGGCCACACCTATCCCATCAAGGGCACACTACCTAATAGGGCCAGTCCCCACAGGCCAGTGATTCAAACACATGAGTCTATGGGGGCCATTCCTACTTAAACCACCACAATGGGGATGTCCTTCCAGAGCTTGTCAGTTAAGATCCTGCTTCTTCTGGCTTCTGATGTTCCAGGATTCATCACTCCAGTCTCTACCCCACCGTTACATGTGCACCCACCCCCACCCATGTATCTGTGCCTCCCCACAGCCATCTTTCTTTGTCTCCGTCTGTGTTGTTTTCTTCCACATTGGACTATTGAAGACAGTCCTTCTAAGACACCATCTTTAAGTATGTTCCAGATGGTACTTTCATTAATTTTCCTAATGAGTTCCTCATATATATGGAAATTTTACATCTAAAGTTTATCATTTGCATTCATCAAATCACCAGAAAGAAAAGTGTCAAAAAGCTTTCCGTTCATCAAGCAAGGACTGTTGTTAGTGTGGCAGTTTAAATAAGAATGGCCCCCATAGGCTAAGATATTTGAGGACTTGGTCCCCAGTTAGGGGCACTGTTTGGGGGACGTGCAGGAGATGTGGCCTTGCTGGAGGAAGTATGTCACTTGGGTGTGGTGGTATCTTGTTTGTACTCTAGCAAATAAAGCTTGCTTGAAGATCAGAGGGTGGAGCTAGCCACCAGCTAACCATAGAGGTCTGGAGGTCTGTACAGACAGACAGGAAGTGAAATGGCTGGGTGGAGATAGGAACATGGGTTGAAGGAGACAGGAGCTCACTGTCTTTTTGGCTGGGAAGTTGAGGTGAGGTGTAGCTGTGATTTGCTCCTGTATCTCTCTGATCTTTCAGCATTTAACCCTATATCTGACCCTGGGCATTTATTATTAAGACTTATTAGAACTAGAGATTCCCTTGGGAGTGGACTTTGAGTTTAAATCTGGCTATTTCTGGTCCCACTCCTCTGTCCTCTGTGCTTTGTGTGTGTGGCTGTCAGCCCCTTGTCTCAGCTGCTCTGACTGCCTGCTGCCTCTACTCAGCCACCATGGATCCTTGCCCTCTGGAATTGTAAGTCAGAATAAATTCTCCTTTCTGCAAGTTGCCTTGGTTTGTGGTGTTTTAGTCACAGCAACAGGAAAGTCACCAGTACAGTTCATAACCTCAGAATGGCAAGTCATGGGCTCGTTTTGGTTGATGTGGATACAGAAATGGTCCCGCTATCTTGCTAAGTGAAAAAAGTAGCCTAGAAAAATCTCACTCATACAAAATGCTAGTTGACAACTTCAAAGTGGTACTGGTTACTATGGGGACGGAGAAAGCAGAGTCACCGCCCCTGTTAGCTAATTTGTCAAACGTTGCTTATAAATGGGATCTCACCACTTTCTAACCTACTTTCTTTTTGCTTGGTAGTCTGGCAGTCTGTTCACGATAACGCTTTTATAAACTCACCCTAAGGAGCTCTTTAAACAAATGGGAGAGATATAAAGCTAGTTTATTAGTATTGCTAATCAAAGCACTATTATAGACACATACACACACACACACACACACAATGTCAGTAAAGTCCATGGTCATCTTCCTACCTGGAACAGAACAGATTTTGGACAGGAGACCCTTTCTCTGAGAAACAGGGGAAACACAGCTTTTGTGGCAAGCCAGGCTAAATCTATACAAAAGTTCACCCCAGCAAACTTGACCTTAACATTAGAGTCCTATCCCGGATAAGAACACGTGTGTAGACTTAATATTAAAATGTCTGGGGAAAAGAGCAGATGAGGGGGCAGAAACATTGTAAGAGCCAGGGGGTCCAGGGCAGCTGCAGCTATGGTGTCCTCCAGAAAGACAGGAAAGCTATACCCACGAAATCTCACCAGTATGGTTGCCCGAACAGGACCTGCATAACGACAACACCAGTGGACATGCCAGTGTGAACAGAGTGGGAGAGTTTCACAAATGCCCTGTCTCTATGTGAAGTGCCCCACCTCTACGTGAAGAGTTAGAGGCATCCAATGGCTGCTGAGAGAGAATCTGTGTCCTCCAGCCATGCGCTCCCTGATAGGTCATCCAATCCCAAATGGAGTAACACTAAACAGGTGTGTGCGTGTGTGTGTGTGTGTGTGTGTGTGTGTGTGTGTGTGTGTGTGTGTGTGTAACAATAAGAGGTCATGAATTTGAGGGGGAGTGAAGAGAGGGGTGGAAATGATGTTAATACAGTTCTCATGCATGAAACTCAATGTAGAGAGAAACCTTTTCCTTGCCAGCCGCTTTGGTTTTTTTCCCACCAGTCGCCTGGGCTCTGCCGCATTGTAGTCCCCAAATAACACACAAGACGCTGTATTAATTATGAAGCTGTTGGCATTGCTTGTTTCTTACTGGCTAGCTCTAAGTTAAGTATTTGCCCCATAATTGTTAATCTACGTATTTCTCTTACCGGAGAAAAGTTCCGAACTTCTTACCCCTATGGCAGCTACATCTTGACTCCCTGTGTTTCTCCTACCCAGAGTCCTCCTGGACTCCTAGTCCCACCTATTGGCCAACAATGCTTTATTGACATATACACAGGACTTCCCCATCAACTCAAGAATATTTAAAAATTAAATTGAAAAGTTTAGCACATCCCTCCTCTTTCTATGAAAGTTTACGGGAGGCCATATGTGGCACAGCTGCGGAACGGTTCAAAGGAGCCCACGTTTAGGGCAGAGCTCAGCCAGCCTATGCCCAGACAGAAATAATCCTACCGCACAGACTATTGAAGCTGAAGTTAGCCACGCCCTTCCGGGCTTCCTTCTTTCTCTGTAGTGAGAATGGCAACACTTCGGGATTCCTGTAAGGGTTTGGTAGATGAAGTCTTTGGAAGCTGTTGGCAAACTAGAAAACATCACTTGCTCACTCACTGGCTGGCTCACTCGATCGCTTGCTTGCTCATTTATTCAACTATGCCATGCATACATAATTCTAGGTTCTGGGGACTCATTATGAAAAGAGATAAATTCACGTTCATAGCACTTATGTTAAAGGGGGAAACTTGATGACTAAATAAGAACTGTATGTTTTTATCAAAGTGTGATACAGAAAAACATACATATGTCTAAGACATATTCATAACATGCCATGAACTATGCATTGCAGTGAGGAACACTGGAATAGGAAAAAAAAAGGCAGGTGGGCTAAAGGGACAATTGCCGAGTCCTGCATGCCTTACTGGAAGTGAAGACAGAAGGGGAGGGGGAGGGGCCAGGCAGGAGGAAGGGGGCCACTGAAGCCATAGTAATGCCTTTGGATTTTTCTTCTAAGGAGATGAAAAGTGTGGCAGGGTTTTTAGAGGATTGACGTCAGGAGAGTCATTGGAGGCCATGCCAAAGTTCACTTGAGAGGAAAAGGGTTTGCCACCCCAGGAGTTGTTGAGAGCCTGAGGGGACTGGGGGTGTGGGGTTTGGATGGGTTTACAGCAGAGGCAAAGCCAACAGTACTTAATGGTGGACTTGGTGTATATTAGTGACAGGAAGAGGGGTTCAGGTGATCTTAGAGTTTCTACCCAATGTCGCCTCAAGAACAAAGTTCACTATGTGAGATGGGGAAGTGAGGGAGGGAGGGGGTTGATAACTAAGGTTCAGTCCTAGGTGGCAAGATAGAACCTTGTGTGTTATGGTCATATTGAGCATGCTTTGAACAAGGTGACAAAGTGTGTTTATTTCCAGAGCGGTTCACTCTCTCACGTTTCTCCCTTCCCACCGTGTCACATGGTTATCAATTACTGACACCTGTGAAGGATTACAGGGGGAGGAGTAGAGAAAGGAGACACCTACAGACTCTACGTACTTCAATTACAAATCCTGGCACAGTGGGCACTGGAGCGTCTGTCCTGGGTAGACTTGATCGACACGACACAGTGGGCACTGGAGCGTCTGTCCTGGGTAGACTTGATCGACACGAGCTATTCCTAGCAAGATAACACACATTTTTCTTCATGCAGGATCCCTCGGGTCATCTAGAAAAGGGTCTGAGTGGACAGAGTCCCATTGGTGAACGGAGTCCCTGTGAATTCCTGCCACCTGCTACCACGAGCTGGAGACGAAGATCATCCTCTGCTTTGGGAAGATTAGAAACATGTCAGGAAAGCAGGTAAAGAAAAAGTTACTTTTGTTTTTGTTAGGAAACTCTGATAAAATCGTCTAGGATTCTCTTAACTTGGGATATAGGCCTGGATCTGTTTACAGGCTATGTAAGGAAGGTAACTGTTTATGTTGTCAAGGAGGATGGAGGGACATTTGTCCCATTCACCATGACCAGCTCCCCCTGAGCCTGGCAAGATCAACATGCATAGTGATGTTTCCAGCTCTGTGTGTGTAGCTGACTGTTGCTATGGAATTTTTCCTCATAATTACACACACACACACACACACACACACACACACACACACACACACACACACACACCTGGAGTCAATACTGAAAATAAGAGAGCCTTTGATTAATGCAAAATTAATTTTGGAAGCATTAGTTGGATAAAGAGAAGACCATCCAAAGAAGTGTAGATCTATCCTGCACCCTTTACAGATGCAGGGGCCATGCCCTCAGAAGCTTCTTGCTTAAGGAACAAATTATCATCATGGATGTTTTTACCTCTGTGCACTTTGCATGTCAGTTTCTAATCTTCTCTTGACCACCAAAAAAGATTCTGGTCTTTTTTTTTTCTTCTCTCATGCTTGCCATGAGTCTTTCAGCCAGTCTTCCAACCCACCCTCCTCACTTACCAAATGTTGATGAAATGCTTCTAAAAAGGTGTTTAAGTACCTGGAGTGCATGCCCATAATTCTAACAGCTCAGAAGCAGAGGCAAAAGGATTTTGAATCTGAGACCAGTTTGACCTGTACAAGATCCTGTTTTCAAAATAAATTAAAAAACCCAATCCATGTCGTCTGAGGTGACATGCTCTCGTGGTGGAAGAAAAATGTATGTTCTGACTGTCGTAACTATAATATTAAGTTAGTGATAAGGCCACCAGTGGTGTACCTAAAGCAGCAAGCAAATGCTACTTCCCAAAATAAGATGAAATGAACCATTAGAGTACAGCCTAAACATCACCTAATCTTATGGAGCCACATGAACTAACCTCTGACTCACCACCCCTAAACATTTAGAAAAGTACCATCTCCCAACGTCAGCCCAGGGGTGGGGGGCTGGGAGAGGCGTGGGGGGTGGAGCTTTCCCGGCAGCATGATGGAAGCAGGGCATCTCCACCTGAATTCAACCGGGAGATAATTTCTCCCTTTTGTCTCAGACACAGCAATCTTGTCCAAAAGCCACTCAGTAGGTGTCCACTCAAATATGATTGGCCAAAGCTGAGTCATATGGTCATGTCTAATTTGAGACACTTTGAGAAGTGGAAAGATGAAGGATAGAAAATGGGTAAGATGGTGGCATTCTGTGGAAATGTTCATTCTGAGATGGATAGATAGAAGACAGTGTTTGCAGGACCTTTGGAGGGGGATGAAACCATCCATTCTCCCAGCTTAAACATATCCCCACACATTTTTGGGTGGACTTCCCTAAGCATGGAAGAAGTGGGTTAAGAATCTTGCAAGCTTCTTTGAGCTTCTCTCAGTGACTGACCTTCATGGTGCTCTGCAGTGATACCATGTCTCAGGGAATGATATGCAGTGAACACTCAATGTGAATTGAAATTCTAATAATGCATGAAAAGATGTATTTAGCTCACAGCAGTGTTAGGCTCAGCGATGGTGCAGACTAAACAAAGATCACTCCTTGACCTCATCACTTCATGGTCAAGAATATAATGCCAGGAGTGTGCATGGAACCAAGCCAATCCTTACACCCCAAACCAGGAGAAGTGAGCAAGGTCCAGACTTTTCTCCTTTTCACAGTGCTGTCAGAAGAACTCAAGTGGTCACTTGTCAACTACCTTATGCCTTTGATGACCAAAGGTTCCACAACACTTCTCATCACCAGCACCCTACAGATGGGCCCTTTGGTTACAGTGAGTCTTTGGGGACAAACCATATTCTAACTATATCACTGACTACCCTGGTATTAGAGAGTTGGAGATCAGTTTTAGTCAGCTATATCTTAAGAAGCATCCACAAAACCTTGGTTGCATTCAACAATGAGCATGTGTCATTTCATCAATGGGCATGTATCCATTCAGCAATGGGCATGTATCTGCGGCTTGGCTAGTCTAGACTAGCTAGTCTAGACGGGGGAACTCTCTGAGGTCTGATGGCTAGACTTGGTGGGGATTGTGGCAGTCCACCATGTGTTCCTTTGCATTTCCATTGAATGTGCAAAGATTCCCTAGGCAGCTCCTCTCCCAGGGATGTCAGAAACACAGCAGGACAGCCCTCAAAGCCTTTTAACATCTTGTCTCAGAACTGGCTCTCTGCCACTTTGTCAAATTAGACAGAGCAAGCTCAGAACCAAGGTCAAGGGCAATGCAAGATGGAAGCCAGGGAGGATGCACAATTACTGGCAAGGGGCATGGGCAGAGAAAAGGTGAGGAACTGGAGCAGTGATACCTCAGTCTGCCCGAGGATATACATCGAGTAAAAGGCAGAACAAGGGAAAATCCCCAGCAAATGTGAAGCCAGGGTGCCCAGGGCAGACCTGTAACTCTCGCTTTCCACAGCTGCATCTCGTTGTAGTTCAAACTACACCCTGCAGTCTGTTTAGAATAGGACGTCCCAATGCTGGCTCCATCCCACTCCGGTCCATTTGTTATTTATTCAGTAGCGCCGGACAGCTCTCCAGGCGGTGATCTGGATGTTGACTCCTCTAGTGTGGTTGTTAGGGGAAACATTTCATTTCACATCTGCTAATACAATTTGCTGTCTCTCATCTAAAAAAGGGGAGGTGGAGAAAAAGGAAATTTATACTCCGCTGCCTGTAAAGGATAGCGATTAATTTATTCCGAGCTATATACAAATCAGACTATCGTCTTTCAGACAGAATCAATAATACATTTTTAAGCCCACACACGCTTACAAATGCTAGCACTCCAGTGCAGCTGGGTTGCCATGGGCAACCGGGGCATGCCAGCTCTTGATCTGAAGCAGGCTGCTGTCTCCCAGCCTTGCAAGCACATTTGGCAGACAGAATTCTAGGGAGCCCAGGGCGCCTGTGTTGGCTCTGATCTGGCTGCCTCACTAATGCACCCCTGTGATGGCTCAGATTAGCCCTTGTCTGAATTGCTTAGCGCTCTTTAAGCTCCTTCTTGCAACAGCTTTCTTTGATATACTCTGTGTCTCTGAGGTCTAGGCGTGCACAGAGGGTCTAGATGAAGGAACTGTGGGGGTCAGCAGGTGACGAGAACAGGTAGAGAATGAATGGCATGGGTGCTTAGTGTAGCTGGACACAGAGCTCAGCTCAGTGGGCTGGCTGCTAACCTGGAAAGCAGGGCCAGTGGATGCCGTGGCATAGCTGACAGTCCTCAGCAAAGCCTGGCCATAGAATAATTGATCGGTCTTTTGACTCTTAAGACAAGGAGAAATGGGATTACGAATTCCTTTTGCCGTGTTGGACCGCCAAACAGAAAACTTTCTCCCTAGTATACATTTATCAAAAGATCCATCAAGCAAGATCCTTGCACTGTACTTATAGCACTAGACTAGGTGCCACTCCAGAGACAAATACCTAAAGGCTCTGTGTTTCTGAAGAAACCATCACTACCTCTGTTTGCTTAAGCTGCAAACCCTCTCGGAGTGAACCAGCCATCCCAGGTGCCACTAGGAATTCAGTGACACTGTAGCAAAATGAACTGTAATTAGAATTATTGTTTTAACATCCTGTCATTTACATCTAATTACCATGTACCACAATAAAAATTATCATGAAATATGTGTCAGATTTGCTTTTTTATTGACTTTATTTAATTACAATCCTTTACTTGCACAGTTTTTGCCTGGACCCATCCTTGCTTCCTGGATATTTTCTGTTCAGAATGGAAACTACTTATGAGGACAGTATTAGGATCAACCCTCCCTCCTGCCCTTCCTCCCTTTCTTCTCATGGTGAGAAGGGTTCAACTTATGCTTCCCTTCTTGGTCAAGTAAGGTAGGGACTCTGTCCCCACACTCCTAAAAGCCTTTTCTGAATTTGAGAGTCCTCCCCAAAGACACAGTTATTCAGGCTGTTCAAGAGTGTTACACATGCCAGGAAGGGTGAGTCTGAGTGCTTAGGTGTTCCCTAAGGGAACTATGTCTGTCTGGTATCCATGCAGTATCCTGAAACCAGCAGCCATCCTGGGGGAACCTGTGATGCTTCGAGCTCAGACATCTCCCACAAGGCCTCAGCCTTCAGGGAAGCCCAGACTTCAGAGTGTGGAGCCCCCCGACTGGCTGCTGCGGACCTGCCTCACTCAAGAAAGGATGTGTAGCCACTCGGTCAGCACACTCAGGAAGACACCTCTGCACCACGCAGACCTGGCCCACAGTCTGAGGGCTGAAAAGGTAAGACGGCAGTGGGCAGACTACACACTCATCCCTAGGGAAATCTCAAGCAGAGCTTGGGACTGGGTCCCCAAGGTATATCAGGAGTTCACCTACTGCCAACAACTCAGTGAAAACTGGGGGCCATAGTCAGACTCCTCTGCATCTGCTTGGTGCCCACTCTTGCTGGAATATCCCCAGGTAACCCAGGACCCTCTGGCACCTCTATACCTCTCTTCTCTCTCCTTCAGATGCCCACTGTCTTAGGGTTTCTATTGCTGTGAAGAGACACCATGACCATGGCAACTCATAAAGGAAAACATTTAATTGGGTCTGGTTTACATTTTCAGAGGTTTAGTCCATTATCATCACAGTGGGACATAGAAGTGTGCAGGCAGACTTGGTGCTGGAGAAGGAGCTGAAGCAACTATGTGTCACAATGGGTGTAGCTTGAGCATATAAGACCTCAATGCCCGGGGGCTGGAAAGATGGCTCAGAGGTTAAGAGCACTGGTTGCTCTTCCATAGGTCATGAGTTCAATTCTCAGAAACCACATGGTGGCTCACAACCATCTGTAATGAGATCTGGTGCCCTCTTCCCTCTTCTGACGTGCAGGCAAATGTGCAAGTAGAACATTGTATACATAATAAATTAATTAATTAATAAAAAAGATCTCAAAGCCCACCTCCACAGTGCTACACCTCATCCAACAAGACCACACCTCCTAATAGTGACACTCCTTATGGGCCAAGCATTCAAGCATGAGCCTATGGAGGCCATGCCTATTCAAGCCACCACATCCACCCTCCACCTTCCAAGGCCCAGCTCCATTCTTTTCTTTCTTAGCTCCTGTGATAAGTCACAGCCCTGCTGATACTGTATGGGTCTAAATAAATTCCACTGACCCAAGTCCCAAACACTTATGGAGAGCTTTGCCCTGGAGAAAACCACACTCAACAGTCTCTGTCCCAGGACTTGACCTGGCCAGCACAGCTTTACCTCAAAGGTGGTTTTATGTGGCAGCAGCATGGTAAGGTTTTTAGTAAATAAAGAGGGGGTTTTGGTTCAATGGTGTAGCTCTTGCCTAGCAAAGGCAATGTCTTGGGTTTGGTCCTGAGAAAAGACAGAAGGAAAGAAAGAGAGGTAGAGTGTTTTTGTTACATGTCCTGGTTAGTATTTTTTTGTTAACCTGACATAAGCTAGAGCCATCTGGGAAGAAGGAACTTCAGCTGAGAAAATGTCTCCATTAGATTAGCCTGTAAGCAAGCCTATAGAACATTTTCTTAATTTATGATTGACATGGGAGGGCCCAGCCCACTGTGGGCGATGCCACACTTAGGCAGGTGGTCCTGGGTTATATCAGAAAACAGGCTGAGTAAACCATGGAGAGCAAGTCAGTAAACAGTGTTCCTCCATGGCTTTTGCTTCAGTTTCTGCCCCTAGGTTCCTATCTCGAGTTCGTACCCTGACTCCCTTCAAAGATGCAATGGGGACATGTAAGCCAAAGAAACCCTCTCCTCCCCAAGCTACTTTTGGTTGTGGTGCTTATCACAGCAGCAGAACACAAACTAATTCATCCACTGGAATGAGAGGGAGCACATACAGGAGTTCATGATTACTCTTGTTTAGAATGAGTCCAAGGAAGATAGTATTTGACGTGCTTTCTTCAACCAAGACCATTTAAAGAAAACCATCTGGGACACAACTCAGAAATGGCAAGATGACCTTGAATTTCTGATTCTTCTGTCCCAACATCCTTTGTGCTGAGATTATAGGCACACACTACCACACCTAGTTAATGAGATGCTAGGGATCACACCCAGGGCCCTGTGCATGTTAGGGGCTATCCCCAGCTAAAGGCCTACCCTATTTGGTAAATTTTCAGGGCACAGTTTAGTATGGTTCTGGCCACTCTACCATGCCACACAGCAGATGGCTAGAACGAACTCATCTCTCAGGATGGCAGCTACATGGATGGCCTTTTAAAAAGCTGAGAAACTCCATAAGATCCAATGATTCTACCCCTGGGTTCACACCAAAAGAATTAGAGGTTTCTAAAGAGAAAGACGGATCCCCATGAATATAGAACCATTTGAGCATAACTGAGAGATGAAGATGAAATAGCCTGGATTTTGTCTGCGGACTGTACTTCCCTGTGAAGTATTGCTTATGATCACACTGGGTTTGTTTTTTTTTTTACCACGTCAGAAATATAATAGGATCAGAAACTCCCGGTGTGGATGTGTGGGAGTGGGCATATAGTCGAGAGTGTAGGGGACTGTGGGATGATGCCATTGCAAAACAAGAGAGACAGCCTAAAAATGGCATGGATTTAAATTCACTGTGGGAAAACAAGCATGCAGGAGCTATTTTAATTTTATGTTAGAACTGACAAGAGCTAGAGTTGTTCATAGGGCGGAATATTGGCTCTGGGTGTAGGAAAAGAAGACATCAGACTCCTGCCTTCATTGACAGATGGCAGCAAAGAGCCCAGGAAGAAAGTAGGTGGCAGGACCTGGCCTGGTTTTGTGGCTAGTACCTGCCCATGTGAGAACTGGCCCTGGTTTATGACTAGGAACACCAGATTCCTTTCATCTCCCAGGAGCCCAAACTTGTTCCCACCACCCTATGCTGGCTTCTTCTTATTGGACTTCACCCATCCCTACATCTTGCTCCCAAGAAATTTCTAGATGGTTCAGTCTTAGTCTTTTGAAGACACTGTCATTCTTCAGCAAGGCTAAGTATCTAAGTAGGCAGAAGTGTGGTGGCAATTGGAACATCTGTCACAGCCAGTGGGGAGATCTGCTAGGGTGGGGACCATTCTTTTTTTTTTTTTTTTTTTTTTTTTGGTTTTTACGAGACAGGGTTTCTCTGTATTGTTTTGGAGGCTGTCGGTCCAGCCTGGTCTCGAACTCACAGAGATCCGCCTGCCTCTGCCTCCCGAGTGCTGGGATTAAAGGCGTGCGCCACCACCACCCGGCTATGGTGGGGACCATTCTAGACGCAATTGAAGGACACACGGCATGGTCCCAGGCTGCTCATGATGCTATAGCAAATACCTGACACTGTGCAGTGTATAAAGGTTTGTTTGGCTCATGATTCCCGCGGCACCAGAGCCCTCCCTGTGTCTGGAGAGGACCAAGCCGGTTGCATCCTACCATGGTAGGGAGGAAGCAGCAGGCAGCATGCAGAAGAGGTGGTTGCTCTGTCTCTTTAACTGATCAAATCACAGTGAGCATCCTTCTGCCGCCTTACTTTCTTCTGTGCCCTGCCTCTTAAAGGTCCTACAGCCTAACACGGCCATAGTGGGGCCTCCGGTGTAAGGATCCTATCCAGAGCACTTGGGCAGTCTGTCAGTTTGATCGGTGACATGTGGAACTAGATTTTTTTTAAAGGCAGAAACAATCCAGTCAAACTTCCTTCCCTTGGAGATAAGGTAAAAGCCAGAATTGTGAGCTCTCTTCAGTTCACTCAGGAGGTTTTTGAGTGTCTATGTGGAGCAGACCCCAGTCCCTGATATGTGAGGTTCCTGCCTCCTCTGAGCCTCACTGGGACAGTCTTGCAGACTCTGGACATTCTTGTTTCTGGGGGGAGGTCTGTCAGGGTGTGGGCAGCCAGTCAGACACCATCATGGTCAGCACTACCGGAGATGCATCCATCAGTTGCAGCTAGGAATAATGACTCAGAACATGTTCTCTGAAGGAGCCAGTCACAGCTGTACCTGCAGTCCTGAAAGGGGAAGGTCAGACCCTGGATGTGGGAGAGGGATGTGGAGGCCAACCCAGGAAGCTTGAAGCTGTAAGCTTTTCTCACACACTTGGTAAGTGCCCACTGTGCCCATTATTTACAGCTGAGAGCTCCATGATGACTGAGTCCCGCCCCTGCTAACATAACAAAGCCTTCTTACAGAGCATCCTGTGACTTCCGAGCTGCAGGTCCTGGCCCACCACTGGATGATGACATCAATTTAGTAGTAATGAGCCCAATTTAGGGAAAGGAAAAGCAGAGCTGGATGGAGGCAAAATTGCACATATTTAAGATAAATACATTTCACAGACATCACCCCGGGTATAACCTTGTGTGTATGTGTTTGTACACACGTACATATCTTTGGAGGGAGTGATATTCCAGGTCTGTGATACAACCAAGTATTGACATGAATTAATAGTCAGTGCATCAGGTATTGATTGCTCTGACACTGTTGTATAACAACCAGAAAATCTCAAAGGCACAAGAAGCACTGATTTGTCTGAGTTGGGCAGATCTGTTCTCTGTGATTGACTGGCTCATGTATTTGGGAAACAGCAAAACTACTGGCTGAATGTGGCTGAATGTGGTAGGGGTCACTGGGCAATTTGGCCTTCTGGGTGTGTGTCTCTTCTGGTAGACTACCTTGGGCCTGCTTTGCAGTGGTGACATGAGCTGGAGGCTAGACATGCTAGCAATTAACATGATCACTTAAAATGCTTAGCATATGACCCACAAGAAACTCAGCGATGGTTAGACAGCAGCAGAAGGGATGTCTATGGGAATTATTGTAGAATCAATGTCACTTTGTTGATCTTCTGACACCTAATAGATCTATAAAAAATGATGATTTGGGCTTAATTTTTTTGAATTGTTTGTTTCTGTATAGCCCAGGCTGTTCTTGATCACCTGACTCTCCAGTCTCAGTCTTGCTAAAGCAAGGTGGTGGTCTTTTTTCTTTTATTAATTTTAAATTTTATGTGTATGGATGCTTTGAAGGCTTACATGTATATGTACCATGTATGTGCCTGCTGGATCCCCTAGAACCAGTACTATGTTTATGAACTACCAAGTGGGTTCTGGGAATCAAATCCAGGTCCTCTGTAAGAACAAGTACTCTTTACCACAGAGCCACCTCTCCAGCCCCCAAGGCAGTCTTCTTTAAAGGCCTCACATCCTTCTGATTTTGAGAGGCCTTGACACAATCCCCCAGACAGTATGTTGCCTTCTTCGATCACTCATAGGATAGTTTCTTTTATTTAAGCAGTGTCTTCATACTTGTACTAGCTTTCCATTGCTGTGACAAAGTGCCCAAGGTAAACAACTTAAAAGGAACAAAGGTTTACTGTGGCTCACGTGGTCAGAAGTTCCAGTTCACAGCAAATGAGCCCTGCCTGTTGCTTTGGGTCTGTGGCTTCACAGTGCACTGTAGAGGGGGTGTGTGACAGAGGAGTCCCAGTCACCTCATGACAGCTGGGAGGCAAAGAAAGATCAAACTCTCAACATTCCTTTCAAGACAACACTCCTAATGTCTTCACTTCCTTCCACTACTCCCTATCCCTTAAATGCCCCACCAACTCCCAAGAGTGCCATAGGCTTGGGGACCAAGACTCTAATACCTGGGCCTTTGGGATATACTTCAGATCCAGTTTATAGGAATAATCATAATTGCATGAATCTCATTCCCTTCAGGACCCATCCCTCTGCCCTTCTGGAATACCCTTCCTCTCTATGAATCTTAGGACTAACAGGTCATGTCTATTTTCTGAAACTGTAGGGTTAGTTTCATGATACAGGCTGACCTGCCTGCCTTCCTTCTTTCCATCCACCCATCCATCCACCCACCCATCCATCCATCCATCCCCTCCCCCATAATCCTATATTTTCTAAAAGGAAGCTATCCTGAGACAGAGGCAGAGAGCAGGAAGGCCCAGGAGGAAGAAATAGATTTTCAAAGGGATACTTTATTCGATTAATTAGTCAATTCCCCTGTTGTAGAAGAGAAATTATCTGTAAACCACACTGGCAGAGAAGACTCTTACTGCAAGGAACAAAATGACGCTGGGTTGTTAACAATAGAAGAGCTCATTTGCATTGCAAATGAGCAACCAGCAGGCAAATGAGCCCTTCTGGGAAAACCACTCTAATCATAAACCTGCTTGCCTTGGGGAGACTGCAGCTATGGACAAGCAGAGTCAGGGCTCCCAGAACTCCTTCTAATAGAATCTGCCAGGGAAGGAGCCAGGTAGTTTTCTACGAAATTGCATTTGAATGGAGCAAATGCATTGCTTGGCAGTGCCTGGTGTCTTTAAAAGTCCAATCCTTGGTTGCAGACTGACTTATTTGTGATGATCACTTATAGCCTCGACAGTTTGGATATAAAATAGTCAGACATTGCCCTCTGTTTTTTATTTGTAGGAAAACACGTCATTCATGTGTCTTGGTGGGGGAATGTGTCTCGCTGGTGGTACCAGTTAGGAAGTCTCAAGCCCTGCCAACCACAGGAGCACCCAAAAGGGACATATGTTTTCTCGGCTTCGTGTTCCAAATTTGCCTTAAAAACATGCAATTACAGGAAGTCCTGGTTTTATATTTTCAAGGAACGGCACAATAATGGCCCTGTTTTGTTGCAGTGTTTTTCCAAAAACCTATGTTTATTGCTACCCTTTTCTTTTTTTTTCAAAAGAGCTTGGTTAATGATCACTAGGTTTTCACTTTCCTGGGTCACAGATGAAAATCTGACAAGGTCTCTGAGAGCTAAAGACAGTTTTGTTTTGTTTTTTTATTTGTTTGTTTATTTTTTAAGAGCAATGGGAATTCAGTTAACATGGCCTGGCAAGGACTGACAAGCCTCTAGTTACCTTCACCCTGTCCCCTCTTTTGATGGCAGGAAGAAGGAGGCAGGAATGTTTGTGTACCAAGAACAGCCAGGAAGCAAAGAGACACTGGAAACCACACAGCACAGTGCACACCCTGTCTGATGCACAAAAAAAGCTGTCAGTATCTCCTGCTTGGATTCTGGAGGAGGCCAGGGATAGGCTGTGTTTGCAGGGGCTGGCTCTGGGGCATAGCTGGGAAGGGCCACATCTTATTCATACATGAAAATTACCGTGGAGTCCTTTATAAATTATACAATCACACTGGCTTGCGAATTCCGCCCTTTGTTACTGTTATTAATGGAGGCTTTCACGCCACTCTCTCGGCACTATTTCTAGTACATTTGTAGAGCAAATAGAAGTTTGTGTCTTCCCGGATTGGGGAGCCCTCTCCTGGGAGGCAGGGAAATGTTTTGTCGCTATTGTTAATTGCGCTTTTATTCTGGAATGGAGATCCAGGAGGCTGAAAGGCCAATTCTCTATCTATAATGTTATGACAATTTTAAATTTCAGGAACTATTAAGATGAAGAAAAAGTCCCTCTGGGTAGTGAAAAGATGGAAGCTTGTGTCAGAAATAGCACTCTGGGCTCTTCCTTCTGAAACGGGGCATCTGGGTTGCTGGATCTGGTTTTGTGCTCTTGGGTAAAAATAATCCTCCTGCCTCAATCAGTAGACTAGCTAGAATTATGAATATGCACTAACATGCTCAGCCATTTCAGTATGTGAATATCGTGTGTGTGTGTGTGTGTGTGTGTGATTGCTTTGTACAAACTTGTAGTTACCTGGTCCTCCCAAGGCTGCGTCTTCCTGTGAAGGCTCAGCTCACATATTTTCTCATTTGTGCGACCTGTGAGCCTGGGAAAGTCGCACCAGCTTTTCTGGATACCGGGCAAAGTTTGGTTGATGAAAACTGAATTTGCTCCCTAGAAATAAATGTCTATTCTGTGACCGGCGAAGCAGCTCCTCAGACTGATAGGATCATCTTTCGTCTGTTTTTAAATACTGTCCAGATCTTTGTAACCGCTCCGGGTTTTGTGTTTTTCTGGAAGACCCCAACAGTGAGATGTTCAGAGAGTTGGGTTTCCGATTTTGATCCTCCATGAAAATGAGTTTAAAAGTAGCCATCGATCATTCAAGATAGAATTTGAAAGATATTTGTATTTTATTATGATGGTGACTTACTCAGTAGCTTTGGGAGTTTTGTTGCGGGGGGAGGGCGGGGTTCCCACTTTGGAGGCAGATACAAATCGATTTCAGATGATTTTCAGCCGGTTCTCCGTCTCTGTCCATCATAGGCCACACTGTAATTCAGCTCATCCCTACCTGTTAGGAATAAAGAATAATGGGTTGGGACCACCGGTAGCAGGTCCCCAGTCCCTCATTGAGCTCGTGGTGATCATGGTCGGGGCAGGTGAGTGATGGACAGAGGTTGGACAAGGAAACAGAGACATTAGACGTGACTCATATCGAACGTTTTATTGACGGGGAGGTAAGAAAATAAGGTAAAGAGACACAGAGACAGAGAGGGGACAGAAGATAGGAGGAAGACAGGAAAAGTCCTGTCTGCCCCAAGGAAATAGCAGGAAGGAGCATAAGTGGGCGGGGGCGCGGGGGGGGGGGGGGGAGCTCTGTCTTTTAAGGGTCCTTTGCACCTGTGTGCTGGTAGTCATGGAACCCTGGGCTGACCAGGGTACTGCCTGAGTGCATTCTGCCAGGTGACAAGGGCAGGCCAGTAGAATGCCTGAATCCTCATACTACCCACTGCTTTTCATTCTAAACCAGAAGTTTGGGGATTCGTACTGATAAAAAGACAAACTTTTGATATAGCAGATAAGAGACGGGGAGTGAGAAATGTGCGCTGGTGATCTGTGTACTGAGCTGAGGGAGGTGGACTAAGAGAGAACAAAACGTTTAGCCCAGGAAAAGATGGCAATGCACAGGGGTCCTGGGTCGGGGTCTGGTCACTTCACAGGGCCCTCAGAATCAAGGCAAAGTATTCTCACTCTCCCTTTTCACCTCTCAGCCCAGCTTCTGGTCTTTTTGCTTCTTCTGTTTCCTCCAAGTCAGTCCCCACCCTCACCCTCTCGACCGCCTCAGCCCAGACCACCCAACCTGATGGCAGAATCTGGGGCTGAGGGCTGAACAGAACCTGCAGACTCCGAACAGTGAAACTGCAACAGCTTGGTTGCTCGGCTCTGGGAAAAGAAATTACTGGTGGCCAGAGATTCCTTTTCGTGGGTGTTAATCCTCGCATTATTGGTTGTGACTTGTTTTCTTTTGCTTTTGTGAGATTGAACATCAAGTGAACCTGGAGGAGCTACAACATTTACACGCTCTCTTTGAGGTAGGCACGAGCCAGGTAAACTTTTAAATGCCTATCTGGGCAATTTGATTCTTTTCTTGATACTTGATTTTTCAGTACAAAGTGCAAACTTTTAAAATTTCCGTAAAGTAACCACGAAGACTAACTTTTTTGATTGTCTCTTCTTAGTGGAATTAAGTCATATTGCTTTTATTTTCACCATCTAATTTGTTTTTATTTTAATTGTTTAATTTTTAACTGATTCCTAAAAGTGCACAAAACAGAAATCCCATGAGAAACCAGTCGTGTTTAGGTGAATCTAATTAGATGTTCAATATTTTGGACGTTAGCTCCTAGACTCAACAAGACACAATGTCTCTAAGTTCTCAGTTGATTGTTTATCTTTCCTTTTATTTTATTCGTAGGAACATGGAAGGAGAGGAAGGCATCTGCTGGATATGGAGACATTCAAATGCATAATGAAGCAAAGTATGAGACCACACAGCCAAGTAAGTGGGTTTTATAAATATCAGATCATGGAAAGAGCAGCTAACGCTGTAACCACACAAGCGGTCTAGATCCCGGCATCTCTGTAGACATGGTTCCTCTCTACTAAGACCTGATTGAGTTAGCGGACAGCTTACTTGGGATAGTGGTTTGAAAACCACTTGGTAGACTAGAGAAATGAGGCATTTAGAGATGTTCCCTAGGAGGAAAACAGGATTCTTATTAGATTATTGCTTAATTACATGTATGCTTTCATCCCAAAGACAACCACTTAATTTCTCTTAAATCCTCCACCCCCTCCCCAACAACTGGAATCTAGTGGTTTACTCCGTCTCTGCCATCTTCCTTAACTCAAAATATTTTTAAGCTTTCTTTTGTATTCTTTGACAATTTCATATGCACGTAAAATGTATATAATGTATTTGTGTCATTTTTCACTCCTACCTTATCCCCCTTTTCCCTCCTCTATTCCCACTAAACCCTTTCTGTTCCCAACAGCTCCCCTCCTACGTCCATGGCTGTGTTGTTGTTGTTTGTTTTTGTTTTTTGGTGGGCCCCTGAGTTTAATTAGGATTGCTTCCATGAACATGAGCGGGGCTATTTTCTGAAGCATAGGCAGCTTACTAGAGTACAAAGTCTTAGTGAGCAGGACTTTAGGGGCCAGGGGAATCTTCGGGTGGTAGAGTGCTTGCTGCAGATTGAGTTTAGCTCCCTGGCATACAAGTAAAGAGCTGGGTGTAGTGGCACGTGTCTGTAACTCCAGCACTGGCGGTAGGGATGGGGCAGGAGAATGGATGATGGGAGCTTGGTAGCCAGCCAGTCTAACTAAAGTGGTGAGTTTCAGGTTCCCTGAGAGACCCTGCCTTGAAAAATAAGATGGACAGCAATAGAGGAAGTTGCCTGCCTTCAACCTCTGCCCTCTGTGCACCCTTGCACATGTTCTTGCACACCTGAACATGGATTCACACACGCACAGACACCGCACCTGAGGACAAGCTGTTTAGGTGCTATCCCTCAAGGTCTCATAATAGCCTCTTGTTGCAGAAGAAAATTCAACATGAAGCTCTAAGAGCTGGGGCTGGAGGCTCTGAGGGCTGTTACACCCAAATCTGTTTCTTAGTCAGGAACTTTAGGGGAGTGACTCAGCATCTCAAAGCCTGTCTTTTCAGTGGTGAAGTCAGAGGGAGATGCTGCCTGAACAGGGGCTGCTCTGCCACTCTGGGGAATAAAACGTACAGAGACCCAAAAGGCCATGTGAGTAAACAGTCAGAAATTGATAACTCTTTGTTAAATGAGTAATAACGGGCTTCAATTGGTAAAGGACTACTCTGTGATGTTCTGGGCCACATTTTACTTGGCATAAATGACTGTAGACAGCTCAATATCTATCTTGAATTCTCTTTGTGTGAGACAGCCGTATTTCCAAGTTTCTTCTCTCTCTCCCTCTGTCTGTCTCTCTCTCTCTCTCTGTCTCTCCCTCCCTCCCTCTCTCCCTCTCATGTATGATGTATGTGTGTGTGTGCCATGTGTGTGCAGTGACCAAGGAAGCCAGAAGATAGTGTTGGATCCCCTGGAGCTGGAGTTATAGGTGGTTGTGAGCCACCTGACATGGCTGCTTGGAACTGAACTTGGACCCTTTAGAAGAGCAGCAGTGCTCTTAATCACTGAGCCAGCCCTCTAGCCCACATCTTAGAGCTTCAAGTTGGATGTTCCTCTATAATGAGAGACTTTTATGAAATCTTGACAGAGTCCACACAGCTTGTCCTTTATGGTATGTAACTCATGTCATGAGGAGAATTGTGTGTGTTGGTTCAGTTTTAACTACAATGGCAGAAAGTCCTCACCAGCAAGACCAATGTGAGACAGAGCTTTTACCCCTTTGCCTCTCAACTCTGAGTCCTTGACCTCTTACAGTGTTTGGCATATTCTTGGTGTAGAGTGTAGCCTTCCCCGCCACCCGCCTGGGCCCTGCCACAGTTGCAGTCCCCAAATAACACACAGGACGCTATATTAATTATAAAGCTGTTGGCCGTTTGCTTGTTTCTTACTGGCTAGCTCTGACTTAAGTATTTAACCCATAATTGTTAATCTAAGTATTTCTCTTACCAGAGACCTCTTACTCCTCTGGAGGCTACATCCTGACTTTCTGTGTCTCTCTTTCCCAGAATCTTCCTCGACTCCTAGTCCCACCTATCTTGCTTCCCTATTGGCCAACAGTATCTTATTCAAATCAATCAGATACATTTTTACAGAATGACATCTCCCAACATCCTTGGTGCTCAATATGGGGTTTCTCACTGAGGTCACTAACATATGAAGGGAGTAGTTCAGTGTCCCTCAGCAACCCTTATGATCAGGCCTGCTGATCCCAGCTTCCTCAGCAGAGCCACTCCTGGCACACCTAATCTTATTGGTCCACAATCCTTACTGCATGACTCACAATACTGCACAGCCCTCACTTCTGCCACCTCATCCAGAGCCCTGAGGGGCCCTCCTGAGCACATTTGAGACCTCCCAGGCTCTGCTGTGATCTCAACAGGCAGGCTGAATCCAGGTTGCAGTAACTATCACCCCAGGCTTTCTGCTTTCTGTTTCATCTCCGATCCCAGGCTTTTATGAGGCCATCCCTCAGGGTGAAAGGGGTTATTTAGACACATTCCACAAACTTCATTAAACCTGAGTTCATGGTATCCTCTGCTGCATCTGCACCTCTTTCTCCAATAATCTGGTGAGGTCTATAAACCTATTTCTTTTCTCTTCAGAGTATTGGACAAATAGAGCAACTCTTCATGAAAATAGACTATGAGGCAGTAGGGAGAATCCAGTGGGTAAGTTACACTGTGTAAATCCAACTTAAAGTTGGTAAGGAATGAGCATGACACCTCATTTGGAGGCTGGCTTAGTCCCTTTGGCCAATCAAAGCTGAACCAAAGACAAGTGCTGGCTTGCAATTTTCGAATTCTTCTATGAAGGAAGGAGCTTAGCTGGGAATCTCACTAGCTCAGGCAAGCTCCACATAGGCCACCCTAAAACCAAGTGGTGGAGCCACGTTCACCGCTTCACCTAACTGACAAAGAGAAAATAGGAAGCGAGGAATCCCTTGGATGCAATGGCTGCTGGTGGCCGATGCTGTGAGAGTCTGCAAAGGGCTTAGAGCCAGGACTGTCACAGAGTAAGTCCTCCACGAATATCACACCATCACCAATATTACTCAGTATCCAGTGTGTGATGATGAAGAGCTAAGACATCTGCTTTTACCATTCTTGGCCATCGCACCCTTCAGTACCCTTCCTTTGTCTGGTTTAAAACTGACAAAGTGAGCAGTAAGCCGTCTCTATTCAGACCTTTGGCCAATTCACCAACCAAATCAGATGTAAGTGCCTTCAGTTGTTATCTGGTTTTAAAGGGAGCATTTGGGGTTCTGGCGCACAAAAAGAAAGCTTCTAGCAAAGTGGGGGTTTGGGAAAAATAAGTAGGACATAAAAATTCCTAGAGTCTAAAGCTACCCACTCCCATGTCTGAAGTTCAAACACGACCTTCCTTTCCTTAAGCCACAGAGTAGCTTTCCGTGGGCATACTCCTAAGAACCTACGGAAGGGCACATGGACTGTGAAGCCGGGTAGATGGGGGCACAAGTCCCTGGCCAGCCGTTTCCTAGGTATTCGTTCTTAAGTGACCCACTGGAGTTTTCCACGCTTGAACCTTTCAGTTTGTAAAAAGGGACAAACTACATTCCTATCGAGAATTGAGGTGAAGGCCCACGTTGTGTGGGTCACATGTGGTGCATGGTTAGAAACAGCCACTGCCATTGCTGAGATGCCCACCTCACCCCCAAACCACCCTTAGAGGAAAAGGGGAAGTGTAGGAAGGAAGACAGACAGCTGAGCAACAGACCTCCAGGCCCAGCTGAAGGCACCCCATAGTTATTGCTCCCCAAGTTGGCAGTGTGTGCCAACAATTACATCAATTCCTAAGAAAAGAGTTTTATCCATTCTCTGATGGGAAAGAGAATTTCTGAAAGCCCAAAAGATAGCACGGCTTAACCAGTTGTCCTTTGATTTCTAGGACAGTTTGTGCACATACCTACAGCTCGAGTACTCGGAGCAAGCCAAGGCTGCGGCCCGGCGGGCAGAGGCTACCCTCCTGTTGCCTGCTGTACAGCAGAGGCTGTCATATGGGAGGCCCATGCTACGCATTCTCTCTATGCCTGATGACACCTTAATCACCATCCGAGAAGATGGAGCTATTTATTTCTGGTCCCTGCAGCTGAAGTTGAAAAGAAAAAAGCCAATTTTTGTATGTGATTTTCATTTGATAAGGATGCTGAGTGCTACAATTTGATTTTATTTGCTATTTTAAACTGCTCCTTAAGTGGTGTGATTACACAAATTGTGCCCTTGAATATATATTCGTGGCAGATTTTTTGAGTCTATGGGATGCAAATAAAACATGAGCCCTGCATGGAGTACAAGATAATGCTTCGTTCTGCTTCCAGCATCAGATGAAATGATGAATTACACATGCTTCTGTCATGTAATTTATCATGTGTCTTACTGAATGACAAATGAAATGGAATTCCCACCCCCTTTGTGGTTACGCCTGCCAGGCAGTTCTGCTAGGTTTTCTTCTGAATCACTGATCAGAAACTCAGAAGCCAAGGTGCACTGGGGAAGTGTAATAAGGAGAGAGAATGCCTGGCCCATTTCTCCCCACCCCATTCAAAAAATGTTTGAGCTCCTGTGATGAAGTTGGCTCTGTGCTGGGTACTGGGGATAGAAAGCCCTGTCTCTGCCCCTGGACAACTTAGAAGCAGAAGTTGTAGTTAAACCTCTCAGGTTGCTGAGTAGCCCATACCAGGGGAAGGCATTGGATTAGTTCTTCAGAAGTAACACATTGCCCTCCTTGAAGAAGCAGATCAATTAAAGAAAACTACAGGGGCTGGAGAAATGGCTCTGGGGTTAAGAGAACTGGATGCTTTCCCAGAGTCCCTAAGTCCAATTCCCAGCACTCACCGGGAGGCTCATAACCACCTGTAACTCTAGTACCGAGGGAACTGATGCCCTCTTCTGGCCTCTGAGGGCACCAGGCACACATGTAGAGTCCACACCTCTAGGCAAACACTCATGAGCATAAAAGTAAAATATTTTCAATAAACATAAAATAAATTTAAATTAAATAAATACGATTTTCTTATAAAGCATATAAATTTGTTTATTTTCATCTTTCAATCCTGTAGGGCAAGTCCACCAGTCGCAAGTCCCAGTGGGTGACAGACATTGTCAGCATGCCCCAGTATAACAAACTAATCGTTGGGACTGGGTAAGTATGGGAAGTTGCAGCCCAAAGTGAGCAGTTCAAGTCTGATGAAATGCATAGCCATGTCTGGTCTGAAGCCACGCAAACATACTCATTTGCAGGGTGAGGCTAAAGTGAGAGTCTTTAAAGTATTAGAACTCACGTGTCTGAGGAGACACTCTGGGTGACTTCATGCTGTGATGGCATTATCTCAGAGGATACCCTCTTGTAGGAAATACTTCTGGAACCAAGAAAGGGCCACAAGAGGAAGACATTAGTCTGAGTACTTCTTAAGCACACTTTATTTGGATTAAATGGTATATTTGTTTTCTTATCCGTCTAAATTGAGTCTTGACTGCACTGGATTAACTCAAAGGGTAAAATACACAGCTAAGACTGGGGTGCGTTCACTGCTGCCACTCACAGCTGAGGCTGCAGAGCGAGCTCCCGAAGGTTCCAGCCCTGCAGGAGTGTGAACTAAGATCACAGAGGGAGGGTGGAAGCTGAAGGCAGATTAAGCTCTGGGCTTTGGTGTGTGGCTACAGTATAGAGCAGGCTGAAGGTCAGGTTAACGTTTTAGTTAGTGAAGAGCCCTTCACCGCCTCTCTTCAAGCCTGATGCCCTGACATCCCCCACACCAAAACAGTCCCCAGGCTTTGGAACAACCACTCTCTCACGTGTCATCTCATGGTGTCTCAGTGGCTCGTCTCTAACACAGAGATTGCTAGGACCATATTTTACAGAGAAGGGAACTCAGTGGTGAGCTCCAGAGGCTGTACAACAACAACAACAACAACAAACTGTACCAGCCAGGCCCTGATGGAGAAGGGCCAGCCGTGTGACCAGGCTTGGCACCCAGCTGAAGAGATGTCTCCATGCGGAGCTTCAGGAAGCCTGGGATTCAGGCTCCATAGGGCAGGATCTTGACTGGTTGGGAGCATCCTCTTTATGGGATCCATGAGATTTAAAATAGTTCACTGGAGATGGAGTGAGGGCTTCCAGTCACTACCAACGATGCTTGCCTTGAACAGGAGCCGGAAGCTGCAGCTGTATGAACTCTCAAACTTGGAGCCTTACTGTCAGATCGGTGGCCTGGAAGCTGTCCCCCTGAAACTGGACTATTGGTAAGTAGGGCCACTCAAGGGAGGCCACCTATGGGTGGCTCACCACCAGGCGTGAGGAACTGCTCCTTGAGCCGCTACTCAATCAGCACACACTAGGACTCCATAAAGCCTGCTGCTACCATGTCACACAGCCCAGTTCTGTGTAGCTGAGGCACCATCCTTTACCAAGCAAAGAGATGAGCACCAAAGAAGCAAAACTGGGCTGGGCAGTGGTGACACACGACTTTAATCTCTGCACTTGGGAAGCAGAGGCAGGCAGATCTCTTGTGAGTTCCAGGACAGTCTGATCTACAAAACAAAATCCAGGACCGCCAGGGCTACACAGTGAAACTCTGTCTTGAAAGAGCTGAAACTGGTTTCTGAGTCACGAAGTTATGAATGATACTTTAGATATGGCTAGGTTAATTTTCTTGAAACTCAACTCTGATCTGCCGACTCTCTGTCCAGCCATACTGACAGTGTTGGGATGGTGTCTTAGTCGGTTTCCTGTTGCAATAATAGAATGCCCGAGAATGGCAAGGGGTTTATTTGGACTTGACGTTCTGGGTCCAGGAAGCATCACAGTGATTGATGTACCAGCATCGACTTTGCTTCCTTCCAGCTTCCGGCTTCCAGCTTCTAATAAACAGCAGAAAAGGGAAGCACACGGGTGTGGAAGAGAAAACCCAAGTGTCCCTCGCAGCAACTCAGCTAGTATTGGCCCACATGACCCAGACACCCACTAGTCCCCACCCAACACTGCTACAGTGAAGACTAAGCCCTGGAATGAGTTTTGGTGGGCAATATACATATTCAAGTTAGGGCAGATGGCTTCCCAGCCTCCTCTGACTCCCCAACCTTCAATTCAGCAGCACTTTCAAGTCATAGGCACAATAATCTAATGAGCAGGACTCCCCCAGCACATTCCAGACAAAGTCACCACACACTACTCCCAGCCCTGCTCTTCCTCCAAACATCCTTCCCACGGTGCGGCTGAGCACTCACTGTGGGCCCACATTGTTGAAGGGGGGGTACATTCATAAACAAGACCTGGCTCCCACAAGGTCATAAAGGCTGCCTGAGCAGGTGGCTCCCACTGAAATCCTACCATTCTCCACAGCTCTCTGTGAAAACTCCCCTGAGGCACCTTCAGACCCAAAGCATCCCTGGCTATTGACTGTGCTGGTCCTGCACCCAGCCACGGTGACAGTAGCATCCCTGGCTGTTGACTGTGCTGGTCCTGCACCCAGCCACGGTGACAGTAGCATCCCTGGCTGTTGACTGTGCTGGTCCTGCACCCAGCCACGGTGACAGTAGCATCTTGGACTTTGCTGCTATTCTCTGGCTCCTACACACCAATTGGCATGTACTAGGAGTGAGGAGCCTTGCACACACAGCTCCTGTCCAGAGGGACCTGTCCTCCACCCGATAGAAGCCTCCATTCCTCTCCACCTGCAGTCAACAGTGAGGCCCGAGAGGGGTGCTTCAAACGCTCCCAGCATGTGTGCTCCGGCTCCCAGCCTATAGGAGGAGTTTCCTCTGGAATGATTGGCATTGATGGCTGTGTTTTCTGTTAGTTTGTTTGTTTGTTTTAAGCCGTGTTCACTCACAGTTTCCTGAAATGACATAGTGTGCTAACATTGCTTTGAGAAAAGGCCATATAGGAAACTCTCAGGGATATGGTTCATCCTGCGGAGATGGTCACTCCCAGGTGGCTCTTCTACTTCAGGTACTTCCAGGGCTCTGGGGAAGCTGGATTGGGTGGTAAAGACACTGCAGAGGCTCCAAGTCACACCCTCAGTCCCCTTTACCTCCTGATGGTAGGACAGGTGACATCTTTATCCACAGCCACAGAGCAGATCCAAGCCTTTCTGTATGTAACTCCCCTAACACATCATTCAACAGCATACACTTCCCACAGAGGAACTCTCCTCTTCCAACTCCTGTGTGCTCTAAGGACGGTATCAGTGCTAGAAAGTCCTTGCCCTGAGAGCTGTTCAGATTCTCCTGGACCATTCTCTTCCCAAGTGACAGGCTCCCTGAGTTGAGCACAAGCATCTGACTTGTAGCCGTGAATGTGTCCTGCCCAGGGCTGTTCAGTAGCCACAGTCTAGAAGCTCAGCTGGGATGGAGCCAGACCTAGGAACCAATGGGATTGTCTGTTGACGATGTCATTACCTGGAAGCCAGTCTGTGGTCCCACATCCTGTGGGAAGGGAAGGTTGTCCCAAGAGTCTCAAGGTGAAGTTCAGGGTGCTTCTCTGATGCTCTGAAGTGGGCCCTGCTTTTTCTCCTTCTGTTGTCTAGCTTCCAGGCATACCCAACAGAAACTAATTTGGAACGGCAGGTTATAATCTCACGGACTAAGCAGGTACCGGGAGGGTTTGGGATTACAGCCTCGGACTCTGAAACACCCCTTGCCCTTTATGGCTGGCCAGCTCTTTCTAGCAGAGCAGAAAAGCAAACACTCGGACTTTTTCTCCATTTCATCTCGCTACCCTCACACACCCAGACCTAATCACTTAGCACAACCCGAGACCCAACGTGGTATTTATCATAATATCCTGGGAGCGTGGAGCTCTGGGAAGTACAATGGTAGCTACTTACAGGGGCTGGCTGCTTGAGGGAACATTAATCACCGTGTCTGAGTATTTTCATGGGAGCGTATTGTAAACTAATTACCACGTTCAGGGCCCACTCTATCATTACCTATAATGTGTGATTTCAAATGTAATACCACTTCTGTTTTGTTGTGTTCACGCCACTGTAGACATACTCGGAGGTATACCTCAGCCAGAAAACATCTATACACAAACATAAAGCAGAAGGAGGTGCTTGTTTCTAAGATGGAGCCTGGGTCTGTAAGCACGCCAGGCAAGCACTCCGCCCTGACATAATGCTAATGAGACAAATGCCCATCTCATAGAGTCTGCGGGTGGCAGAAGACATTTAAAAGCTACTTTTGACAAAATGAATGAATACATTTAACAACAATTTTTATTTTTCCAGCCTGACCTACTATTGTCATATGCTCACCCAGAGAAAGATGCTGACCTCTTTGTATGCTAAACAAGAGACAATAAATTTAAAAAATTCACTTCAAATTAAGGATCACTATATCAACCTATACCCAGGATCTTTCGAGCAAGACATAAAATATTATCTCAGAGGCTCTTGTTACAGCGTAGCCGAGAAAACAGAGGTTGACTCACATCCTAAAGAGCTGCAAGTTCTGTTCTGCATAACAGGGAATTTGAGTCTTGAAACAGACTTTCCAAGAAATGGGCTCTAACATATGGATTGTTAAAAATTCAGCGTTGCCTGTGTTTGCACGCTTGTGGGTGAGACAGACACACACTCCTTCCAAGTGGGAATCAAAGGACCAGAGGGGGACTTACCCCTTCAGATCCACACCCATCCCGTGTTAGAACTAGGGATCAGGGCTTGGGGGTCCTCATCGTTTCAGGTTGCTGGAGGGATGGGGCTCACCATAAAGCCCCCCTAAAGAAATACCTTTGAGTTGGAGGACAAAGAAGGGAAGTGGCAGGGTATATTTATTACAGTCTACAGAGCACAGGGAATGGCAGGGGAGCGGGGAGGACTTGGGTTCTTTGGAGAAGACAGTAGTTTGGAGTGAAGGACCTATTGGAAGCAGAGAAACAGAGGTCAGCCCACATGGTCAGGTTTGATAATGAAGGGCCACCTCTGTCCTGCTAGGAATTTTGGCCTGGATCCTAAGAACGTGTCTGTTTCAAATATATTATTTATAGGTGTATAGAATATGTGTTTTGCTTGCATACATGTGCATGCCTAGTGTGCCCACAGAGGCCAAAAGAGGGCACTAGGCCCTCCAGAACTGGAGTTACAGATAGCTGAGAGTCATCATGTGGGTTCTGGGGATCGAACTCACATCCTCCGGAAGAGCAGCCAGTGCTGAGCCATCTCTAAAGCCCAGCATGTATATTTTAAGTAGATGTTAAAGGAAACACTCTGGTGACAAACTGGGGAGCATGTTAATAAGAGCCAGAGAGATCAATGGGGTGAGTATTTACAGTTGTCTTGAGTTCCTCACTTGTAAAATAAGGGTTTTATTTCATGGACAGTCCGTCAGTCTTTTAACTATTGAATGGCACGTAGCACATGCTCAAGAACCAGTAGCCCACATCATTTCGTCCTCCTGCTAGGCGGGGCTGAAGGTGGCCAATAGAGGTTGCAGCAAGGGTGTAGGAGGCCAGAGAGGAGGAAATGAGGGTAGAGCTTTCTGGGAGGCCAGCACCAAGGCCAGTGTTCTGCCTTCTCCATTGCCAGACAAGCTTTCTTCACCCTCTGCCAACTTCTTCATGTAGGCCTGGTGCTCAAGGCCACGCCTCCTTTAAAAAAAATCTCCCTTCCCCTCATCTTCCACGAACTTTTTATTCCCCAGTAGACCCTGTAGATCTTCTAATAAAAGTGCTATTTTTTCCCACATATTGGAAAAAGAAGCAAAAGAAAAAATTCCTCTCTCTAGTCTAATTGTTCTGCTAGTTACTACCCCACCTTAGTCTGTTTTCTGTTGTTAGGGTACCGGAGGCTGGGTGATTTATGAAGAATAGAGTCTCACTCAGCATCTGGAAAGGTTCTCTTCCCGTATCACAGTGGGGCAGAGGGCAAGCACGAGGCTCTTCCCCTTCTGTAAAGCCAGAAACGCCATCCCAGCCCCTACCCTCATTACCTCATCCAATCCCAATTAGCTCCCAAAGGCTGGACCTCCAAACACCATTAACATATCAATTTTGGGGTTAAATTTCCAGCCCATGAATTCAGAGAGGGAACAACACATGCAACCAAGTCATGCAATTTATAGCAGAACTCCTTAAATGAATCCGAATGGTGCTGGACAGAATGGTGCATAGAGAGCTGGGAAGAGGGGCAGAAGGCTGAGGTTTCAAAGCTCCTCTGGGCTATATCACTAGTTCTGAGCTAGGCTGGGACACACAATGAAGCCAGGTCTCAAAACAAGAAAGTAGATAAATAATAAATTAGAAAGATACATATAGGCAGTATATAGATAATAGATAGTTGACAGAGAAATAGATGATGGATGAATGATAGGTAGATAGATAGATAGATAGATAGATAGATAGATAGATAGATAGATAGATAGGTAACATGAAAAATAAAGACCCAGAGACAGATTTGGGAGTTTAAGCTTCAAGCTGAAGATCAGATAAGCAAAGTAACCAAGTCAATAGATCTTACCTCTCCCCAGATGAAATGGCAAACCTGTCTCCATGAATCTTCAGAGGCAAAAGCTCTGAATTCTTGTCTTCTCCTTATATTCATTTATTGGTCCAACCATATCACTCCTGTCTCCACTTCCCTAGTGCTGGGATTAAAGGTGTGTGATCCCAATGCTAGTATCAAAGACCTGAGTTCTGTTATTCTTCATTCTTGTGTAGGCCAGGGTGGCCTTGAACTCAGAGAGAGCCATCTGCCTGTCTCCTGAGTCCTGGGATTAAAGGTGTGTGCCACCATTGCCTAGCTCTGTGGCTGATAGGATTAAAGGTGTGTATCACCACTGCCTAACTTCTATAGCTTGTGGTTGGCTTTGCATCCTGAACCCTCAGGATGTATGTAGATTGTATGTAGGTAACAGGTAGTTGATAGAGAAATAGATGATTTATAGATGACAGATAGATAGATGATAAATAGTATATAGACAATAGGTAATTGATAGAGAAATAGATGATAGTAGATAGATAGATAGATAGATAGATAGATAGATAGATAGATGATAGATTAGCTATAGCTATTCTCTCCCATCCGCTGCATCCAGGCTGTCCCCTGCCTTGCCTGCATCAAGCTGCTCTTCCCTGGGTAGGAACAGGGCTTACACTGAGCATCCTTCATCAGTTCTTGAGCTCACCTGATTTGACAAGTCAGTCATGTCATTGTGGTAGTTGAATGAAAATGGGACCCAATAGTCTCATATGTTTGAATACTTGGACCCAGTCGGTGAAATCATTTGGGGAGGACTTGGAGGTGACCTTGTTGGAGGGGGGGTGTCTATCTGGGGGTGGACTTTGAGGTTTCAAAAGACTGGTACCATTTCCTGTGTGCCTCTCTGCCTCTACTCCAGCCAATTTGGCTGTGGTTTGCTGTCATGCTTCCCTGTCATGATGGGCCCTTAGTCAAGGTTTCTATTGCTATGAAGAGGCAGCATGAACACAGCAACTCTTTTTTTTTAGCATTTATTTTGTATTCACTGGTGTTTTGCCTGCATGTATGTCTGTGTGAGGGTGTCAGAAATCACAGAACTGAGGTTACAGACAGGTGTGAGCTGCCATATGGGTGCTAAGAATTGAATCTGGGTCCTCTGGAAGAGCAGCCAGTGCTTTTAACCACCGAACCATCGCTCCAGCCCAAACGTGATGCAATCCATTATCATCATGGTGGGACGTGGTGGCATGCAGGAAGACATGGTGCTGGAGAGGTAGCTGAGTTTGACATCTTGCAGGCATCAGGAAATTGAGACATTGGGTGGTATCTTGAGCATATATGAGACCTCAAAGTCCTCCTCCCCAGTGACACACTTCCTTCAAGCAGACCAGACCTACTTCAACAAGGCCACACCTCCTAATAGTGCCTCCCTATGGAGGTCATTTTCACTCAAACCACCACAGAGTTTAATCCTCTGGAACCATAAGGAAAGCAAAGCCTGCCTTCTATAACTGCCTTAGCCATGGTGCTTTATCACATCGATAGAAAAGTAAGTAAAACAGAATCAGTCTGGTCCTTGATAGACTTTCTCCATCTCCAACTCCCTCTGCAGACGCTCCACTCCACATCTTCATTCTGTCTTCCTGGTGCCCCTTTTCAGTCCCCTTTGGTGGCTCCTCCCCCCTTCCCAAACTTCACCCCCTTGGAGCTTGCTCAGTTCCTGTTTGCTCTCCTCCCCTTGGCCATCTTCTCTAGTCTTGCTTTAAATACCTCCGTGAGGCTCCTGACGCCCAAGGCTGTGTCTCTAACATAGACCATCCTTCCAAAGTTGTGCCTTGTAAATTTGCATGTCCTCTCACCCCTAATTTTCCCCACCTTGAAATCTGCCAGAGGTACCCAAACACCAAGGCAGCGACAGGGAGCATCCCTCATGGTTTTTACACTGCCCCCTGCCCCCATCTCCTCCCCAGGGTCCAGCGCTCTGGGTCTCTTGCCTCTCCCTGCACCTGTGAGCAGGGTCCACTCAGCACCCTGTTTGGCATCCTCTCTCCCTGCCCACACGCTGTATGTCCACCTCAACCACTAACATCCTGTCAGCCCCCAAATCCGACCCAGATGCCATCTTTTCCCCCAAAGCATTTGCTAATCCTCTAAACCGGAATTAATTTCTCCTCTGAGACCGAGGGTAATTTATTCTTATCCCTAGAATCCACATCAGCACCCTCGGTCTTGTGTCACAGCCCGGAACAGTCACTCAACAATGGCCACAGTGGGACCACTGTGGGCCAGACAGCTCTCTGGACACAGGCGATCTTTGTGTCCTTCAAGTAGTGGCAATTTGTGTTGGAGGAGATTAACAATGAAGTGTGGATACCAGGAGCTGCGAAGATGGCTGAGCTTGGAAAGCGCTTGCTGTACGGCATGAAGACCTGAATTCAGATCCCCACCACCCACCAGAAAAAGCTGCATGTGGTTGCCATCTGCCTGCAATCCCAGATTGGGAGTGTGGAGACAGGAGGATCCCTGGTCAATCAGCTCACTGCCTATCAGTGAGCTGTAGGTTCAACAGGAGACCCAGTCTCAGAAAGCTTAAGTCAAGAGAAACTGAAAAAGGCACCCCATATCGAGTTCTGTTCTCCACATATATGTGCATACACACACACACACACACACACACACACACACACACACACACACACATTTCTGTAGTGTGTGATGGTTTCACCTCCATTTCATCATTCAGTTTTGACCTTGAGTATCCCTGAGTTGCCTCTTTTCTTTTTCACCTTTAACTTTGTCTTGTCTGTCCCCTCAGTCTGTCCCCTCTCATGAGTCCCCATCTAAGATCCCATCCTTTCCTACCCATGCTAGTTGATAGCTCTCCTTCCCGCCTCTCTTTCTAACCAAGCCCAGACTCTGGGTGTGTCTGATTATTCTTTGCTCAACAGCCTTCAAGGGATCCCGTGGGCTTTGACTCCCATCACAGCAGCCAGCCTTCGAGCTCACTGCAGGCCCAGCACGCAGGCTGTACTCTCTCCTAGTGTCTCTGAAATGCAAATGTGGTCAGCATGTCTAATGGGTTCTGGTTTTCATCCAAGTGGAATTTAAGACATTGGCTGGTCCTCTCGAGATGTGACAGTCCCGATGATTCTCCAAAATGAGCCAGAGAACCTGACTAGCCTGACCCTGGCTGCCTTTCAAGTCTGTGGTGCCATTAATTTTGTTCCTTAACAAGCACACATCAAGCCAAAGATGACCTCGAGTCTTTCCTTAGTCGGGTTATGTGTGGGATTGTTATTTCTGGGAGTCTAGAAAAGATCTAACAGCAGCAACTAGAGACACTTGAGTGTGAGCTGTAATCAGAGTATGCTCTCCCTCTTTCATGTGCTCTGAAATGGCCAGGGCCCCTTGAGGACCATTTTTAATCCATCGCAGTCTCTCCTTCACCTGTCATAACTGGGGCCAATGCTTCCCTACATCCTGAAGAAGAAAACCAGAAGGTTTGTTCTACAATCCGTCCTTCCACATGCCATGGGGTGGGGTGGAGGGGGCAGAAAGAAAAGAAAGGCTCCTTGAAAATCAAAAGCAGTTTCAGCGTGGAGGTGGTGATGCCATCGGGATTTCCAATACTGAGATAGGTCAGAAATCGCCTCCTCCCTTGCCATTCCCTGGGATTCCAAAAAGTTCAAAGAAACAGAAACTGGAGTCTGTCCAAATGCAGCTAGGCATTTGCAACTTCCTAGCCCCCTGTTCTTCTCAGTGGCCTCGCATCTCACATCAGCTTTCCCCGTCCTGGTGGCTGGCTGTACAGGAACTCAGGGTGTTTAACTGCGGAAGTGCTCTTGCCCATCGATGCATTGGAAGCTAGTTAAGTAAACTCACCTTTGTCAGCCTTAACTCCCAAATGAGATGGTTTCCTTTGCCTCCTATACAGATGGTTAAGCGAGTAGACTAGTGACTTCAGGTGAGAAACCCCTGCAGAGGGACCTTCCAGGCCTGAATTCGGTCTCCTCTGATCTCAAAATGAAATCTAGCATGGTTACTGTCTGTGAGGGTTGCTGTTGCTGCAGGACCAATGAAACTCACAGGCTGTCCAAATTCCTGGCATCTGGTTTCTTGGCAGAGCTTCGGAGCAATGTGAATAGTTTCTGGGCTCTTTTCCTTAGATGAATGCATTGCTAGGGTGTGAGAGCAAACTGCCATTGAAGTCTGTCTGTCTTAAAGCACTCGGTCATTTTATTCTTTGATGTTGAGTTAGAGACTCTTGGGGCCAGGTGGGAGCAGAAATCTCCACTTCGGGCTATTCTTTCCAGTTGTTTTTAGAATCTTCTAAGAAAAATACATTGACAGTCAGTATCAAAAACCATGGGTACTGTGGCAAGTATGGAGTTCAGTCTGTAGGATGTACCCTATTTCCAAAACTTAATTGCATCCCTATTTTAAGTTCTTACCACTGAGACTAGTATCAGCTACTTCAAGGTTTCCCCTGGAATGTCTTACTTTGGGGCCTTGTGGTATAGGACATCATCTGCTCTTAAGGATTTGGCTACATAGGGTGTATTAGTCAGCTTTTTGTTGATGGGGGTTGTCCTGTATGCTATGAATATATGTTTCTCTTATTGGTTGATGAATAAATGCTGATTGACCAGTAGCCAGGCAGGAAGTATAGGTGGGGCTACCAGACGAGGAGAATACTGGGAAGAGGAAGGCAGAGAGGAGCCTCCAGGGAGATGCCATGTAGCTACCAGGAAGATAGGACACCAGGTGTTATCCAGTAAGATACATGTAGAAATACATAGATTAATAGTTATGGGTTACTAATTAAAAGAGAGCTAGCCAGTAAGAAGCCTAAGCCATTGGCCAAACAGTTTATAATTAATATAAGCCTTTGCATGTTTATCTGTGGCTAATCGACTGTGGGACCAGGTGGGACAGAAACTTCATTGTTTGTCACCATAGCACAATACTTGGGATAATCAGCTTATAAAAAGCAAATGGTTATTTTGGCTCCCAGTTTTGGAGGTATTAGCATTGGTCTGTGGTAACATAGCACATTGTAGTGTATGGTTGAACAAAGCCCAGAGAAAACGACACTACAGGTCTTGAGACCCCTTCAGGGCCAAATCCCCAAAGACCTAAAGACTTCCTGGCAGACCCAACTTAGAAGGTCCCATCGTCACCTAACAGTGCCACCTTGGAGAGGGGACACAATCTCAGCACATGGGCCAAACTAAAGCACAAGGGCTCTGTTCCCTGCATCATGTCAACCCAAGGTTCTGTACACAGCGGCCCATGTCAGCCTCTCTCTCCGTGTGATATCAGCTTACCGTCACACCTCAGATCATGGGTGTCACATTACTTTGGACCTGAGCTGAGGCTATATTGCATGGTGTCAGGTAGATGTGCAGGGGTGAGCTGCTCACTCAAGGTAGTCAGGAAAGCCACTGGTGTGACTGTAACCTTCAGAAGCACAGCCCCAGTGACTTACACTAGACAGACCCTCCCTACAGATTCTTATTACCTCCCCCAAACAGCACCAGCTGCCAAGACCAAGCATTCAATACAGAAGCCTGTGAGGGTCATTTCACATTGAAAACATCGTTTTACATCCCAGTGCCTACAGTCACTCCTCTTTGGGTGCTCTCTGCTTTCTTCTGCACAGTATACCCACAGTACACCTACAGTACACACACAGCATACCCACAGTACATACACAGTACACACACACTGCACACACAGTACACACACACTGCATATACAGTACACACACACTGCACACACAGTATACACACACTGCATATACAGTACACACACACTGCACATGCAGTACACACACACTGCATATACAGTACACACACTGCACACACAGTATACACACACTGCATATACATACACACACACTGCACACACAATATACACACTGCATATACAGTACACACACACTGCACACACAGTACACACACACTGCATATACAGTACACACACTGCACACACAGTATACACACACTGCACACACAGTATACACACACTGCACACACAATATACACACTGCATATACAGTACACACACACTGCACACACAGTACACATACTGCATATACAGTACACACACTGCACACACAGTATACACACACTGCATATACAATACACACACACTGCACACACAGTATACACACTGCATATACAGTACACACACACTGCACACACAGTACACACACACTGCATGTACAGTACACACACACTGCACACACAGTATACACACACTGCATATACAATACACACACACTGCACACACAGTATACACACTGCATATACAGTACACACACTGCACACACAGTACATACACAGTGCACACACTGCACACACAGTGCACACACACTGCATATACAGTACACACACTGCACACACAGTACATACACAGTGCACACACTGCACACACAGTGCACACACACTGCATATACAGTACACACACTGCACACGCAGTACACACACACTGCATATACAGTACACACACATTGCACACACAGTACACACACAGGGCACACACACTGCACACACAGTACACACACAGGGCACACACACTGCACACACAGTATACACACTGCACACGGTGCACACACTGCACACACACAGAGCACACACAGCACACACACACTGCATGCACAGTACACACACACTGCACACACAGTACACACACAGGGCACACACAGTACACACACACTGCACACACAGTATACACACACTGCACACACAGTATACACACAGGGCACACACAGTACACACACTGCACACACAGTACACACACTGCATATACATACACACACACTGCACACACAGTACACCCACACTGCATATACAGTACACACACACTGCACACACAGTACACACATACTGCACACGCAGTACACACACACTGCACACGCAGTACACACACAGGGCACACACACTGCACACACAGTACACCCACAGCGCACTACAGCCTTCTGTGTCCTCTTCTCTTGTAACTCTTCTTTGCCTAATTTCCCTCCATCTTGAGGGCTCCTTTCTCTGGGGAATCCTCCTTTGCGCCCCCTGCCATGCCACTCGGCCTTGTTCTCCTGAACACGAGCTCACTTTACTGAAGGACACCATTCCTTGTGGTCTTCTAACAAACACCCGTACTCCCCGGCACTCCCCCTTTGCTCTCCTCACTCTGTGTGCTCTGCTCAGAGAGGTCTTCTCCCACCCCTGGACCCAGAACACTGGTGACTCTCACCTGCTTCATTTACCTCCAAGGCACCTTTTACGCATGACGTGTGTATATTAGGCTCAACTTTTTTATTATATGCCCCTATGCCCCTCCCCCACAATTGAAGCACAAGGGTCACGATAGGAAAGTCCTAATCCATTATGCCCCAAAGGTCTAGAATCAAGAGTGGATGGATTTGGAAGAGTTCCCAGAATATGCCAGGCCCTGTGCTAAATGCCACACTCACTTGATTGGAAGCAAGACACGGTGGTTAATTTGATTGGCAGATTGATTGGATCCACAGATGCTTGGTCAGTTAGTAAAGCTCACCTTGGCAGGTGTCTCTGGGAGTTTCCGGAGACCGTGAGATCATAAGGACTCTCACCCAGTGGGTGAACCCGTGACTGACTCATAGGAGGTGTTGAAGGGAGGTGAGAGGGCCTCGCTGGAGAAGGAAGGAAGTAGAGACTTGTGTTTGGGGCTCCATTTTCCCCCGCCCCCGTTCTGCTGTACTTCCTGGCCATGAGGTTGACAGTTATTCTTAGCAGTGACCCAAAAGCACCAAGTGAAGGCTGAGCCTGGATACCTGAGCCCCAAGAGGTCAGGGCCAAGGGCGACTGCTGGAAAGGAGAGGGCTGAACCTCTGCCAGCAGTGGAAACCACTGCTGACTGGGGTAGGGGTCAGGGGTGGGGAGCAGCGTCTGTGGGATGGGAAGGGATGGCAATGTCACAAGGCCTTTTTCCTTGTCCCTAATGGGAAAACTGGAGTCTGCTTGTGTGCTAGAGGGAAGAGTCCAGTAAAAACTGGAAAATGGACAAGAGAAGAGAAAGAGAGATGCTGAGCTAAAACCTTGGGTAAGATGGGGAGGGACCCAAGGCATGGATCAGGGCTGGCTTCTTGGGAAGCATGGCTGGTTCATCTGGGGAGCAGGAGGGAAGGCTGAGCTGGTATGGTAGGTCCAGATACAGCCAACTGCATGTGCTTTTGCAGCAGGAACTGACAGAGTATCCATTTGGGCAAGTTTCTCCATGCCCTAGAAAGTTCCTGTACTGGGTAGCTTTTGTCACCGGGAAAGAGGGAAGCTCAGTTGAAGGACTGGCTCTATCAAACTGGTCTGTGGGCGTGGGCGTGGGGCATTTTCTTGATTGATGATTGATGTGAAGGTCCAGCCTACTGTGGGTGGTACCATCCCTAGGCAGGTGGGCCTGTGCTGTGAGAAAGCAGGCTGAGCACACCAGAGGGAACAAGCCTGTAAGCTGCGGTCCTTCACAACCTCTGCTTTCAGTTCTGCCTCCAGGCTCCTGCCTGAGTTCTTGCCCTTGGCTTCTCTTGATAACTGACTGTCACCTGTAAGACATAATAAACCATCTTCTCGTCACCCCCTCTCTTCAGGTCAGAGCAAGAGAGAGGCAAACTAGGACAGCTCCTGTCTGAGTGTGGGCACTGGGGGTGAGGTAATGGGGATTTGCAAAGGAAGGGGGAGTTGAAACAGTCTTGGAGAAGGAAAGATGAGGCCCAACTGCCTGGAGCACTCAGAACCCATTAGTGGTTTGTGGCCATGAATTCGATGTCAAACCACTCAGTCAGTTCTGTGGTTTGTCTCCAGCCGCATTTGCATATCGACAAAGGCAATCAAGTCGAGCTTCACTTTGAGATCCGCATCCCCAAGCACAGGACTAAGCAGACAAACAAGGGAAGGGAGCCAGGGAACCGAGGGTGTGGATGGAAGTGACTTTGCTCAACTGTGGGGCTTAAGGCAGGTCAGAAGAGAGGGGGTGTACCACAAGGGCCAGGGACCCGGAAGTGTGCTAGCTAGCATCAGTGTCACACCCAGCATCAGAGTGCCCCAGTTACCACCAATGACAAAGTCAATGCAATGACAGTGGCTGAATTACGTTTGAGGCAAAAGATGAAGGAAATGAAAGACCAATGGACTAGAAGGATTGCTTAAAATTGATACTAAAATCAAGAAATACGGGCAGGTATTTTCAGCTTCATTCTGTTGCTGTGACAGATTCCAGAACCAAAACTACCCAGAGGAGAGAAAGGGCTTCTTTCAGCTTAGAGGTCACAGTCTGTCACTGAGGAGAGCCAGAACTCCAGCAGGAACTCGAGGCAGAGACCATGGAGGAACATTGCTGGTTTGCTTGCAGACCCTTGTCTAGCTAGCTTTTTTGTCCAACCCAGGATCACCTGCTCCTACAGTGGGCTGAGCCCTCCCACGTACATCAACAGCCAAGGCCCTTCACAGACATCCCCTCAGGCTGTTCTGCTATGGGCAACCCTTCAACTGAGACTCCCTTCACAGGTGACGCTAGGCTGTATCAAGTTGACAGCTAAAGTTAACCAGGACGACAGGATACAAGGGCTGAATTCCATTTAAAGTCTTCAGTAGAAATATAAGATATAATGAAAAACCATTCTCTGGTACAAAAACCTCTCTTGGCAATTTAGCATAAAGCCAGCTTCTCCCCCTCCCCCTCCTCTTCCTCCTCCTCTTCTTCTTTCTCTTACCCTCCTCCCTGCCTCCTTCTCTTCCAGATCTACTTATTTTATTTTATGTATTGAGTGCATTTGCCTACATGTGTATATATGTGCACTGTGTGTGTGCCTGGTGCCCTCAGAGGTCAAAAGAGGAAGCCAGGTCCCCCTGGGACTGGAGTCATGGGTGGCTGGGAACCTTCATGTGGGTGCTGGGAACTGAATCCGGGTCCTTAGCTGCTGGACCATCTCTCCAGCCCGTGCAGAGAACCTTCTTAACAAACGTGAATGATACTCTGCCCTTTCTGCTGACTCAAGCATCCAAACGCTCTTAGCTAACCGTGTCACAGTCCCACGTGATCCAATGAACCTTTGCTAGAAGCTCTGCCTGCTCTCTGTCTGTGAGCACAACAGGGTCTCAGCCACCAGAAACTCAACACTTCCCAATCTTTCTCACTTCCTCCCTGCCTAAAGGCCTGGACTGGCAAGAAATTAAGGACTCAGGCATTATATTGGCCTGCCTGTGTCACCTGGCAGAATGCACTCAGGCAGTACCCTGGTCAGCCCAGGGTTATGCATGCAGGTGCAAAGCCCCCTTTAAAAGACAGACCCCGCCCACTTATGCTCTCTTTCCTGCTGTTCCCCTAAAGTAGATAGGACTTTTCCAGTCTCTCTCTCTCTTCTGTCCTCTCTCTGTCTCTGTGTCTCTTTACTTTGTTTCTCTTTCTAATAAAACTTTTCACTAAGCTCTATCTGCCTGGTATGTTTGTCCCTCAGCCTCTGTCACCCTGGCCCGCCAGGGAATCTGCCAAGGTCCCCCACGTGCTTTATTCATAACAAGAAAACCCCTTAACAACGATCTTTCCAAAGAGATAAATACATAACCAGACACAGACAGACAGACAGACAGACAAGCAAGCTTGCGTATATAGGAAGGGTTCATGGTCCTCGATAGAAAATTCAATATTGTCAACATGTTCAAACGTCAAAGCTTAATTCAACATCCAATCAGAACCTCTATGAGACTGTTATGATTTTTGGAGCCAAACTTGTTTATTTTAAAGTTTATTTGGAAGAGTACACTTTTGTGTGTGGAGATGCCAAGAACGTGTTGAAAAAGAATAATGACAAAGGACTCAATTAGAGCTGCCCGACCCTACCAGTAAATACAGCCAGTGAGAGCAGTAGGATGTAGGAACAAAGGAGAGCAAAGGCCCGAGACAGACCGTGTGGTAAAATCCAGATCCCAAATTAGTGGGCGAGCTGCATGGCGAATAACCACCGTTTGTTGTCGTCGTCAGCTTCGGGGTCAACTTGACACAACCTAGACCCAAACCTGGGGAGAGGGAACCTCGTTGGAGGAATCGCCTTTATCAGCATACCCTGTGAGCATGTCTAAGGGGCCTTTTCCTGATTTCTAGTGCGGGTAGAAGGGCCCAGCTCGCTGTGGGAGGTGCCACCCCCAGGCAGGCAGTCCTGAGCAGCACAGGAAGGCAGGCTGTGTTAGCAGGAGGAGCAAGCCAGTAAGCAGCATCCCTCCATGGCCTCTGCATCAGCTCCTGCCTCCGAGTTTCCCTGGGTGGTGGACTGTGACCTGTAGGCTGAAATAAACCCAAAATGATTTTGGTCAGTGTTTTATCACAGCAACAAAGAAGCAAACTGGATACTTTTTATCTAGGGGAGAGATTAGCCCCTGTGTTATGTATGAAAATATAGGCACAAGTGACATGGAGGCACAAAGGTCAAAGGGGGGTGAAAGGTGACAGGAAGGAGGGGGATGAGGGAGAAGGAGGAAAAAAGAAAAACAACAAAACCAAATCCTCTGGAAAAAATTTCAATAATAAAACCTATTATTTGCATGCTAATAAAAAATAAAAGGTGCAAGTAAAACAATGATCTAAAAGGTTTTTAAAAATAATGTATTACCTTTATTTTATGTGCATTGGTGTGAAGGTATCAAATCCCCTGGTACTGGAGTTACAGGCAGTTGTGGGCTGTCATGTGGGTACTGGGAATTGAACCCTGGTCCTGTTGTGCCCAAATTCTTGAACCCCAAAATCACCTAGAGGCTCATTTCGATGCAAAAGCAAAAAGTCGTTTTTTGAAGTTACTTAACGAGCTAAACCCATTAGCTTGGGCCCTTCATCCTGCCACCATGGCGAATGGCTGGAGAAAGACACCAGCAGCCTTGAGGCAGGGATCTTAAAGGGCAGCATAAGGGGAGTGTCTAGAGGTATGCAGCAGTCTCAGGATTGGTGTGATTCCAACTTTGGATGGCCTACCCTGTGTTGATTGGTCAACTGGTTGTTATGGCCCATAGGCCCTCCCAGGGCGGTTGCTATGCTCTGCATATCACTGTTGTGCACTGTCTGTAAAGTATACCCAGAGCCGTAAAGCACAGCCTGCCAGCTAACCTCTGATTGACTCCTTGCTATGACCTCCTAGTGACTAGGACAGGAGTGGCAAGGTCATACAAGCGCATGGTAGCCTGTCATGGCTGCTAAAATGGGGGACTGGTCACTACAGTCCTCTGGAAGAACAGTCAGTGCTCTTAACCACTGACTCATCTCTCCAGCCCCATCTAAAAGTTTTAAAGCTATATTTGAGAAGAAAATATACAAGAATTAATTTTTTGTTTGTTTTTTTTTTTTTTTGGTGGTTTTGTTGTTGTTGTTTTGAGACAGGATTTCTCTGGCTCTCCTGTAACTTGATCTGTAGACATAGGGTTTCCCTGTGTGTATCCCTGGCTGGTCTGAGTACTTGGACCAGACTGGCCTCAAACTCGCAGAGATCTTCCTGCTTCTTCTCCTGAGTGCACCATGGCTCCATGGTTGGTCAAGAGAATTTCTTCATCTTGGTGGAGTGAGAAAAAAATGTTTGCAAGAACAGGACCATAAAGCAAATATGAGAAACAGAGTTTACAATGACAGACTTCAGGTGCTGGAGCATAGGTAGGCAAAATGTAGTTATTTGTGGTTTTGTTAATTAATCACACCATTGTCCAAAAGAGGGATCAGAGATATTTACAGCGATGAACATGTAAGACAGTACACAATAGGATTCTAACACATGCATTCATGAATAGAGACAAAAGTGAAAAATACACGTGAAGATAAACATCAATAAATGAAATATAGCTCTTAACACCCTCAACAATCTTAAGAAACAAGCATCATGTTTCTCCTTGCACTGCCCAGATTTCCAGAAACACAGAGAAACAGCATTCAGTGTAAGGTTTGTGCAGTATCTAGAGGACGATTGTAATTAAAGTGTGCCAAAGACAGGCACTTCTCTGATGCTGACCCAAGAAAGAAATGCATTCATTTACTCTCTCCCTCCTGGAACTGAAAGAAGCTGAAATTCACTGATGCATTATCCATGACCACTTAGTGGGACCACAGCATGGCCACCAAGGCTTGCACTGCTCGCTCTCGGGGACCACTCCTGGATGCAGCTGGTGCTGTCGCTTCCTTGGACCCAGGCACTTCAAGCATCATGGGAGTTCTGTACACAGCCCCGAGCTTGTTATGCTACTCAGCGTCTTCCCACAAGGCTCCTGCTCTCTCCTCTTTCTAAGCTTTCGCCCCATCTGCCTGTCACATCTGCCCCTGTGCCAGCCCCATTAGGAGAATTTCTCCCCCAAACTCTAGTTGCCCCAACAAGCAATGGCATCCAAATTCAGACAGCCACTCAAATGGGGGTTTTTTCCTTCCTTTTCCACTCTTCTTCTGACTGGAAGATGATGGGTGGCCATGCTGGGGGAGTCCTCAGACCTCCTTCCAGGGCACTAAGATGGTACATAACCGATTCTCAAACTCTTGGCCCAGGGGTCTCCCTACTGGCTCTCAGCTGCCACACCGCACTGGGGTTTTGTTTGTTTGTTTTTATTTTAATCATGAATCTGCACAGTGGACGTAGATGATTAACGAGAGCTAGAAAACACTTCTCGTTCAGGCAAACAAGTGTGTCCCCAAGGCTGTGACAAACAGGGCTTAATGTGAAGGCCTCAGGCAGCTCCTGTTCTCCATGTCCTGTCTGAAGATGATGTTTTGTATTTCTGTCTTTGCTTTAGCTCCATGGAGCATGACAAGTGCCTGATCCTCTATGGCGATGACCAGGTAGGTATGGGGATGCCACTAAGGCAAGAACCAGAACGGTGTTTACTGTTCTGTCCAAGGGGGAGGTGGGGTATTCCCTCGGGGACATCTGTGCTCGGAGACTGTGCTCAGAGCATGGGAAGGAAAATAGAAAAGGAAACACACAAGACCATTCAGAGAAAATACAAGTGGTGCTCACTAACGTGTGGTACTCCCTAACATGTGAGTGGTGCTCACTAGCATGTGTGGTACTCCCTAACATGTGAGTGGTGTTCAAACATGTGTGGTACTCCCTAACATGTGAGGTGCTCACTAACATGTGAGGTACTCCCTAACATGTGAGTGGTGCTCACTAGCATGTGTGGTACTCCCTAACATGTGAGTGGTGTTCAAACATGTGTGGTACTCCCTAACATGTGAGGTACTCCCTAACATGTTAGTGGTACTCCCTAACATGTTAGTGGTGCTCACTAACATGTGAGGTACTCCCTAACATGTGAGGTACTCCCTAACATGTGAGTGGTGCTCCCTAACATGTGAAGTACTCCCTAACATGTGAGTGGTGCTCACTAGCATGTGTGGTACTCCCTAACATGTGAGTGGTGCTCACTAGCATGTGTGGTACTCCCTAACATGTGAGTGGTGCTCGCTAACATGTATGGTCCTCCCTAGCTTGTACGTGTTGCTCTGTAACAAACATGTGGTACTGTCTAGTGTGTGTGGCGCTCACTAACATACAAATCAGGTTCACTAAAACACCTGTTAGGGTCACTAGCCAGCCTGATGCCTTTAGTACTATCTATTCACGTCACTATGGTCCACAAAGGCAGCGGTTACCATGACTACTTATAAGAATGAAGAAACTGGCCGAGTGGTTGTGCACGCCTTTAATCCCAGCACTTGGGAGGCAGAGGCAGGCGGTCTCTGTGAGTTTGAGACCAGCCTGGTGTACAGAGTGAGTTCCAGGACAGCTAGAGCTGTTACACAGAGAAACCCTGTCTCAAAAAACCAAAAAAGAAAAAGAAGCTGACAGTTTGCCCAAGGTTCTGCGTTCCCGAGCTTGGTGGCTCGTCTATGTCCTTGGCTCTGGGCTCTAAGGACCGCCAAAGAAACAAACAAACAAAAAATGTCTCCAGGGAACAGATGTGGAAGACATGGGCTAGGAAAAGAAGACCCCAGGTGAAATCCCTGGAATGATTGGGAAAGGGGGAGGGGCTTCGCCCACCCAAGATGGAGAAATCCTTCACCTGCATAAGGCTTAAATGCAGATCCCTTCAACAGAGGAGACTGAGTGATGCAGACAGAAGCCGGACTGGATGCCAGGGTGTTCTAAACTCTTCCCAATTTAGACAGGACAGGAGGGAATGGAGCAGGCATAGAATTGTGCCTGGCTTCCCTTCTCAGTCTCCCTCCGACGCTGTCCCTCTCTGCTTCTTGAAATGGGTGGTTTTTCATAGGAGAGAGCACAGAAGGGGCCATTTAATCCTATAGAGATCCACAACCCAAGTCCACATGCTGGAAGAGGGGACAAGCAATGCGTTGCCCCACTCTAGGGGGTACCGTTCACTACAGGCTCGTACAGGAATGGTGTCTTGAATTTGTGTCACACAGCCTCCAGGCTGGAATTCCCCAAATGGAAGCTGGCAGAGACTTGGTGGCAGAGGGAAGCCTCTCTGTGTCCATGGTGTCCAGCGGCGGCCAGCTCCTCTAAATGGAGTTCCCTGCCTCTGCCTCTTCTTGGATGCTTTCCTGGGTATGGTCAGGCCTGGTTACTGCTTTCCTGCACAAGCCGAAAACGAAAGCCAGGACAGGTCCAGGCATCTGGCTGCTCGTTAGAATGCAAGTTCATTGCTGAAAATGCAAATGACCCATTTCACCTTATCCTTCTGACAGACACACTGGGAGCGATGACTGGTTGCTCCCTACCTGTCACCACTGCAGCTCTGATCATTGTGTGAAGCGCCTGCCACACTTCAGGTGCATATAGTAGCCGGCTCAAACACCCTGCTGCTTGAGACACAATCATCCACTGCCCCCTAGTGGCCTCTGTGGGAATGACATGCTAGGCACCCAGTGTGTGTTGGTTTAGGATCTAAGCAAATCAGAGTGGCGTTTTATTTTAAGAATGGCTTGCAGTTCCTGTTGATTTCATCTCTGCTGCTCATATCTGCGCTTCTTAATTAACAGCTCAGAGATGGAATGAAATGTCAGTCACGGTGACTTTGTGGAGCTGTATTTGAATGTTAAAAAGTCGTGGCATTTTTAAACCATATTAAGACTTCTTTTGGTGATCATTTCAAAAAAAATTTTTTCTCTCCTTAGTCTAGGAAAGGGATTAAAATGAATGTAGTGCTAAATATCTCAGGTTGGCATTTCTCTAAGCTTCGGGGTTATGTGAAAGAGAAACAAGATTATTTGTAGGACAGAGGCACTAACTGTGCTTGCTTTGTCGTCTAATCTGTCTCCTGACCCTGCCCTGGCAGATTTCAGAGGCTTCACAATTTGCATAGTTCTTTATCGCCCTGTATCCATGGCACCAGGGACCCAGCCATACTTAGCATAAGGGAAGCCACTTTCGTGACGGGTGACCTTGTTTATGGCTGTGCTGGTGGAGGCTGCTCCATGAGTGACTGTCCTTGAGACGTCTGCACCAAGCCTCGTGACGCCCTGAAAGATGGCTTTCCAGCAGTGCTCCACTGTGTCCCAGGAGGCTTCACAAGGGATCTACATATTCTTTAAAGACTTAACTTGCTGTTTTTAATTATGTGTGTCTGCGTGTAAGCATGGACACGTGAGTGCCGGTATCCGCAGACGCCAGAAGAGGGCGTCAGATTCCCCCGGGAGTTGGAGTTACAGGTGGTTGTGAGCTGCCCAGTATGGGTGCTGGGAACTGAACTTGGAGCCTTTGGACGAGACAATATGCTGAAGGACTCCATCAAGCCAAATCAAACTTGCATGGGTGTGAAACCAGTCAGGTAGGGTTTTGGTTGTTTTTTGTTGTTGTTGTTGTTTTGTTGTTGTTTTTTGGTTTTTACGAGACAGGGTTTCTCTGTATTGTTTTGGAGGCTGTAGGTCCAGCCCGGCCTCGAACTCACAGAGATCCACCTGCCTCTGCCTCCCGAGTGCTGGGATTAAAGGCGTGCGCCACCACTGCCCGGCTGGTTTTTTGTTTTTTGGGTTTTTTTTGTTTGTTTGTTTGTTTTGTCCCCATTGTTGCCCCCTTAATCAATGAGCCATTCTCTCCAGTTCTAAAATCTACTTCTTCTTATTACATTTTTACTAATCCTGAGTGTGTGTGTGAGTGTGTGTGTGTGTGTGTGTGTGTGAACATGAGGAGGGAGAGGACAATTGGCAGAGGCCAGGTCTCTCCTTCCACCATATGGGGCACAGGGATCAAAATTCAGGTCGTCTGGCTCATGGCAAGCGCCTTTGCATGACGAGCCAGCTCACCAGCCCTAAACCAACGGCGGTACTTCCGCGAGGGTGCTTCGCAAACATTGTCCCTCGGTTAGTGTTGCGGAATTTGTGACCTTGCTGAGGAACCCGGCCACAGAACAGTCAGGAAAAGCATGGTGTCTAAGGAGACTGTGCACGGTCGGGTGATAGGACCTCGGACCATGACATCTAGGTGACACTGTCAGGGGATCATCATGCTGTCCCCTCCCCAACAGCTCTGTTCCACGCCTTTGTTCACATTGGGCTGACTGCGGGCCAGGTAGCCCCACGATAGGAAAACTTCTAAGAGAAGTTACCGTCGGTGAGGAAGCATTCCTGTACACAGGAAACAGAATTCAATCAACAAACTTTTCCACCGTGAAGATCTGAAGCCTCGGTCCACGGAGTACTTCGGGTTTCCTCCTCAGCAAACCGTAGTTTTCCTCAGCATGCCGCCGAAGCTTCTACGATGACTCATCATGTTAAACTTTTCCTCTTGAGTCAGAAATGAACTAACGCTGAGGCTCAGTGCGCAGGGGAAGGCTGCTGTCTGGCCAGTGGGTTCTGTCATGGTGCGGGGTTGAACTGCCCAGCCACTAAACAGAAATTCCAGGGGCTGCTGAAGGACTCCATCAGTGCAAATCAAACATGTGAGGGGTGAAACCAGTTAGGAAGGGTTTGCTTGGTTTTTTGTTTGTTTGTTTTGTTTTGTTTTGTTTTTGTCCCCATTGCTGCCCATTATATTATGGTGGGGCCAATGCCCCTTTGCTGTCTCCAGATGACCTGATTTCAATGAGTCAATGTGTTCCATAGACCCTAAGGTCCCAGGGCTGAATAATTACCATCATTAGCATAGACCTCAAGCTAAGATAAAATTTAGTGGGAGGAAAGAATGGCAGAGAGAGGCTGTGTTTGAAAATTAAGATTTTCTTTAAATCTTGTATTAAATCTACATTAAAATTAAGATGAATGTTTCTGTCTGTCTGGGCTATTTCCAAACTGACCTAGAAGGCCTGGGGTGCACCTCAATACTAGAGCACTTACCTAGCATGTTCAAGGTCTTGTGTTCAGTCCCCGGAACTGGGGGGAGGAGGGTGATGACAAAACCTAGGTAAGCGATTTTTTAAATCATTTAAAATAACTCATATTTAAAGTGATGGCATAGGACACACTGGTGTGTCTGCTTCCCAGCCTCTACTACAGCTTCCTCTGGTACTAAGAATCCCAGAGACCTGGTGGTGTGTATGACGCGACACGGCAGACACAGAGAAACCCTGTTCTGAGCTGGCTACCATCCGGCTAAGAAGCTGCTGTCCTGGTGGTGGCATCCCAAGCACCATGCCAGGGCTCCCACTGCTGCCTCACAGGCCACACCAGGAGGGTTTTATGTAAGGTCTTCAAAGCCGCAGCAGCCACTACAGTGGCTGTCACCTGGCCTTTCATGTCTCAGTGCCCACAAATGCATGGTTGAAGAGAGGATTCATCCAAGCCTGTGTCACGCTGGCCATCTGGAAAATCGCCAGCCACTCATTTAGCAAATCACTTTGTTTAAAGGCGGCTCTGTGTCGCAGTATTTATGCTACCGGGATGGATCGCATAATTCCTCCGCCTTGGTTTATCTGCGTCGCTCCTCTTCATCTGCCTAGCAACTTAAAGGGCCCTTAACGCATGACAAGGCACTTGACCTGCATGATTTCCAAGCCAAGGGAGAGCATTTGTCTTGTGCTGGATTGTCCTCTCCTCCAAAGCAAGGGCGCATCGCCCACACTCTCTGTCTTAATGAAGCCTGCCTTTATTAAAGATCCCATTAAACTCCACAGGGCCCAGCCATCCAGCACTGTAAATATTACCCTGCAGAAATGCATCCTGGGACCTGGTGAGGCGGGAGATGGGGGGGGCCGCTGGGGGGGTGAGGGGTGGTGGTGGTGCTGGCTCCACAGTGGAGGGGACCTCAGCTCTCTGCAGAGGGAAGGCTGCTGGTTGACAGCTGGTGCCTCTCTGTTTGGGAAGATCAGTTAGAATCATTAGCAGGTAATGTCACAAGGCCCCTAGGGTGGTTTGAAGAAGATCTGGAAGCAACATTACTTCAGAATAGCAATGAGTTCTCAAGGGTCCAACCCGGGTTTTCTTTTTCCAAAAGAGGAAAGAAAAGGAAGGAGTCCATGGAGCTGAGCCCGCTTCTTACCAGAAGGTTGCTGGTCACTTTGTCCTGATATGGATTACCAACTGTCATTTACCAGGACCAATGATCTCAGTGACTGTTGCTTCCATAAATTGCTCATCTGAGGTCATGTTATTATTAAGTCTGGAAGCCAGGAGCTCAAATCTGTGAGCCTGTGTGCCCAAGACATATTATGTGCTCAAGGCTTAACTAGGCCCATGAGTGGGGGGGTAAAAATAGTGCAATAAATGTGTTCTACAATCAAAGCCTTTCAGAAGCAAACAAATACAAACGTTTCCTATTTAGTGACTACTAAAGACACAGACTTTAGTGTCTGGTGCTGATGAGATTTGGGTCAAGGTTTCTGTCTGAGATTTAGTCTCCTCATATCAAAAGGAAATGGGCATTTACCTCTTTGAGTTTCTGTTTTGTTTTGTTTTTCAAGACAAGGTTTCTCTGTATTGTTTTGGAGGCTGTCCTGGAACTCACTCTGTAGACCAGGCTGGCCTTGAACTCACAGAGATCCACCTGCTTCTGCCTCCCGAGTGCTGGGATTAAAGGAGTGTGCCACCAATACCAGGCCATTGAATTATTTTTTAAAGTAGCAAATCAGGGCTTACATAGAGTAAGCAATCCTACTAATGGCAGGCGGTAGATAGCGATCTCTGTGTTGATGGCAGGAAACAGTCTTTGGACTGGGGCAAGGGAGGAGACTTTCATGAACCAGCTCCACACTACAAGAAGTACTAGCTCCAAGTAGGGAGAGCATAGCCAGTGAAGAGCACCCTGTAAACAAGACACGGAGATGGTGGGCAGGAAAGGTAGTGGACAGCCCGGTGGACTGGAAGGAAGTGGATGAATGAGGGGCTCTATTGATGGGGGCTTGAAGGCCAAGGTCTTTAAAGGGCCTCAACATAATCTAACAGGGAACAGGCTGCCATCTTGGTTTCTCACAGGAGAGGAACAGAGTGAGAGCTGTCTGTGGGCTAGTATATGTGAACAGGCTAGGTCACCGGAGAAGATCAAGGCTGGAAGATGGGGTCCAAGGCCAGACATAAGCCCAGGTCAGATGGATGAGTTCAGTGGCAGGAGCCAGGGGATGAAGGGTGGGGGAGCTAAAGCTTGAATTCCCTTCCAAAACAGAAAGACCTAATGCCCACATGCGCACCAGGCAGGTGGAAGGAGGGAAAGGAAAAAGAATCTAGCCTTATGGAACAAAGCTGGTTGCTTTCCCCCACCATTCTAGCTTAGCTTGCTCCAAACATGGGTCCCTAGGACACCAAGAGGATGGCAAGTGCTTGGAAGCAGGTGAAGCCATGGCGCTTTCTGGCTCGCTGCAGTTGGGCCATAGGTTTGGTTTACAAGTGACTGTCAAAGATTGAAGGGCAAGTGCAAGGGTCCAGTGAGGAGTCCCAAGGGCTCATGGGACCCGCACATATGTGAGCATCATTGGTTTAAGGAAGACAGTGTCTTGGCAGCGTAAACAAAAGCCTGCAAGGACTTGAGGCGTTGGGAGAGATCTGCAAACGCCCAAGACCCAAACTGCAACATAAGACAGGAGCTAAGATAAGTGAGGCCCTTGCAGAAGCCAAGGGCCAAGAGGTGCTGAGGTGAGAAGTGACATTCACATGTATGAGAAGTAGAGCTGTCCTGGGTGGCAGGGGAGGGGCAGGGAGAGAAGCCAGCTGGCCAAGGGAGGGGTGTACATTAAGAAAATAATGCTTTGGTGTTGGTTAGGAGAGGTGGGGCAGTGAGGATTTCTTAAAATGGAATGAGTTCCTCCATGCCAGTGTAATGCCACGAAAAGGTGACAGCCCCGCTAGCACTGATGATATTCCCATTGATAGATTGTCCACTGGAATAGTCTTACATAAGACATCACTGGCACAGACTTTGTAGTGTATGTCATACTTAGGACTTACAAAGCCTGGAAGACTAGGAGTCTACACACCCAGAGTAGGTGGTTTACCAATAAAATGACACCGACCACTATGAAGCCAAAGGGCTCTGAACCCAGCCAAATTTCTGGCTTGTTGGGTTCATTTGTCTGAACTCAAAGACCCCAAAAGTGGCCCCACTCTGCAAATAACCACCTTCATTGACTCATGTAAGTCATTCAACCTCACTCTCCCTGTCTTTAAAAAAAAAAAACAGGAATCATAACATTGTCAGTCATATGACGTCATCATCATTATTGGTTCTTTGAGACAATGTCTCAATACAAAGTCCAGTCTGCCCTTGAATTTGTCAGCCTCCTGAGTTCTGAGATTGCATGTGTGCCCCACCATGTATGTAAAACCTATAGGACTAATGTGAGAATTGATTATGCTAAAATGTGTGATGCCATTCCAGGATGAGTCTTCCTGTCACATGGATACTGGAAAACGCTAGCCACCCCACCCCCAGCAATATACAGCAAAGGTTTTTGTTGTTTTCTTTTCTTTAATTAAAATAAAGTTACACCATTCTTATATGCATCATGCTATTAAGCCAGTGTTTTCCACCATGTAGTGCAATCCCAAATACAGCCCACTGTGAGCTTTGTGCTGGCATGCTCAAAGTCCCCTATGTGCCACAGGGCAGTCCCCTGTGACTCTGAGGCCTGACACTTGGACAAGTGCAGTCTGGCTGAGCTCATGTCCCACTCAAGGTTATGGAAGCTCCAGGGTCTCTGTATGTGACGTTCCACCTGCCTGGGGAGGGGCAGGGCCATCTGAAAAGTCACCTATTCATTCCACCTGGAGAAATGCTGTTTGCTGTTTCTGATGAGAAAATACACGTTTTTAGCATATGGGGAACAAGTGGGATTTGTTGCGCTTTAACTCATGTTTCTTTTCTTTTTCAATTGATTGCAGGGATGTGTGAACATTATGGTTTTGACATCTGCAGGTGAACTATTAAGGTAAATATTGAAGTTTAAATGCAATTGCAGAACCATATGCTTTTAAAGTAAAAAGTTAATATTTCATATACACGTTGCAATAGGGTAAAAGAGTCAACCCAACGTTCTCACGATGGCTGAGGGGCTTGGGGATACAGCCCAGTCTGTAAAGTGCTTATTGTCCAAACGTGAGGACCCGAGTTCACATCCCCAGCACTCGTATAAAAGCTGGGAGCGGAGCACCAGTAACCCCAGCAGCAGCGGGGTTGGAATGGAGGAGACAGGAGAATCCCTTACAGTAGGCTGGCTGGCCAGTCTAACTTAATGGGTGAACCCTGGGTTCAGTGAGAAATCCTGTCTCTAAACAAGGTGAGGAGCAAATGGAGATACCTAATGTCAACCTCTGACTCCATACGCATGTGTATATATGAGCCTGTGTGTGTGCATGCACACACACATGTACACACACACACACACACAAGCACAAGCACACTCACAGTGAGAGAGGGGAAGGAAGGGAGACAGCCTGAGGTTTTGCGTTTGCTTCTCTTTTCTAAGTCCCTGAGACTCAGATTCCACTTCACATTCCTACTCCATGATGCAATATTTCTCAGCTTTGGCCTCATGTCCTGTCATGCCTACAATACCAGCAAGTACCTTTGAAGTTGAATCCATTCATTCATTCATTCAAGAAAAGTTCTCAGTATAACAAAGCGAATGATAATAAAATCAGTAATACAAAAGATCAAGGTAAGCACAAAATAGCCACAGGATCAGATAATTAGCTGTGTAACTCATGGTAAGCATACTCTATGTGGTGGTTTGAATAGGAATGGGCTTCATAGGCTCATAGCTTTGAATACTTGGTCATTAGAAGATGGTGTTACTTGACAAAGATTAGAAGGTGTGGTCTTGTTGGAGGAAGTGTGTCACTGGGGTTGGTCCATAAGGTTTCAAATGCTCAAGCCAGATCCAGTGTCCCTCTCTTCCTGCTGCCTGTGGATCTGGATGTAGAACTCTCCATCACCATGTCTACCTGTGTGCCACCATGCTTCCTGCCATGATGATAATGGGCAAACCCTCTGAACTGTAATCCAGCCCCAATTAAATGTTTTCCTTTATAAGAGTTGCCATGATCGTGGTGTCTCTTCACAGCAACAGAACAGGGACTAAGACACTGTGTAACAAGCGTCCAGCAAGTTCGGTGGGATTTCACAATAGAAAGTTATTTGCTCTTCAAGAAATTATTCAAGTAATTATTCAAGTGGGCAGCCTCCATGTGGTGACTCAGGAACCCAGCTTTCGCCTACACCCAAACAACAAAATGGGGGAAACACAAAGGAGTTATACAGAATTTTTCCAAGTCCCTTGTACCTGATGCATGCCACTCCTGTCTAATGGATTTGTTACCTTTCTGTTGCTGCAGTAAAGCACCATGACCTAAAACAACTTATGAAAGAAAGAGTTTATTTCAGCTTACAGGTCTGGGGGTAGGGATGAGGTCTGTAATGCCAGGGGGGAAGCACAGCAGTAAACGGGAAACAGAGAGAGCAAACTTGAAGTGGGGTGAAACTGTGCACGGTTAAAGCCCACCTCCAGTGATGCGCTTCCCCAGCAAGGCTGCATCGCCCTCCGGACAGCACCACCAACTGGAGACCAAGCAAAGTTCAACTACCTGAGCCCAGGGGGACATTTATCACTGAAACCGCCACAGCCTGAATTGCAGAGGCCAGTCACAGGTTCGTCTTTTCCACAACTTCTTACCACCCCACTGTTCTGAATTCTTCTTTCCAGCAACCCTGGGTTCCAATGCCATCTCTTCCAGAAAGATCACAGCTCATAGCTCTCGCTCTACCGTGACCATGGCATGAGTCACACCCAGCACCTTTCTTAACCATCAAATATGCTGTCAGGAAGGAGAGTACCTGCCCTTTATCTGGCTCTCAATTCACAGCTGCAAAGGAAGAGATTGTGTGCGTCAACTTTCTATCACCATGACAACATGCCCAAGATAGAAAACTTTAAAGAGGAAAAGGTTTCTTTTTGCTCAGTTTGGGAGATTTCAGCCCTAGATCACTTTGCCCTGTTTCTTTCAGTTCATAGGGACACAGCACTCATGGTGGATGCACGTGGTGGAAGAGGCCATCTCATGTTGGCCTACAAGCAAAGGGGACAGGAAGAGGAGGGGCTAGGATCCCAATATCCCTGCAAGAGCACACCTCCAATGATTTAACTTGTTCCCTCTAGGCCTCACCTCTTCAAGGTTCTGTCACCTCCCACTAGTTGGACAAAGCTGTCAACACATTAAGCCGTGGGGGACACTCTACACCCATGCTATAGTAGTAAAGGATATGGCACACGAATCCAAAGGTGTGGTTCTTGGTAGGGACTCCCCTGCCTCCAAGTCCTGGATGATTACCTAGAAAACATTACTGTCCATTACTGCCCATTGAGATTGGAGGGAGGTAATTCAGGTGTATCCAGGAGGAAAGCCAGCTCAACTAATGGGGTGGCTCGGGACATTCTGAGGTCAGGACTTGGATGGCAAAGCTGTACCTGTTCTGGAGAGGAACAAATTGACTGTGAGGGTTGTATGGTCATCAGGGTTGCTTCTTGGAAACTGAAGATGGTCAGGAATGAACTTGGCTTCAAAGTTAGCTAGATGCCCTTCTCAAACAAAAAGAAAAGATTGCCAAAAATCACTATATAGACACAAATCAAGCTCTCTTTTGGCTCTATGGTAGCTGACCTAAGGGTAAGCAACCCCTTCCCCCAGTATTTTGGGTTCCAGGACATTCTATACCAATATGTGCAGGTACTCAAGTCCCTTATTTAAAATGACACATAGTATTTGAAGGAGTCTACATATGCACTCCTCTGTGCTTTAAACTGTCCAATGATGTATATAATGCCTGACGGAATGTAAATGATATGTAAGTAGTTGGTTGTCGTGCTGTGGTGTTTAGGGAGCAGTGACAAGAAAGGAGTCTGTATGTATTCTGTATAGATGCAGTTTGGTTTGTTCTGAGCATGTTTGATGCTTGGTTGACTTAGCCAGAGGCTATGAGGCCTGTAGAAAGGCAGGCTGGGCTGCTCAGCTGTCCAGCTCAGATCTCAAGGACCTTATTCTCATGCTTTCAAAGCTGGGGCCTCTGGAATGTTGCTTATGCTGCCTGGGAACCATCTCAGAGAACCTGGCATAATCAATAAGCAGAAGGCAGAACAGGGATCACCCACAGTAGGGCAGCTCTGTGAGCCTGTGCCATATGGGAGCTTGGATAAGAGGGTGAGCTTCCCAGTTCAGCTTCCTCACGGGGTGGAGGGGCGGCTGGGAGAAAATACCAGCTGCAGCCTGGACACGCTGGTGGGATCAGACCGTTCCTCCTGAGCATAGACTATGGAGTCAATGAAGATACTGGTGTCAGACAATGGCCTCTTGGTGAGGAGATCTTGGATTCTTCCAGATGGAAGTGTTCCTGTTTGGTGTTCTCTGTGAAGCACCTTGTTTCCAGACTCCCACTGGAAACAGTGGACAGAAGTCCAAATCTGTCCCTTGTTCCCGCTTTACAGAGCATGGCAGATTGGCAGGGGAGGGGGAGGGCACTTGATACACTACCTCTTCAATCTCCCCCAGAATAACTCTGCAGCTGAGGAGTATGTGCCTTTGTGGGCTGAAGGGTGTTAGTCAGTAGGTGACCTAAAGATGGCTGTGACCACTGCATGACCACAAGTGCACTTTTTACACACACACACACACACACACACACACACACACACACACACACACACACACACGGTCAACACTACCTCTCCTCATAGCCACTGGGAGGGAGCTACCACTTGCATCAAGCAATAAGTCAAAGGCAGTTCATTTTACCAAAGACATTTGCTGGTAGCTTGAAGCTCCAGAGAGAAAGAATAGTCTGGGACCAAAGAGAGTTATGGGGCAGACTCCTCCACACAGAGCCTCCAGGGACCCAATACTGTGAACCCAGACAGCACAGATGTTCCATAGTCAACCCCCAAAGATCCCCACATATCATACAGAGCCCTCAAGATAACCCATGGACATCCACCCCAGAGACTTTAACATATACACCCAATCCCTAACCCCTCAAAAGGAAAAACCTCAAAATATATCCCCAGTGCCATGGGGGACGACTCTAACACATTCTCCACAGATTCCCTTTGTCACATGTCCAGATGCAGCTCTGGTCCCCGCCCCCACATCCACAAGCATGGACCCCAGAACAGACACCCCTCTCCAAGACACCCCATAAGGAGTCCTGACCCTCACAACAATGCCATAATTACAATGAACCCCCCGCAAAACCTAGAAGTGCGGGAAACAGGAGCATACACACAGTCACTCACACTGATTCTCCTCATGAGAGAGACGGAGGGAGGCTGAGAGCTTTGGGTGGTGCAGTCTCGTGTGCACACTCAGGCACAGACAGGATGCAGGAATCACAGTAGCCCTCTCATCGATGACAATGGCTCCAACTCAAGCAGAACTTCATAGAGACACTGCCTTCCAATCCAGTCGGGCACAGAAGGACACTCCCTGGCCTGACATTGATGCTCAAATGCAGACACAGACAACAGGCTCCCTTCTGCAGCTGCCATCTCAAACAGCCTTCCGGCTAGCATCTAGAAAACCAATGCAATCCATTCGTCATGAACAACGGAGGTTATGGTACAATACTCCAGCACATAGAGGAATGGGACAGAAAAGCATCCAGGTGACCTCAGGAGACACAGTGTCCCACCACCCTGGCAGGCAGATAGTCATCTCTTTTGTCACGATTTTGGAGAAAAAGGAGCAGAGAAAGCTGTTTCAGGAAATAGTCCATTCTGAACCCTATGAGGTAGGGGTGCCCAGCCTGCCCTGAGAGACAGCTGTCCATCTGCTGACTAGTAGGACTGGGGACTCTGTATAGCTCTGCAGCCAGCTAGCTCTACAATCTAAAAATTACAGGGAAACACCAAACCAAACCAAAACAGAGGCAATGCCTCAAAAAGAAATCTTTAAGATGTTCTTTGAAAATAGGTCTCTCAAACAGAGCTTAGTGGATGGCAGAGGGAGGAGGGGACAGACGTAAGAGATCAAAAAGAAAAGTGAGCGCCCAACAAAAGGGTTGGGATGCAAGAAATATCCCTGGGCAGCTGGGAACCATCTGGGAGCCATGAGAACAAGAACGGAGGGGATTCTGGCAAGTAGGTGTGGCTTATCATGAGAAAGGCTGGAGAGAAGCAGGATTCATGGGACTACTTACAAATCCAGTGTTCCCCTCAGGTTCAGTTTGCTGGGTATCTGTTCCCATCTGCAGTGGGCTAGCCAAGGTTACCCAGGCTTTAGGGGACATCAGAAGGCTTCTGGGAATGTGCTGGAATAGAATGCATACTCTCCAGATGTCAGTGGAAAAAATAGAACATGAATAAATGTGGCATTTGCCTTAGATGGAGTCTTCTTTGAGTTATGTGTCACGCAACCAGCGTACCTGACAGAATGACAAAGGGAAGGCCATCTTGTGGCCGCTCCTGTTTCAGAGGGTTCAGCCCATGCTGGAGCATCTCTTGGGCAAGAGCATCATGGTGGCAGCATGTGGTGAGAGATATCCTCACTTCCTGACAGTCAGCCATCAGTGTGACAGCAAGGAACCAGGATAATATGTCCCCAAGAGTCCTCCTCGAAGTGATGCACTTCCTCGGGGCGTGTTCAGCATCCAGAGTTTCCATGGCCTTCACAATCGTGGCACCAGCTAGGACCAAGCGTTCAGAACACTACCTGTGGGCAGAATGCTGTATTTCAAAGCACAGCAGTGTTTTTTATTGTTTTATGTAAGAAGAGTCATCCTTATTTGCATATCTCATGCCCAGTCACTGGCCACTACGTTCTGACTGTCTTATCTCCTGTAACAGCACTAAACTATGGCCACCTCCCAGGGACCACTGTCCTCGTTCAACCTGCCCTCATTATCATGGACACAAACGTCTATCTGGTCTCTCTCACCCTCATTTCTGATCCCTTATTTCATTTGGGTGCTTGGGAGTGGGGAAGAATACATCCAAGCTTATGTTCATTCATTAAACATTGACTGAGCATCTACTACGGCCGGTCTTTGCCTTTAGTGTTTACAATACCTCAGTGAACAAAAGAAGAGATCTTGCCCCTTATGGAATGACAATCCAGTGGGAAAAAAATAAGACAAATATAACAAGTTATATGGCATTTTTGAAGTCCATAAATGTAAAAGATAGAGTTAAAATGTCTGGTACCCACATGTATATACATGGCTGCACACAGCCAAGTGTGCAATGTTTGGTGAGGCAGCTGGGATGGGCACCATGCAGAGATTCATAGACTCAAAGGAGGGGAGGGAGGGGAGGGAGAGGAGGAGGAGTGGGGAAAGGAAGGTACCACATGGGTGCCTAGGAACGGATGAGCGTTGTTGCTGAGTCAGGTGCCAGAGATGGGCCCTTGGGAGGGACACATCTGGAAAGCTTGAGGAAGGATGGTCAGGACAAAATGACTATATTAGGATTGGTGACCTGCAAGTGTTGGGACATGGGATCAGAGCACTAAGGGAGATCTGGGAGGCCAAGAAGGATGGAGGCCTTGTCATAGGTCTATCATTGTGTACATCGTATTGTGACTTCTGTGTTGACAGATCTCTGTCATGGTGACATCAAAGAGTAGATGAGGAGTTGGTGAGAGCTGACGGTGTCTCTCTTCCAGTTAAAATCTTTCATGACTGTTTCATAGAACCCACAAAACCCACTGGCATGGAGACCCTGCTTAATTTCCCCTGTGCTTTTCTTAATGCTGCCTGCATACCCCCAGTGACCCCCAAGGTCTGAAGCAGGTAGACTTCTAAAGAGCACCCTCTTCTGTCATGTCCCTTTGTGTCTGCCTTGGTGGCCTCCTCTGCCTGATTATAGTTCCTCTCAAGGCCTCCATGGAGTGCCTTTTCTTAGGGAGGCCTTCCTCTCCTCTCTGCATCATAATCCTCAACATGGTTTGGATATGCTTCACTGACTGGCACATCACCCTGGCCTAGAATGTCTTGTTCACAATCTCTCTGTCACTAGACTGGAATGCCTATAGCATAGGAATTAGAAGCTTTATTTGTGAATCCTAGTAGGCTTTGGATGGATAGATGGATGGATGGATGGATGGATGGATGGATGGATGGATGGATGGATGGATGGATGGACAGGCAGACACACAGATAAAGAATGGATAGAGGTGGTTGGAGACTAGATGGAGGGAGGCAGGGAGGTCAATTGTGGGTGAATTCACGCTGCCTCTCTCACCTGATCTTGAATTCAAGGCATTCTATTTTTAGTTGATAATTAGTTAAGCATTTTTAAATGTTCTGATCTAACAGGATAACATTTACTTCTCTGCTCCTGGGGCCTGACTGGAGGAGTCTGTATGGGAATCTGTAAGCAGATGGACTCATCAGTTGCCCATGGTGGCTGTTTTTCATCAAGTTAAAAGGAAGGAATCGGCCGGGCTGGACCGATAGCCTCCGAAACAATACAGAGAAACCCTGTCTCGTAAAAACCAAAAAAAAAAAAAGGAAGGAATCTTGGTAAATAGAGTCTTACTTGCCCATTGACCAAACATAACTTCAGAGATGCTTTCTTTTTTGGACACACATTCCAATTAACCATTTGCACTCTCATCTTCAGTTTTGTTGGACTCTCCTTTCCCTTTTAACCTCTGTCCCACACATCATGTAAGTGAAAGTGACTGATTTATGTCTGGCATTGTATCAGGGGAGATTCTCTCTGAACATGAATACCTTTGCCTTTGATGAACGCCTCTAATTCATTTTTTTCCTAATGCTGCCATGGTGAGTTTGGGTTTTGAAGCATCTTTTTTTCTTACCTTGAGATAAGTTGCAACATGCTGAGTGTTCATGTTCTACTCAGAAAAGAATGTTTTAAAATATTTTATTAGGATGGGCGGTGGTAACACACACCTTTGATTCCAGTACTCAGGAGGCAGAGGGAGGCTGATATCTATGAGTTGGAGGCCAGCCTTGTCTACACAGCAAATGCCAGGATAAGCTGCAAAGCTACAGAGAAACCCTGTCTCGGAAAAAAATATTAATTCTTTGAGAATGTCACTTTAGCGTGCTCTCTGTGTGCCTGAAGGAGAGATTTTATGCAATGCTGTGAATGTACCTGCATTTATCACAATTTGGCTTGTGAGATCAAGTATGAGATTGCCACTTGTAGCCTTTTGGATTTGGGGAACATTTCTGCTTCTGTAAGTTTAGACTACGGATGTTCAGTCTGTGGCAATTCTTCTACCTTGTTAGGAATATCATAAAAATGTTTCCCTTGGACATTTTAATCACCCATATACATGGGTGTGTTTGACTAACTTCTCACATTGACTACTTTTCAAGTATTAAGTTTCCATGTTTCAGCACATTGAAGAGTAATCTCTTGATAACCCCCAAGACATTTAATCATATGTATTTCGGAAGAGAAGATCAAGCCCTGGGATCAGGCCTGATCTCCCAAACCCATGCATTTAACATGGACCTGCAGCCAGGACATCACTTGGGAGTGTAGGAACTGCAGGGTCTCCTTGGCCTGGCATCTCCATTCTGGGCACGCTTGCTGGATTATTATATTTGAACCACAGTTCTGAGTTTGACTGAACCGTGAGACCATCATCAAGTGCAATTGTGGACAGGTAGTCAACCCACTTGGAACATTTACCGTTGAAATCCAGGCTGCCTGAACTGACTCTGCTATGTACTGACTTTGGCAAGTTCTTTATCTTTTGTGCCTGTTTCCTCCTCTTTCAAAGAGGATAATAACAATGCTCTAGTAGAGCTTTTTCTTTTTTTAATTCCTTGCTCAAGACAGAAACGCAAAGGGCTCTAAAAGGAGCATCTTTGCCTTCAAGTTGTACAAACATGCCATTTTTTAAAATAAAAAGGAGCAGCCATATTGTCTGTGACAGTTACACACTGCCCCCCACACACACACACACGCTAGAAAAGGCAGAGCTCAAGGGGTGTGACACCCGAGGGTATGGAGAACGGATGAGGACGAGGAGGGCAGGAGGAGCCTCTGACTGAAAGATCACGGGAGGCTAGGCTCCTGGCTGAGGATGGGGTGTAAGAGGCCAGGCTACTCCCATTCTTCCTGAGATTCTTATGCTCTCCTTAGAACTTGGAAGAAGATGCCTAAAGATGAAGACATGCCAAGCATCTCCATTCACACTGCTGCAGCCTCTCCAAACACAGAACACATTTGCTGGAAGGTGCACGGAGACTGTGTCACTCAGGTAAAAATAAACAGAGGAAGCAAACCAGAGCCTTCAAGCTGCCATCTCTGTGCTCAGGGACATGAATGGAGCCATCAAATAAGATGTCTCTATCCCACTTAGTAAGCCATCACTGCTCCCAAGGCGACTTTGCAAACCTAAGTGAAACAAATAAATGTCACATGAAATTTATAGACAACCAAAAGAATGATAACTAGCTGGTTTGGTGAAATGAACCTCATGGTGGGATTGGTCTCACCCAGTATCCACAGGTCTGGAGATTGTAGGTATCTTCCCCTTCCTCTTCAGAGCTGAAAGCAACTCAACTCACAAGACCAGAATGACTTAGGATAATAGGGGGCTTCCTCGTGCAGGATTGAGTCCCTGAGTTTTCCTCTGGCCCTGATAACCTAGGCCCTTACTTCTCAGGTACTCAGGGACATAGGAAAGCGAGCACTGCCATTTATACTAAGATAGTCCGCAACTCAGTGCAGAATGGTGTGTGGGGACATCGGGAACCCTAGGGATAGACCCAAGGTGTGCAATCCTACACAGTGCCTGTTCTCACTGAACACACAAGGGCCAGACGGAGAAGAGTCTAAGTAAGAAGGTTAAGCAAGAAACAAATGTTAAGAAACATTACTGAGGACTGGCAAGATGGCTCAGCTGGTCAAAGGTGCCTGCTGCCAAACCTGGGGATCTGGGTTCCATGCCTAGGACACACAAGGTGGAAAGAGAGAACTGACTCCCGTAAACTGTCCTCTGACCTTCACATGTATCCATACACACATACACACACTCAAAATAAATAAATACATATGATAACAATTTCTGAAGAAATAGTATTGAGTATAAAAAAATTCAGGAAACCCCAAATTTACTTTTTAAATAAAAAGGAAAATGAAAGTTGGATCAAGATCATTTTTCTACAACATAAAGAACAACAAAACTTCAAACAAATTAAGGAAACAAAATACCAATCTTGCAACAGACAGAACTTTTTTGTCACCTCACAAGATCCCTTCAGATGGCTCCCATTCCCGCTGTCACTATTCTAGATTTTTGTCATTTAAGTTGTCACTGATAGCCCATTTTATGTTAAAAACAAACAACATCAACAACAAAGAAACATGCCACCCTATAAATGTGCCCTTCTTGCCTGGTTTCTTTAGTTAATATAAACAGAGCCAGACTTTTTATAGAGTGTGACAATTTGGGTTCCTTGTTACCAGATATCTACTGTGTGGTAATTTTAATTCCAAAGATTAGAGGAGAAAGACCACCAACCCAAATCATCCTAGCCAAATTAATTAAAGCAAGCCTTGCTGGGCGGTGGTCACGCCTTTAATCCCAGCACTGGGGAGGCAGAGGCAGGTGGATCTCTATGAATGAGTTCGAGGCCAGGCTGGACCGACAGCCTCCAAAACAATCAGAGAAACCCTGTCTCGTAAAAAAAAAAAAAAAAAGCAAGCCTTTTTGTCACTCCCTGAGGGTTCAAGAGATCAACATTGGGAATGAGAAAGACAAGGTTTTTATGACTCAAGGGTAGGGAGTTCCAAATGGGAGATTTGGTGGGAAAAATAGAGGGATTACAGAAGCAGAACATAAGCATAACGAGTTAGTTATAACCACCTCCTGAAGCAAAGCCATGACTGTGAGGTGGTCACAGCAAGGTAGTCATAACAACAGGTTTCCATAACAACCTTTGAAAAACAAAGGTAGGGTTGTAAGATGGTTATAACAACTCTTTGAAATAAAGGCATGGCTTCTGTTTCCTGGAACAGGCAGTACAGAACCATTTGTAGTTAAAGTTACAGGTGGGGCATAGCCCAATCCGTGAGAAACAGGTTTAATAATAAACACAGATTTAATCATAAAATGAGCTTAGTTTGTCATTCTTATGACTTTTAAGGCTGAGATAGAGGAGGCTGGCTGGTTCTTCAACAACCCATGATGACTGTTCCTCATCGGCCCATTGAGGCCCTGAAGGTTGACAGAACAATTCTCAGATACAGATCCAGGGCAGTAGAAGAGGTGACCTGCAGAGGGCTGGCTGGGGGAGACAGGGTCCACACCAAAATGAGGCGTCAAAGCCGGGCATCGGAGTTGATGCTGAGGACTTGAACCAGAAGGAACTATACAGTAAGAGTTCTCTGGACCTGCTGTCCTGCTGTTCAACTTGGGGGTGGGGCGTTGTTGACCTTGTTTCTGAGAAAACTGTGATGAGGCAGCTCCTGGTCCTTGCCATGTCTGTAGATGGTCCTGGGACCACCCTGATCCGTTGCCCAGGGCTCCAGCCTCCATGCTCTCTGCTTTGAAAATTTGCTTTCTTCTTCCAGTCCCTCTGCATCTCTGGCCTCTGGGATCCATGGGGATCAGAAACAAAGGCTGCCTTTCTTACAGCCACTTCTGAGATGAGCATCCTGCTTACAAAGAGCAAATGATAAGAAAGCCTGTGGATCTTGTAGTTCACAATGGCTCTTCTCACAGAACTACAGCTTGATCCAATTTACAGCCTAGGGCTAACGGCTTCCTTTGGGAAGAGAGTGGCCTGAGACAAGAACTCAGACTCCATCAAGTCTGGTTCCTTTCGACTGGGACTGGCTCCCTCCCTCCACCAGAGTCCTGCCCCAAACCCCTTAATATTCAATCCCCACACACCTGTTCAAGGTCCAATCCAGTTTTCAAAAACAGGAAAAGTAAACAAGCCATAAAGACTCTGGCTCCCCCAGTATGATGCTCAGGGGTCTCTTCTGATATACAGTTTATTTCCAGGGAGGATAATTGCTTTCTCTGAAGACCTCTCCCAGCTTTGGGCTTTTCTCAGAATGAGCTAAACTAGACTGTAGAAGCTGCTGCCGCCTCTGCCAGCCAGAGAACACCCAGGGAATTTTTGTTTTGGCATTAGCTTCCAACTCTGTGAGGGGAAGAAAGAACTGAGTATTCCGCCAACTCACCTACATATCTGCCCACAAAAAAAAATGGGTGTTTTAAAAGCCATTCCTATTCCTGGATCTGTGGATCCTTTCTCCCTCCTGAGAACTTTGGGGAAAATTCTGTAAAATATTGTTATTTGACCTTGTGGGTGATCTCTTTAATAATTACTTTTTTCTCACTTTTTTCTTTCTAGCTGAACTACTATGACTCTATGAAAGCTGTCATTTCCAGCTCCAATCATGAGCCCACAGCTTTAGTAATAGGTATGGTGCCTACTCCTGCTTTTGGTGGGGTCTCCCACCTTTGGGTCTTCTACACTAGGACATACATTCTACGCCATGAGGGAAAATGGAGAATAAGACCACTACCGTACTTCAAAGCCAAATTTGAAGCAAGCTTTTATTAAATACTGGCCAGGTAGATTGGTTCTGGCCAGGATCATCTCTGGTTTCCCAGATAAATGGCCCAGAGTAACAGTTTGCAAGGGCTTAAGAAGGAAATCCGGGCCGGAGAGATTGCTCAAGGGTTAGAGCACTGGCTGCTCTTCCAGAGGTCCTGAGTTCAATTCTCAGCAACCACATGGTGGCTGACAACCATCTGTAATGAGGTCAGGTGCTCTCTTCTGACCTGCAGGCATACATGCAAGCAGAATACTGTATACATAATTAATATAATCTTTAAAAAAAAAGAAGGAAAACTCATAATTGACTGCATTTCCCATCAAGTCCAATCAGGGGCAGGTGTGCATCCTGACGTATTTCCTGCCCCCATACCTCCCACCCACAGGTGATCCAACACATCTGGTGCAGATGGGTCAAACAAACTTGTTTAGTGGAGCGAAAAACATGCCTCCAGCATTTCAGGAACTATCTGTCCTTGGGCAAGGGGCTTGCAGATCAGAGGCATTTTTGTTTCCTGAATGTCTAAGGCATAGTAATTAAAACTTAAAATGTAACTTTGGCTCTCACAGAACTCCATTGGATGCTGCTCAAAACTGAACCTCCTCTGTTGTTGGGTTTGTAGTTAGGTTCCTAAGTATCACACCATGAGCTGCTGGAGAGGTGGAACGAGAGAATTTGATCAATATGCATTGGGTTAAAATATGAACAAAAAATCTATTACAGCTGATGAGGGATGTCCTTCTATATGTTGTGAATATGTTTCTCATATTGGTTGGTGAATAAAGCTGTTTCAGCCAATGGGCAGACAGGATTTAGCCAGGTTGGAAATCGAAACAGGGAGAGAGAAGGTAGTAGGCAGAGTCAGAGAGATAACATGTAGCTGCTGAGGAAGCAAGAGATCTGGGAATCACTAGTAAGCCAAGACCACATGGAGATAAACAGATTGATAGAAATGGGTTAATAATTAAAAGAGAGCTAGCCAGTAAGAAGCCTGAGCCATCAGCCAGCCTATAGTTAATATAAGTCTCTGTGTGTTTATTTGGAACTAAACAGTTATGGGACTGGGTGGGACAGAAACTTCCATCCACAAGAGAAACGCCAGGCTCTGCAACCTGAGTATTCCACGTCACACGCTACATGACTCTACATGTGTAGGAATGTAGATATGAAACAGTGGGTGATGGGGTGTTTGCATGAAGTGAGAGCTGGGAACTTTTAAGAATCCAAAAAGCAAAAAAAGAATTCAAAACAACAGGGCTGGAGAGACAGCTCAGCAGTTAAGATGGGGTTTGGTTTCCAACACACACATGACAACCCACCCCAGTCTGCAACTCCAGCTCCATGCTTGGCCTCTGCATGCATTGCACACATATGTGCACTTACATGTGGGCAAAACACCCATACACATGAAATTGTAATGTAGGGCGCAGTGAAACTATTGAACTCAACCAATGTTTAGTTCATGGGCTGGGAGAAAGGTTTATTGGGGAATCACACTGCCATCTTGGAGTGGGGGCAGAGAGAAGCAAGTGGTGGGAACACTTCCTTAATGTCAGGGTCAGTCCTAAATACCTTAGGTTTGTCCATTTCCTTACTATCCATAGCAACTGTAGGGTATACATCCATGATTCGAATCATTTTATAAGTAAGTCCCTGCACAACATTTTTTTCTACACTGAAGGAAATACAATTCGAAGTGAGTTAAGCAAAAAAGGAGAGTTCAGAAGGTGTCTCATGTAGATCTCTTAAGCACTAATTTAAACTTAAAACATAACGTTAGCCATCATACTACTGTTAGCATTCAGGCACATGTGGCTACCCTCTTAGAGACCTGGTAGAGTGTGTCACCCTTATGCGCATGCGTTTGCCAGGACTCAGGCAGTACTCTGACCTTCTCAGGGTCCTGACAATGTCTTCAGCTACATCGCTACAGCTATGCCCCCTTTAAAAAGGCGGGCTCTCTTCTTCCTCTTCCTCTTCTCTCTCTTCCCCTCTCCCCAGCTCTCCCCCCTCCCCCCCGCCCACAAAGCCGCTATGCGGCTCCCTTTCTCTCTCCGGTCCCCCCACCAATAAAACACTTCACGTGAACGCTGTCTGCATGACATTGTCTCTCACCCTCTGTGGGGCTCCTTGGATCCCACAAAGGTCCCTCTCTCACAGTATCATAACAACTACCATGCACTCAAACTGTAAACTAAAACAAACCCTCTTCCCCCCCTTAAGTTGTTACCTCGGTTGTTTTTGTCACAGAGACAAAAAACACTACCTGACCCGAGAAGTTCTGGAGAACCTACCACACCTGCTTAAACTGTAGGAGCTCACACATCCGTGTGTCTTCTCCAGAAGTGGGCAGTGGAGGGGGATTTGCTCATGGGGAGAAGTGGGAAAATGACCACTGTACAGAGTCACACAACTAGCCAGATCGAAGGGCAGACACTCTCTGTCCTTTGTTTCTCTGTTCCTGTGATAAATGACTGAACAAAGCAGCTAGGGGAGGAAAGGGCTTGCTTCAGTTTACAGGTTACGGTCCTTAATGGAGGGAGGCCAAGTCTAGAACTCAGGGCAGGAACCTGGAGGTGGAGGTTACCTCCTTAAAAGATGTTAGGTCTCCAGAAAGCCTGGGAAAGTCTCACTTAGTCCCTGAGGCTCCTCCCACCCTTACCCTAAACCTCTCCCCCCTAAAGGCTGGGCCTCCGTTTCCCATATGCTCCTTCTTGGTTGCCTTGGTCCCTTGGCTCCTGGTTCCTTTCTTGACCTCCTCCTCTCTCCTCTCTTCCTTCTCTCTCTCCCTCCTTCTCTCTGCTCTTATGGCCCAGTCCAGTCTGGACCCTTCCAGAAGCCTCTGGCTGTGCTCTCCCTCATACCTGCAATAAACCTTCTCCTCAACGTACTTTGGAGCGGCCATGTCCTTGATTTTCATTGGAGGGTGTGTTTTGTCCCTGGCACCATCCTTTCCTTCCTTTGCCTCTTCACCACCAGGAGGAGGTGATCCTCTTCAGTCCTCCATGTCTACCACCACACGGCCTCCACACAGCCCAGGAGTCATGCCGTCAACGGAAAGCCCTGGAACTAAGCCAAAATTCATCTTCCTCCCTGAAGTCGTTTGTCCCAGGAAAGGGAAGCTGACTAGAGTGAAGGTCCTAGAGCTATGGGATAGATAGACCTGCAGCTAAGTCAGGGAATGACTTGCGTGCATGTCAGAACACGGGAAGCATCCATTCTCTGGCCAGAGCAATGTGCTGACGTTTTAACAGCTCACCCCTGAAGACATCCTCAGCTCTTCACCTTTCCTTCATTTTGCTTTACAGTTACTTCGTAAAGCTCTTGACACCATACTGGAATATAATCCCTTCTGATTATTCAGTGTTTGATTTTTCCTGTGCATTCTGATCATGATTCCTTTCAAGGTTTACAAAAATTTTACACTTGTCAATGGTTCCCAGTTGCAGGTGGGGTACTCTGGAGGATTTTATAAAATCAGGTTACCTGTCCTTCATTCTCAGAGATTTTGGCTTAATTGGTCAGATAAAGAAGTTCCCAGAATGCCTTCTTTCCCTCCCCTTCCCCTTCTAACTCCACCTGAAACTTCACTACTGCCTTTAAGCACCTGATGTGAACTCACTGTGCAATCCTGTAAAATAGTTAAGACCTTTGTAGCAACTCAGAGCAACCATGCACATCATGTCAGCCTAGATAGATCTGAGCATTCTGAGACTCTGGGAAAGTGGACAAGCGGATATCCCCACCTCCCCTCTTTTATTCTCCAAAAGCTGGTTCCATTTGCCAGGGCGCATCCTGGAAAATCAATGTGCCTCCTGTGAACGCAGTCTTACTGCTTTCTTGATAGAAACCATCGGATGTCTCTTCCAGCTCCCTGATTCACAGCCCGAGAACTCATGTCCTCTCAAGGAAGTTTCTCCTCTATAGATTTCTGATCCACTGACACTGAAATCCTCAGAGTGTTAGAAAGAAATGGGCAGTGCCTGAATTTCTTGGGAGCTTTCATTGGTTTTTCTTGGAACTGGCGAAGCTTGTTTTCTAGAATGCTAGTGGGTCTGAATTCTAAGAAGCCCCAACTTAACCCCAGGAGGCCGCAGCAGCTCAGAATGCAGTGTTTGTCTGGGAAGATCAAAAGCCATTGTTCCAGAGTAAGATCAGTGAGTCACTCTGAATACAACTGTGATGCTGGGGCTCGGTTTTCTTTAGTTAAATAAATGGTGTGATTCGGATTTCATTTGAATGTCTCCCAAAGGTTCCTATGCAGGAGACATGGTCAGCAAAGTGGTAGCAGTAAGAGATGGTAGATTCTCTGAAGTGGGACCAGCTTTTGGAGAATAATAGGGGGGAGGTGGAGATATCCACTTGTCTACTTTCCCAGAGTCTCAGAATGCTCAGTTCTGTCTAGGCTGACATGATGTGCGTGGTTGATCTGAGTTGCTACAAAGGTCTTAAGAGAGAGAGAGAGATGATCCTTTCCTCCTGCTCTAGCTCTGTATTTGTTATCTTCTCATGTTCCTATCCCTCTATCCACTCCCCCCCACACACACACGTCTACCATCATAGCATCCCTCATATTGGAGTGTACCTAATGAAACACTGTGGCCAAAAGCAAATTAAAGACAAAAAGGCTTATTTCACCTTACAGCTTACAGTCCATCACAAGAGGACATATGCTAGGACAGGAACTCAAACAGGAACCTAGAGGCAGCAGATGACACAGAACCATGGAGGAGCCTTGCTTGCCAGCTTGTTCTTCAGGTTCATATTTGGTGTGGTGCTTTGAAAGAAAATGCCCCCAAAGGGAGTGGCACTTTTAGGATGTGTGGCCCTGCTCCCCTCATTATGATAACAGACTGAACATCTGAAACTGTAATCGAGCCACTTCAATTAAATGTTTGTGTTTTTTAAGTAAGAGTTGCCGTGGTCATGGTGTCTCTTCACAACAATTAAAAACCCAAACTAAGACATTTGGCTACCTTTCTTAAACAACCCAGGATCACTTGCCCAAGGCTGGCACTATCCACAGTGCACTGGCCCTCAGCATCAATTGTTAATCAAGAAAATGCCTCACAGTCTTTAGCCTACAGGCCTATCTGATAGAGATGTTTTTCAGCTGAGGTTCCCTCTTACTACATGATTCTAGCTTGTATCAAGTTGAAAGAAAATAACCAGTACAGAACCCAAGGGAGCCCTCACCAGAGACTGAACAGATGGGCTGCCAGAACCTAGACGGTAAGCCTCTAAAACTATGATGTAAATAAACCTCTTTTGGTCCAGCTAGGCATGTGGCTAAGCCTCAGTAATCCCAGCATCCAAAATGCAGAGGCAAAAGGATCACAAGTTCAAGGTCAGCTGGGGCTGCATAGCAAGACCCTGCCAATAAGGAAACACATCTTTTCTTTCTAAGCACTGGGTTTCAGGCATTTTGTCATAGGTACAAAACTCACACTACCACAATGCATTAGAGACACCCTTACCAGCTCAGAGACCAAGTTCTCATTCTGCTTTAAGAATCCTGACCTCCTCTGCCTTCTTCTGTCACAGAAGGGGAGGCCATCAAAACTATTCACAGCTCTAAACTGTTTTGAGTTTTATCAACTAAATCTCTCTGGAGAGCTAGATTCCCCCAGGAGGGAAGGATTAGCCCAGATCAGCGTCACTCTAGTGGTTTTTGTTAGTGTTTATAGCATGATGAGCATGACAGTAGATGAAGAAACTCTTACAGAGCCTGTAAAATTAAGCTTCTTGGAGAGTTGCCACACTTGCTGTGGGAAATTGGATGTTGTTGGCCTCCATAAGCTTATAGGGAGTGGTGCTATTAGGAGGTGTGGCTTTGTTGGAAGAAATGTGTCACTGTGGGGGTGGACTTTGAAGTTTCATAGGTGCTCAAGCCACACCCAGAGTCTCAGTTCACTCCCTGTTGCCTTCAGATCAGGATATAGAATTCCCAGCTCCTTCTCCAGGACTGTCTGCCTGCACACTGCCATGCTCCCCATCATGATGATAATGGACCGAACTCTGAAACTGCAAGCCACTCAATTGCGTGTTTTCCTTTATAGGAGTTGCTGTGGCTATGAAGTCTCTTTACAGCAATAGAAACCCTAACTAAGAGACTTGCCCTTTCCAGTGGTCTTTCCCCATTGTCCTTCAACCTGGCCTTGATCCCCACGTTACACCAGAGGGTCACCAGCGTCCTTCATGCTTCTAATTCTATGAACTAGTAGCTATCTCATTTTCCATGTTTGCATTTGAGACACCTGACCACCCAGCCCTCCTTCCTGCCCATCTCTCCCTTGCCTGGTCTCTTTCCGTTCTGTGGGCTATTCTGCCTCTCTTGTTTCTTCCTTTATATCTCCTTGATGAAATGTTAGAGGCTCCAGAGTTCAGTCTTCAGTCATTTCCTTCCCATTTCTTCACCTTTCCCTTGATGATCCCCTCAGCCCCATTTGCACACTGCCTACATGTGAACTCTTCATACCTCTAGCCCAACCCCTTGGGCAAGCCTTGAGCAAGTGATCCTGGGTTGTATAAGAAACATAGCCGAATGTCTTAGTTTGGGTTTTTAATTGTTGTGAAGAATCACCATGACCACGGCAACTCTTACTTAAGTATTTCTAACTTCCCTGGCTCGACAATGGCCATATCAATCCAGATAGGTAATGGACATCATTATTAAGTCCAAAGCTGAGTCAGATCGTCTCCCTCATCCCATTCCACCATCTTTGCCACCTCAGTAAGAGCTAAGTCCAACTTTTGAGATGCTCATGACAAAAAACATAGTCACCCTTGAGTCTTCCCTCCTGAATCCGACATTTGACCTGTTGACTCTACGTGCCTGAGGCACCAGGAATGTGGTCACCTTCTACCTGGGTCATCTCTTGCTTCCACTAAGATTACTGTCTTTGCTTCTCTGAATCACTTCAAGAGCCTCATAGCTACTCTCCCTGTTTTTAACTCATTCCCCATCACCATACAATTCTACCCACCACATGCCAGTCAGAAGTTTCAGAGGTTCAGTCCATTATCATCATGACAGCTGGGAGTATGATGGCATGCCAGAAGACATGGTGCTGGCTACATCTTGACCAGAAGGCAACAGGAAGTACACTCAGACACTGGGTGGTATCTGGAACATACGAAACCTCAAAGTCCACCCCCACAGTGACACACTTCCTCCAACAAGGCCATACTCATTTCAACGAAGCCACAGCTTCTAATGGTGCCACTGAAAGGTCCAGGCATTATGCTGGCCTGCCCTGTTACCTGGAAAGATGCACTCAGGCAACACTCTGGCCAGCCCAGAGTTCCATGAGAACCACGCAGGTGCAAAGGACCCCTTTAAAGGACTGACCCCTGACCCCTGCCTGCTTATGCTCTCTTACTCTTTTACTCTCTTACTCTCGTCTTGCTCTCCATCTCATCTCCTCTCTTACTCTCATCTCTCTCTCTCTCTCTCTCTCTCTCTCTCTCTCTCTCTCTCTCTCATCTTATCTCTCAGCTCTGCAAGGGTTGGTTACCTCTCACCCCCTTTCCCTCCCTGTCTACCAATAAACTCCGCGTGGGATCGTTGAGTCACAGTTTGTGTTTCGTTACTGGATAAACCTAAACATTTTAACAACATTGGTTCCCTGACCGGGAACCTAGACATTTTAACAACAGCCACTCCCTATAAGCTCGCCTTGGTCTTCTTGTAGGTGGAGTTTTTCTGTGTTTCAGCAGCCACTTCCCAAATAACCAACACAGAGACTTAATATTGCATATAAATGCTTGGCTGATAGCTCAGGCTTGTTACTAGGTAACTTTTTGCATTTAAATTAATCCATATTTCTTATCTATGCTTTGCCACGTGGGTTGGTACCTTTTTTTAGTACAACATGCCCATCTTGCTTCTCCCTGAGTCTCTCAGTGACTCCCCTGACTCAGCCCTTTCTCATCCCAGAATTCTTAGTTTGATCACCCCACCTATACTTCCTTCCTGGCTACCAGTCAATCAGCATTGTAGTAAACCAATTCGAATGACAAATCTTTACAGTGTATGAGAGGATTATCCCACAGTATCTGATCTTGTTTGAATTCACCGTTCTACCCCTTTTCTGATATGTTATCTGTGTTCTTTATAGTCTATCTCCCCCTCGGTGCCAGGGTTTCTCAACTATTTTGCTCAGCATCAGCACCCAAGGTCTTAGGACAGTATCTAGCATCTAACAAACAGGTGCTCAGCAAATATCTGTCAAGGGAGTGCATTTGTGAAGCCAGAATTCAAAAGCAAGCCTATCTGTCATTCAGTGCTCTAAAGTGTCATGCACCAAAACAACCAGAGGACTGAGGCAACAATTGTGTTAAATGTTTTTCTCACGTGTCATTGTCTTTACAGCACCCCACCTCCCCAAACTCCAAGCTATTCATGTAGTTCACAGTGCCTGCTGATTGGCTGATTGCTACTCTGTGTATGTGTGTGTGCGTGCGTGCGTGTGTGTGTGTGTGTGTGTGTGTGTGTGTGTGTGTGTGTACCCATGAACATGACTAGTAACAGCCTTCACCCCTCAGTAGCAGCCAGACAGTCACAGCCTCATCAGAGAGGAAATTCTTTCATTCCTAAGACTCCCCGCCGCCCCTTTAGGCAAAGAGACCTTTGACAGAGCTGGAAAACCCTTCCTTTATATACTCAGGGGCTTTGAACTTATGGTCAGCTAATGTATTTCCAAATAGATATATCTTATGAAAGGGGAACACTGCAACAGAAGAAAGCAGTTAACTGCCTGTGGAGCACCTAATCGACTGTCAAGCTGTTTGAAGCACCTTCCATATTGCTCTTTATCTAAGACTGGAATGCCTAGTCTCATTTTTGTCGTGAATGAATATGCAAAGGGAAGCATATCTCTATCTTGGTTAAAGCCACAGGGAAAACAGGGCTGGGTGCTTAAGAGTGTCTTGTCTCCTACAGCCAGAGCCAGGGCTCCATTTTGTGACCCCCCCCCAGATCCGTGGGGTACCTGCTGTGGTAAGGAGAGCAGTGGAGAGTAAGGGGTAAAACCCTGGTCAGGATAAGTAAGACAAGCCTCAAAATGCAGCTTGAGTCAGAGGAGGCACGAGCTGAAGTGGGCGTACCTTCACCTGGATGCTGACCCCACGCGGTACTGTGAGCCTGTGGCTGTGGGAGCCACATCTGGGTCAGCCTGGTGCTAAGATGGGAGTGGAAAATCATCTCACTTCCTCCGGCACCCTCATCCCTGAAGACTCTCCTGCTAGCTAATGCACTGGGGATCTGAACCAGCACTGAATCTGCTCTCTGTTTCCATGGCGACCACTTAAACTTCTCATCATCCTTTCTTCAGACCTTGGAGAAGAGCTATGCTCTCTGGTTTCCATGGCTACCACTTAAACGGATATCCTTGCTTGGCTCTATTGGAAGAGAGTCGCTAGAATCCATTCAAATGAGCTTGGATTACTCTCTTTTTACTTGGAAAATAAAATTAATTTCAAATAAAGTGACACACTTGCTCAGAAGTTTCGGAACTCTTCAAAACAAGGAGGGCGAGCAATGTGGTAAGTGGCTGTCTGAGGCAGGTGGACCACACCTCTTTGATACTCAAAGTGCTCACCCAGATCCTCTGGTTGGTTCTGCCATCTTATAAAGGTGGAGTGGAGGGGAGGGGGTAGCCAGCTTCTCTACCAAATGCAAGCTTTCACCATTGTGGAGAGACAATCAGGATTCCCATCTGTCATTATGTTTTCTGTCAATATATTCACCAAGGGTGGCCCCAGACTTGGATGACAGCCGTAAATAATATGGAGATGATATACCAGTTGCCCGGCACTACTCCAAGCTCTCTAGCAAGACTTGTGGATTGGACGGCTGGCATTCTCAACTTCAAGGCTTTGGGCTAGACAAAATGAAAGAGCTCCAGAGAAATGAGGATGCCTTCTCTATAGGCTTAGACACATCTCTAAACTCTACTGCAGAGATGTTTCCCCAAACTAGAGATGCCAAGAGACCAATTAGAGAATAGTGGCAACATTGAAAACTACCGGTTTCTGCCAAAGAGACTTCCCATTTCTCCTGACAAATCTGAAAGCCTGTGGCAGAGTCCTACTTGACATGGTCTGCTGAGAGGCGTGGCACACGCCCTTGAAGATGGAGCTTGCATTAGACTGCATGGAATGTTCCAGAATGGCACATTCTTCTTCCTGTTTCTTGGGAAAGTGTTGACCTTGTAACTTGTAGTAACAGATGCAATACTCAGACAACCCTAACCCATTTGAGTTGCAAGCAATGGGTGGGGAGTGGGGAGCTGAACATTATTCTTCAACCTTCTTTCTCCAAAGTTCTTCTAAGTCACTTGGAGCGCAGTGGAGGTGAGTGTCCAGGGAAATCTAGGTGGCATGGAGCCTGAAGGCCCTGATGAGTGTATTGAGCACCCTCTTTATTCATCCTCAGGTCAGACCCGGGTTGAAACCCACAGGAGAACATGGATGCCGCCATTTTGATCCTATTGTTGAAGAGTTTCATACATCAACCATTCAGCTGAACAAACCTGTCCAAATCAATGGAGGAAACAATTACCTGGTTACTTGATGGACCCGATGGGTCCTCCGTGTACTTCAGTATAGCTTCAGACAGCCCTGCGCTCAGTGCTTCCTTCTGCAATTTTCTTTGTAACTTTCAATTAGTTGTTACTTATACGGGTGTTTTGTCTACCTATTGTATGTGCACCATGTTCATGCCGTGTTTTGAGGAGGCCAGAGAGGGCATCAGATTGCTGGAACTGGAGTTACAGATGATTGTGAGCCACTGTCTCAGTTAGGGTTTCTGCTGCTGTGAAGAAACATCATGACCACAGCAACTCTTATAAAGGAAAACATTTATTTGAGGTGGCAGCTTACAGTTTCAGAGGTTTAATCCATTATCATCATGGTGGGAGCAGGCAGGCATGGTGCTGGAAAGATTTGCTACATGCGGATATGCAAGCAACAGAGAGAGGGCTGAGTGTCACAGTGAGGGAAACTTGAGCAAAAGATAGCTCAAAACCCATCCCCATAGTGACACGATGCCTCCATCAAAGCCACACTACTTTAACAAGGCCACACCTCCTAATAGTGCCACTCCTTTAGGGGGCCATTTTCTTTCAAACTGCATTCCATTCCCTGGCCCCCAAAGGTTTGTAGCCACATCATAATGCAAAAAATGCATTCAGTTCTACTTCAAAAGTTCCCATAATTTCTAACAGTCTAAACTTACTTAAAAGTCTAAAATTTGAAGTCTCTTCTGAGACTCATGCAATCTCTTAACTGCAATCCCTTGTAAAATTAAAATAAAAGGCAGATCACATACTTCTAGCATATAATGGCACAGGATATACATTACCATTTCAAAATGTAGGGAAGAGAGCAAGGAAATACTGGACCAAAGCAAAACCGAAAACCAGCTGAGCCAACTGCAAGCTCTGCATCTCCATGTCTGAGGTCAAAGTGCTCTTCAGATCTCCACTCCTTTCAGCTTTGTTGACTGCAACACACACTTTTCTTGGGCTGGTTACTCTCCATGTTAGCAGCTCTCCTTGGCAGGTGTCCCACGGCTCTGTCATCTCCAACAATGGATTTTCCAAGGCAATGTTGGTGCTGGGCATCATATCTGGTCCTCTGGGAGAGCAGCCAGTGCTGTTATGTGCTGAGCCATCGCTCCAGGACAGTTTGATGTCTTCTGGATGACAAGTGTCCTGTGCTTTCTAGAGAAGGTTTCTTACTAAAGATGGGGATGGATGTGCTTGCATCCACTGAGTTCCTGAAAGACTCACAGAAAGGCATTGCCAGCGAGGCTGGGCCACTGGGAAATGAAAGCCTAAAAAGCAAATGGCCTTCACGCTACCTCTGCCCTCCAAGGTGTTTCATGTCCCTTTTTAGAAAAGCGAGAAGTCTTTTCTTACTCACATCAGTTTTATTTTCAGGCTGTCTGTAATTTAACCCTAGGGAGGAGAGAAAATACTGACATCATTACGGAGAACAAGTCTGAGACCTTAATAAAAGCAGCAAGCTGTCAGAATTGAGTGATCGCATTCAGAGACTGTCTTGTTTTCCTGTGACTATTTTTAGGGTTCACTATGGGAGCAACAAATGTCAAGGAAAAGCTAAAAGAAATAAGGAATGCTGGGAAGACTGTCAAGATGGGGAAAAGCTCAGCATCACTTGCCCTGCCCCAAAGGCGAGCAGAATGTGGTCACACTGTGTTCTGCATCCATAAAGGAGTCAAGACATTCTCCTTTTGTAGAACAAAAAACCTGCTGGTGACAGGTGGGGTGGATCGAATCGTCAGGGTCTGGAATCCTTATCTCCCAGGGTAAGTTGTCTTTCTTCCACCTACCAAGAGCACTGTTGATGTAGTAAAGTGAATGAGAAAGTGACTAGGATTCCCTGTGGGAATCATTGAAAAGTCTATCCACAAGTAATCTCTCCCACCCAGAGCCTGGGATATTTCTGTTTCTAGCCTCTAAAAATTCATTATAGGGGCTACTGGAGAGATGGCTCAGTGGTTAAGAGCAAGAACCCAGGTTCTATTCCCAGCACCCACATAATTGCTCAAAATACATATATAACTCCAGTCCCGTAGATCATATTTCCTCTTCTGGCCTTCACATGCATGGTGCACAGATGCACATACAGGCAAAGCATCCATACGCAGAAAACATTTAAAGCCTTTTCATTGTAACTGATGTGGAATATAAATCCTAGCAGGACGTGGTAGGCATGCCTGTAATGCTAGCACTTAGGAAGGTGAAGCATGACCTCAAGGTAAAGGCCAGCCTGGGCTACATAGAGAGACCATGTCTCAAACAAAACAAAGCAAATGTAAATATAATGACACAGAGACTATGGGATGTCATTCACCCGGATCTCAGTGTGACTCCCTCTTGTCTGATGGCATTCTTGCCTTTCAGGGGACCATGACCCCTTAAAGTGGTCATGCAGAGTGACTGGAGTTTTTTTTACAGTGAGTGTTTCGTGTGGCCTCACAGCAGTGGCCCCAGTATCCCCCTGAGGATAATGGGGTCTAGCCCCATCAGAATTAATGACTCTACCATGCCAGCATTTTAACAGAATTAATGTAAGAGAACAGGTGTGATTGACATGAGAAAGTCATGACTGGTCTGTAAAGGCTGCAATTACAAGCAGGCTGCCACTCCCACCCAACATTTCTGTGGGTTCTGGAGATCTGAACTCGGTTCCTCGTGCCTGCTGCTTGTACGGCAAGCACTCTATCCACTGAGCCCTCCCCCTAGTTCTACCCTCTTTGTTACAGATTGAGACCTACTGTGTAGGGACGTCTGTAATGCATCTGTCATCCCTGGTCCTTGCATCAAGTCCACTGATCTATGAAGCCCCTGGAGCCCAGAGAAGCAATGGCAAAGTCAAAGCCCCATAGGCAGGCCTGTCATTTCCCAGAGAAGTGCTGAAGATGGGGGTGGGGGGAGCAGGGGACCCACTTCATCTTGCGGTTCCGATGAGCACGAGCCACATAAGCTATGACCAGGTTCCTGTCTGGGTCACTCTCTATGGCATCTGTTGGGGACCCACAAGGTGACTCTGTGTCCACCCATGGCACAGGTGATAGCCAGGACCGTGAGGCACAGTGGGTAAGCACTCTTAATCTGATTGTGCCTCCATGACTTCCCAGCCAGGAGGTTCTCCTGACCACCCGCAGCAGACCCAATTTTCCCGTGTATAATGGGGACAAGAGTCTCACCCTCTAGGATAATAACAAAGACAAAAAACAGTAAAAATACTCAGAACAATGCAAGAGACATAATAAAAACAAAAGGCGGTTTTCTGCCTGCTTCTGGTGTGGTTAAAAGTAGGCACATGCAAGCAGGCAGTGGTGGCACACGCCTTTAATCCCAGCACTCGAGAGGCAGAGGTAGGCAGATCTCTGTGAGTTCAAGGCCCGGCTGGACCGATAACCTCCAAAACAATACAGAGAAACCCTGTCTCATAAAACCAAAAAAAAAAAAAAAAAAAAGTAGGCCCACGCTTTCTCCCTTAGCCTCAGCCAGGCTTGTCTTCTCTCCATCTCCTGACCTTCCCAGAGTACCCAGCCACGATGTCCAGGAAGGGAGCTTGAAAATCGCTTTCTATTGCAAACCCCAGATTTAATCGCTGTTCGATCAGGCCTGTAGAAAGTGCCTGCGTGTCCCAGAATCCACGGCAGCAACACCTTTGACTCTTCCTCGCCAGTTCCTTTTATTCAGCTATTGTTAACAGCTGAAGAAGCAGAGCCCAGGCTTCCTCTCACCCTGAGTTCTGTTGCTAAAACTGCTTATTATTTTGCCTCAGTCCTTTTATTACACAAAATATATACTTGTGTAATATCAGAGGGAAGCCTAAGCCTCCTCCAGGCTGAATAGAACTGCCAGATCCTGGCCAAGCTGAGTTTTGCATTAAAAAAAAAGAAAAGAAAATAGAAACAGGAGATAGAATGGCTTTGTGTTCATTTGTTCTTTTCTTTCTAGAAAACCAACAGGTGTGCTGAGAGGCCACATGGCACCTGTGGTGTATGTACACATATCTTCTGAAGAAAACAAAGTGTTTTCCGTGTCTGCTGACAACACTGTCAAGGTCTGTCCCTTCCCTGTTTAGATGTGTGCATCCTTTAGGCAGGTTCTATTCATTAGTCTATTTGTTTCTTTCTTTCTTTCTTTATTTTTGCCATGCATTCTCCCACTATAGCCCAGAATAGCCTGGAGCTTCCCCACAAGCCTCCTGCCTTAGCCTCCCAAGCAATTTGCCCATCTCCATCTTTAGCAATGTGAGGGGCTCGGCCTTGATAAAGTCTCATGCACAGTTTAGATGGTTGCATTTGCTTTAGAAAGGGTGTGTGTGTGTGTGTGTGTGTGTGTGTGTGTGTGTGTGTGTGTGTATCTGTGTACATGTGCACAAGCAGTTCATTGCTAAGGCACTCTCCATGCTGGTGCTTGGGGTGGTATGTAGCTCAGCCCCTGCCTGCACACCATCCAGATAGTCCTTGTTTCAATCATTTCCCTTTGAGTCTGGAAGATAGAGAAGTGGAGCTGGGAATTCTGTCCCTTTCTATCAGTGCTGACTCTTATTTTGCAATATACCCTGGGCAATTGCCTTCCTGAAATGTTACCCGTGAGCCTCAGAATGTGACATTCCTGACCTAGATGGAGGCAGTGACATCATGGTTTGGCTTTGTTTGCCTTCATATACTGAACATACTGTCTAAGTATAACAGTTATCCCGTGACCTCTATAGGATGCTTGGATTTTTTGTTTGGTTTGGTTTTTTATTCAAAAATGGTCTAACTGGCTCCCCTCCTCCATCTTGCTTCTTCAGAGGATACGACCAGGCTTCAATCCATTTGCCTGCTTAACTGGGTTGTTGGTGGCCACAGGGTAGGAATTTGGACAAAATTAGTAGGAGGTGGGAGATCCTGTGTGTGTGTGTGTGTGTGTGTGTGAGAGAGAGAGAGAGAGAGAGAGAGAGAGAGAGAGAGAGAGAGAGCTTCATGACCTTGGACTAGGCATTAGTTTCTAAGAAATGACATCCAAAGTTCAAGAAACAAAAGAAAACAAATTAGACTTGGTCAAAATTAGAAACATCTGTGCTTTATAATACGAGGGCATCATTAATACAATAAATAGTTAACTTATGTAATGGAGGGGATATTGTAAACCATATGTCTGATAAGGAACTTGTATCAGGAATATAAAGAACTTTTAGTGCTTAGTAATAAAAGTACTGATAGCCAATTGAAACACGGGCCAAAGATTTGAGTAGACATTTCTTTAAAAGTGGCCAGTCATGGCATATGGTGCTCAACACCATAGTCATTGGGGGAATGAAAACCAAAGCCACAGTAAGATACCACTTCCCACTCCCAAGGACAGCTAAACTTTAAAAAACAGCAGAGCTGATATGATAAGCTGATAGAATGAGAACAATGAAAAGAAACTGAAACCTCTATATATTGGTATAAAAAATGCCATTTTTTAAAAAAGAAATCATTTTATCAATTCTCGAGTAGTAGTTAACATGTGACCCAGAGTTCCACCACCAGGTATAATCCCAAGAGAACTAAAAGCATGCATTCCTCAAAAATGTGCTATCGATACATATAACAGCATCCTGTATCATAGTTAAATGGCAGATGCAACTCAAATGTCCAGCAACTACTAAATGGTAAAATAAAATGAAAGCAGTGTGTGAGCAACAGAATGAACCCCCATCTACATTATGACACTGAGTGAACCTTAAAGCCATGGTGTTAGATTAAAGGCGCAAAAAGCCACATACTGTCTTGCTTCTTCCATTTGTATGAAACATCCAGAAGAAACCAGGCACTGAGGTGTGGACAGAATACGGAATGGCTGACGATGGGCATGGGGGTCCTAGAGGGCCTGACGGGATGCCCTTGTAGTGGTCATGGCTATGTAACTCTGTGGCCATGCTGAAGCCCCCATGATTGAGCATGTTAAAAATGTCAATTTTGTGATATGCGAGTTATATAAGGAAGTTTTTAAGGGTGTAAGGCCAGAGATGACTCAAGAGTGACACCAAGATTTGGAATCTAAGCCAAAATCTGAGACAGGGAATGTGGCCAATGAGTGGTATTAAGACTAGGAGCATGGCTTTGTGTGTGTCGGACAGGGTCAACCTGAGTTTAGAGGGTGTGGCCGGGGCTGATGGTACAAAATCAGGCATTATTAGCGTTTTCATAGAATCTTCAGCTCTGGGCTGGGTAAGGCGACAAAGAGAGCAAGAGTGAACAGAGGAGGGGAAAGTCCACCAAAGACTGTGCGCCGGGCCTGTGATGTGATGACAGCTCTCTGTGTGGGTCCAAGATGGCTGCCCCACAGACAGTGAGCACGGTCCATCCTGCAGTGAGGTTGAAAGTGGTTCTCCACAGCTAGGTGTGGAGAGTACAGCCAGTGATACAGCTGGGGCCCAAACGCAAGCCACTCAGTCCTCCAAGCAAACTTGATTGAAAGGATGAGATTTATGAACTCCACTGTTTGATTTATTTTGAAAATCAAATTCATCTAAAGGCTTCACCCAAAGTCACCGTGTGGAGGACTCCGAGTTTTTAATGAGTTTTTTTTCTCCCTTTGAATCCTGCGCCTCTTGGATAATCATAATTTTGTATGTGGGGACATGTCTTCCGTCCTATTTTCTTTCCCCATCGCCTCTCCATTTTCTTTCAATCTCAACTCGTGATTGCAAGATTAGCATCTCGCCCGTGATGAGTCAGGCACATTGAATAGCTTCCCAATGTGTGTTTAAAATATATTGAGATCCCATCTTGGAAATATGGTGTGTAAGTTGCTTCAGACTGCACTGTTCCTATCGAATAACAGCTAATCAACAAGAAGCCAAACAGCCCGATGACTAGCATGCCTGAGCAGACAGTCTTCATTCTTCGAATTATTTTTCAGCCCAAATATTTTACTCCTCCAAATCATGGGGACATACAAACATCTCAGGAGGCTGCTGGCTTCTGGCATCCCCTAACGGGGAATAAAGTGACAGATTCGGATTGCCTTTTTCACTTGGTAGTCGCTACAACTGCAGAGACAGGGCTGGCTTTTGTCGACCAGAATTAGAATTCAGGGAAAGTCTTTTTTTTCCTAAGGAAGGCATCGTGGAGTGCCAGCTAGCATAACATGTGAACCTCTCTTAAGCACATCCCAGGTTTTCTCCAGGTTAAGACAACGGGTTTGTTTCTGTCCGTTTTAACCCAGCACCAGTGACTGATTCTGTGAGTGAGTGCTCATTCCCACTCAAGGGCTGGCATCTCTCCAGTCAGGGCCCCCACCCTCTTCATCCAATGCCAAGATGCAGGTAAAGAAGATACTGCTGCCGCCTATGACTCCAGCCACCTCTTCTCACAGTCCGTGCCAAGTTCACAGCCATCGTGGGTGAATGGGAAGTGGAGCATGCCTTAGATGGTCACCCTCTGCAAATGGATGAGGATGTGTGGATTTGGGAGAGGGTGGCAGAAAGCTTCGGAGATATACGACAAGCCAGGTGACCTGGGTGAATCATTCAATCTGCCTAGGTGGACTTCGCTCTTTAGTGGTTTACCCCTTTCCAAGGTGGGAGAAGGACCTTGTAGAGGAATTGTCTTTGTTGAAGGCAGCAGTAGATGGACTGGGCTTACTAAGTGAGACTGACTTCAGCCCAGGAGACATAGGTGAAATTCAACAGTGTAAGTGCCAGGGAGGGCTTGGTGACCACAGAAATAAAGTCAGTAGATGCTGGCCTCCTCCTGAGCCCCCGCTGCAGAAAGTTGTTCTCCCTCACGTCACCTGTGTTTGTAACAGGGAACCTGATGATTTGATGATTCAGTCTAAGCTTCTATGTAACAAGTGTCTCCCCTGCTTTCCTTCATGGGGTTTTAGGCATCAACTCATCCTACCTGAAATGGCTTTTCCCAGATTCCAGAATTTCCCGTGTTCGTCTCGGGAACCATATGTATTAGTTCCTTTCCTGGTGCTATAACAAAATACTTGAGACAAACCAATGTACAAAGAAGACCAGGTTTGTTTAGTTCACAGTTCTAAGACTAGGAAATACAAGAGCTTGATGCTGGCATCTACCTTGGGTCTTCTTGCTGTGTCAGTATAGTGAGAAACATCACATGGTCAGGCAGGAGAAATGCTCTAGCTTAGGTCTCTCTTCCTCTTTGCTTTTTAATACATTTTAGGTGCCCAACAGGGGGCACATGGTCTTGCACATGCTAGACAAGCACCACCAAGCCATACCCTTGCTCTGTCTTGCTCTTCTTAGAGAGCCACTAACTCCATCATGGGAGCCCTATTCTCATGGACTCACCCTTAGATACCACTAACATACAAACTTAGGGATTGAGCTTGCAGCATAGACTTTCAGAAGCATTTTTATATCATGGCACCTCAGGTCAGGAAGTGGGAAGAAATCATCAAGTAAAGTCTCCCCGCAGCAGGGGAACTGATAATGACTGCGCAGATAAATTTTCTTCCAGCAAAACCAGTGTGCTCCCCCAGACTGCTAGCAGAGAGGGGGGGGGCATGTCCCCTAGGCAAGCCACTCTTGGGACTGCCCTTCCCACGGGGAGTCAATATTGGGGCCCCATGCTGACTTCACTGGAGGCACAGGCCCACAGAGATCCAGGGATGGCCCGTTTGCTGAGAGCTCAGAGAACAAATGGAAAATAAGCAGAGTGTAAATTCGAAGGATTAGAGCGCAGCTCAAGAGACAAAGGCCTCAAACGGCTGGCATTTGGCAACCGAGCCAAGGAGAAGACAAAGCTTTGCCCAGGCTCATGAGCTCACTCGTGTTAGATTTCCCTGGCATGGCTACGTCTTAGCCTGTAAATTCAGAACGTCACTTGGAGTCAATGATAGCATCTGCCCCCCAAAGCTGGCTTAAGAGAGCACTAGTTGGGGCTGGAGATATGTTTCATCTTCCAGTTGTATCCCCCTAACTCTCCTCTTCCTGCAAAGTCCCCATTGCATTGGAGCCTAGCCTGCTCCAGGATGACCTCATCTTCGTTCACTACTTGCATCTCAACAACCCCATTTCCAAATTGAGCCCCATCCTGAGGGACTGGGGTTATTTGCCATTTTAAGGGAGAGTAGTGAAGGCAACCAGGACTCAAGGCAGTTGACACACAGTGGGTGCACGTCGCCCCTGCCTCTCGGATGGTCATGCTCTCCCCAGTTTTGTGCTTGGCTGGCCCAGCTGCTCTTCTAACCTACTGCAGCCCCCACCGGCTCAGTCTGCTAATAGAAGGCCAGAGCTGCAGCATGATTTACAGGCATAGCGATGATTGACAGCAATATTATTCAAATCACGTTACGTCATTATTATATTTTATCCACTTTCTCTAATCAGTTTTCTAACTTCTCTAAGGAACACTATACAATAGGCAACATTGTCTCTCTATTTTACAGACAACACTGAGGGAAAGAGTTCTTGGGAAACTGGGTGAGGCTACCCAAGCGTTAGGTGGGCCCACTTGGGTTCCAGCACAGGTAGATGGACACTGGGCTGTCATGTCCTCAAACAGCAGCCACACAGGTGTCTGTTCTGTGTGTCCTCCAAATACTCGACTGGTGATGGGGTTGGTGGTGTATTCTTATATTAAGAACTGGGAACAGGGAGCTGGAAAGATGGCTCAGTGGTTAAGAGCACTGGCTATTCTTTCAGAGGACCCGGATTCGATTCCAAGCACACACATGGCAGCTCACAGCCATCTGTGACTCCAGTTCCAAGGTACCCAACATCCTCTTGCAGGCAAAACACCAATGCACATAAATTTAAAAAAAAGACCTGGGAACAGGTTTGATTATCAAGGTACCACAAATCAGATCCATGTCATCAGCTCTCCGTGAATGTTGGGTATATAGAGAAGGAGGTGACCGGTCATTTCCTTGTGGGAAGAATAGAGCCTAGAGTCTCATGGCCACAATTGTCCTTTCTCTCTGATCACCATTCACACTCCCATGATTGAGGGGACCAGAGGTGTAGGCCTTGCTGTCTTTTTCACAACAACGATGGAGAAGAACTCCCTCTAGCATTTGGGCTTTTGGCAGGGGTGGACAAGAGGTAGAATTTAAACTTGATCAAGTCAAGCCAGACCCCACACCAGGCAACAGCTGTGGAAGCACCACAAATGTGAGAAATGCATTAGTAGCTGAGTGTGTGGCACACAGAGGATTTAGAGTCCAACGCCAGCTTGGGCTGTGTGGGGAGATCCTCTCTAAACAAAGAACAAAACCTGTTACTTTCCCCCATTTCCTCCACAGATCTGGGATCTGGAGACGCACGGCTGTTGCTTTACAGCTTCTTCCAAAGCCAGTGGTATCAAGGGAGAACTTGCCGCCTGCCTCTACCTCTCTGGACCAAGAGCTCTGTGTGTGGCCACAGATGCCCTGGCTTTTCTTCACCTGAAAGCAGGGTACAGGCTGTCTGTCCTCTGAGTTTTGTGTGTGGAATGTTCTAGAGGGTGCTAGGAGATTTCAATGCTCTACCATTCAGGTCACAGGCTCTGAAACTGCAGCCCTGAGTGGGCCTCTAGCCTTCAGCTTATATTTGACAGGGCCTTTTAGCATCCCCCCCCCAGCAACACTGGAGTAATCTGCACTATCCAGGGGTAACTTCCCCTTGGGCCTATCCCACCAACAGCCTTAAGCCTATAGTACATAAAGATTCATTGTGTGGGAGCAGAAGCCAGGTACAAAGGCAGAAGATGAACAGAGAGGGGTCTGTTCGCATAGTGCTGTTGCTTCTGCCATGCCCCATGTCCTAGAATTCCCCCATCCATAAAACAAGTTAGCCATTTAGGGGACACATACCCAAGTGACGAGACAAGACTGGAATGGGGACCTCTGAGTAGATTCCGTTCCCCAGCGATGGGCCTATAATGCCTTGAGAGTGGACTCTCCTCAATTTCACATGTATTCTAGTTCCCGTGACATCCCCACACTCTACCCCAAACCCCAGTTACAACACCATTGCCTCCTTGACAAGGAATGTAGTGGCCACTTGCCTTTTCTCCCACCTCTGCCTGCCTGGGCTGAACCTGTCTGGTCTTAGACACTCAGAGAAGATACTATACACTGATATCAGTTTGTCCCAGGTCATTGCTGTCTCTGCCATACCCAAACAAAGGCTTTCTGTGCCTACAGTAGCATCAGGTGTACAGGTTGTCTAGTTCAAGCCTTTGTAGATGAATAATTAGGGATCCAGGAGCTGGGGGTGGATTGCCATGGTGTACGGGAACCAGGAGCAAACAACAAGACATCCTGCCTCTGGGGGAGGGCAGCCTTCTGGTTTCTCTCTGCACCCACCCCCTGCAGCAATAAATCAAAGCAGAGAGGGAACCGTACATTAAAAAACAAAACAGGGAAAAAAGCGTAAGAAACACATATAGACATAGAGACACACAAACTGACTCACACAGAAACCCCCTAGAATCAAAAACGGGGAAACTATAAAATACAGCAAAAGACCCGTAGGGTAAGAAAGAGAGAGAAGGTCCAGACAAAGCACTATGAGGCAAAGAACCTCCAGAGACACCCCTGAGTTTGCTTTGTGTTCTTCTGCTGTACGTGGGGCCTGGCCTTAAGAGTGGTTCACACACCGAGTGAGACTCCATTAGAAAAGACGGATTTTTCATTTGGTTATCACCCGGAGATAGCTTCTGGGTTGGGGATGTGGGCTTGTGTCCACCTCCACTCTCAGCGCTGGCGGATCAGGGCCAGACCTGTGCAGGTCCTGTGCATGCTGCCAAAGCCTCTGGGAGTTCACGTGTGCGTTGGTCCTGCTGTGTATAGATGGCCCTGTTTCCTGGGTGTCCTCCATCCTCTCTGGCTCTTACACTCTTTCTGCTCCTTTTCCAGGGATTCCTTGAGCTGTGAGGGGAGGATTTGATGGAGGCGTCCTATTTAGGAGTGTTCTCACTCTCAGTACACTGTCCAGCTGTGGTCCTGCATTTATTCCCAGCTACTGCAGGAGGATTCTTCTGATCTATGAGCGTTGCAGAGTGTCACTAGGAGTCATTTTGTGGCTATGTTCCTTTAGCAGAACAGTGGTATCTGTTTTCCCCTAGGTCCCTAGTCTCAATTTCTGGGCCACAGAGCAGTGTCAGAGATGGGTTCCATCTCATGGAGTGTTTGAGTCTTTAGGGAACTTCTACGTGTGCCAATTTGTATGTCTCTGCATCTATGTCTGTTTCTTGTGCTTTTTCTTTGGCTCTTTGTTTTTCCGTTTTGTTTGTCTGTTTACTTTGTCCTATTTAAGTTCATTTTTAGTTTTGTACCATTCAAACTTGCTTATTTTTTTTTTTTAGCTGCCAGTTTGTTTTCTAATGAGAGAACAGGAAGGGATGTGGATTTGGGCATGTGGGGAGGTGGGAGGAAGCAGAGAGGAGGTAGGAGGAGCTGGGAGGAGGTGGGGAAGCTGGAAGGAGGTGGGGGAGCTGGGAGGAGGTGGGGGGGAGATAGGGAGGAGCTGGGGCAGGGGGAGCCATAATCAGAATATTTTGTATGGAAAAGAAATCAAACTAACACCAAAAAACCACAAAGGGCTGGAGAGATGGTTCAGCAGTTAAGAGAAGTGGCTGCTCTTGCGAAGGACTCAGGTTAAAGTTCCAGTGCCCACACAATACCTCGGTGGCTCACAACTATCCTTAACTCCAGCTCCAGGGAATCCTCTTGTGACTTCTGCAAAAATGAGGCACTAGTGTGGTACACATGCATACATGCAGCCAAAACACTCATGCACATTTAATTAATGAATTAACCTAAAACAAAGCCTGAGACCAAAGGAAATGTACTTCCTAATACCTGTTCCCACAGCCTGCAAGGAAGCATCCTCCATGCCCTAAGAGACCCAAAAGCCATCAGTCTGGGATTCAAGAGCTGCTGGGAATCCAGCATGGGACTGATCAAGACCCATTGAATGTGGTGTCAGTGAGGAGGCCTAGGCAATCTATGGATCCCTGGGTAGTAGATCAGTATTTATCCCCAGCATACAAATGGACTTTGGGTGCCCATCCCACAATGAGAGATGCACTCTTAGCCTGGACTCTTGGGGAAGGTTCAAGGCCCTGCCCTGGATGAAATGACAGACTATAGACAACCCCATGAAGGGCCTCACCCTCCCTGGGGAAAGGAGGGGATATTGGGTGGGGAGGGCATGGGAGGAGGGGAGGGAAAGGGAGAGGGCCCTGGGATTGACATGTGAAGCAACCTTGTTTCTAATTTAAATGTAAAAAAAATTTTTAAAAAGAGGCCCAGAGGCAACGGAATAAGCCACACCCTCCTGTGGAAAGGAGCCCCCCCCTGCCCCACCAGCATGAATGATGGGTGCTTGGCGTATGCTTTGAGAACTGCAGAGCTCTCTGTAATCCAAAAGCATGGACCTCGTCACAGCCAGCCCAGAGCAAGTGTGGCCCATTCTCCTTTTATTTGTTATTTTTGTGTGGGTGCTGGGAACCAAACCCAGCTCCTCCAGAAGAACAGCCAGTGCTTTTAACCTCTGAGCCATCTCTCCAGCCCTGTGTGGCCCACACTTAATCCCCTGTTACTCCTCCTGGCTATACAAAGCACATTCTTCCTCTCTGTCACAGTTTTGTTTTGTTTTACCATCGTTCAGCATTTCTGAGACTCCAAAGCCAGAATACACGGGTCCAGATTAGGATGCAGAACAGTCTTACAGTGATACAGTATCATAGCCTATGTGTTTCAGATACTATGCCACGATGGTGACAGGCTTCCTGTGCCCCAAATCAAGACTCTTGCCCTCCCCATGTTTTCTCTTGATTTGTGAACATGGACGTGGGAGACAGGGTCAAAGGTCGAGCTGCATGTTAAGAGTTCATTTCAAGGGAGCTGGAGATGGCTCAGTGGTCAAGAAGACACACTGAGGGCTGGAGAGATGGCTAGGAGGTTAAGAGCACTGGTTGCTCTGCCAGAGGTCCTGAGTTCAATTCCCAGCAACCACATGATTGCTCACAACCATCTATAATGAGATCTGGTGCCCTCTTCTGGTGTGCAGGTACACATGCAGGCAGAATACATGATAGATAGATAGATAGATAGATAGATAGATAGATAGATAGATAGATAGATAAGATAGATCAATAGATATCGATAGATAGATAACACATTGCTCTTGCATTGGTTTACAACTGCCTCTAACTCTAGTTCTAGAGGACCTGACACCTCTGGCCCATATAGGCACCTGCACTCCCGCACTTAAGCCCACACATGGATACACTCATAACCACAATTGAAAAAGAATTTAAATTAACTTCATGAAAAAGCAAGCACATTTCAGGGCATTGCACGTGGCCCTGGTATTGGCCATCCACCCCCTTCCTAACCTCAGTAAAGCCATGTGGCTGGATAGAACGGCTTAGAAAACTCAAATAGAGACATAGCTAAATGATTGGTGCAGCCAGGCTCCTGAGCGATCTGGAATGTTTCGCTCAGGATGCCAACGCAGCCTGCTTACAGGGGAAACTTCTGCCAATCAAATTGCTGTGTGTTCTGTATGATAGAATTGTGTAGAACAAACAACCTGCTTAATTAATTTCTGTTGGAACGCAATGCAATGATAGGAGTTCTGCTTCTTGGGCAACACAATCTCAATCTCTAGTGCTAACACTTAGCTGCCAGATCATGTCCTTGCCCTCGTCCACCCCATCCCTGCTGTCACTCAGGAGCTGGGCAACCCAGAGTTACCTAACCCTCATTTGCTGAAGCTCCTCCCCCAGCACCTAGGAAAGCGGTCAGACCAACAGCTAGACCCAGATTTTTCCCTCCTTTCCCTTTGTTCCTCCCTTCTGTGAACTTCCTGCCTCATCCTGCCTGGACCAGATCCCCGACCCACACACTCATCTCCTAAAGCCCCGGGACAGGCTGTTCTTCCTTGGAGAGTAGTTTGAGCATTATGCCTGAGGCTTCAGATCCATGGGAGGCTGTGCTGTTCTCTAGCAAGCAAGCTTGAGGATTCGCTGCAGATCAATGAAGAGGCAGGGAGGCAGGGAGACCACACATGGAATTTATGTTCGGTATTACGTCCACTGCATGCCAACATTTATATCCGTTTCCTTGTAATTTTTCCTCATGTTCCCATAAGAGATTGTATTTTGCAGATGAGGAAATCGGGCCATAGGGTTTGAGTTGCTGTCGAGTGCTGGCCTCTGAGAGGCAGTATATGGAACTAGGCTCTGGTTGCACTGCTCTGCCCTTCGCATCTGGGTACACATGGAGTCACAGGGCCTGCTGCTACCTGCTTGGCCTCAGCCCTGCAGTTACTGAGAAACGGAGTATTCTGGCACGAGGATTCATAGTGTGCTAATTTGTTTGTGTTTGTTTGGGAGAAAATCTAAATGCTCAGCACCCTAGATCGTTCTGCAAGTCATCAAATCACACTCCTCCTGCCCTTAAAAAGAGATATGTGGCCCCTTGTGGTGGCACACACCTATGATCCTATTATTGCTCAGGAGACAGAATCAGAATGACCTTGAGTTTGAGGACAGCCTGAGCTACGGGAGAACCAGTTCCAAGCAATCAGTCAGTCAGTCAGTCAGTCAGTCAGTCAGTCAGTCAGTCAGTCGGAAGTGCACGCTTTCTGTTTTCTTCTTTAGTGGTCATTGTAAGGCATCATGAGTCGATCACATGTGTTCTGAGTGTGCCTTATCATATGTGGTGTTCTAAGAATGTGCACATATCTCTTCCTACTTAGTTCCTGGTTCCTAGTTAGAGTTGCTATTGCTGTGATGAAACTCCATGACCAAAGCAGCTAGGGGAGGAGAGGGTTTATTTGCCTTACACTTCCATATCACATTCATCATCAAAGGAAGTCGGGACAGGAACTCAAGCAGGGCAGGAGGCAGGAGCTGATGCAGAGGCCATGGAAGGGTGCTGTTTACTGGCTTGCTCCCCACAGCTTGCTCAACCTGTTTTGTTTTGTTTTTTTATAGAACCCAGGACCACCTGTCCAGAGATGGCACCACCCACAATGGGCTGGGCCCTCCCACATCAACCACTAATTAAGAAAATGCCCAGCAGCCTTGCCTGCAGCTGGATCTTATGGAGGCAATTTCTCAATAGAGGCTCCCTCCTCTTTGATGACTTGATGACTCTAACCTGTGTGTAGTTGACATAAAACCAGCCAGCACACCTTTACAACACTTAAAGCAGATGTTACTGCCCTTAGATTGCAGGTTAGAGAGTGGAATTTTGAGCAGTTAGGCAATTTCCCTAGATGCATCGTTTGAGCCCCAAGCTTCTCCTGCTAGCCACTGTATAATGGAGAATCAGACCAGTCCCCTCAGTATCCCTGGCGTACGCCACCACAACTGTCCATTGTTTCTCTTTTTCATGAGCCAGATCCGCCCCAGAGCCCCACCTGGCACGTTCCCACCAAGAGCCTGTGGTATGCTGCAGATACAACCCAACCTTCAGGCATGTGGTCAGCTGCTGTGAAGCATCTGTAAGTACCATCCACTCCTGATGTCTAGGCAACGACATGTTTGTGAGGTAGCCTGGTCCCTCCATCTTCCTATTACAGCTGAGCAGTGTGTTCTGAGTGGGATGGACATTCAGTTCTGCTCTGTTAATGATCCCGTATTGTTCGGACAGTCTGCTCAGAGTCAAGTGGAAGAGCCTGTTGGCTGCCGAGTGGCTCCCAGGATGCGTTATTAGGAAGGAACATCCAACCCGAGAGTATTACATTTTTGTGATATCTTGTATGCTGTTCTCATGAACTGGTGGAAACTCCAATCCACTGTCTGCTCCGAGGACTTTGAGAGCAGGCTCTATGCCTACCTCAAAGGAAGCCTCCTTGGGGTGGGGACTGACTTCAGCCATCAAGACTGAGGATATTGGACTCCCTGAAGGAGAACTCTCACTCAAAGCTTGCTCCAGGGAAGACCCAAAAAAGACTAATGGTGAGAACAATTGTGCTGAGGGAGATCTGAGGGCTGGAAGTTTAGAAGGTACAGGAAATGAACCCTACTGTCACAGTTTCTTTTTCAGTGGCCTCAATAAAATATCCTAACAAATACAACTTCATGGACAGGAGGGTTATTTTAGTTAACATTCCAAGGTACAGTCCTTTGTTGTCTGGAAGTCATGGCAGCAGAAGCTGCAGACAGCTGGTCCAGCATTCACAGTCCAGAAGTGTGAGCCTAGGTCACATCCATAGTCCAGAAGTGTGAGCTTTGAGATGGCCTGTTTCTGGCTCCTGATGCTTTAGCAACTGACCCTGATTTATCAAATTCTATTTCCCGTTGTTCTCATCACATCACATCCAGAGTTCAGAAATGTGAGCTCAGGTCACACTGCCTCCACAGTGAGCCTAGGTCACACTGGATCCATAGTCCAGAAGTGTGAGCCTAGGTCACAGCACATCCATAGTCTAGAAGTGTGAGCCTAGGTCACACTGTATCCACAGTCTAGAAGTGTGAACTTAGGTCACACTGTATCCACAGTCCAGAAGTGTGAACTTAGGTCACACTGTATTCACAGTCCAGAAGTGTGAGCCTAGGTCACACTGTATCCACAGTCCAGAAATGTGAGCCTAGGTCACACTGTATCCACAGTCCAGAGGTGTGAACTTAGGTCACACTGTATTCACAGTCCAGAAATGTGAGCCTAGGTCACACTGTATCCACAGTCCAGAAGTGTGAACTTAGGTCACACTGTATCCACAGTCCAGAAATGTGAACTTAGGTCACACTGTATCCACAGTCCAGAAGTGTGAACCTAGGTCACACTGTATTCACAGTCCAGAAATGTGAGCCTAGGTCACACTGTATTCACAGTCTAGAAGTGTGAACTTAGGTCACACTGTATCCACAGTCCAGAGGTGTGAACTTAGGTCACACTGTATCCACAGTCCAGAAATGTGAACTTAGGTCACACTGTATCCACAGTCCAGAAATGTGAGCCTAGGTCACACTGTATCCACAGTCTAGAAGTGTGAACTTAGGTCACACTGTATTCACAGTCCAGAGGTGTGAACTTAGGTCACACTGTATCCACAGTCCAGAAATGTGAGCCTAGGTCACACTGTATCCACAGTCTAGAAGTGTGAGCCTAGGTCACACTGTATCCACAGTCTAGAAGTGTGAACTTAGGTCACACTGTATTCACAGTCCAGAAGTGTGAACTTAGGTCACACTGTATTCACAGTCCAGAAGTGTGAACTTAGGTCACACTGTATCCACAGTCTAGAAGTGTGAACTTAGGTCACACCATATCCAAATCCAGAAGCATGAGTCTAGCTCTTCATTCAGTTCAGGACCAATGCACAAAACTGTGCCTCTCACATTCAGGATGGGCTTTCCTACCTCTATTAATCCAAGCTTAAGAAAATCCCCACCATGCATGCCCACAGGCCAGCCTAAATCTAGACAGTTCTTCACCAAGATTTCCTTCCCCTGTGAGTCTATATTGTGTCAAGGTGACAGTTAACACCATAACACCCACCAGCCCCTTGACTCTGGACATTGAAACTGCAGACTGTGAAACCAAACATTTCTGTTGTTTAAATGATCTAATCATGGCAATTTGCTATGGCTGTGATAGCAGTTTAATACATTCAAATAAGCTCTGTGGGAGTCCAGACACTTTCTAGGCAAACATTTATTTTTAAGATTTATTTTTTAATATGTGTAGGTATTTTGCCTGCATGTGTGTCTGTGCACCATGTATGTACTGTCTGCAGAGGCCAGAAGAGGGCACTGGATGCCCTGGACCTGAAGTTATAGATAGTTATGAACTACCATGTGGGGGCTAGGAACTGAATCCCTCATCCTCTAAGCCATCTCTCCAGCTCCTATAAACTGTCCTCTTTAATATTTATGTCGCCATATTTAATATTTATATCATCCGGCCTCTAAATGCAAATTTCCTTTGATTTGATAGCCATTATTGTTAAGCCATCTTTCTTTCAACCTTTCATACAGGTAGTGAAAGTGTGGGACTTTGAAACAGGAAGACAGGTGTCTGAATTTATTGGGACTCATGGCAATGCTGGTATCACCTGTCTGACTTTTGACTCCAGTGGAAGAAGGTACACCATTTCTCTAGGGTCAAGAACCTTTCGGTAGGCTAATCTGGGTCATGTCATCCTAGTGTGACAATCTGTTTCCTAGGCTCATCACTGGGGGCAGAGACGGCTGTCTGAAAATATGGAGCTACAACAATGGACACTGTCTCCACACCCTTCAGCACGGCAAGTGAGGCTGGGCTACTCCAGCAATGCTCCCTCCATACGGTATTAGTGCACATCTGGGCATTTACCATAAATGGAAAAGGAACCAAGTGGGAGAGAGCCTACAGTGTGGGTGACATCTCCACCTCCCCTTCCTCTATATTTCTCATTATTCAATGTTTCTGAGCTTGAGTTTCACGGGGATACAATCACAGAAATTAAATGCAGGTCTCTTATAAATCTCCTCCCATGCCCCAAGGCAGGTCATTCATTCATTTGCTGTGTCTATTTTTGGTTTAAAAAAAAGTTCCCTGATTCTGGCCTGTAAAATGCTAACAGAGCAGAGAAGATGCACATTCTTCAACTACTAGAGGGAAATAAATAAAGTCAAGGTGAAAGAGACGTAAAACTAAAATTACAAGCCTCATTCCCGAATCTGCTTTGACCTCTATGTGACCAGTTGCCCATTCACTCACTTAGTGAATCACTCACTATGGGGTCCTCTCAGGGGAAGCCAAGTCTCTTCCTGTAGCCAATCAAAGGCAGACTCAGGGAAGGCAGATTAATGAATGATGCTTTACTGATGTGGGTGACATTTGACCCTTTGCTGAACACTAGATAATAATGATGAAGTCTGTTCTGATCATCAGACATAGGACAACATATGAAAGCTGAATTAAGCAAGAGCTAATAGAGAAAAATGTTTGATGTAAAATGATAATGTATTTCTAGATGAAAATCGAAGTGAAGTCTGCGATTGTACCTACATGGAGGTGAACCAAAATAGGTGAGTTTCATTCGGCTGGAACTATATTTAAATAGGACCTCCCCCCCCCCTAGTTGGGAAAAAATTAGTTGTATTAGTTAGCTTTTTTCATTACTGTGAAAACATCCCTGAGATCAAGCGGGGGTTGGCATTTTGGCTCATAGATTCTTGGTCTCAGTCCATCCGCTGAGGTCTGATGGTGGAAACGTCGTGGTAGAAGGACAATGGAACAGAAAAGATACTCACATCATGGAAAACCAGAAGAAAAGTGAGGCAAACACAAGATACAGCCTTCAAAGTCACACCTCAGTGGCCCACATCCTCCAACTAAAATCCATGTCTTTTTTTTCTTCTTTAAAAGATTTACTTACTTTGCATATATGTGAGCCTGCATGAGTTTATATGTACCTCATATGTGCAGATGTCCATGGAAGTCAGAGGGCATAAGACAGGTGCCCTGGATCTGGAGTAATAGACAGTTGGGACCCACCTGACATGGGTGCTGGGAACCAAAATGGGGTCCTCTGCAAAAACAGTTGGTGTTCTTGGTCAGTGTATGAAGGCCACTGTGTGATGGTCACTGTGTGATGGTCACTTTGTGAGCCCAGAGGCTCAGCAGTTAACAGCACTGACTGTTCTGGCATAGGACCCAGTTCTGGGCTCCATAGTCACCAGAGATACACGTGATGGACAACATAGATGTAAATGTAACGCCCCATATTCATTAAGATAAAATAATAATAATTTTTTAAATTCAAAGTAACAAATCAGAGTGGAGCAAGTAACTTCAGCTACCATAAATCAAAAAAGAAAAACACAGTAATTCCTTCCTGGGCACTAAGAGAGTGAAGCAATCCTTGGGCCATTTCTGTGAAGAGCCCAGAGGTGGGGTGGGAGTGTGGGGAGGGTCAGACATGCTCTAAAGAGCAAGTCATTCCCAGGAAGGCAGCTGCTCACAGAGAATCTGTAGACCACAGAAATGATGGGTTGGACTGTTTCTGGCTCCTGATGCTTTAACGACTGGCCCTGATTTATCAAATTCCATTACCCATTGTTCTCCATTGCATTGGAAAAGTGTGTATCAATTTTCATTTATTATGTGGATAGAGCATGGTTAAATCATAAAGTTAATTCCATATAAAAGTAAACCAATAGAAGTTGAAGTGTTAATGTAACATTGTGTTGTTGTTTTAGGTGTGTCATAGCTGTTGGATGGGACAGAAGAATAAATGTGTATTTTGTAAGTGAAATGCAACACATGAAGACATTTAAAAAACTGTCCTCTTGGGTTGACTTTCCACCCTCCTTCCTCCCTCTCTCAATTTTTAGTGTGTTTTTATTATTTTAATTGTGTGGGGGATATGCATGTGCGTATAGGCGTCTGCAGAGTCCAAAAGCATCAGATGCTCTATTGTTGGAGTTAGAGTTGAGTGCTGAGAACTGAACTCAGGTCCTCTGGAAGACTGACAGTGCTCTTGATGCTCTTAACCTCTGAGCCATCCTTCCAGCACTCTGCCTCTCTGCCTCTCCTTTAAGAGTAGATTTGAAGCCAGGTGGTGGCAGCACACGCCTTTAACCCCAGTATTCAGGAGGCAGAGGCAGGTGGATCTCTGTGAGTTCAAGGCCAGTGTGGTCTACAGAGGAGTTCCAGGACAGTCTCCAAAGCTACACAGAGAAACCCTGTCAAAAGAAAGAAAGAAAGGAAGAAAGAAAGAAAGGAAGGAAGGAAGGAAGGGGAAGGGAAGGGAAGGGGAAGGGAAGGGAAGGGAAGGGAAGGGAAGGGAAGAAAAGGAAGGGAAGAAAAGGAAGGGAAGAAAAGGAAGGGAAGGGAAGAAAAGGAAGGAAAGGAAAGGAAAGGAAAGAAGGAAAGGAAAGGAAAGGAAAGGAAAGGAAAGGAAAGGAAAGGAAAGGAAAGGAAAGGAAAGGAAAGGAAAGGAAAGGAAAGGAAAGGAAAGGAAAGGAAAGGAAAAGCTTTTGCTGCCTGGTATAAGACAAGTGACATGCACAGGATTCTCTCTTTTTATTTTCCCTTGTTCTTTCCTCTCTCCTCCCTTTATTTTTTGAAAGATGCTCCCTTCCCCCAATATTTTCCCAATGTTCCCCTTGAAAGAATGTGCCAGCTAGGAAAGCTGCCAGGATCTCTAGGTTCCTGGGAGCCAGGAGGTGCCTTCACAGGTCTTGAGTTACCCTGATAGCTCACACTTTCTCCTGCTTCCCCACCTACAGCTCCTACTGGGGCCCCCTCCCCAGCCTGAGGGGTTTCCCATCCTGCTGGCAAAAAGATCCGGGGCTTAGGGGAAGGCTGACTTTTATTTTCTTCCTTCCTCCCCACCTGTCTTTTAGAGTATCCCAGAGCCTCTCCAACCAGGAAGAGGAAATGAAAGGCCACACATAGGCATCTCTACAGACACGAAATCCCTCTTTATGAAGGGGATTAAGAGACAGAAGTTAAAGCATTGCCAAAACTAAGTTTTAAATCTACCTGTGACATTTTATTACCTTGCTTGCTATGCTGGGTGGTCCTGGATTTCCAAACGCATTCAAATGCTGTCCGGGCCTTTTATTCATTGAAAGTTCACTATATTTCACAGCTTAAGCCTTGCATCTTGAGAGTGATTTGAGAGATGAATACCTGGGAAGTTTCAGCACTGAATTTGTCCTTTGGTATTATAACTTTCGAGGCTGATGGCTTTGGGTTTAGCCCAGGAAACAGCTCTGGGTCTTATTATGAAGGCAAAGTTATGCAGTGGATCTCGAAGAGCTTGTCAGTTGACATACGATTTGCTGAAATGCAATCACCCAGATGTCAGGAGTGGATTGCTTTTTCTTCCCACTGGCACTTGGGGAATTTGCTTTGACATTTCAAAAATCTGCATCAATGGTGGGGTGAGGGGTAGGGTTATGAAATGTGCTAATGCCTTCTCTCTGAAGTTGTGAGTGTGTTGGCAGCTCATTTTATGGCTCGTACAATGTGTCCTGTTTGGCTTTGGATACAGGACATACCTTGTGATTTTCATCATTTCTGGAAGCCTCAACCCCACTGGCAGGACAACCTGGTGAGCCCCAACTACTGTCTGGTCCTCAATACACACAGTAGCACACAGTGAAAATCTCCTTCACTCAAGGGGCTACCCTGTATTTCCTGGACCTGCCACACATGCTCAATTTCCCAGAAACCTCTGCTATATATGGCAATAGTCCTGCCTGCATAGAACAAGGTGCACTGAGATTCAGACAGCTGCCTCCTCTCTGGGAAAGGTGATGGCCCCAATGTTCAAGGTGTGGTGTGAGGCCAGAGGGCAAGGTTCCAAGCTGCTCTCCATGAGGCCAGCTGGGAATCCCCAAGTGTGGGAAGTTCAAGGTGGGGTGTGGGTTTTTGTTGCGTCTGCCGCGCAGCCTGTGTCCGAGAACGTGCAGAGGGTGTCGGGGATTGACAACACAGAGACTCGTTCAACCATGTAAAGAAAACTTTAAGCAGGCCCCAAAAAGGTTCAAGAAAACTTCCTAAGAAAGGCTCTCTCCAGAAAAGCTTCTGCTCTCTCCTCTACCCTGGCTGGTTCTGCCCTGACACCAGAGGTGGATGTGGGTGGGTCTGAAGGTGCGGTTAGTCTTTGGACAAGGTCGAGGTCAGGGCGGTTTCTGTGGGCAGGCCTTTTCCAGGAACTTATTGCCCTGGGCATTGTATTGTTTTTAGTAAACATGTTTTTAGTAAACATTGTCTTACAGCTGCCTGCTCCCAGGCCATGGGGAAGTGGGTCTCTGCTCAAGGTCTGGTGTTCCCACAGGTTTTGCCAAAGCAGCATTCATTTCCTCTTCCTTCTTGGTGAACCAAATTGCATTCATGGTGTTATGGCATTCCTGACTCTCCATGACTGGTTAGAGGCTCAGAGCTGGGGAATGGCTTGCAATGCTTGTTAGAGGTCAGAACGTTCCAGCTCTCTATAGCTACCCAGGGATAAATGACTTCCTTCAAAACTGTCTGGGTGTCAAGGCAGTAAGACAAAGGAACAGAAAACAAGGCCATCCTGCCCAACTGTCTGCCACTGTCCCACCTACCTTATGTGCCCTACAAATATTCCAGAGGGCACATGTCACTAGAATACAAACTCCATTAGCTTTGTTAGGGTTACTATTGCTGTGAAGAGATGATATGGCCAATGAAACTTGGGAGAGGAGGGTTTATTTGGCTTACACTTCCACATCATAGTCCATCATTGAAGGAAGTCAGGACAGGAACTCAGACAAGGCAGGAACCTGGAGGTAGGAGCTGATGCAGAGGCCATGGAGTAGTGCTGCTTACTGGCTTATTCCTCATGGCTTGCTCAGCCTGCTATCTTTATAGAACCCAGGACCGCCAGCCCAGGAATGGCCCCACCCACAATGGACTGGGCCCTCTCCCATCAATCACTAATTGAGAAAGCGTCCCACAGACTTGCCTATAGCTTATCTTATAGAGGTATTTTTTTTCAACTGAAGCTCCCTCCTCTCTGATGACTCTAGCTTATTTTGACATAAGATAGAGTCATAAAATTAACCAATACATAAAATTAACCAATACATTCATGAAACCAGTCCTCAGCTGTCCTCCTCTTATCCAGTGCCTAGCTAAGTTTTCATTCATCCAGCATCCACTGGGTGCCTCTGTGGACCAAGTGTTGTTTATGGGATCTGCAATGGTAAACAAGCCCTGACATGGCCTTGTCTTCACAGAGCTTGCAGTCTAGTGAGCATAGAGGGAAGTAATAAAGCTATAATGCAAGGCTCCCTGGGTAGCCATGGCCTTTGGATATCACACTGGGTTAGTGAAGTGCATATTACTTAGTCCTCCATCATGCATACATATTTATGGAGCATTGGCATACTCATGCACTTAGTAGGCAGGCATAGAAGAGACAAATAATGATTCTTGAGATGCCCCCCAGACAGGTGAGCAATGGAGGAGGTAGGAAGCATGGATCCTAGCAAATTAATGATGATAAGTAATAAGTGATCATGATTTGATTTTTTGTTTGTTTTTTGTTTTTCGAGACAGGGTTTCTCTGTGGCTTTGGAGGCTGTCCTGGAACTCGCTTGGTAGTCCAGGCTGGTCTCAAACTCACAGAGATCCGCCTGCCTCTGCCTCCCAAGTGCTGGGATTAAAGGCGTGCGCCACCAACGCCCGGCCTGTGATCATGATTTGAAAGCCGCTAGCTTTGCTGTAACAGTATCTAGGAGACTGAAAGATCGAAAGGTGTTTTTTTTGGGGGGGGGAGAAGATAATCTTCATGAGGCCCAAGAGGAGACGCTTGAGCACAGTACGGAGGCATAGAGTGTGTGTTGTCTGGAAGGACTGTGGGGAATCTGACTTGCTGGCACATTAGGAGTAGGAGGGAAGATATGCTGATGAGCTACCCTAACAGAATGTGCATGCTATAATGCTTAAACAACAGAAATCTATTTCCTTGGGTTCCGGTCCTGAGGTTGGGGTGTCAGCATGGTCAGGTTCTGGTGAGGGCTCCCTTTCTGGCTTACAGATAGATAGCTGACTGCTGTCAGCATCTCTTTGCTATGTCCTCACACAACAGAGAGAGCATGAGCTGTGTGCCTCTTCCTGTTCTTAGATGGACCCTAATTCCAGCATGGGGACCACATCCTCATGGGCTCATCTGATGCCAAGAACCTCTGTAAATATCATCACCTTGTGTTAGGGTTTTGACATGTGAATTTGAGGGTGGGACACAAACATGCAGCCCAAGAATAGAAAAGAAAACTTTGTTCTACGGTTGGGGTAGGACATGGAAAAGCCCAAACCCAAGCGCTCAACACACATGTAGATTAGTAGGATAGGAGTGGGAATCTGGCAGTAGAGGATCATGGGAAAGATATAGCCGTTAGCCTTCTCTTTCCCAAGTCTGGCACCATTCTCCGTGTTTTAACAGAGCATCTTAGTTGATCAAGCCAAGTCCTCAAGGGACACCCTGTGGCAAGTACGTGAGGACAAGGGTAGAGGGACAGGCTAATACAGCTGAGTGACACCAGTTGCTATTACATAGTAAGTGCTCACTGTGAGAAATGTGAGGTGCTCGTGGCCTGGAGCCTTTGAAATCTATGGCACTGGTCTCCACACACCACCTTCACCAGAGGCACCTGTGTCAAGCTCTTCCTTTGGAGAGAGGTGTATGGCTTCAATTCCCATTGACGGTTACACCTCAGTGGAGGGCAAATGGGAGTGCCAGGCTCCACTCTACCCCAGTATGTGGGTTTGGAACTGGTGGGAAACCAGACCTCCTTAGTGGGTGACTTGGTTCTCTTGTTCCACTGCTGTCCATATGTGGCCAGAATGAGGACAGCTTGTCAACAACCTGCTTGCTGGCAAGATGATGGTGTAAGGACATACTGCTTCCCCTAGAGGTGATGGCCAAGCAGGGACACGCAGCAACACCATGGTTGTCATACAGAGAGAGATTCTCACTTGAAAACGTAGAGATCCCCTGTGCATCTGATTTTAGGGATCAAGTTATCTCCAAAGTTGCTGTAGGTGACTCGGGACCTGATTTCTCAGCTCTGTCTTTCTTTCTTAGAACCATGGGCACAAAGAGGACATCCTCTGTGTGGCCCAGTGCCCACCTTTTCTTCTGGCCACCTCCAGTTATGATGGAGAGATAATAGTTTGGAATGTCATCTCAGGCCACGTGCACTGCAAGTTGAACTCTCCCAGCCCCGTGGATGACCAGGACCCTGGAGAAGGTAGGTAAGGGGAAGGCTCTGTAACCTTTGTACACAGACTGCCCTGCCCCCATCAGCTTGAACTTGACAAACTGAAGGAGTCTCCATTCTGGGCCACTTCCTCCTTGGGAGGGATTGGCTTTGTGTCATGTTTCCCTCCCAAATCTAGGAGAAAGCTAAAGTCCAGCCCACATCTCTAGATGCCTGTCCATCAAAGTCTATCTCACAGTCTCTTTGAGGTCTTAGTTTATCTGCTCCCAACCTGAAGAATGTCCCCACTGAGCCCCTGAGGTTTGCTGCCACCATTCTTCCTCTTCCTCCTCTATTACCATCTGCCTGACACACCTTCTTCCACCCTGCTAGAAGCCTGTCCCCAGGCCCAGCCAGACACCGTCCCCTAAACATCTCATCCAACTGCCAGTTTTCAGGCTTCCTCAGCCTCCTCTGGTGGCCCAGGACCCACAGATCTCCTGCCTCAATCCCACCTTATTGCTTGAGTATTCAATTGCAAAACTTCACCCCCACCCGATGGGTTTGTTTACCTGGTTCCATTCCTTTTCTTTTTGTTTTTTGTTTTGTTTTTGTTTTTGTTTTTGTTGTTTTTGTTTGGAGACAGGATTTCTCTTTGTAGCCCAAGCTGTTCTGGAACTCACTCTGTAGACCAGACTGGCCTCAAACTCACAGAGATCCACCTGCCTCTGCCTCCTGAGTACTGAGATTAAATGCATGTGCCACCACCACTTGGCTATCCTGGTTCCATTTCTTCAGAACCCTCTCTGTCTGTGAATGAACATAACTTCATTCATTTCTGTAGTCATCAAAGCAATGATGAGACAAACACACCTGTCCAGTACTATGTGTGGGGGTGGAATCGTGAACCTCTTCACAATCTTGCATGATGAACAAGACACAAATAGAGATGTCTATCAGCTTTACTGCTGGGTGTGCAGGGCTGGGAGCCAGCTATAGCCTATAGCCAAATAGGTTTCCTCCCCAACCCTCCCCACTTAACAGCCCAGACTGAGAGGAGGAGATACAGGAAGTTAGTTGTTTGGGCACAGATTTAAGGAAAGCCTTTCATTTCCTGAGGTCCAACCCACAAAACCATGAGCGAATATTAGATCCTTGCTTTATATGTCTGATAACTCAGTAGCAATTTAAAAAAATCTGAGTCATTCAGTCAAAAATACTTCTGAGCTGCTCACAGGGGCATAACACTCTGAAGAGTGACATCAGGGCTATAAGATCTACAAGGGGTTCCTGGTCCAAATGCAGAGACAAACTGTGGGTACACAGAGAGTTAAAAATTAATAATAGTTCGAGGCCAGCCTGGTCTACAGAGCTAGTTCCAGGACAGCCTCCAAAACAATACAGAGAAACCCTGTCTCGAAAAACCAAAAAAAAATTAATAATAATAATAATGGTCAAGTTACGTGGTCAGCTTGAGTGCCACCTAGAGGAGAGAGACGCTAAAGCCTCAGGCAACCTAGACATCATAAGGGAATCTTACCTGCAGGCTAAGTCAGTTCCTAATCCCCATTTCTCCACTTGTTTAAAAAGAGTATTGAAACTGTCCCAAACCACCCCCTAAAAAGATTATTCTCTGCAGTTCTCTGAGGACATCTAATCATTTCTTTTTCAGTTTTTTTTAAATTTTTTTATAAATCTTTTGGGAGGAAAGAGATGGCGTCCATTATTTCCTTTGCCATTAAAATGAAATTAAAGTCACTGGCCAAGGATATGATGATGATGTTTCAGGAAGCAATTCTGATGCAAAAGCCTGTTCACAGTAACAATTACTGCTCTACGTTACCACAAACTGTAAGCAGTCACTTTTTGAGAAGCCCTTCTGATACAGAAACACAAATCCAGCCATCACCACAGTGATGCTTCTGCAAGGCAAAATTCTCTCACACACACACTCACACATGCTGTCTCTTACACACACACATAAACTCTCACATGCACACACACTCTCTCACACACATATTCTCACATATGCACACACATTCTCTTTCTCCTTCCCCCTCACACACACACTCACACATGCCCTCTCTCACACACATTCACACTTTCTCTCACACACACATACATGTAGTCAGATTTTCTGTCCCACTTGGTCCCATTGCTGTTTAGCCCCAAATAAACACACAGAGACTTATGTTAATTATAAACTTGTTTGGCCAATGGCTCAGGATCTTTACTGGCTAGCTCTCTCTTAAATATTAACCCATAACTACTAGTCTATGTATTTCTACATGGTCTTATCTTACTGGAGATTGCCCAGACCTGTTACTCCTCTCTGTGTCCTCTCCCCAGCATTCTCCTCATCTGGTGGCCCCATCTATCCTTCCTGCCTGGTTACTGGCCAACCAGTGTTTAATTCATCAACCAATAAGAGAAACATATATGCAGAAGGACATCCCCCATCACATACATTCTCTGTCTCTCACATACACACACATACTCACACATGCATGCACACACACACATATGCACACACACAGACGCTCTCCCTCCTCTCTCTCTCACACACACACACATATACACTCTCTCACATATACACATACACATGCTCCCTCACACATGCGTGCACACACACATATACACATATACACTCTCCCCCACTCTCTCTCACACACACTCTCACACACACACACACCACACACACACCCACTCAGAGTGGCATACCCTTCCATGAAGGAGCAGCCTGGCAGTTTCTTAACAGCCACATCAAAGCACAAAGAGGATGGTGCAGAAGATGCCATCTTGTATGGAAAACTATGGATCTCCTCAGGGAAGGGGCTTACTCTGCTCTCAAGGCAAAGCTGGACTAGATGAAATCATTATTTGGCAAACACACTAATGTTTTAGCTACATTCTTGGGCATAATGGGGACTGTTAATTCTTCTTCCCAATCAGAACGAATTTGATTATAAGAGAGACCAAGGGACTCCAACCAGGCCAAAGTTTAGGAAAGTGTCCCATCTGTGGAGGAGTTCTATGTCGGGAAGTAATCAATACTTACTGGTTAGCTCTGTCATCAGTCAGTTTCCCACAGCTTATTTTATCTGCTGCTCTCACTGACCCTGAGAGATAGGTGCTGTCTATCAGCTTCCATCAGTGGGGAGCCCGACACATGATAACAGTTGCCATGGGTTGAGCAATTTTGAGAGAGGCACTTTGGGGTCATTAATCCCTTCAGCCTTCACATTGAGGTCATATAAGGGGCTTACGTAGTCTACCCTGTGAAGGAGAAGTCATCTTCACGTGATAGATACACACAGCTGAGGTGTCGGGAGGTGGAACACATTCCCAGACTTCACATGGGGAAGAAAGAGGATGGCATTCCTCACCATACTTTTGCCACCATCCCTGAGATGGATGTGGGCAGGTGAATGGATGTCATCTTTGAACTTCCCAAACATCCACTTCCTAATACCCTTATATAATATTGGGGGCTGTAAGCATTCTGTACCTATATTAGGTTTCTCCACCAATGTAGTAAGCCAAATTGAGCTGAATCAAAATGTAAAGGACCAGGTTTAATCTGAGCAAAGCACTCTAGGTGACTCCCGGGAAAGGGAGCAGGAGAGATTGCATGGCTGGTCTATAGACAAGGGCTTAAATACCCCAAGGGCCAGTCTTGTGCTTGGGGGTAGACTTTTGGCAGTCTTTCTGAGAGGGTCAGGGTTTGCAGTAGGAAGAAGTGGGACTAAGGTGGAGCTTTCAACTGAACACTATGCAGCTCCCATTTCCTCTCTAGAGCCCCGCCCCCAAGTGTGGCTCATGGGAGGACACAATATCCTTTGTGTCTCTTGGAGGCAGGGATTTGGGTAGGTTCACAAGATTTTTATTCAATGGCAAATATTTGAGTCTCACATACTAAGGGACCCCAAGCCCTGGCAGATGAGGGAGCTCTGGGGACATAGACCTAGGATAATTCATGGGTGAATTGTTAGTGTCCATTGAGTCCTGTCTCCTGTCCATAGTGTCTGTATCCTCCACAGAGTCTTCTCTGCCTAGGCCATTATCCAAGAGTCAGATCCATCATAGCCGACTGGAGACACCTCCCCTAGCTCTGTCCCCTCCTGCTTGCACCAAGAGTGTTTTGTTTATTTCTTGGGAGTTTTTGATGGTTTTGTTCTGGTCTCTGCTGCTGCTTGCCCCTCACACAGCATGAAGCTGTATCCATAAGACTCCCTCAGATGTAGCTGAAAAATAAGCAGGAAGGGATGAGGATCTTACGGTCATGAACAAATCTTCCCATTTGTTTAACCGTGAATCTACTCTTCTACTACAGCCCACTGTGTGGTGAAGGTCTCTGCTGAACTACGGGTGTCCTCAAAGGTGCTCAGCCACGGGTGCTTTGGGGAAGTGTCTGGACATCCTGGACTAATGACCATCCTGACCCCAGAGTTCTTGCCTGTTTATGCTGCCTGGACTTCTCAGACTCTCAACCTGTCCTTGTAGCTCATGCCACATCCCTACTCTTTCTCTAGAAGTCCTGGGGTTGAGGAAAGGGAGGGTTGGAGTGCCCACAGGCTGCTGGAGCCATTATCCTTCAGTCCCCAGCTAGACTTTTAACCAAAGGAGGCCATCTTTCTCTGTTTGCTTTCCAAATGTTGCCAGGGCAACTATGTGCAAGAAAGATGACTATATATGTCAGAGAAAGAGAGTGAGAGCAAGTGAGTGAAAGACAGAGAGAGAGGGAGAGACAGAGGCAGAGGCAGAGACAGAGACAGAGACAGAGAGAGACAGAGAGAGAAAGAGACAGAGAGAGAGCTGTGATGGAGTGGGTTAGGTTTAAGGCAGAGAGATTGTGAAAACAAGCCAAAAAAAAGAACTGTTCTCATCTCCAGGCCAAGACAGGAGTGTTTCCCGACTCGCCTTCCTAAAGACTCGAGCAACAAAGTTGGACTCAGCAGCTGCTTCTCTCATAAGCAACGGACCCGAAGGTGAGCCTCTCACTTCCAAGATAAGGCCATCGCTGGTCCAGGATGGGTAAGTTAGGCACCTGAGCGGCACTGTCACCTCAGGCTTCCTCTGCTGTCTCATCGCTGCCTTGCTAACAAATCCCAGGCTAACAGCCCAGCCCACGTCAACCTCAGCAGACCCTATTCCCTCAGCCTATCCTCCTTCACATCAAAACCCCATGCCCTGTAGTTCCTACTGCCTGCTGGGCCCCTGGCCACCTACAAGGGTGACTGGCCTCAGGCATGCCAAGGAGAGTGTGAGGCCTGTACTGACAACATTAAATTAGGCTAAACAGAAAAGCACAAGGCAAAGGAAGCTGGCGAAGTCAGCCACAGGTAACCCCACAGAGGAAGGCCAAAGGGTCACACAGAGAAGAGTCGGCAGGATGTTGGGGTCAGCGACGGAACTGGCACAGCGTACAGAGAAGAGAGAGCTCAGCAGGGCCATCAGCTAGCTAGCTGACATTAACCCAGGGCCAGGTCCTTCAAGCTTCAACTGTAACAAGTGGGCACAAATCCAGCCCCCAAATGCTCTAGGGTTTTAGTAAAAGTACAAGTTAAAGGCAGTGGTCATGCTGTCCTGGTAGCAGGGGGAGGCTAGCCTATATATATTTGGTCCCAGGGTGCTTGGTTGTTTGTCACCATGGAGAGGCCACCTCTGCCTCCTTGTCACAGCCCACACTGTGGGTCTTTTGACATCAGTGATGTTGTGGATGGGGGGGCTCAGCTGTCTCTGCCTCCTTCCTGATCCTTTGTTTTACCTGGCAGGAGCCCAGCCTCCTCTCTCCTACAGCTACCCCAAGAGGAGATGATCTGGGGGGGGGCGGGGACGGGGGAAGACAACACACCATGGAACACTTCACAAAGCCTGGATATCTGAACCCACAAGGAAAGCACAGGCAAGAACCGAAGTCGCTAGGCCAGGCGCATTGTGACAAGTTTTTAATTAAAATAGTGGGTACTCCCAACGGGAAGACATTGATTCCCAGCATGGCACATACTGTCCTGTCCTTAACAGTCAAAGAAGGACACCCTGATTAGTGGAGGAGAGCCCACTGAATCATCAAAATCAAAATCCCTCCCTAATACGGTCTTAACAGTTCTAACTGAAGAAAATAAAACAAGTAAGGAAGAGATGTGTGTCTGTCTGCCATGGCTCCCCACCCCCACCCCGTGTAAGACCACAGGGTGCCCTGCCGTTTTACCTTCATTATAGTGGCTATGCTCTCCAGTCCCTCTCTCCCCACTAAGGTCATAACCTGGGGATTCTGTTTCCCCAGACAATGACTCTGTTGCTGCTGATAAAGGTAGTTCTAAGTTAAGTCTCTATCCTCTAATAAAACTCGAGATTCACAACTTTGTTTATAGTGGATCAACATTGACCACAAGCTTCTGTCAGTCAATTTAGTAAACAACAGAAGCAACTTCCAGTCACTCAACCCAAACAGAACCCAGAATCTCACAGGCATTCACATATATTGATAAATTAACCCTGACTCCCATTTCCCAGCTAAATATTTAGGAAGCCAAATCCGCACAAATGCTCTAGATTTTTATGCAAACGAATGAAATCCTGCAATGATTAGGACCACAAACTTTACTTTCTATGACATCTTTGGGTCTGGATTTTGTAATAACTGTGGGATGACCCTGGCACTTGAGGTGTAGTAGATTCTAGGAGAATGTGTTTTCTATGGTAAGAGGTTGAAAGAGAAATGACATCAAAATATAGAGAAGAGATCCACTAAGTTTCTCAAAAGTTCTTCTTTTCCAAAAAAAAGAAAGCAAAAACCCAACAAACCTGCTTCCACCTATAAGTTAAAACAGTGCAGTCATGATAGCTTGAACTCCACACAGAATTCCTCTTTTACCTTCAGAGTTAAGTAAGTCCTAAGAAGGGTACAGAGTTAAAATAAAAGATTCATGGTTGAATGGAGTATTCTCCATTCCTACAAAAAAAAAAAAAAAAAGACTCGAGATTCAAAGGCTAACATGAAAACCCACCAGCTCAGAGAGTTAGAATAGCAATTTACTAACTTCCTGTCTTTGCTGGCGTCCCTGGAAACCACCCCCTTTCCCACGGCACCCCCACCAAAAAAAAAACAAAAAAACAAAAAAACAAACAAACAAACAAAAACCCCCGCTAAGCTCCTCCCTACTACTTCCGGTCAACCAGTTGCTAACCCCACCCCTCTGAGCCCAGGTTAGTTTTATTTAATTATCGCAAATGCATCCCATCTTTCCATAGTTAACAAATGTAGCATGAACAAATGTAACATATCTTTGCCTAGTTAAACAAATATTCCCACAACAATGGGTTCTGCCCAGTACACTCTCAGAGCCCTTAGCTGGCTGGGCAGCCCGCTCCTTACTGTTTTCCTCCTACTTAGGTTCTGTCAATTTCTGGAAACTCTTTAGTGGAGCTGGCCTCATAGCAAACTTTATTCCGGTAAGTTGCAGAGAAAACTGGGTACTTTCTGGCTATGGGTTTATTTTGTTGTTGCTGTTGTTAGTTTTGTTGTTGTTGTCATTGCTTATTTGTTCCCTGATGATAACCTATGTATTGGGATTCTCAGTCAGGTCTTCTTGACATTTCTCCCTGACTGGAGTTGGTTACTTTTTTTTTATCTTTGCCTTCAATGTGTCTTAGTCCAGAGGGAATGCCCGGGTGAGCAGCATCGTGGTGACATCAGAAGACACGCTCACCTACCTGGCTGACCAGCAAGGCTTTGTACATGTCTATGACATCCAGAAGTATGGTCTCCAGGGACCAGAGTTACAGGCTCCCAACAGTATGCAGTTAATTTCTTCAATCTAGATAAGATTGCTTTGGTTTTTATGTGATGGTTTTCATGTGATGGTCTTGTGGGGAAATTAAGTTGTCCCAGTAGGGAGGGATTACTCTCAAAACCCTTGGAAAGCAGAAATATGGTTTCCTGAAAACATTTGATGTCAGCGAGGATGCAGGAAAGGGGTCATCAGATAATATGGAACAGGGGTTGGTTGCTAGATGGCAACTGAGGGGCATGTTGACAACCTATGTCTAGTGCTGCAAATGACAGTTCTACTTCTAGATATTTGGTGAATGAAATGACAAATGTGCACAGAGATTTACTTACAAGATTGTGCAACAACACATTATTTTTCAGAAAGAGAGAAAGCACTTACATTAGTTTGTATTTCCAACACTCAAATAAAATCCAGGTACATACACCCTTACGTCACCATCCCCTCTCTCCTCAGAGAGGATTGTGGGCATGATGGCCCACCTTTATCCCAGCTCTCAGGAGTTGGAAACTGAGGACCACCAGGGCAAGCTAGCTAACTAGATTAGACTCATCAATTAACCTTGCCTCAGTAAATAAAGATCGATGGAACAAGACCCCCAACATCAACCTGGGGTCTTTACATCTAAATGTGTGCACATGCACACACATCTGTACCCACATACTTGCAAACTTGCAATCATGCCATGTACATGCACACATGAAATAAAGACCACTGAGGAAAATGATTGTGTAAGTATGTCACACTGGTCCTATTTTGTGCACTTTCAGAGCTGGTATGGAGGGGGTGGTCTTGAACATAATAGGTACTTGGTGCTTACTTAGGGAATTAAAGCAGAAAGACCCCAACAGCACATCAGTGCCACTTCCAACTGGGCACATACACACATCTGCACTGGACACCTTCCTGCAGGATCCTGTTCATATGTCTTCTTTACTTCTATTTAGCAGTGACATCATGGAAGGCTCATGACAGCACGGTGACATCGTGAGTACCATCCCTTGAAGGGTTCAGTAATCTATAAAGGAAGGTAGTAATTGTCCAAGTTTTGATGAAATCAGTCCTCTCAAGATTGAAGTGAGCTTGTCGAAGGAGGGAAACTGCATTTCCATTCTGCTCCTGATGAGACAGGATGAAGGTGGTCCACATGGAGCCAGAGGAAGAGACTCAGTCATGGTTTTCCTTGTTCATGGGTAGTTCTCCTTGTATTGAGCTGGCACTCTACTGCAAGTTCATGAGCTTAGTAGGTTTGGGTTTATATGAGGCTTGGAAGGAGTCAGTGCCAACTTGCTGGGTCATTCCTTCTGACCGCTCGCTCTTCCGCCCACCTGATCACCTGTAAGGCCATGTCCCATACATCCCCCTTGGTGTCTTGGGAGTGGACTTGGGATTTTGGAGGGTGCAATGTGTGAGAGGAAATGGGGGAAAGAATGGCTTTTAAAAGTGGATCTAGGCCGGGCGGTGGTGGCGCATGCCTTTAATCCCAGCACTTGGGAGGCAGAGGCAGGCGGATCTCTGTGAGTTTGAGACCAGGCTGGACCGATAGCCTCCAAAACAATACAGAGAAACCCTCTCATAAAAAAAAACAAAAAAACAAAAAAAAGTGGATCTATTGCATTCTATTGGATCCAGGGTCCCTCCCTTTCTTGCAGAACAGCCTTGACAAACCCCTTCTCTCCCTTTATCTTGCTAGTCTGGAGCTGATAGAGAGAGATGACATCTTACTGTCATCCTCCCTTGACTGCACTGTGAGCCTGTGGAGCAGAGATGGCGCGTACATCGGTAAGCTCCTGTGTAACGTGTAGTCTTCCTGCCAGTCGCTTGGGTCCTGCTGCTGTCTCACTATATTAATTATGAAGCTGTTGGCCATTTGCTTGGTTTCTTATTGGCTAGCTCTGACTTAATTATTAATCCATAACTGCTAATCTGAGTATTTCCACGTGGTCTTCTCTTACCGGAGAAAGGGTCTGGACCTCTTACTCTTCCAGTGTCCTACATCATGACTGACTGTGCCTCTGTTTCTCAGAATCCTCCTCAGCTCCTAGTCCCACCTATCTTGCTTCCCTATTGACCAATCATGCTTTATTTAATCAACCAGCGGGACAACATATACACAGAAGGACGTCCCCCATCAGTACTGCCTCTGCTTGGTTTGGGAACAAAGGTGCCATGGCTCCACTGAGTCACAGGTCCTCTGTGGTAAAGTATATTAGTGTGTTCAGGCTGCCATAAACAGAGTACCATAGACTGGGTAGTTCATTATTTCATCTCACTGTGGACTTTGGAAGTCCACCATGGTTGTCTCCACATGGCCAGGTTCTGGTGAGGAATCCTCTCAGGTTTCAGAGCACTGGCCCCTTAATGTACACATCATAAAGACAGTTCTCTGTTTCCTCCTACAAGAACATTAATGTTCTTAGGCCTCATGAGTTTATTTAAAGTTAATCACCTCACCAGGGTCCCTGTCTCCAAATGCAGTCATCTTGGGGGCATCAACATACACATTTTTGGGGGTGATAGGATTTAGTCTGTACCATAATATCAACTTCCTGTCTCCAAAATTAGAAAAGTAAAAACCAATGACCTTTGAACTCATTGAGATCAGTGGGCTGAAGGTAGTCACTTTGGGAAGGAACTGTTTTATCATAAGGATTGTATCTAGGTAGAGACATTCAGCTGTTTGGTAAGCAAAGGCCTGACGTAAATTGACCATAATACCAAGACTAGCCTAATCCACTGCTCAGAGGGACTGTGGCCTGTCTGAATGTAATGTTGTGACCCATAACTTGCCTTTCTTGAAATAGGTTTGTCACTGACTGAATTTATCTTTCAAGTTCTTAGTACATTATTGAGTAGCCTGCACACCTACATGGTAGTAGGCTCTCTAGGATTCTCTTTCAAGAGTTAGATGCCCTATATTTGTTTCCCATGAAACTGCCGGGCCATAGCTTAGCTGGACTGAGGTGGCCTCACCAGTCTTGAGGAGATCTACCCATGTTAGCCGTTAGAAGACGGGTCACCCCATTGTCATTTGCATGGTATTCATCTTTATTCCTCCAGGGACCTTTGGGCAGAATCACCCCTGGGATGTTTTCACCCCTGCCTCCTGGAGTCACACGAAAGTCCCCTTTGAGATTCTGACAGCCCCTCAGAGCATGCCCAGTCACCTGGTACTGGAAACAGACACAGGAACTGGGTGTCCCGGAGGATGGCCGGAGCAGGACGACGTGATGGAGAAGGCGGCCCTGTGCGAGGTTGGTGCCTGAACCAACTACTTGTGTTTCCTTCGCGGGCTCTCTGCTGATCAACACGGTGCACACATAGGCTAAGAGAACCAAAGCAGGATCTAGTGAACCATGGCAACGGGGAAAGGAGAACCTGTCTCCTCCAGCCTGGGCAATAGCACTGATGTGGACCAGGAGGACATGCGCTCCACCTGTGGCTCTAGAAAGGCAGCTGTCCCTGGCCTTGGAACCCAGGAGGCACAGCAGCATACTCAACCCTAGTGTCATATCTGAGAAGGGCAGACCCTGTACACTCAGCCCATACTTTACTCTGAGATGCATTTAAAACCAAGGGCTCCTGATAACTCAGAGGAGGCTGTGGTCCACTTAATGCTCAACTCTGTGAGAGTTAACATTGGAGCAAGAGATTTGGAGAGGACCCTGGTCCATGTAGCCTTGATTTAGAGCTCCCACGAAAGATATGGCTTTCCAAGAAATGCTTGTCCCTTAATAAATTGAAAAGAAGGTCATTTCATGAGATATTGCTTGTCAGTTATGTCACAATGCAAAGCCACTGCTCTGCCAGCAGAATCATGTCTTCAGCGTTTCCTTGGCAGCCTTATAGAATACAGACTGCCCCCCCCCGTGCCCCAGTATAACCCAGCCACTGACTCCAGTTTAGAGCCCCAGAAGTGTTTAAAATAGACACAAAGGATCCAGGCCAGCACACTCGAGGGAAAGACTGCCTCACCTGACTCACCGCTCCAGTCTCAAGGCTATCAAATGATACCATGACTGTAGTCTGGGGACACTCAGAATGTGGCTCACACTGTTGGCTGATTTAGAAACAGTCATTTCAGCCAGCATTCAACATGGAGAACGCTGATGTATTCATTAGTTCTGATAGACCCGCAATTAAGAAAACAAAAGCTCAGGCGGAGGTGGGAAGAGAGAAAAGGAGGGGAGACCTAGGGAGAAGTCCAAGTTCAGGGTCAATGGTGGGGGTGGATGTCAGTGGGGGGGGGGTTGGGAGAGGACAAAGTGGGAGGAAGAGGAGACAAAGAAGAAAAGGAGAAAGGTAGAGGCAGGAGGAGGGATGGAGAGGGAAAGAGGCAGACGATGTTCCCTGTGACAAAATAATTCATGGTATACTTGCTGTCCAAGGATGAACAAAGTCTTCCTGAGTGATCTTGTCTAAGAAAACATCATTTGGATCAGTTGAACTACAGTAGGTACTTGGAAAACCAGTCAAAAGTTTATATTAATTACTCTTCTATTGCCGTGATAAAAACACATGACCATGGCTACTTGGTGAAGGAAAGGTTTGTTTGGCTTATGGGTCCAGAGGCGTGCTATAGACTGCAAGACTGCACAGTAATTAAACAGCCTCATTTCACAGGCTAACCCATCAGAGCCAGGGGCTCTGCATGAAGGAATTAAACCAAAATGTAGGACGTATTGGAGTTATAGCTTTGTGAATAAAAATGGCTGTTTCTTGCTGTAAATTTCTTGCTGTACCTTACTCGCATCTGTTACAAACTTGGGATTTATTTCCCATAATTCAGCACTATTTGATCATTTATTGGGCACAGTTTCTCCTTGTAATTGGAATTTACTGACAACATTCCTTAGCTATGTATGAAACCTATTTCTCATCACCAGGCCTCTGTTCCCTTCTCCAATGTAAACAGAGATCTGCCTTCCTGGAATTATCTTTACTGGCAGGCATTTGATTAGCTTTAGTGCCCAGGTAAAAATATTTCATTTTAGATGCTCCCAGTTATCCGAGGACATAAAATTACTACCTGCCTAAAACTGGTGATTCATATCCACTTAGGTAGATAAAAGTAAGCTTGCCTTGGTTTTACCTCACTGACAGAGAAGCAAAAACTTAAACCCTGCACTAAAAGATTCTCAAACTTCTTGCATTTACCTTCACCTTGGTCCTTGGTTCACTAACCCAAGATTGTAGTTCTGCATTTTACCTGAAAAGATAACGACAAAGGTTATCTGCTCATCCTTAGGAAACAGTAAACTTTCCTGAAGGCCTGTGCCGCCAAGCCCAAAGCACTGGAAGGCACCAGGTTCCATTCCTTGTACAAATTAAACTTAGGTCATCTCCTTGACTTATAGCCCTAAGCAATTGATGCTAAAAATTCTCTTAACAATGAACCATAGCAAAAGTGCTACAACAGACTGAATGAAGGCTGCATGTATTTCCTCTGCTGTTGATGCAGGTTGCCTAGTTACTGCCCATAGCTTACCCCGCCTGTTGAAAAACTGGCATGTGAGAGGTTTGGAAGGACATGTGGAGAAAAGGCAATTTTACCTTCTTCATAATATCTGCTGATCAATAGAATTTTAGCTTAAATACCTAGCTACACAATTTCTTCCTTTTAGATTCCCTGGTTGATTTAATCCTTAGTTGGCCCCGCTAGGAGCCCTCAATAACCATGCCTATCTAGTGTCATAAATAATAGCTGACAATTATTGCTGTATGTGTAAATCTTACCTGCTCTGGTCACTCTGAGAAACTCACATTGCATTGCCAAAAGGATTACTGTTGCAAGTGTATATGTACCAGTGCACCCAAGAACTCGTGTTAGAACAATAAAGAGACATACTGAGTAGAAGTCGTGTGTGAGCTGATGAGTTTCTTTTACCCTTAGACATTTTTCCCTCACGGGCTTTAGAGCTTTGGCTGGACCCTGTAGGGCCTGAGGGGACTGGTGCCCCAAAAGAGCCCATAAGAGGCATAAGAGTCCATCATGCCAGGGAGACACGGTAGCAAATGACGTGACAGCTAGAGCAGAAGCTGAGAACTCACATCCTAAAGACAGACACCAAGAGTGAGTGCTGGGAATGGTGCAAGGCTCTGCAAGCCCCAAGCTGAGAGAGTACACTAGAAATGGCGCCAGCTTTTATGAACACTCAAACCCCACTTCCAACAACACGTTTCAGCTTCTAAGCCTTGCAAACGGCACATCAGTGGTTTCCTGTCAGCTTGAACTTGACGTAAGCTAAAGTCATCTGAAAGGAGGGACCCTCAATTGAGAAAATGCTTCCATAAGATCCAGCTGTAGGCCATTTTCTTAATTAGTGATTGATTGGGAAGGGCCCAACCCATTGTGCGTGGTACCATCCTTGGGCTGGTGGTCCTGGGTTCCATAAGAAAATAGACTGAGTAGCCATGAGGAGCAAGCCAGTAAGCAGCTCCCCTCCATGGCCTCTGCATCATCTCCTGCCTCCAGGTTCCTGCCTTGTTTGAGTTCCTGTCCTGTTTGAATTCCTGTTGTGACTTCCTTTAATGATGAACAGTAATATGGAAGTATAAGCCAAATAAACCCTTTCCTCCCCAGCTTATTTTTTGGTCATGGTGTTTCATCAAGGCAATAGAAACTATTAACTAAGAAAGGGTTCAAGTATTCAAATGCCCAAGACTATGGGGGACTTCTCCTTCAAAACACCACAAAGTTACTTCTTAGATAAAAAGGACAGAAAACAAACCCATGAGCCCTTATATAGTGTATTTGCATCAGTAATCCAATGGGTAAAATGGCAGAATAAGGTGTTTCATTGCTGTTCCTGAGAGAGGGACCCCTGAGTTCCACTCTCAAATTGACTCATTAGTCATGTAATCTTCAGCAGTCCCTTCTGCTGAGCTGCAAATTGAAGGGTGGGTTTAGATGATCTAGAAGTTTCCTTCTGGCTTTAAAAATTGTGCTTGTCTAAATGTCTGTTAAAGAAAAACATGATGCATTCATTGGACTCAGAATGTTGGTAGTGCCTCTTCCAAGACTGTCAGGACCAGCAGAACTGTTCCAATGTGCCTGAAAAGGGGAGTGAGGATTGAGAAAAGAGACAAGAGAAAGAAGATAGAGCCAGGAGGGCTCTTGATGAACACTGCAGCAGCCCCAACTTTATTACTCATCACCCTTATATACCCCAAGCAAAAGGGGAAGACAAAAAACTTCCTTACCATGGCACAAGGAACAAACAAAAGTAATTACCTCCTTAACACTCAAAACATCTAGTAACCACACCCTAAGTCAAACATCCTGTTTTTTGGTCTTGAGGAGCAAGAATAGGTCTGAATTCTCTGACTTTAATTCAAGATGGAATGGAGTTAATACTGTGGGCTCCCACACACGATGCCAAGAGATAGCTCACAACCATAGTCAAAGTAATTTGAGTAGAGGCTGAAAAGAGCTAACAGGAAAATGCTACATACTCACTGAGACACGGCACTAAAGCTCCGTGAAGTTCTCTTGTCATCGGGCCAGCTCAGCCAGCCTGAGTCCTGTTCCAACAAAGAAAAGCCATGCACCCCACAGGAGGCTCCTGGTCCCAGTGACCAGCATGATCACGGTCCCGGTTCTCACATCCCCGTCTTCTTCCTCCAGACTGAACAGACCCCTAACCTCCCTTCCCCAGAAGGTCCCACTGTTGAAGCGGAGGTGGAAGAAGACAAAAGCCGATGGTCTGCATTTTGCCGTGGCAGGTCGGTCTGGAAAATCAGGCAGGTCCAAGCTGTTCTCGGTCGAGGCCTGTTAGCCCTCTCTGTTTCCGACATGTGTTACTTGTCCCTAAGCTCCCCCAGCCTGTGAATATAAATAAGGTCACTACATAAATGTCACCTATTGCGTGTCTTATCTATGTGATTCAACGCCCCCCCATTTTATTTGGCTGCCACACATAACCAGAACCCCATACATCCATCTTTGCCACCAGCTCTGTGGCTGGTGTTGCTGGCCTCAGCAGCATAAGAGGCATTGTGGTCTCACTATCTCTCACACAGGTGCCTTGTATAGATAGCCCTTCTGGCTTCCTGAGGACATGTGGTGAGGAGGAAGGCCCCAGGGCTCCCAAACTTGCAAATCCCAGGCTGCCTCACAACCCTGTATGCACTCCAGATCCCCATGCGCTGGAATATGGCAGGTCCTAGAGATGCAGAGCGGATGAATGTGCCTCTCCAGTCCCCTGAGATGTTCTTCTCCAGATCTCAGTCACCAGCAGACCCCGGGAACAGCCCTTCAGTGTTCTCTGATGCCCCCCTCACCGTGAATCTAGGTTTGGAGGCTGGGTGAGTGATGGCCCCATCCTCACCATGTGTCGTGGTCATCCAGAGCTTAGGCTCCTTCCCCGCACAGCCTGTGTCCATCTCCACAGTTTGCTAACAGTAAAGACAGCTATAGGGACCCCTTGCCTCCCTGGAAGTGTGAACAGAGGCATAGGGAGTAAGGGGTCCAGGGCATCCGCTATCCAGCTGGATCTAAGACCACTGACACCATCTCCACTCTCAGCCGACAGAGTTAGCAGGGGAGCTGCACGATGATCCATCCTTACACACATCTGCCGGCCCTCTTTGGCCTATAGCTGCCTCTCTCCTTAAAGACACTGATGGAGGAGTGCAAAGAACTGTGGGAACACTGGTGCAGGGGATGCTGGGAGAGAGGGTGTTTGGACAGAGGGAATTCATGGTGACACTTGAGAGATATCAGTGGGAATGCTAGGATGTGGTCACCTTGAAGGGGTTTAAAAGGAGACAGGTGTTACCATATAGATGAACCTAAGGATATTGTGCTGAGTGGACAAAGTCGTCAGAAAACGATGCCAAGGCACAAAGTACCCAGAACAATCAGACTTATTACAAAGTGGAATGGCTGCTGTTAGGGTCTGAGGAGACGGGCATGAAGGGATGCTGTTTAATGTGTGTGTGTGTTCAGTTTTGTAGGGTAGAAGGGTCTGGGTGCTGAACATGGTGGAGTGCTTGAGAGGTGGAGGCAGGAAAATCCAGAGTTTAAGGTCACCCTCAGCTATATAGGGAGTTTAAAAAGTCAGAGACCAGCCTTAGGCTGTATGGGACTCTGTCTCAGAAAACTCAAAGAAAAACAAAGTTCTGGAAACGAATGGTGATTGTGGTTGTACAGCAGTGTGAATGTACTAAATATGTATTTGGCTTAGGTGGTCAACTTGTCCAGTGTGTTCTACCACAATTGAACATAAAGAACTGGAGGGGCTGGGAAAATGACTCCAGTTAAAAGCACTTGTTGCTCTTCTAGAAGATCCAGATTCAGTTCCCAGCACCCACACAGCAGTTCACAACCATCTGTAATTCCAGTTCTGGGGCTATGACGCCCTCTTCTGGCCTGTACAGACACACATACAGGCAAAACACCCATACACATAAAACAAAAATATTTTTCAAAGCAATTTAAAAATCCAGGTGTTGGTGGCACACGCCTTTAATCTCAGCCCTTGGGAGGCAGAGGCAGGTGGATCTCTGTGAGTTCAAAACCAGTCTGGTCTCCAGAGCATGTTCCAGGACAGGCTCCAAAGCAATACAGAGAAACACTGTAAGTTCTGGACTTGAGTAATTCAGTGTAATTGAAATGGTGTTGTGGTAGGGAGCGATTGGAACAAGAAAAGAATTGTAACAGTTGGAGCAGTTGTCTTTCCAAGGAACCTGGAAATGACCAGAAGGAAAGAGTTGGTGACAGACTGCCAAGGGGAAAAGGATTACACAGACATATGTATTTGGAAGGCTTGCTGGGGTGCTCAGTTGGGGGCTCTCGTAGCTGGCAGTCTCCAGACACCCAAAGAATCCTCACCCTTGTTCTCTTCCTCAGACTGCTGCCAGCACGAAGAAAACCTCGCTGGAAGATGCCCGAGCTCAAATGGCCCAGCATTTACCAGGCCCTCCAGTGTCACGAGGTCACCTGTGTGTCTGCTCTCGGGGAGAAGCCAGATCTGTCCATCATTGGCTCTGATATGTTCAACATCAGTTTCCACAGCCAGGAAAGAGGAGCGGAGCTTCTGGGAAGGAAGGAACTCTCACCCTGGAGCAGTCTTTCCTGAGTGCTGAGGACCTCAACTTCCTTGCTTGACAGTTCTTTCCTGTGTAAATAAAGGTCTATTTGAGATTAAGCTTTGCTCTGTGGGAGCAACGAAGACCAAAATAAAAAATGAACTCAGCCCAGGTGGCTTCATCCGAAGCAATTAGAGCTGAAATTTCAGAGAACAAGTTGGATTCGCAGTGCTCTTTCTGCAAAGTCAGTGTTTCAAGTGTGAAGAAAACCCAGAGCAGGTAGCCCCAAAACAGCTCCTCCACGGACCACCTACCACTTAGGGCACATCCCGCTGGGTAGGCTGAGGGCAAGGCAGAGCAGAGAGGCTGCTGGGAAACACAGCTGACATTTTGCTAGTGTGCTTTTTGCCAGAAGGCCTGATGTAGTCTGCTATCAATTCCTAACAACACCCGGAGAATGGACAGTTAGCAGTCATCTTACCAGTCAGGAAATGGAGGCTTCCAGAAGTCAATTGCTATGGGAGAGAGACCCATCAAGAGGGGTTTGGCCTTTTCTCCACCCCAGTACCCAGGAGAAGCTAGGTGTAGCTTCTAGGACCTGCGTGGTGGGGTAGGGTGGCAATCAGTCCCTCTGTGACCAGTACAGGTGGCAGATCAAAGGTGTTGGTGGCTATTCTGTCCTTTTTAACCCCGACTGCACCTGGGCTGCCAGTGATAGAGTCCTAGAGACTAAACTATGTTCCTGGTCTTGAGATAGAGCACTGTGGATTTTTCTGCTGTCTTTATAAAAAACAAATAGACATATGGAAAAGAGGGGCAAGAGGAGAAGGAAGGTAGGGTGGCCCCCCAAGGATGGAAGGGACAGACAGGACACACTGAGATACCCCACCTCCCCAAGCACAGTTCAGCTCACACCTTGGTTTCACACCTCCGGTCTCCAGAGCTGTGAGAGAATAAACGTGTGTTTGACAGCAGACACCATGCTTTCTAGAAGGAAGGCAGAGTTCCCTGCGGCACATAGAGCATGGCCAGTGCTGACCGGCTAGCTAGTTCACTCTCATGCGGTTCACATTCCATGCATGTGTCAGGCTCCTGGTATGCTCTTGGCACACAAGCTGAACTAGGGATCTGCTATTTTTTTTCCAAAGGGCAAACAGCCTGGTGCATAGGGATGCACATCACTATGAAGTAGAGGGGGCAGGGCACAGGAGATGGTGGGCAGGGGGTCCCCAGGGAAGGTGCTCATGAGCAGGGGGAGGATGAACAGTCAAAGATTGTTCTCCCTTAATATTGGCCACTCCTGGGCCATCTTGTGTGGAGCTGTGTATCCATGACTAGTGTGTGTGTGTGTGTGTGTGTGTGTGTGTGTGTGTGTGTGAGAGAGAGAGAGAGAGAGAGAGAGAGAGAGAGAGAGAGAGAGAGAGAGAGAGAGAGAGAGAGAATATGTATGTACATTTGAGGTAGACAGGCAAGTGGGGACAGGCAGGAGCACCATGACAAGGAATTAGAACTTAGGATGCACTATAGCCCTTCTCACCAAAGCCCCAGCCCTGCTTTTAATGTCTCCTCATCCACTTCTCCATTTTTAGGACCCTCTTCAGTCACCCCAGATCTTTCCATACTAATTGTACAATTGTAGGATAGTAGCACCCAGCCACTTCTCAGACCCGGGCAGCAGGGGTGGGGGGTGGGGATGGCGGTACTAGCTCAGGAAGGAAATGGTGCCATAGTGAGAATGATTCTGTGAGCCACTGACCAGAGTTGGTCTTTGTTACCTGACAGGCCTTGGCCCACAGGTCTGCTCTCACCCACCACAGGAGGGCCCCAGTCTTGGCTGTGCCCTCCCTGGAAGCAACCAAAATGCCATCTATCACAATGGTGGCTGGGCAGATGGAGACTTCAGTTTTTGTTTTTGTTTTTTTGTTTTTTAAGATTTATTTTATGTATATGGGTGCTTGTATGTAGGCATGATGCAAGAGGGTATTAGACAAAAGAGGGCAACAGACCCCGCTATAGATGGTTGTGAGTCACCATACAGGCGCTAGGAATTGAGCTCAGGACCTCTGGAAGAGCAGCTAGTGCCCTTAACCCTTGAGCCATCTCTCCAGGCCAAGCCTTTATTATGTCTTAATCACACAATGTTATTATTTCTCTGGGGAATGGAGTTTGAAATGCTCTGTGATGAGACAACTGTGTAGTAAGTGCATCAGGGACGGCATCAGCTGTTGGCTGCCACTGATCCTTCCAGAAGGTCCCAAGCAGGAAACAGGTATGGACAGAGGACAAGATCTGGGAGAAGCCAGATGGACAGAGAGGCACAGGACACTCAGGATCCCTCGAGTTTGCAGTGTTAACGACTCTGACTTCCAGGTCTTGTTGATTCAATGGGCAAAAGGCAAGTACAGTAATTCCCTGGTAAATTGAAGAGAAATCTGTGTCCATCAGACCTAGTGTGTGCCTTCCACCTCCACCTCAGGCTCCAAGGGATACATACAGATTCTAGAAGTCACTTACTGCCCCCAGGTGACCACTGGCTTTCCTAATTCTGCCTGCCCGCTGCATTTTGGGGATGCAGCATGAGAGTTGTTCTTTACACTGCAACCATTTGTAGAAATCACCAGGACACGTTCTGTAGCACTCCTGTCCTGTGGGTCCTCATAGGCCTGGCCTCCCATCTAGTTTTCTGGCCAATCCTTTCGTTTCTTCTGATACCTCAATACTAGCCTTCTGAAGGTTTTATTGTGTGTGTGTGTGTGTGTGTGTGTGTGTGTGTGTGTGTGTGTGCGTGCAGCCTCTCTATTAGTCATTCAACAATTAATGACTTTACCATTACTCTTGAGAGAATGAGGTCGTGTAACCCAAGTTCCTCATGTGTTCATGTGGAGCAAATCCATTTGAGCATCTACACTTGCAGCCTGGACCACTGCCTGCTCCATCTGCTTCAGCCTGGCCTTCTCTCCTGAGTTTCACACCCAGAATCCTGTTACGTTGAATTACATGGCCACTGTTCTTCCTCTGGTCCATTCTTCCAGCTTTCAGCTGGATTCTCTTTCATGGAACAGCCAGTGGCCTGCCCAGTAGAGAGTAAGCTGTCTCTTCCCTGAGGACCAGGGCTCAAACTTACACAGAGAAATCCCAAACAGCTAGGGACTTGTGAGAAACATGGCCAGGACAGAGCTGGTGTGCAAAATGCATCAACTCAAGAATGCAGAATGGACATGTTTTGTCATCTACACATGCACCACTAAGAGAGGTACCACCGTAAGTTTTATTCTCTTGGCTGTCAAGCCCAGGAATCATATGGTTCTTAGATATGTACCATCCAATAAGGACAAACAGGGCTTTAAACAGGTCACCCCGGTAGCTTCAACTGTCAGGTGGCCAAATGCTTTCTACACAATGTCTGCCTTTTTTCATTGGGCTACATTTAATTCTCCAGTGACTCTAAAGTAATCCATCTGGCTAATTTCTGTCTTAAAGCTATGCCCCAGGTTAAACACTTTGGTCTGGTAGGTGGGAAGCCTCCAAAATTCTCAAGCACAACTTAGATCATAAGTTGTTGGGCTGTTGGGTAGTAGATCAGTATTTATCCCTCGCTCACAAATGGACTCTGGGTGCCCATCCCACAATGAGAGATGCACTCTCATCCTGGACTCTTGGGGGAGGGTCTAGGCCTTGCCCTGGATGAAATGACAGACTATGGACATCCCATGGAGGGTCTCACCCTCCCTGGGAAATAAGGGGGTACTGGGGGGGGGTTGGAGGGAGGGCGTGGGAGTAGGGAAGGGAAAGGGAGAGGGACCTGGGATTGACATGTGAAGCAACCTTGTTTCTAATTTAAATTTAAAAATTAAAAAAATTAAAAATCTTAAATTAAAGCAAAAAAAAAAAATGTTGGGCTGATTGTGGTAACCACAGTCAGTGATCTGCTATCTTATCTTGGATCCAAGAAATAAATAGTCGTAAGCGGCATTTTGTGAGAGAATGGGACTCGATGATAAAACTGTATCAGGGAATGTTTCCTTGGGCACAGTGGTAGCCAGTGTCAGGACAAGAAGGTCCCCGTGAGAAGTGCGTGGGAAGCTGTGTGTGGGGCCTGAGAGTGACTGGTCATGTGTTCACTGCACTGTTTTCGGCCTATATAGAGAAAGACGACAGGAATAACAGTAAGGGCTGATTTAGTATTTAAGGGAGGTTTTCTTACAGTTGTGTGAAAGCTGGCAGAATCCAAATGGAATCGTTTATGTCAAGCCACAAGCAACAACTAGTAAAACCAGGAGGGACGTTCACAAACTTCGCTGAAACCCCATGCACCCCAGCCTTAAGTGAAGGCACTGCACCCATACAGAGGATCCCCCAAAACCAACTCACTTATGTCCTCCATACCTACTCTGTCAACCCTTGCCTGCATTACTCTTGTCTCTAGACACCTGTAGTTGTCAATCCTGAGCCCAGGGGTTATGGTTTTAAAATAGTTATATAGTTCTCATTTTGCCTTTGAAACCACCCTGTTTTCCACCACTGTCCTTTGGGAATGTGCTTCTCAATCGACTCAGGTAAACATACAACCCGAGAGCCCCTCATCAGTCCGCACACTTTTGGGACCAGGAATAACCTGCACATGATATTCTGCAAATATCATTGGCACCTTCTGGCTCACAGATACCCCTGAACCGAGTCCTGAACACCCAACAGTAACAAACGGTCTGGGTTTCCACTGAACACACAGCAGCAGTGTGATTCACCAGCCAGTAAAATAGGCATGCCCCTGATACATGGCAGTGTTGTGGGAAGCCACACTTAAAGACAGCACCAAAGTGGGACCACGCTTGTGTGTGCTGTGTTGACATCACTGAGGGACTAGAGACTTAGGGATGGTTGAGCGGGAAGCTCACCAATGTCATCAAACCCTCACTGGCTGCTCACTGTGCAAAGTCATAGACATTGCCTGAGTTGCTTTAATAATTTTCAACCATCACTGTGGGGAGGCAGGAGCTGATATTACAGAGGGTAACACCAGCTCTTAATGAAGGTGTGTGTTATCAAGCATTTGGTAATCTTGTCCAGATCTCCTCCCCCCCCCCAGCTGAACCCATCTCTGTACTTTTGTTATTGACCATAAAAGCCAACTCCAAGCATACTGGAAATGGTTTGCTTGCCTAGGACTTGTTCACATGTTGATGATAAGTGCTACAAGTAGACAGAACCTATGGGCTGGAGAGACGTCTCAGTGATTAAGATCACTTGCTGCTCTTACAGAGGACCTGGGTTCAGTTGCTATCACCCACTTGGTGGCTCAGAGCCCATAAGTCCAGGGGTTCTAATGCCCTCTAGTAGCCTCCATGGACAGATGAGTTCCCTTGAATGCACTTGCCCACATAAACATTCAAAAAAATCTCAGTAAGTAGAGCCAAGTGTGAGATCACTAGAGATACTCAAGAGTTGGTATCTTAGGGGTCTGTGCTTAGCTCTGCAGAGAGGATTGGTAGAGCAGAGCAGGACTGGCAGCTCCCAGGCTCTTTGGCCCCCTCACAGCAGTGTCTCTCAAGCACACCATCCTTGCGAGCATCCACCATTCTGTGATGGGAGTCTGGTTATTTTCCAGAGCTATGCTGTGCTAATTGTACTTCAGCTTCCAAAACAGATCTAAGTATCTTATGTGCCCCCCCCACACCAAAGATCACCCAACACAGCAGGAGATCACCTTAGGAGTTAAGCTTCCCAATGCCAAAACCAAAGATTTCAGGTGCAAAAACAAATGCCTTGCTTGAGTGAGGTCTCCAGCTGTGGCACAAGGGCTGAAGAAACCAGATAAGGCCCCACTGGAGGGCATGCCTTTGAAGGTGACACTGACCAGTCTGCTTTTCCTAGACAAGAGGTGAAGAGTTTCCTGTTACTTGCTGACAACCATGATGCCCTGAGCTAGGGAGCCAGGCCACCCTGGCTCAAATAACTATTAGCAAAATCTTGAAGGACAACAAAATACCCAAATCCACCCCTGGTGGGGTTTGGTTAAATATTTTAAGCTGGCTTCAGGCCAGAATTCACCAAACTGAACTTTTAATACTGGACAAAACTTATAGGTTAATTTCTGGGCTTAATAGTTTTTCAGATTACCCTCCCCAGGAAATGGAGTGTGGATTGGGTGAGGAGGCTGGTGGGGAGAAGCAGGCGTGGAGAGGAGGGAGAGGGAGCTGGGACTGACATGGGAAGCAGGCTTGTTTCTAACTTAAATATATAATTTTAAAAAAGTGTTTAAAAAAATAGTTGTACAGAAACTGTGGATGGATTCAAGGGCCAGGATGGTCACCTGTGTCAGCAGGGCCTCCCAGGGTGGGATTTTAGGTTGTATTCAGCAGGTGCTATGCTTTAAGATGATCTTTTTCCCCCAATGCCATTCTGAGTTAGTGACAAAGACAGCAGTTTAGAAATGACACCACAGGGTGAACTTTATTTTAGAGCTCATGGGGCGTTCACAATGATCACATGATTCATGTCTCCCGTGCCACACCTCCACGGGACAGTGTACTGTGTGGTGAGTTACAGCCTTGCTTTGCATGCTGCTACAGTTCATTAGCTGTGTTGTACTTGTTGAATTTGTAATAATGAAAGCAAAATCACCCTACTGGACAGACTTAATTTTTGAAAGCCCTTATGCAAACCAGACTTAGTCTCATTATAAACACCCACAGCCACACACATGCGGAAATGGAGAGCAAAATGCAAAAGAAACAGCCTTGGTGAGAACAACTGCTCCAAGATTCTCATCACGGAGCGTTTGAACAAGCAAGCAGAGTCGTCTCCTCAAAAGACAAAGTCAAACTCCTCAGCAGTCCAAGCAGCGACTGTAGAGTGCTCAGTGTGGGTGACACAGCCACAAGACTCTGGCGCCAAGGCCATTCTCCCTTAGGGTCAAAGACTACAGACCCAGGGTTTTCCTTTTTTCCCATATAATACACAACATTTCCAGACAGTCTTAAAAAAAAAAAAGAAAATATAAATAGGCGAAGTCTGTTGTACAGAATCACATACTATGGCAAACACATTTCATGAACTGGAGGAGGGAGCCAGGCAGCGTCTAGTCCAGGTCCATGTTGACGGAGCCCTTTTCGTTAGGGTGGCATTCACCGTTCTGATGCGGAGCGTCAGCACCAAAATTATCTTTGCCTTCTAAATCTTCTTTCTTATCAAGACTTGGGCCATTTGGAGTTCTCTCCAGTTTAGGTGACTCAATTTTTGGTTTGGGTTGATTTACAACTGGTTCACAAACATTGTACAATTCCTAAGAAAACAAAATTCGTTTGTCATTATGGTAACTCCCATCCAGCCAGATGATGTGACCACTTCCTCACACTCTTGATCCAGGAGTTTCTTACCTTACCCTATTCCATTTTCCTCATCAAACCTGTACAAACCTTAGTGACAAGCCTGATCAAGGGGACTACCTCCTATGGTTTCTTGGGGACTTGCTAGGTGGCTATGGATGCTACCTTATCACTACAACACAAAATGAACAAATTAGGAACTCCAAAATACAGAAGGTGAAGTCACTTCAAGATGAGGTTTATAGCTTGGATCTTCAAAGTGGCTGAAAAGCCCCCCCCCCCACGTGTGTTACAGACAAGCATGTACTGTCTCCTTCTCGGGACTCTAGCACAGCGAAAGGCTGTCCTTAGTCAAAGGCCCAACCCAGCTGCTCTCCACTTCACACTTTTCCTCCCACAGGGTTAGCACTGACACCTGACGTGTCGTTGGCCTCCCTCCCTCAAAGACAAACAGCAACTGCAGGCGCGTTGAACGCACTGCAGCCGACTAGGATTAATGGGCATGGGACACAAGGAATCTGTTGTGCAATGGCATTAGTGAATTAGGGAAGCCAGTACCGGTCCACAGGAGGTCAGGGAATTATAGGGGAAACGCCGTGTGCTAAGCTGACAGGGAAAGCTGACACACTCACCTCGATCTTATCTTCTATTTCATGAGTGCGCACAACAGGGTCCTGGTCAAGACTCCTTTTAGCCTGAGCATTCATGACATTATTCATCCACTCCATCACCTCATTAACAGACTTCTCAACCTTCTTCATTTCTGATTCATCAATATGGTTGTATTTCTCATCCTGGACAGAAAACACAACACACTACAGAGTACTGAACAGCCACATCTACTCTGACCCACTTTCCCTAAGTTCACATGCACCAACACTCCTCACCGAGCACCATTTATTAAGATAGAGACCCCCCCCAGGCCACATGTTGGCTAAGTCTAGGTCACTCCTCAAGCGGGAACAGCCCCACCTTGCTTCTGAAGTCTGCTGCAATCTTGGCATAGTGCTGCAGCTGTCGTCCCAGCGTCTCAAATACTTTTGGCCGTTCCTCCGCTTCTTGAAATCGGTCTTCCACAGGTGTGCCCATTTCCTAAAATGTAATAGATTGACTTAATTAACAGTAGCCAAACTTATACTTCACTAACCATCTACAGCTTAAAACGCAGCTTGCATCTTTCAGGGGAGAAAAGAGCTTACCATCAACTGGGCCAACTTGTCAATATATGCTTGCTTAGCCTGGTCCTCTCCTTCCTCATACAGCCAGTCTTCTGTTTCTGTGAGAAGCCTCAAGAACTTTTCATGTTCCTTTAGATGAAAGACGAGGATTAGTGGCAGCCTTACCACAGAGGCTCTTAACCAAAGCAGGCAGTTTAGCAGTGAGCCCAGTTAGCTCACCTGGGAAGAACTGGACACCGGGTTCCCTTCACATTAACTAGTCCTATGGCATCACAGGAGGCACAGGCTTTGGGGCATCTGTCTTATCACAGGAATTTAGGACCATTTCTGACTCACAATACTGTACCCGATGGAGAAACCCAGGTCCAGGACTAACCAAAGTACACTGCAGGGCAGCTCAGGGGTCAAGGATTGGGGGAGGGTAGGGGTGGTGTCCTAAGCCAAGTGCAAAGCATCTCTAAGAGTTAATCCCCACACCAGACTAGGTTGTTGTCTGGTCAGTCTGTTTCCAAGTTTCATCTGTCACACAGTTGTGCTTCTGGATCACCCAGAGCCTCATTTAGGCAAGAAGGGGATGTTGATGCTTAGTAACAGTGTTGACGATGGACCGAATCAGCCTCAACGGGTGACAGCAACAGACGGCTGCCTGTCACAGACCACCATCATAGAAGCTGAAGGGTTCTTATCTTTCCAGTGCCTAAGTCACACACCAGACTCTAGCAGATGTCTGTCTGGGGAAGACTACTAGAGTGACATACAACACTCATAGCAGGTGGGCCTCCCTCCAGGGCCCTGCTCAGTTTCTGCTCTCAGAACACTCAAGTAACCACAAGCATAGAGGAATAAGTGTTAAACCCGACTATCTAGTAACAAACCCCCAAGCATACCTGTTCGCATATGAATTTCTCATATGGTCCACACAGCTTGTCCCTGAACTCATACACACACTCTTCCACTGCATTTTTAGCGTCGTTTCTCTCCTTCTCCAGTTTGTCCTGCATTTTCATTTTTCCCTGTCAGGAAGCAGAGGTTAGTCAACCTTCCAGTGACTCAAGCCACACCTGGGCACCTGAGGACGATGACCACATAAAAATCACTTCAATCTATACCTCACAAAAATGTTTTCTACAAAATGCCACAGTCCTTTTTATAAACACACACGGACACGTTGTTTTACAATGCACAATGGTAAGTCACCCCACTTTTCATTACACCCTGAAATTTAGAAATGGGCAATTTTTACTAAGTTTCTAAATACAGTACCCTCATTTAAGTGGACACTGACTAATCTTGGGTTCTTACTGGGACTATGAAGGCACATGCATGGTACACGGGTGTTCCAAGAGGGTAATCCTATGGCCTGCTTCCTACTGTGCCTGAGCCAGACTGTCAACCAACTGCTTCACAGGAACAAAGCGATTCTCAACCAAGCACAACTACCACATACCGATCCAAACCCAACAGACTCCTAAAAATTAACCAGAAAGGTCCATTTCCTTGCCTTTATCCCATAGCTCCTGGTGAAGAATTAGTCACAATCCCTTGTAGTATACAGACAACCAAACAGAAATATCTAATTAAAGCACTTACCTCGGTCTCAATGTACATGTTAAGAAGGTCTCTCCCTAACTGCCAGACCAAGTTGGCTTCTACAGGCAGTTCAACATTTACCACTTTTATTTTAGGCTTTTTGGCTTCTGGAGGCTGATCAACTTTCTTTTCATTTGCCTTTAGGGTTAAGAAAAAGAAAAATTCTTAACCCTTGGAAAATAAAAAACCTACCATATTTACTGATGTTTTTATGCACAGATCTCTAACTCTCGTGCTGGAACCATCTAAGAGCCATCCACACACACCCACCACCCTCCTTGGGCTTCAGCAGTACCACATGCACCACCTTCCTGCATCAACTCACCACCTCCTCTTTCCAAACCCCTTCAAATTCAAAACTAAGCTATCTACTTTCTAGTCGAGAACCTGAGAATAACTTTCACAGAAGCCCAGACCAACACCAGAGATGTTAGATTTCAGTCAGCTGCTGAAATGCCTGTCTTAGCCCAGCACAGTACCTGTTCCAGTCAGAATTAGCGCTCCTAGAATGCCTCTAGAACTCTGTGGACACGTACCTTTCAGCCTTATCACTTCTTATCTGAAATTTTGAAGACAGCTAGGCACAGCGATCATACCTGTCACCTCAGCACTACATGCCTGTAGCTATGTGTTTGAGGCCAGCCTGGGCCACATAAAGTGACAAGGTATCCCAATCCAAAAAGTATCTGAATCGCAATTTGAAGCCAGTATGCACCTGCCACAGGTAGAAAAACTCCACAGCTGACTGCATGGGATAGGTCATAGGCAAAATACAAACAAACAAAAAAGAAAAGCCACATGTTTGACATCCTAACCCTAAGATATGTCACTATGTGTAATGTGACTACCAAAAGAAAAATTGCCAGCACATGAAATGAAAACATTACCAGCAAATATTTTAGATAAAGGCTAGCCGGTGCATTTTACTACAGATTATTCAAATGATACAAATATATAATGCTCGAAGAGGCCTTTAATGTCCACTTCCCTTTCTTCAGATTCTTCCATGCACCCTGCCCCAACTGACACACTGCTGAAGAGACTCAGCTGCACAGTGGACTAAGCTATGTGGTATAACCAGCAGGATCACCTAGGCAGCATGTCAAGAAGGGAAGACCAATCCCACCGCATGCCTGTGCCTGGGCACCTCAATGACAAGCTTCAGGGCTCGTTCAATGGCTGCACTAAGATCACAGAGCACACGCCCCCTAGAGACTGCACCTTTACTAAGTGTTGTGGACCATGCAGTCAGCCCACAGCGCCAGTGCATCACACAGAAAAACAAACCCACCCTTCAGCTAGCAAGACACAGGAGTGCAACTGATACTCCAGGAATGAAACAAAACTGCAGTATATGCAGCAGTTAACAGAAACAAAAGGAGTACAAAAATCCAACCAACCCCTGACCAAACCATCATAACCACAAAATGGCATTCCAACACAGATGAGAAACCCTCCAACAAGTGCTTAAGGACTAAGTTCCAACCCAATGTTATTTTTCTAGAAAGGAGCTAAGACTATCTGCAAAAGTCTGTTGACACTTAACTCTAAATCAAGGGGAATGATATTAAAATGTGAGAGCCATTTTCTAAATAAACGTCACCACCTCAATTATTTTCTAATAAGGGGGAAAAAAATGAAAGCAGCTTTCAAAAATCAGTCAGGACACAGAGTTCACGAATGCCCTTAGCCACACGATTAAATCAGGACAGAGGCAAGTAAAAAGCAGGCAGAGCAATCAACTCTAGCCTCCACCAGCCCTTCCCTTCTGTAGCTGGCCTGAGTAAGGGTGAGGTATCTTCAGGATGTGAGAGGAAACCAGACTAGGATGGGCAGCTCATCATTTACACCAAGCCTGCAGAGATGTGAACTCTTAAGTATATACAGCTTGAGCTGGAAACCACGGGGCCTTTTCTTCTCAGTATCAACATATTCTCAGTATCTTACTAGTTTGAAAGGTTTGGTTACAATCTGCCATTTTTCAAGGGGCACAATATACATATGTATGTATGTATGTGTGTGTGTGTATGTATATGTGTATGTAATATATATTATATATAGCTTCCAATACTGGAAACAAGGCAAAGAGTAATCACTTGGAAATGTAGGTGGCTATTACCAGACCATCATCATTAACTCAAAACTGATAGTAACTTGAAAGGAGAGAAAGTTTACTAGACTCCTAAAACCCATGTAGTAATGAATTAATTTTGCAGCACTGGGATGCATCTTTCTGCTTCTGGCATCAGCAGGTACTTCTGCCCTTTAGCAAGCCATCAGGCCTGCTTTAAAAGCTCATCTGGGAGTGGTGTTATCAGGAGAAGCTCTCGGATCTAAAGGAGAATATTGGTTCCCTGCTTAAGATTGAGTACTCCTTCTGGCTGTTTTTTAGCCAAAGAGTCACATGTTGAAAACAAACAGAACAAAACCCTACAGCCCGTAAGTCACCTGCATTACTCTTGAAGCCACAGGTTTATAGCATTAACCATCACATGCTGCAACATTGTCTACTGGAATGAACTGGAAGAGTCACTCACTTTGTCAGCATCTGGGATTTTGTTTTCTTCTGAGGGAAGTTCAGGTGAAGGGGGAGACTGTGAGGTTTGTTGACCATCGGTTTGTACCTGGGGCTGGGTTCCAGCTTCACTGTTGTCTTGCTGGCTATTTTTCTGAAATGAAAGCCCAGGCACAAAGGATGTAGAAAGCAAGTGTACTTGTATGAATTTAAAGTTAAAGGGCACCAAAGACAGTACTCTTAATTTCTGAAATCTTAGTAGGGGGCAGAAAAGGTACTAGATTAAAAACAAAACAAGTGAAACTTTAGACATTTCAACCTGTAAGAAACTTTATGAATGACAGTGTTACAGTTGGTTATATATTCCATGAGGGCTGACTGGTGGATGACAACCCAGAGCTCCCCAGGAAGAGCCTTTCACCTAAGCATGTACAGATCTGACTCTCATAAGCACAGGTAATGGGTTACTAGCCCAGGGTCTTTCCAGACCCAAGTGTCCAACTGGAGGAGCAGCAGCACAGCACATGCCTCAGTGGCAACACCCAAGAGTTACAGGAAACGACCAACTAATGGTTATTCCAGGGCTTATCATTCCCAGCTCATGACTCAGCTACCTTACCTCACAGGCTCGCAGGACAAAGAATAAGTAGCACATGCCAACTAACAACCCTACCTAAAAATATGCCTTAAAGACAAAAAAGGGCAAGACAACCCCGAAAGTTCTTTAGTAGCCCTCAGTCCCTGGCAACTCTGTGCCTACTATGACCTTTCCCATTACTAGAGAACAAGGCTTAACTACTATTCCCTACCCACCCGCTCAAGTCTTCCACATTTTCCACCCACAGCTTCTAGAACCTAAGGAGGCACTGAGAGGCGAGGCATTACGCACACCACACCCAAGGCACTACGACCCCATCACTCTGTGAACAGTGTCTTGATGAGAACAAAGCTCAGGTCATATGATGCTAATGGTCCTGCAGTGCTCGAGACCACTGGATACCAAAGACTTACATCAATTCTACATCGCCTGTTTCTTGTAAGCCATTTCTGTCTGTTCCCAGAAATCAACTACAAATCTAAGCTAAGATGAGCAGTCACAGTGCCACCATTATCTGTGACGTTCCTCTTCTTGACTGCCCCAACCCAGAAAGCCATATTAATAAAAACAAGTTCTGGAATACCAAGGCCAATTTTGCCACACAATGAAAATGAAACAAAACCCACTTTTCCATTTCAATTTTTATAGTTGTTTTTTTTTTAACCAGTCAATATCTAATTTTCACGAAAGCAAGAAAAGAAAAAGCAACTTTTCCCAGCCACATGCCAGTTTCTTCAAGAGGTCAGGCACCTCAGTCACAATACATAATATTCTCATGTCCTCCAGTTATTACATAACTTCCGATTAACATTATGTATTGAAAAGTATTGAACTGTTACCCTCCTCCTATAGCTTAGAATGAAGTCAATTCTACCCCTGAATGTGACCATTGCTCTAGTTACTTACATCCACATCTGAGCTTTCTGCTGGCTTCTGGCTTGGACACTCCATGTCTGCCTCGACAGAAGACCCGTCGTCCTCCTCTGTTGGGACTTTTTCTACCATGGATGCCGTGGAGATGGTGAAAATGCCATGTGTGTTCACACGCACCTTGACTTTCACTTTAGACTTTTCTCCATCTTTCTGTGCAGAAACATTCTGAACGACAAAACGGCCTAGAGCAAAAAGGAACTGCCGCTTTAGAGACTAAATTCAAGGCTAAGAAATCAAGCCACTTCACAACTCTTTCCCCATCGCCACTTCCAAGTTCCGTGGCTGGCACTTAGGAGTCTATTTACAGTCATACCGCTACCTCTAACATGTCACTGAACCCAGATAAGGAAGGACACCCTTGTAGTAACTAACACCCCTGGGCAGAGACACCAGGGGTAGGAACTCCTGAAAAACAGCCTTCTGCCGCCTCCTCCTCATCTCCCAGTAGATGAGCACACACCAGACATGAGAATCTGTGAACCAAATTTAAGGCAGAGGAGACCAAGCATACACTAAATTTTCAGTCTTTTAGGAAATACTAATCTCCTTATAGGTTTACTTGTATTTCATTTGCATTGGTATTTTGCCTGTACATATCTTTGTGTGAGGGTGTCAGATCTTGGAGTTAGAGTAGTGGGTAATGGGAACTGAAGTCGGGTCCTCTGGAAGAACAGTCAGTGCTCTTAATGGGAACATTAATCTTCTGAGTGAACGGTCCCAATTGTTTAAGTCATGCTTTAAATAGGGGACATAAGCTGAACCCATAGCAGATTGCTAGGGTAGTTTTATAGCCTTGAATAACTAAGAACACAGTCTAAATGCTGCTGTGAACTGGTCTAGAGTGGACGTTCTCAACCTGTGGTTTGCAATTCCTTCTGGGGTGGAACAACCCTTTCATAGGAGTTGCCGAAGACAAGTGGGAAACATATTTACACCTATGGTTCATAATAGTAAAATTACAGATATGAAGTAGCAACAAAAATAACTTTATTATTGGGGTCAGCACAACATGAGGAACTATATTAAAGGGTCACAGTGTTAGGAAGGTTGAGAAGCACTGCTCTAGACAGCCACTATTTACAATAAGCACTTACCGTAGACCCTAGTGCAACTGCTAGCCCCACTAAAATCACACACCTCCTGAGAGCTGCGAGTGGCTCAGCAGGTAAAGTGCTTGCTGGCAAGCGTGCCAACCCAAGTTCAAACCTAGAACCCACGGTACAAGAAGGGAACCAACTCTCAAAAGCCCTGTGACCTCCATACGTGCACTCACACACAAATAATATTCTAAAAATATGTATTTTTGTGAACACAATGGCACGTGCCTTTAATACTAGCAGGAATACCTAACAAGCTCCAGGAAGAGCCAGGACTACATAGACCCAGTCTCCAAAAATAAAAGGGCTTGAATCAGTTATATTCAGGAGTTACATGGAACTTAAGTCTTTTAGCTAAGGTACTGTCTGCACAGCACATACAGCTAGATTTAATTACTGGGCCAGGCAAGGATGCTGGCTGGCATACATCATTAAGTCAGGAAGTAACTGCCAAATGGTCCTTTACAGAAACAACATTTCTGGGTACCACACTCATGAGTATGGAATGTGAAACTGCTCCGGATGGACAGCTCATGATAGTGTCAGTGAGCGAAACACTGACACTTATGCAACAGCTCAACTCTGTAGTAGCGGACAGATAATGCAGAATCCAATCCCGACAATCTCAGTCCACATTCAACAGCTCTTCCACCACTACATAGTCAACAGTGCTTTAAAAGCAGTATGTGATGAGCCAGAACACCTTAGTCTTCAGAAGAAAACACAGCTGGTTGACCAGAGCCCTTCAAATGCATTCTTTGTAAATGAGGTTGAGGACAACTCTTAATTTGCCTGTCAATAATATAGCACTTCCAAAAAAACTACAAAGGTCCTAAAAGTACAAGCAGATGGAACAATGACAAGCCTTCCCCAGTGAAAATCGCACCTAAAGAGACATCCCTTCAAAGAGAGGGTGAAGTATACACGAAGACCTGGTCAAATGCCACACTGCTGTGGGAGCCAAACTTCCAATCTGAAGTAACACCCTACCAATAACACTTCGTCTTGGGGAAGTCTGTGTAGTGGCCAGTATTCTGCAAATATACACTCCATTACAATACGACAGTGATAGCCAGGCCAGCAAGTCTCCAGGTCACCACTCTTCTACAGAGGCAACTATGTCTAAGTTTACACTGAACGATGGGCAGGTGCACACTGGGGCTTGCTTACCTATTTTTGCTTCTGGATATGGAACTCCTTGAGGGTCCGAATAGAATGCTTCCAGCTCAAAAGGCCCCCTTCTCAAGAAGGTGAGAACTTTGGAGAAAGGCGCAGCATGGTTCCGACTGAACACCTCATGAACACTAGGGAGAGAGGAAACAAGGACACATCAGTTCAGCCTTGACACTCTAGTCTTAAAGGCTCGCCACCAAATGAAAGATGGAGAATAGGCTTGGTTCCCAAAGTCCCCAGTCATTCAATTCTTATCTAAAGACAGTATCGGAAAGCGATCTGTGGCTACATACCCTTCGGTTTCTTCTGAGTCGTGGTTCCAGACCAGAGAGATTGGAAAAGGAACTGCATCAGTGACGGAGAACTCTCTAACTTTAAATGCCGGAGAAAGAATCGCACACTTGAAAAGACAAAATACTTAAAGGTTAGAAACATCATCAGCACATTCTTTCTAAACACCTTCTACTATGACAATTCCACTGGGATGGGCAGATTTAAACTGCTTGCAGCATGTGTCACCTTAAGCATAAAGAATGCATCATCTTCACTTTAAACTAATCACTAGCCCCAAAGACAAACCCCGAATCTTGGGCCAGCAATTCTTAACTCCAAGTTTCACACTAAAAACACAGGTTTTTCCAGAAATGCTTTGCTGGTGGCATTTTTGATTACAAGCTGATTCTCTTTTAATGTGTAGAAGTTCTGCTTTATTGCTCTCACATGTCAAAGAAACCAAAAAGGGTGAAATTCAAAATGTCTGCCATTTTCAATAAAATTTGTAAAATGAAAAGCAGTGGCAAATTAAAAAATAGGACAGGACAGAGAAGCTCCTGTCCACCCAGGACACACCCAACTAACTAAACAAATGAAAGCACACAGCCCCAACAAGGAGAGCTCATCTCATCAAGGGTAAAGCTGAGGCCAATAGGGCTTCCCAACATTTGGGGAACCAGAGAGGAAGTAGCACACTCCACTATGAAGGAAAAAGAGGGAAGCCCTCCCTGCAAAGGGCTCCTGGGGAATGAGACCGATGGGAAGGTTAGTTTGGGCAACAGGGAGGCTATAAGGAAGCCCACTGTCTTGAACAATTATTAATGAACCCCAAAGCCAGGCTAGGCCATGACACGAGAATAGGCAGGGCTGCCCGTTCTTCTGTGGTGGTATCCAAGGCAGGTTCTCTAAAGACCTTTGCTCAGAATCTCTTCCCTGTCAAACATCTTCTGTTCACTAACAACATCTAGACTTCTGTAACTCTTCGGCTTCATTTGGAAGTGGAAGAAAATCTATCTTCTAAAACCACTTGGTAACCAGTAACTCCTAACCTCTACACACCTTCCTCAAATCAACTCTTTATTACAATTGAGTAATGTTCCAATTCCCATGTGTGCCTGAGAACAGCTGTCATCACCACCACACAGCTGTTTTCTGCCAGCCTGGAACCAGGCCTCCACACCACCAGCTGGGCAGGGCAGCAGTTTTTTTTCACCTTCCAATCTCTACCTCCAGACTGCAGCACCCCAGTCTGTCTTGGGATTTCACTAAAGCAATCGTCTGGGACGGAAGCAGGCTCCGTGGTGGGGCACCAGGGTGAGGGCAGACGGCGGGCACTCCCACTCACCTGCAGTGCACATCCTCGAGCCACAGCTTCGTCTGCATTGAGTGTGGTGCTAACATCTTTGCCGAAGAATTTGGCAATTCTTTCTTTCACGGCTGGAATTCTTGTGGCACCTCCAACGATCTCAATGGCACTCACATCCTCGGCCTTGAGGTGAGTCTGTTCCATCAATGAATGAAGGGGGACCTCGATTTTCTGCAGGAGCTCAGCGCACAGTTCTTCAAACTGTGACCTTAGTAAATGAAAGAGCACACCATCAGCCATACTAGGAGCTTTTACTAACCCAATCCATGGCACCCTTTCCTCCCAGTACCCCGAACCCCGCACAGGCCAAGTTATTCACTTTATGTAAGATGCGTACAGTCAGTGCATATTTATATTCAAGCACATCACAGCATCAAGAGGATGTGGAGAAAACTGTGTGGATGCTATACGAAGAAGCCAGTCACATTTAGGAAAGACTTCTAAACCCCCCCCCACAGGCTGATGGGATGACTCGGCAGGCAAAGGCATTGGCACCAAGCCCGACACCCTGCGTGGAGAAAACTGAGTCCTGAGAACTGTCTTAGGAGTTCCACATGTGCACCATGGCAGGGAGACAGACAGACAGACAGACAGACAGACAGACAGACAGACAGACAGACACACACACACACACACACACACACACACACACACACACACACACACACAGACACAGACTTAAAGCATTCTTCACAGATGTGTTCCTAAGTTCTGGGTGATAACGGTGTCTACGGCCAACAGCCATAACCCTGAAAGGAAAGCCAAGACAGGGTCACAGAGATCGCTGGGGCTACACTTTCAATCATCCACTTCATGTGTAGAAATTGAGAGACAAATACCTGTTCATTTTTGCAGAGACATCTTTGTCATTCATAAAGCATTCAATGTTGAGCGGTAGGTCTGTGCTGTTAGAGCTCATGAGCTTTTTCAACTTCTCGCACTCCTGATGGAGGCGAAGGAGCGCTCGGATTTTGGATTTTGCATCTAACTTGTACTTGGTCTTAAACTCATCACAAAAATGCTCCACCAGCTTCTCATCAAAGTTCTTCCCTCCTAAGAAGGGATCAAACGCTGTGCCCAGAACCTAAGGTTGGTTTAAACAGACAAAGAATGAGGTCACTTTCAATCAGTTTGATTAGAATCTTAAGATATTCCTATTCCTATTCAAAAAGGCTAACAGGCTCACAACTTCTACTTAAATCCAAGTTGGGAGGAATATAACTAAAGGAAAACCAATCTCTTTAAATCTCCTATGGTATTCCCTTCTTTTACTATCCATGCTGAAGAGAACCTTAACATTATTTTTCTTTTTAAGCTTTTCAAGACAGGGTTTCTCTGTATTGTTTTAGATAGAGGCTGTCCTGGAACTTGCTCTGTAGACCAGGCTGGCCTCAAACTCAGAGATGCGCCTGCCTCTGCCTCCCGAGTGCTGGGATTAAAGGTGTGCGCCACCACCGCCAGGCAACATTACTTTTCTTAAACATGAAAGAACCCCAGCCCACTAGAGCCTGCTATAAAGATGCAAGCTGTCTAAAGCTCCTGGCTTCACGGTTCCCCAAACTCTTCTTCAGTGGGAGTTTCAACTTTACCTTGAGCTTCCCTTTGTTAAAAGCACAGGCAGACACTTGGAAAGAGGAGTGGCCCATGTCCACAAACACTACTATCCGAGGCTTCTCATCTGCATTTGGGAGGTCCTGCTTATAAATTCCGTAATTCAAAGCCACTACAAGGAAAACAAAGCCAGATCACCAGTTGTCCAGCCCATTTCCTTAGGGATTTATTGTCACTGGAAGACCCTTTGCATCTTATAAAGAATCAGTTACTACTCTCTTTGTGACTGTTGGATAATGACCCATAGCTCTTCAACATGAGATATAATTAACCACAAGTCACAAAGAGTGCCAGACTATACAATACTACCACACTTGCTAAGAGACTGCTTATCCAAACTTCGTTTTCCTTAACTGTAAAAGCACTACCAGTCAACAGAAACTAGGATGCAAATCATAATGTTCCTTACGAAGGTACTGCTAGCGAACCAATAGGCATTTTCTCTTACCAGCTGTCATGTCATTCATGAGCCGTAAGCAGTTCAAGCCCACGATCTGTGCAGCATCCAGGACAGACCTCCTCTCAGCATCGGTGAAGAAGGAGGGGACCTGCAAAGAACAACTGTAACTCTAGACACAGTTCTTCTAACTGCTCCAAAAGCCACCCTAATAAAGTCATAGTGGGTGCCTGGCCAGCCCCTCAAAACACAAACTAAATTTAGACTTTGTTTCTAATGATGTTCTTGACTTTCAGAGTTGCCTTGAAAAGAAAAGAAAAATTAAAACAACAATAATTCCCAAAGCACTGGTTTTCAGCCAAGGGAAGAATTCTTTCACTGTGAAGAACTCACAGAAAGCTCCATGAGAGACCTGGCTGCATTGCCAATCTCTGTAGTTAAGAACTCTTGCAGTTTCTAGCTAAAATTACCACTGAGCTTACTTTGAAATGCTCCAGGACATTCAATTAAGAATACCTTGGTAAGTAAGGAAAGAGCATGCATATATGCAATACTGGTGCAAAATAAAGGCAAGCTGGAACCAAACGCATTGCCTGGCTGGATTGTACTTACTGAAATGACACAATCTGTTACTGGCTTCTTGAGGTTGTTTTCTGCAGTTTCCTTTAACTTAGTCAGCAACATGGCTGTTATCTGCTCCACGCTAAAGAGATGCTCTTCATCCATGTACATGACCTACAACACAGTAGAAAATACTCAAATGATAATACTTCAGCTAAATACTAATGTGAATTTCCAGCTGTTAGCACATATCCTGCTCTACAATATTTGAGTTTATTGGTTTGAGCAAACTAAAAAGAAGGCGAGGAAAAGAAGGAAACACTTTTCCCTAAAGAGGAAAAGGGGGACAGGCTACGGATGAGTCACTGAAGTGCAGACTGGCCAGACAGCTGCTGTCAGCCGCATTTCTGGTTGTCACTCTACTGCTCTCCACATGCTCCCAAAGGGCTCCCTTACCATGTATTTTTTAAAATACCAAAACAACCAAAAAATTACTAGAAAGTTAGAAGAACCACTGAATAATCTATGTACTATCTGCTAAGTACTTCTCCAGAGACGGCTTCTATCAACTTCACTTTAAAAGGAGCCAGATGGGAGGGAAAAGACCCCATCGCTATGTCCAGTCAACTAGGGTTAAAACACTAAGCTGCGAGCACTCCCCTCCAAAGAGAGGCTTAGAGTAGAGCCGGTGGATGAGTTGCATTACCTTTATCCCAACGCCACCATTCTTCATGGGCACCAAGTCATAGCTCAGGTTTTCCTTTTCCTTTTGAATGAAGGGGTCACTAAATGCTCTGCCATGAAACCTCTTAAAGCTAGACACTGTGTTGTTTGCATGAGTGATTTGCTGCAAAAGAAATGCAAGATTTAGACTTCTTTTCTAATTTTGTTACCTACCAGCACCTACAGCAATTTCAGAGAGTCATTGTGCAACTGAAACCAACTCTGCAGGGTATATCTAACTTTCCCTCATAGTCCTCGATTTTCCATGAATGGATAGCTCCTACTGTACTGGAAAATGCCAGAAGGAAAGGCAATGTGTCATCATACTTTGGGGCAGATCTCAAAATCTGCAAGATAAAGGAAAAGACAGCACAACTGTCTCCAAAGCTCTAGAACTCTTCAGCAACTGTGCTGCTGTACCCCATTGTCTCCCCCAAATAAACCGACAATCACTGTCCCACTAAGGTCAGACTTGGAGCACCATCAGGTAAGGACCTTACACACTTCTGCTTAGAAAGTGGCCTATGCCAGAGCTAGAGGAGGTGAGGGTGAAAAGTTTCTGAATGACCATGGGGGAGGGGACAGATCTTATCACCAAAACCTGCACCCATCTCACGCTGCTGGGCATGCATGCTAAAAAAAAAAAAGGCTGTACTTCAGCAACTTGTCCCCTGGAACATGGTCTTGTTCTCAGGTGCACATGGTAATAAGGGGCACAAAATTCGGTAGAACTGGATGGAGATATGCCAATTTGCTCTGAGATGGTATATTCTCAATCTACTATTTGGGTCAACCTACTTCTGGGACATTTCGCTCAAAGGTAGGCTCCTCACTAAAACTGAAAATGAAACCACTAAAGGCTGAAGTCATTTACACTTGCAAGCACCAAGAGACTATCTCTTTCATCTTTTACAGCTGGGCAGTACCCCCAGGTTCAGCACCAGCAGGTGTGCTCATACACTAAGCTTCTAAAACCAACATAAATTAGGCAAAGAAACACAACTAGGAAGATACTTTGTTGGAGTGGGTTCCAGGTATGGAACTCACGCTGTCAGGCTTAGCGACAGGTACCTCTACCCACCGAGGACCTCATTAGCCTTTGAGAAAATACACATTCAAAAACAAAAGTCAAGCGTGTAATTTAAAAAGTTTAAAGTCAAGCATGTTGTCATGTCCCTTTAATTACAGTACTCTGAAGACAAACCTCTGTGGGTTAAGAGGCCAGCAAGCACTTCACAGTCAGAGCATGTATCTACACAATCACACGTATTTTAACTGAAGGTCAATGAAGTTGCCCTAATTAAGGTTGTCAATGAAAAGTTAAGGAACAAGGGTGGGGATGACAAAGTAATCACCAGAGGGTTCAAAAAGAACACCTGACACACAGATCTTCAAGAGTTACTATTTTCATTTTTAATGTGCATGCATGAGTGTCTGCATGTATGTGTAGCACGTGTGTGCTTGGTTCCCATGGAGGCCAGAAGAGGGTGTAAGACGTGGAGCTACAGGCAGTTAGGAGCCAGCAAGTGGGCACTGGGAACCAAACCTATAAGAGCAACAAGTACTCCTAATGGACTGAGCCATCTCTCCAGCCCTAATGTTACAGTTTTAAAACATCAACTACATTGAACTTCAGCGTGCATCATTCTGGGTGCTGCTGGGAGTTTCCTGTAAGCCAAATAGACATTCTCTTCAAGAACATACCTGATTTTTGGCTGCAACTCCAATTGTTCTGTTTTTTGGTCCAAACGATATGACTGACCTAAAAATTAACAGAAAACAAACATTTCACATTTGTCTAAAAGCTCACATGTGGCCATTTCTAAACTGACAAGAGGGAACTCCCAACACAAATGAAGCACAATTCTGCAGCTTACAACTTTCATCAGATACTCAAAACTTAGTCTGGGGCATTAATAATTTAAAACCACAGTTCTGACAATTCAGTCTAAGTGTTAGCCCCGCTTCTGCTTGTAGCTCGGGGATTCTTGCTCAATACCTTATTAAATGCTAATGCAGTGTCACCAGGTCACAAAGGACATGGAACAGAAAACCTCTCAATTTAGTGTTATTAAAGGCCGGGCGGTGGTGGCGCACGCCTTTAATCCCAGCACTCAGGAGGCAGAGCCAGGCGGATCTCTGTGAGTTCGAAGCCGGGCTGGACCGATAGCCTCCAAAACAATACAGAGAAACCCTGTCTCGTAAAGAAAAAAAAAAACAAAAACAAATAACACCAAAACTTGGCATTATGCACAACCAACAAAAAGTATATCATAACTGTACCTCTGTCATAAGCGTCATACAATCCTAAATGTCACCGCCACTTATTTTTGTTCTGATCTACCACCTGCTCTAGAATTTAAAAGGTTTTATGTAACTTGAATAGGTCTATGGTATTGCCTGTAGAGTTTAAGGCATACAGGTGAGGCTCCCATCTGGAAGATTCTACTAAAGAGGGTCAAAAAAGAAAAAGACATAGAACCAGAGTCACTGCAGACTGAAGTATAAATCAGTCACATTAAACCTGTTTTGATCCGATGAAGAGTGACAGGCGCCGGATGTTGGTGGTGCACGCCTTTAATCCCAGCACTCGGGAGGCAGAGGCGGGTGGATCTCTGTGAGTTCGAGACCAGCCTGGTCTAAGAGCGAATTCCAGGACAGCCTCCAAAGCCACAGAGAAACCTTGTCTCGAAAAACCAAATAAAAAAAAAAGAGTGACAGGCACTTTTCTCAGCAATGGCAAGGGAAGGCATAGTAACAGAACAGAGACAAGATGGAAAGGTCTTGTGAGGAGGAGGCAGTGATTAAGGCTTTGGATTAGAGGAGTAATCCACTGTGCATTACTAATCCAAACCTAATCTAATTTTGGCTCAGTCACTCCTGCGTGGGTAAATGGGATGAGTAAAATGGGACTGTACTGAGGACATTTAAATTTGCTGTAACTGAAACATCTTGGAACTAGAGGTCTCAGCAGGTGCTAAATGTCACCCTAAAAGCCAGGGACCCTCAAGCAAAGGCTGGACCTTTCGAGATGCAGTCTACAAATCCTGTGATTCTGAGCTCAGAGAGACTAGACACTTGATCTCATTTTCCAAGTCAATTAACTGACGGTAACAGGAATCAGTATCCAATTCAGTCGTTAACCCTTTAACAGGAAAATCACTCGAAAATTCTGGTCAACACACTGACTCAAGCATCTCCCCTACCTTCCTGAGTCGATTTTTCTTTTTTTTTTTTTTAAACCAGAGAATAAAGCAGCACAGAAGCACCCTTAACATGGAGAGGCACAGAAGGCTGGCATCTTTCCTACTAAGCGCCAAACAACCGACCACCATGGCTTTGTAAAGAGGTAGACAGAGGAGCAGTTGCACCTCAGCGTAGTTAGTAGCAAAGCGTATTCCCTGCTCTCATAAATGTTCCTCTGCACACAAGTAACCTAAGGACAGAATGATTTTACCTTCAGGTTCCATGCTTAATAATCTTGAACTCTGCACATGAAGGAAAAAAAAAAGACCTACAATAATTGCCTATAAAAGCAAGCAGCTGTTGTCAATGAGTGCACATGCAGGCCTACTCGCCTATGTAACCTTCAGAAACTAACCCCCTCAAAAACTTGTTTTACCATTCTTCCGTTTGCCCACCCACGGTGCTGCAGAATATGTAATTCAGAGACTAAAAAAAAATCCATCTTTCCCACAGAGTGCATCCACAGCGGCGTGTTAGCAACAAAAATATGAAATTTGTAGTGCTTATTCTAAACTGTGCCAAAATAAACAAACACTCGGTCTGTAAACTCTCACGAACCGCTTTCACGTTGCGCCTTTGAAAAAAAAGGACTCTTGCAAAAAAGCGAGTCGGGGCACTAGGGTAACATTAGCAAACCGAGTGCAGATGAAAAGCAGAGGCGGCGGATTCCTCTACCATAGTGTTTCTGCGGTCGCTAACAACAGTCCATCCGCTCCCTAGGCAAGCAGCAGCGCGCACAGGCTCTGGAACCTTCTAGGTCATTTGGAGATTCACCATGCGGAAGAAAAGGCTCCGCGGGGATCCCTGCTGAGGTGCGAGCGGGAGCCAGGTTGAAGAAGCTGGGTGGGGTGCGGGGGGCAACCCGGGAAAGCCAAGTCAGGCCAGGTGGTCGCCGGGTGTCACGGTTCTCGGAATCCCCGGGCCACCATCTCCCACGAGAAGCGGCGAGCTCGAGCCCTCTCCGGCCACCCAGGCTCCTACTTACGGGGTGCAGCGGTCGCTGAACTCGTTGGCGATGGTCTCGATGCCCCCGGCCCGCGCCACCGCGATGTAGCAGCTCTGCGAGCCCACGTCTAGCCCCACCACCGACATGGCCGGTCCCGTCAGCCTCCGCCTCGGCTCCGCTGCGTGCGCCTCCTGCTCCCGACCGGCGGGGAAGATGCCTCAGGCTTACTCCGCGAGACTGCGCTCCGTCTCCGCCGCCGCTCGCTGCTCGCCCTCTCACACGCAGCCGCCGCCGCCGCCGCCGCCGCCGCCGATGCTGCTGCTGAGCCGCTCAGCTACAAATCCACAAGGGGAGGTCCCAATCGCTCAGCCTTATGTAGCCTACTGAGGAGAACTTTCCAGAATCTGCGGCATTTACTCACCGGCGCCTCCACCGGCCCCTCCACGTGCCACTTCCGCTTCCTTCTTCTCGAGCCTTCGAGAAAGATTCTACCCAATGGACTCGCGGGCGGCCTGCGTTGCCATAGTGACAGGGCAGCCGCTCGGATGCCATTGGCTACAGCAGACCGGGCTTGTCCGACCTCCATCCCGCCTTCCCCAGCCGGGGACAGTTTGCGCTCCTGTTGACACCGGCCATAAATGACGGGCCGGAAACGCCGGTCGCTCTTGATACGACCCCGGGCGGCAGTGTCCGGCTCCAAACGCCGAAGAACTGCCGAACGGGCGGAGACAGAACCCACTACTCCAAGACCCCAGGCCTCTCAGGCCGCTGACTAGCTATCGGCAGAGAGCATGCCGGGAAGCGTAGTTTGGCCGGGAGGCCCGAACGCTTTGCATGCTGGGGAGTGCAGTCCAGCGGAGAGGCTTAGGCGCTTTGCATGCTGGGATATGTAGTCTGGGCCGCGGTGCGTGCCGGAACCCGGCTTTGTCTTGAGGGCTCAGAAGAAGAGGCCCAGCTGGTGGCTGCCTATTCGCGCGCTTTCTCTGGCGTTTCCTTTGTACTCTGTTCCGTTCTTGTCTGTTATTTCGACAACTGATGAATTCCGATTTCGGAACGTCAGCTTTATGCCGCGAATAGGCAGCACGGTTTGTATTTTGCAGACATTCATCTGCTGGCAAGATTCTTGCAAAAGAAAACACCGGAGGAGGTGCTGCTGCTACAGCTTCTTTAAAAGAAAGCAGCTTTTGGTTGCTATGCAATTTGGGAGGCTGCTGGGTGGTGTCACTTTTAGCTTATTTGGGATACTGAGTTTAACCCTGCCACTCCGAACCATTAATATAAATCAATGTGCTTTATTGCTTGTTCAGTATAAGCTTTCGTTTTCTTTCCTTGGAAAGTGAGTTTTAGTTCCATAAAGAGACATAGGAAAGCGAGGCGGGTGTTGCTTGCTCTTGCTTTCAATTCTTATGTATCATTTACATAAACACTTAAAAGTTTGCCTGAGAACCTCTTGTGTACTTTAACCTCCAGGATACGGAAATAAGCACAGTTCAGTTCAAACGCGTGCTGCTAAGTAAATGCGTAATTGAATAAAGAGTTGGGACCCTGCCGGGCGTTGGTGGCGCACGCCTTTAATCCCAGCACTTGGGAGGCAGAGGCAGGCGGATCTCTGTGAGTTCGAGGCCAGCCTGGTCTACAAGAGCTAGTTCCAGGACAGCTTCCAAAGCCACAGAGAAACCCTGTCTCGAAAAACCAAAAAAAAAAAAAAAAAAAAAAAAGAGTTGGGACCCAAGGTTAAAAAACTTCCCCCAGCAAGACAAGTGTGGCTGGTTAAGTCGGAGGCTTATACGCAAATTCCAGGGTAAATTGTGTAGGCTCGTGTGGTTGGTTAGCCTTGCACTTTAGTTACTTCACCTGCTGCACCTAACTATCACATTGAAAATGGGAGAAGAGTGGTAGTTATCTCTGGGCGGCTGCATTTTTTTATTTGAAATCTGTTTAATGTAACCCTTTTTGTTATGTATCTCTTGTCTGAAACTTCCATGACTCCAACTTTTTTTTTAGTATAGAAAAATATTATTAAAATCGATAGAATCATAGCTATTTTTAACAAAGGGGACCTATAAATTATTTGATCTACCTCTCACGCTTCCTATGAGAAACTGCAAAGCGATGTGGACCTGGACAGATCTGGGTCAGGTTCAAATCTTAGCACTCGCTGCTGATATGCATTACATAAAATACAGCACCCAAATTTGGACTTCCTGGGCTTGTGTTCTGGCTGTCTTTATTAATTTGTGAGCTGTGTGAACTTGTAATTACCAGCCCTTCTTGTGTACTCTCTCACATGATTGAGTCATGATCAAAAACTTGCACAAAGCACTAACCATATAATTATTATGTAATCATGCTTAATGTCTGTAATCCTGGGCAAACCCGTAAAATGCCAATAACACCCATTCTTGCTGGTATTTTGGAAGGATTGGATGTAAATAGAACATCTAGTGTGCTAATGAGCATTCAGTAGATTACTGTAAGAAAAATTTGTCAAGCAAGTTTCAATGCCAGAATTGAAGTCTCAACTCCTGTTGCTAGTGGAGGCTGAGATAAACCATCTCCCTGTCTTCCCTTTATTTAGCCAGCTCTCCTTATCTGCTATGTCAAGTCACATGAGGCCAATAGAAACACTCATTGTCATTTAAACACTTGTCACTTTCTGTTAACCTCATTCTGTTTTACTTAAGTGTTCATTTATTTACTTATTTATTTTTGGTTTTTCGAGACAGGGTTTCTCTGTGGCTTTTGGAGGCTGTCCTGGAACTCACTTGGTAGTCCAGGCTGGTCTCGAACTCACAGAGATCCTCCTGCCTCTGCCTACCGAGTGCTGGGATTAAAGGCGTGTGCCACCAACGCCCGGCTCATTAATTTTTATTGTTATTTCCCCTGCTATTTTTTGTCATAGCATTGGAAATCTTAGGTGGAAACTTAAATCAGATAACAACAAACCCTGCGCCGGATCTCTGTGAGTTCGAGACCAGCCTGGACTACCAAGCGAGTTCCAGGACAGCCTCCAAAGCCACAGAGAAACCCTGTCTCGAAAAACAAAAAACAAAAAAACAAAAAACAAACCCTGCTGGAGAGATGGCTCAGTAATTAATAGCACTTGTTACTCTTGTAAAGGACTCTGGTTTCAGTTTCCAGCACCCACATGGCAGCTCACAACGGAAGTTCCAGGAGATCTGACACCCTCTTCTGATGTCAGTGTAGTTCATATAAATGATGCACGCAAAACACTCAAACACAAAATCTTAGAGTTTTTTTTTTTTAGTGAAGTCACTTCATCTCATACGCTAGCAATGCGGGCATAGGAAAAGTATATTAGAGGATTTTTTTTCCTTTTTTCTTTCATAAATACATCTAAAGAAAATTGAGCATGTGGGCAATTGCTCATGCCTGCCCCTGTGGACTCTGAACTACTGACACGAGTGTATGGTGTCACTGTGCATGGACCTCCTCCCTTATCAAACTGTTTTTGTGTGCATTTCCCTGCCTGGAAAGCTTTTCTCTTCAGTCTCTTGGGTAGGCCTTCTCTCCCACATCCTTCAGGACCAGGCTTGAATCTCATCTCCCTTGGAGGAGGCCTCTGTGCCTCATCCAGGAAGCATTTCACACTTCTCAAAGTGCATCGGGTTTTGTTGTTTCTATTTAAGAGAACCCGGCCAGCCCCAGTGCCAAGGGTAGTCACTTAGGGCCTAAGCCAACCAGCAAATCCCATCCTCCTTGGCCACGGTCATTGGTCAGGGGCAGCACGTGATCCAGGCAGCCCAATCAGAGTGGCTATAGCATTCTAGGAGTTGAGCCTTATCGATTCCTGTTCAGCTTCTTTGTCCCCTGCTTTCTGCCCCTCCCTTCTGGTCTCTGTTTAAGAAGTTTGGAGATAGAAAACCATTACTTTGACCGTACTGTCATTTCAGAGAGGAAAACGCCCATTGCAGAGCTAAGAAATCATAGCTGGAGCCTGGAGTTTCAGTCAGTTGTGAGACTACTTCTGGGGAAGAGGTGTGATACCTCATTGCAAGCCACCTTGAGTTGAAGTTTCCTTGGGAAAGTCTTCCTTGAACGTTTTATCCACAGCACTTCCCAGTTACAGTCTGTGGTTACTTCTTCTGCACGTATGTGACACTGTCTGCAGTGATCCTGGGGCATGTGCATGTGCACGCATGTTTTACTCCTCTCTGATATTGTGACTCAGGAGGTCAGTGATACGTGTCTCTTCTTTCCAGTGCTGTGGAGAAGCTGAATAACTATCAACAGAATAACTGATGCTCAAACTCCATCATAAACATCCTATGAAAAGGGGTATTTATCAGTGGTCTGCTAATCTAGTGGTTCTCAATCTGTGGGTCTAGACACATTTAGGGGTTGAAAGACCTTTTCACAGGGGTTGCCTAAGACCATCATCGGGAAACAGATATTTACATTATGATTCATAACAGTAGCAAAATTACAGTTATGAAGTAGCAACGAAAATAATTTTATGGTTGGGCGGTCACCTCGACGTGAGGAAACTGTATTAAAGAATCACTGTTAGGAAGGTTGAGAACCACTGCTCTAATCCAAGTTTATCAACCTTGGCCCTGTAAACATCATTGGCTAGATAATGCCTTGTATGTGTGTTACAAGTTTTTGTTCATTCCAGGCTATGACCCATACATAGGAAGTCAGTGTTCCACCCTCTCCACAACAACCAGAACTGTCCCCAGATATTGCCAAATGTCCTGAAGGCACATCTGCTTGGGCTGAGGCTCCTTCCCTCAGCATGGCATTAGGACCCGGGTGTAGAGAAAGAGCCTGGCTTGCTTTTGGAACCACAGGCTCAGAGAGGAGGTGACAAGCCAGACAGCTGTGCCCTGCACAGATACCACATGAGGGATCTCCCACCGTGTCTTATTGAAGATGTCCACAAGCCTGTTCCAAGGCAGTTGGGTTGAATTGTGCACTTCATTTACTTACTTCTGAAATAGTCATTTGAATGCCTGCGTAGTTATTTCATAAGGAAAGAGGTAAAGGCAGACTTCAACTCCCTTGCCTTACTGGCCACTCGCTTGATGAGAGAGAAAAGATGTGGGGGGCAGGATCATTTGTGCCTTACATAATATTCTGGGTTTCTGCCCTGAGGACTAAATTAACATACCAGAGATAAAAATAGAGGCTCTTTTTGTCTTTGCCTTGTTTCGTCAGAGCGTGTGAGGAAAAAGGGAGCAGGAGGAGAGGGAGTGACCCAGGTCTTTCTATTCTGAGCTATATTGGCAAATTCAAAATCTTTGTACGCAGACAGACTCTTTGGAGTTTGGGTGTACTTGTTATGTAGATTGTGGGTCTGGGTTGGGATCTGTCTGCCAGCTACAGATGTTAGCAGCCATGTACAGACACCTTTGTCGGGGTGGTATGTTAAGTTCTCTGAAACGAGGGTGTGTTCGCTTTCCCAAATGAATTAATAATCCACACAAGAAAGTGGGAGTGTAGGAATGAAGAAAAAACTCACCTTGGGGCTTTATTTTTCAAAAGAAATTCAGATTGCCACATGCACACGGCATGGATGTATCTGGAGTCTTGAAGCTTGGGTCTCCAGCCTCCTGCAAATGGAACTGAAGAGCGTATTGGAGATTCTGGCAGAAGATGCGGCTGCCCACACATCTTGGACCAAAGACTTCTCTTTGATCCAGCATGCTGCTTTGGGGTGGCCAGAGAGACAGGGGATACTTCCTAACCTGTGGGGACACCAGACCTTGAGTAGAGACCCACTTCCCCATCGGCCTGGGAGTAGGCAGCTGCAAGACAATGTTTACTAAAAACATGTTTACTAAAAACAATACAATGTCCGGGGCAATAAGTTCCTGGAAAAAGCTTGCCCACAGAACCGCCCTGACCTTGACCTTGTCCAAAGACTAACCGCCTCTTCTGATACACCCAGATCAGTTTTGGGTGTCAAGGCAGAACCAGCCAGGGTAGAGGAGAGAGCAGAAGTCTCTCTGGAGGGAGCCTTTCTAGGTAAGTTTTCTTGAACCTTTTTGGGGCCTGCTTAAAGTTTTCTTTACATCGTTGAATGAGTCTCTGTGTTGTCAATCCCCGACACCCTCCGCACGTTCTCGGACACAGGCTGCGCAGCTGACGCGGCACTAACCAGCCAGGTCAACCCCGACCAGTGGCTGACAGGTGCTACTTCACATCAAGATCTGCTTTTATCAAGCAAGTCAGGCTGTTTCTGCCTTATATGTGCCAAGAGACATGAAATTCTTCCTTCCAGACATGCGAGAGACCTAACTACCTTAGGAGAGAATCACATTTTGGCAGGCAAAGATAGATGCAATCACCAGTTACTTGTTGAGTGGAACATGGCTAGACTAAGGTGGGAAAGAGAAGTTACATCAAGCTACACAAATCGAAGTTCTATATTTAATATGGTGACCTGAAAGGAGAAATAGCACACGGGGAATTTCTTGCCAATTTGGAATGACTTCGCACTCCAGGATCAGCATGAGTACCTTTCAGCAGTTTTGTGTGCTAGGAAAAACAGTAACATGGAAAGGATGTCAACTGAGAGGAATACAGCTTTGCAGTACATGCACATCTCCAAGCTCCTGGAAAAGTTACTAGGTCTGGCACAGAGGCACACACCTGTGATCTGCACACTTGGATAGGAGGAGCAAGAGGACCAAGGGTTCAAGGTCATTCTCTACTACACAAAGAGTTTTAAGCCAACCTTGGCTTCATGAGGTCCTGTCTCAAACAAACATAAAACCATCCTCTTTGTGCTGCCTGCCCAGAGCACAGGATTCATTGAGTTTTGGTACATACAAGAATATGACACACCAGCAGCTCAGTGATGGTGGTGTTGATAATGAGATGGCTCAGAGGTTAAGAGCACTGGCTGCTCTTCCAGAGGTCCCAGGGTTCAATTCCCAGCAACAACATGGCGGCTCACTACCATCTATAATGAGATCTGGTGCCCTCTTCTGGTGTGCAGACGTACATGGAGGCAGAATGTTGTATTCATAATAAATAGATTAAATTTTTTAAATGAAGAATTGATAGTGGGGCAGCAATGACACACTCCTTTAAATCCCAGCACTCAGGAGGCAGAGGCAGGGGGAATCTCTAAGAGTCCAAGACCAGTCTGGTCTACAGAGCGAGTTCCAGGACAGGCTACACAGGTTACAAGGCCACACAGAGAAACCCTGAGACTCTGTCTATAACAGCAACAACAACAACAAAGAAAGAAAGAATTGAGGGGCCATTAGATGGCCCAGTAGTTTAAGAGTACTTGTTGCTCTTGCACAGGACCTGGGTTTGGTTCCCAGCTCCCCAGACTTCCTGCATGCTAGGCAAGCATGGTACCAACTGAGCTAAATCGTAGGCTCACATGTGTTCTTTTTTTTTTTTTTTCTTTTTGGTTTTTCGAGACAGGGTTTCTCTGTGGCTTTGGAGGCTGTCCTGGAACTCACTTGGTAGTCCAGGCTGGTCTCGAACTCACAGAGATCCGCCTGCCTCTGCCTCCCGAGTGCTGGGATTAAAGGCGTGCGCCACCAACGCCCGGCTCACATGTGTTCTTAAAGAGACTCAAAACCTACTGGAAGCAGAGTAGGGTATTGTTGTCGGAAGGGGGCAGAAGGGTGCATCAGGGATAGTGAGGAGGGGACTATGATGGAATAGATGTCCATTTGGTGGGGAAGGAGTGGCAGCGGGAGCCTCAGCCCATCATAGACAGTCACCACTCCTGCAATCAGGAAGCAAGCAGAACCAATGGAAGTGGGGGCAGTCCCCAAAGCCCCACTATGGCCAAGTTCCTCCAGGGAGGCTCCACCTCCTAAAGAATCTGCAGTCTTCCCAAACAGCACCTGTGGAGGCCATTTCATATTCAAACCACAGCACTGCAGTTCTCCACAAAATTAATCATAACAAAATCAATACAGCCAAGCTCTTATGACTTCCAATTCATCTTTACAGCTTGAATAATGAAACTGCCTATTAACCTTCAATTTTAAATGTGTTTTTCCCTAGCAAACTGTATTAGTCTATTTTTGTTAGTAATTAAAATACCTGAGACATACACACACATATATATACACATATATATCTATATATCTATATCTACATATATCATGTTTAGAATGATCTTTTTGGATACCATAGAGATGTGTCTCTGCCTAAAGCTCCTTCTGATTGGTTTAATAAAGAGCTAAATGGTCAATAGCTAAGCAGGAGAGAATAGGTAGGAGAGAAAAGGATCTAGGTTCGAGGATTTCTCCAGCAGACTTGGTTCGACATGCCATACTGAGGAAAGGTAAAGAGCCATGTGGCAGAATGTAGATTTAAAAATATGGGTTAATTAAGTTGCAAGAGTTAGCTGGAAACAAGCCTAAGCTACAGACCAAGCTTTCATAGTTAGTCATAAGTTCTCGTGTCATTATTTGCGGACTGGTGCACACACACACACACACACACACACACACACACACGTATATGAAAGAAGGGAAGTAAGGAGATGGGCTTATGAGTCAGCTCAGTGGGCAAAAACACTTGCTAACCTTGACTCTGTTTTGCCTTTTTGTGTTCGTTTTATCCTTTTGAGTTAGAATCTCTCTCTGTAGCCCAGGCTGGTCTAACACTTATCATGTTACCCAGGCTGGCCTTGAACTTGCTGTTACCCCCATGCCTCTGTCTTCTGACTGCTAGCATACCTAGCAAGACCTTGTGCCTGGAAATGCCAGGATGAAGGGCTGTCCTAGTTTGCTCCCTACTGATGTATTGAACACCATGACCAAAAGCAACCTGAGGAAGAGAAGGGTTTATTTCACCTTACACCTTGTAGTCCATCATAAAGGGAAGTCAGGGCAGGAACTCAAAATGGGAACCTGGAGGCAGGAACTGTTGCAGAGGCAATGGAGGGGTGCTGCTTGCTGGCTTGCTCCCATACCTCACTCTGCTAATTTCTTACATACCCCATAATCACCTGGCTAGTAATGGCACTGTCCACACTGGGCAGTCAGGCACACACACATACATATGAAATACAACTTTCAAAAAGGCATATCTGGCCGGGCATTGGTGGCACACACCTTTAATCCCAGCACTCGGGAGGCAGAGGCAAGCAGATCTCTGTGAGTTTGAGGCCAGCCTGGTCTACAGAGCGAGTTCCAGGACAGCCTCCAAAACAATACAGAGAAACCCTGTCACGAGAAACAAAACAAAAGGCATATCTGGTTTTTTGTTTGTTTGTTTTGTTTTTTGGTTTTTGTTTTTGTTTTTTCGAGACAAACAGAGATCCGCCTGCCTCTGCCTCCCGAGTGCTGGGATTAAAGGTGTGCACCACCAACGCCCAGCACAAAAGGCATATCTGTTTTACTATCTAATTCTGAATACTTTTCTTAGCACAAGATTACCAAAAATATTCTGCATAACTCAGATTTTAACTGCATAACATGGAAAGGGTTAACTTTACTCTCTGCCACTGTTTCAATGACATTGTTCTTAAGGCCCTATTTTCAATGTTATCTTAAAAGGCATTATGTAGCCAGGCAGTAGTGGAGCACGCCTTTAATTCCAGCACTCGGAAGGCAGAGGCAGGTGGATGTCTGTGAGTTCAAGGTCAGCCTGTTTTACAGAGGTAGATCCAGGACAGCCAGGGCTGCACAGAGAAACCCTGTCTCATAGAAATGAAACAAACAAACATTACGTATGTGCCCTGTGAATGGAGAGCTACACTGACACCAGAAACTTTTCCACAAGAATGTAGTGGTCGCATATGTGAATGATCCAGCCACCCAGCTCTGATCACCCAGCCCTGCTTATTCATTCTCTCATGCATTCTCGAAACAAATGCCTGTGGAATTCCCCCCACGAACAGCCAGGGTAGAAAATGTTACAGCCGTTTCAAAGATCATCATCATCATCATCATCACCATCATCACCAACTAGCCTGACTGCTGGGTGAGAGGTAGAAGGATGTACGTAGGGCTGGCTGGAGCATGACTTGGTGGTAGACGACTTGTACAGCGCTTCATGAGGCCGCAGGCGTGATTCCCTGCACCAAGCAAGGTAGCATAGTAAGAGAACGAGGGAAAGTACAAGGAGATGCCAGGGGAGTTGGTGGCCTAGGGACTAGACAGGCCAGTTAGCTCTGGCCACCATCATTTTTACCTCTAGTGTGGTCTTCCCTCAGCCACGCTGTGCTAGGCACACGCCACTGCCGTTTACTTAGGCTCCTTTAAAGCGAAAATTCTTATCTCAGCACCCCAAGGCCTCTAGGCAAGAGATTGTCCCTGAGTGTTTGAGGGTGTGCAGGGGTTCCCAGGACCTCTTTTGCATGGGCAGGAAGTCCCCCAGAAATAGAATAGCCTTGATGAAGTAAAGCCAGTAAGACACAATGAATATGGACAAAGCTTTATTTTAAACTCACCTTGAAAAATTGTACAATAAAGAAGCCTATCAGCTTGTAATTCTCTCTCTCTCTCTCTCTCTCTCTCTCTCTCTCTCTCTCTCTCTCTCTCTCTCTCTCCTTTCCTAATTTGTCCCTCCTCAGAGTAATCTAGAAGAAGCTGGTTCCCATGTTGGAGTCTGAGCTGTTGTCTGTAGCTGACTGGCCCAACCTTGCTGTCATGCCAACATGATGCTTTTGTTGTTGTTATTGTTGTTGTTCAACTATTTCTGGGGAAGAGTGACCCACTGCCCCTACTTCAAGTCACTTGTCATACCTCTGACCCACACTCAATGACTACCCCATAGCAAGAACAGGGATGAGCCGTGGCCAGCTTGCTGAAGGCCCCCAACCACAACCGAGAGCAGACTAACGAGAGAGCAGACTACCGTGAAAAACAAATTCCTGCCGAGAGTAGACTCGGTTCTACAGGAGACTGCAGAGCAGCAGAGTAAATAAATTGTGGAAATGAGCATCCTTATGCAGAGAGCTTGAATCCCGGAGCTGTGAATTTATTTTCTCTGCCACTCAGGGGAGCCAGAGACTCATGAACATTATCCAGAAGCTGCCAAAGAGGTGTGCCGGGAGAAGCTGTGTTTCACTTTGGACTTAGTCACAGGTACTAAAAACCCAGCAAGCAAAGAAACAGAACAAAGCAAAATGCAACCATAGCAGTAACAACAATAAAAAGCAAGGACAATAGAAAAGGAAAGCCATTTGCTCATATGCCAGGAGCTTGAAGGGAACTTGTGGTTTAGCCTCAGCCTTATCTATCCAGGGGCTCAGGACTTGCTTCTCTCTCTCTCTCTCTCTCTCTCTCTCTCTCTCTCTCTCTCTCTCTCTCTCTCTCTCTCTCTCTCTCTCCTCTCTTTCTCTCTTCCTCCCTTCCTCCACCCCCTCCCTGTGTGTCCATTTATTGGCCGAGATCTGCTTTGCTGGTTTCATTTCCAGGAGCTCCAGGGTAATGTGCCCAAATTCTGAAGCCCCAAATCACTAAGAGACCCATTCTGATGCAAAAGCAAAGAGTCTTTTATTGTTTAACCTGGTTCCCTGGTCCATCCAACACAGTGGTTGGTGTGAGAAGGACCTGAAGGGACCAGGAGGCAGGGAATTTATGAGAGCAAGGGGACTGTCTAGGGGCTTGCAACAGTCTCAGGATTGGTGCACTTCCAGGCTTGCGTGACCTATCCTGTGTTGATTGGTCAACTGGTTATTATGGCCCATAGGCCCTCCCAGGGTGGTTGCTATGTTCTGTTACACCACCCTGACTGTAAAGCACAGCCAGAGCCCGCCAGCTAACTTCTGATTGGCTCCTTGCCACACGGAGGGTATCTGACCTCATAGTGACTAGGGGAAGTCCTGCAAGGTCAGAAGGCCAGAAACTAAGCAACATGTGCTGAGTCAGAGGCCTACATCTTTCTGGGTCTTTTCTGCAGCCTGTCATGGTTGCCAAAGCAAGGGGCTGGGTGAGGGTCTGATCCCGTCAGGTAACACTCTCATAGTTTCTAAGTGAGGACCAAGTAGGTGTCATCTGCTTCCCTCATGCTACTGGGCAGGTATAATGAGTCTTTCTCTGTCCCACCAGCCAGCTCCCAAATAATGACCTGAGATGTCTTATTAATTATGAAAGCTCAGCCTATAGTTAAAGCTTGTTCTTAACAAGCTCTTAAAACTTAAATTAACCCAATTTATAGTAACCTACATTATATCATGTGGCATTATTTCTCTTCCATCTTGTATCTCCTGTTTCCTCTCCGTGTCTCCTGGAACCTCTGCCTTTCTTCTTCCCAGAGTCCTCTCTGACTCAGAAGTCCTGCCTAGCTATTGACCATTCATTCAGCTTTGTATGACACCAATCATAGGAAATACATCTTCACACAGTGTGCAACAGACAGGTTCACCTGGCCTATGCAGGTGCAGGAGTGTTAGCCCGGAAGGACCTCAGGACTCCTGAAGAATGGTTAGGGGTGTTGCCACAGACATAAAGACTAAAGCCCCGGTGACTCGGGTGGGAGAAACAGTAGCATCTCAGCCCATCGCTGGGTACCAAGCCTGTGCTTTCAGATAGCCTTTCAGAAACCCTCATAGATAGATGCCCACTATGCTATACCTTGTTTTACAACTGAGAGTGGTGCCCAGCTGGACGCCAGAGCTTCAGAAAAGTGGGTAAAGGGGTAGAGTCAAGATTGAGCTCTTGCTTGATCAAAGGGGAGGGACAGAGAGTAAATGAGAACCGGGGACAGGCAGATGTGGGAAATGAGAGAAAGTACCTTCGAGGAATGGTTACCCTGCCTTTGGGTACACTTAAGCCACAGGTTCTGGAGAGGTAAATTCAAGAGGGTGTGGCGTTTGGGTTTGCATGAGCATCAGAGACTAGTGACTCGCAGTGGGTAGCTGTGGGGCTGAGACAGGACAAAGCATTGAGCGTGGACGGAGTCTCCCACAGAACAATCATAGCTCACCCTGGAGACAACCCTAGAGTAGTCTGGAGGCAGTTATCACAAAATAAATCCAATCCCAGGAGGCTCGCTGCTCACTGGAGGCTTTAGTCTCCTTACTCATTCTCCATGCTAACAGATCAAGCTACTAACCCTTGTAGGGGATTGCACAGAATCCGTGGGGACAGGGACCTAGCACAGACGGCTTAGATGGCAACTGGGATGGAGGAGCCGGATTAGCTGGGAGGAAGATGTTCACTGTTCTTAGTGCTTAACTAGAAGCTGTGAACTAAAGGACTCTGGGAAACGAGGGGTTGTAACAAGAAAGCTGGCATCCCAGTTTCTCCATGAACTGAGGGGAATGTTCCAGGGCATCTGTGCAGTGGAAAATGAGATAACAGTGAGTCTGTGTGACCTGGAGATGGACAGAAGCTGCAGCCAGAGGAACCCTGGCCTCATTCATAAAAAATTTCATCAGTCTCCGACTTGACTCTAGTTCTTGCAGGACCATAGCCTGGCTCCATGGTAATTGCTTTTATGCTATTTGTGTGTCTTAGCTGTCTTTTGATTTTACCTAAGAGTTTTGAAATATCAAACACTGACTGCTTCAGCTGTCATAAAAAAAAGAACACAAAGAGAAGGTAGTTGAATGACTTTTATAAACTGTATAGAGCTGATGGCTTTTCGATGGCACCACACACCCCCTTAGTCTGGCCTTGGCACAGCCACCTCTGTTAGTTTCCATGGAGAGCAAAGTCAGGCAATAGTTCTCCATTCTATGAGACTGTCACTTCAGATTGCAGAATGGATGTCTTGTATGGCAAGTGCTAGTAGCTTGATCTGTTAGCAGGGAAAATGAGTAATGAGACTAAAGCCCCCAGTGAGGAACGAGCCTCCTGGGATTGGAATCTTGTGATAGCTGCCTCCAGACTACTCTAGGGTTGTCTCCAGGTAGGGGGTCCTACCGAAGTTAGCAACAGACCCAGGGTCTTCTTGCCCTTGCATCCATAAGCATTTATTGCTCTCCTGTTGGCATTCCACAGCCACTGAGTGTCCAGCAAGCACCTGCTAAGTGCCAGGCATTGTTCTATGAGCTGGCTCTCTAGTAGTAAACAGTGCAGATAAAATGTTTGTTCTTGTGAATATTACAAAAAAAAATGAAGGAACAGCTTATGGTAAGTACCAAAGGCCCCAGTGAAACGTTTCCCCACTAGCAAGGTCAGTCTGCTCTGCATGGAGAGACTACTGCAGCAATGATACAGGGTAGCTTCGAGAGGCACTTAGCATCATCTAAGCCATTGGAGGCCTGAAGGACCCCACAGTCAGGTTTTTGTTTTTGTTTTTTCCGAGACAGGGTTTCTCTGTGGCTTTGGAGGCTGTCCTGGAACTAGGTCTTGTAGACCAAGCTGGTCTCGAACTCACAGCAATCCACCTGCCTCTGCCTCCTGAGTGCTGGGATTAAAGGCGTGCACCACCACCGCCTAGCCAAGATATTTTATTTGCCTGTGAGTAAAGTGCCAAGCCATAGGAGGGCCTTGAGCAGAAGCGTGATGTGACACGATTCTCAAAGGTTCTGATCCTACATGAAGTTTTTGTTTTTGAGACAGGGTTTCTCTGTGTGAATCCAGCTGACCTGGAACTCACTCATTCCTTGCCTCCCAAGTACTGGGATTAAAGGAATGTGCCATCACACCCAGTTTTAGAAAAAAATTAAAATGACATATATAATTCGCATGTGTGGCGCATTGTGTATGAGTGTGTGTGTGTGTGTGTGTGTGTGTGTGAGAGAGAGAGAGAGAGAGAGAGAGAGAGAGAGGTGGTAGTTTGAATGAGAATGATCTTCATAGGCTCATATATTTGAACACTTGAATCCCAGTTAGTGGAATCATTTGGGAAGGATTAGGAGGTGTGCCATTGTTGGAGAAGGTGTGTAACCGGGGATAGGCTTAGGCTACATAGTGAGATCCTGTGTCAAAACCAGAAACCAAAAACTCTACACCACACCCCCTGCAAACTCTTTTCTATTAGTTACACTAAAAGGAAAAAGAAATGTGACAATAAGCCTATTTGAGCTAACAATGTCTACGTTTTTAAAAGCTCAAAGCAATGTAAGTTATTACAGTAAGAGTTTGTGTATCATTTTAAATATATGGCATTCTTGAAACCTGTGCATTTTCGTCTTGTAGCTTCATAAGTGTTTTGTGTGGCTTCTGCACAGTACAGGTCCCCACTCTGGCGGGTAAAGGTGGAAGTGAGGTCATCATCAAGACTGTTCTCAGAAGCATTTAGAGCATCAAGGCTAGCCTGGGGCAGAGGTGGTGTCGGGAGGGCTGACCGGAAGCATGGCGCCTGCTAATGTCCAGGGTGGACTTGCTGACTCACTCACTTCAGCTTCTTTAAGGAACTGAAACCTCAACAGAGACAGCTGCAGGCTCCACAGGACAGGCACTTGGAAGAAAAGAATGCTAATGGAGATCTCTTCCTGGCCTCAACAGCTAAAAAACTGTGCTTATCACACCTCCACCCAGTACCCAGAAAACTCCCCCAGGGGCCTTCCCTAACATCCTACAGGTTTCTCCAACACCTAGGACCAGTCCCCCTCAGCAACCACTAGCCTTCCCTAGCATCCTACAGGTTCCCCCAGCACTTAGCGCCCTCCCCCCAGTATTCAGGAACCTTTCCTAGCATCCTACAGATTTCCCTAGCACCTAGGACTCCACCCTTCTCTCCAGCATCCGGGGGCCTTCCCTAACATCTTACAGGTTTCCCCAGCACATAGGCACCTCCCCCAACACCCAGGAGCCTCCCAACATTTGGGACACTAGACAGAACCCCGGAGGTTCTTGAGGCACTTAGGAACCCATCTGAGCACCCAGAAGCCTCCTCCATCTCTCCACCCCAGATTCTTATGTAAAACTTGGCTACCCTTATCAGCACAACTGCACAAGGCATCCTGGGGTGGCGCCTGAGGGAGCCCTATCTGTCCGTGGAAGCCAGACTTTTCTATGTTCTGGGCTTGGTAGTGCAGGATATGAGTAGGAAAAGTGAATTGTCTTTCCTTTACCTTCCAGAGGGAACATTAAAGATGAATTCTGAGTGCCCTTTAAAAGGATGCAGCAGGATTTTAGGGCCTTAGATACTCCTGCCTCTATAGAATCTTCCTTCCACAACACACATAACAGCAATAAAAATAAATGTACACACACATTTGCATATGTATGTACTGTGTTGGCCAAAAGGTGAACATATTAGCAACATATCAAAGTTGTTTCTTCAATGAAGTTTCCACCCTGATTTTAAGGAAATATAAAACAACGTCATAAGCCCCTAAGAAATACTGTGAACCCTAAACACTGTTGGGCTCAATGAGGAATTTGGTCCTTGCCCCATCACAGGGTTATTCTATCTACCCTTTCCGGGCCTCTCTCTTCGATAATCAGTAAGACAGTTGTCTGAGCCTCCCAAAGCCTGTATGAATGCTAGATGTGTCTCCACAGGCCTCCAAGAAAGGACATTCATTATAATACTAAATGTCATACTCCACAGTAGGCTGTGTGTCACCAGCAATGTCTTTCAAAACCCAACTAAGTGAGTCTGGCAAGTTTATATGGAGGATAGCAGGTGTGGCAGATTGAATGAGAAATGTCCCCAGACACTCAGGTGTTTGGATGCTTGCCTCCTGCTGGTGATGCTGTTTAAAGTGGCCGTGCTGGAGGAAGTATGTCACTGGCAGTGGCTCTGAGTAATTATAGCCTTGCCCCAACTTCTATTTCACTCTCTGCTTTGAGCTTGTAGTTGAAGGTGATCTCGGCTTCCTTTCCAGGTGCCTGCTGCCGTGTGGACCCCCAGTTGCTATGGATTTTCCCTCGGAAATCATAAATCCAAAGAACACTTCCTTCCATGTTTCCTTGGCTGTGGCGTTTTAGCACAGCGGTGGAAAAGAAACCACTTTGCATTAGCATGTAAAATCCTGAGAACTGTGGATCCTTTCACATTTGGTTCCTTTTCTTTTCATGTACACAGTCTGGGCAGAGCAATGTCAGGTGCCTGGTAGATTCTGGAACCTCTGTTCCTTAAGTACCTGCCCCTTCACTTTATGCAATTCTTTGAAAACCTTCGGACCTTGGTTAGCTCTTTCGTAAATCGGTGAATAGAGCATTTGCTTTTTAATTTGTGCGTTACCCTGTGACCTGCTTTCGACAGTATAGTGAAAGTGTTCTGTGTCACTCATGGCAAAAGTCTTGAAGACAGTGTGCATGTAGTTCTCTGTGCTCTGCCTGCTGTGGGTGCCTTAGGATGGTACAGGCAGGAGCCTGTGTCTATGAGGATGTTGCAACAGAACCTCCTACTGGACAGAAAGGACAATTACAGTGAGCAGAATGGGCGGGCCTTCCTTCCTTCCTTCCTTCCTTCTTTTCTTCTCCCTCCCTCCCTCCCTCCCTCCCTCCCTGCTTTCCTCCCTCCCTCTTTGCTTTCCTCCCTCCCTCCCTTTAACATTTAAGGAACATGTGCTCATTGCTTTTCTTTAGGTTCAGGTAGCTCTCAGGTTTCACTTTTCTAAGTTCTTAGAGGTCAAACTCTAAGGAAAAGGTGCAACACCCACCCCCTCGGCTGTGGTTTGAATATGTCCCCTAAAAGTTCATGTTGGAGAAGCCAAGTCCCGGTTACAGTTTAAATGTGAAATGGCCTCCACGGAACACTTGGTCCCCAGCTAGTGGTGCATTTTGAGAGGTTATGGGTGGCATCATAAGCAGAAGTGAGTCACTGGGAGCTGGCCCTCAAGGTGGTAGCTTCTGTGGTTCCCACCCAAGCTATCATATACTTCTTGATCTGTACAGATGTGAGCAAGTGTCTCAAGAGAGGCTGGAGGCAGCAAGATCACTGCCTTTCCATGTGATGCCCTCTGCCATGTCATCATGAAGCAGGAGGAAGGCTTGTCGTTGCTGAGCACATGCTGTCATTATACTCTTGGACCCCCAGCTTTCAGAAATGCGAAGAAATGAATCTAGAAAGAAATAGGTTACACATTAAGTCATATTCTACTGCAACAATGGAACAAGACACTCTCTGCTGAACTTATAAATGGCTGCACAAATTATTTGAACAGTGAAATATTACAAAAATGATGTGTAGTTTGATGGGAGATGTTATTCTGTACATGCTTCTCTTATTGGTTGATGACTAAAACACTGTGTGGCTAGTGGTCAGGCAGGAAGGATAGGCAGGACTACCAGATGAAGAGAATTCTGGGAGGTGTAGGCAGAGAAGAGTCATGATGTGAGCCTGGAAGAGAGGACGTGGATCAGGAGTTCTCCGGTAAGATAAGATCATGTGGAAATACTTACATTAGTAGGTATGGGTTAATAATTAAGACACAGCTAGCCAATAAGAAGCCCCAGTCATCGGCCAACAGATCATAATTAATATAGCATCTGTGTGTTCATTTGGGGTTCAAGGGCTGTGGGATCTGCCAGGCCAGAAAAATTCATGCTAATGGTAGTTTGCTGGGTTTCTTCCCTCTCCGCTTCAAGTTTTAATGTCCCAGGAAGAGGTTTCTCTGGCATTCTAATGGGTCCTAGAGTCAAAAGCTACATTCTTAATACTCATACAGTGGAAGACAGAAAAAAACCTATATTGTAAGTCCCTGAACATGTCAGGATCATTTGTCACTGCAGCATAGTGTAGCCAACCCTGACTGATACATGACACAACTTCAAGTCCACATTATTTCAAAGCCCCAAATAGACCCCAGAAGCAAATATCACTATTAAAGGAGAAAACACATCTTTAGACTTTCGCATCATCTAGACTCCTTTCCCTACAGTGGGTGGAATATGTTAGCCTGTCTGTCTCTTGCTCCTTCATTTTTATCATGATTGATTAGCCTCAAGAACTCTGCTGATCCATGCCTTGCTATCTGTCTTAGAGGTTGGAACTAACAGGAGCAGCATCCTCTTTTTATTTCCCACAATCCACTGGTACTCCTGCAGCTTTCTAGAGGCAGCACTGTGGGTGAGCAGTCAGTAGTACATGGTAGTTCATAGACACATGACATTTAAGAATAAATCCTATAGGGAAGGAGTGAAGAGTGGTTTCCTTTCTTGAAAACCCCTCAAGCTTCGTCTCTACAGGAGAGTTCAAACTTCCCCTTTGAAGTTTCATTTTTTTCTTTTAGCTAATTAGACAGATTCACAGGAGAAATTAAAAACTAGTATATGCATGTTGTATTGGCTAGTTTTATGCCAACTTGACACAAGCTAGAGTCATCAGAGAGGAAGACTCAACTGAGAATATTGCTCCATAAAATTGGGCTGTAAGGCATTTTCTCTGTTAGTGATCAATGGGGGAAGGTCCAGCTCGTGGTGAGTGGTGCCATCCCTGGGCTGCTTGTCCTGGGTTCTATAAGAAAGTAGGCTGAGCAGCCACGAGGAACAAGCCAGTGAGCAGCACCCTCCAGGGCCTCTGCACCAGCTTCTGCCTTCAGGTTGCCTGGCTTCTTTCAGTGATAGGCTATGACATGGAAGCATCATAATAATAAATAAACTGAATAAACCCTTTCCTTCCCAACTTGTTTTACAGTCACGGTGTTTCATCAGAGCTAAAGGAACCCTGATCAGGACACACGGGAACCATCCAAAGTACAAAAACTCAAAAGGGGGGCCAGATGGATGAAGCTTAAACGCCCTCTCTTCCTAGGAGACACAGAAGGGTGGGTCCTTCTGGTGACGTAGAGCAGCAGTTCTCAACCTGTGGGTCGTGACCCCTTGGGGGTCACATATCAGATGTTTACATTATGATTCATAACAGTAGCAAAATTACAGTGATGAAGCAGCAAGGAAAATAATTTTCCGGTTGCTGGGCAGGGGTGGGGGGGGAAGGCGGGGAGGGTCTCCACAACATGAGGAACTGTGGTAAAGGGTCGTAGAGTTAGGAAGGTTGAGAACCACTGTGCTAGCCAGATGGTGGCAAGAGACAAGTGGATCTCTGTGAGTTCAAGGCTGGCCTGGTCTACAGAGCGAGTTCCAGAACAAGCTCCAAAGCTACAGACAGAAACCCTGTCTCAGGGGGTAAAAAAAGACAAAACTTAAAACCCAAATAAAACAAAAGCCAGAAAACCACTGTTCTAGAAGGATGGGAACTGATTTGAGGGCAAATGAGCTTGGAGACCACACAGCGGCCTGAGGGAACGGTCCCCCGGGCTGTGGTGTCATGTTGGATTTTCAGTCTCTTCTTCAGAGAGATGAATTTAATCTTCCTCCATTAATGAAATTTCAGCTGGAAGATTGAAAGAGCAATCGGGCTGTCTTGAGTGTATCTAGTCTTTAGATAAGAGAACCCAGGGGAAGCCTTTCTCCGTGTCTGTTCCTCCCTGGGCCCTTTCTTTGATGTCCACGTCATTGCACCTTTGGAGCTCGGCTTTCTGAGTTATAACGCGTTAACAGCATTTAATCTGTCCAGCAGCCTTCACCTCAATGTGCCCCAAAGCAAAGCAGCACCCTGACTACAGCCCCTGTAGCTACCCATATTATCTTCAGCAGCCGGGCCTTGGCAGAAGTTCAGTGTTGTCCTTGGGTGGAAGTAATTGGAAAACAACACAAAGAATTAAATACTAGGTCCAAGATCCTTTGCAGATCTTGTCCAAACCAGTTTCCCTCTCAAATCCAAAAGGCACGGTTTGGGAAGTCTATGAGGGAGATAAAAAACAAATTACAAAGCTTCTCACTGAGTCAACACACAGTGCCCCTCCACCTCGCCGTCGGCGGTCGCACCATGCCGCGAGCAGGCAGATCTGGCCACTGTTGGAGCGCTTGTGCCCGGCTAGGTATTAACATAATGCATCGCTTCTCCGTAGTTCTGCCACCAACCAAGGCAACTTCAGCACGCAAAGGGAACATTGTAAAGGACCTCAACACGAAGTACTTTTTAGAGATCCTATTTTCTGTAGAATTTCACAGCTGGATAATTCTCGTAAGCAAAACCACTGAGCCTTGAACGCCCAAACTGAATAGAATTTTCAGAAGCAGGAATTGTGAGCATCAAAAGTATATTTCTATGGTTCTCCCTGCCCTGATTCGAGACCTACATACATAACTGGGCTTTTGGCTTGTTTAGGAAAATACTTTTAAGCGTACAAATGAATGGCCCAGTCCTAATCAAGATGGTAATGTTCAAATATGTTATTTTAAAAAAACTTTATCTCTCTATTTTAACCTTAGAACCTTAGATTCTCTAGTAGAACCTCTATTTTTTAACCTCTATTGTAAGCTCAGATTGTGGATAGAGTTGTTTTAACTCATGTGTGCCCTCATGAGTCAAATTGAGACTAAAAAGAGAGAACACTTAACTGGTGAGCATAAATGCCATTCACTTGACTTTGAAACTTGATTTCCTCAGATGAGGCAGCCCAGAACACCAACCCTGAGTCGCGCGTTGCTAAGAAAATGCTGTGGAATAGTCCTGTACACTGTGATGATCCGTTGCTCTCATTGTGACTAAAAAGCTGATTGGCTGATAGCTGGTCAGGAAGAGATTGGGAGAGGCTGGCTGACACAGAATTCTGAGAAGAGAAAGGGCGGAGTCAAAGGAGTTGCCAGAGGCTTATATGAATTGTAAATGCTCGGCCAGTAGCTCAGGCTTGTTACTAGCTAACTCTTATACTTAAATTAACCCAAATGTCTTATGTAAGCCTTGCCATGTGGCCTGGTACCCTTTCTCAGTATGGTGAGCCCATTTTGCTCTCTCTGTGACTGTCTGCGACTCTCTCTGACTCTGCCCTTCCTCCTCCCAGAATTTTCTCTATGTCAAGCTGGCTTGCCCAATCTCTTCCTGCCCAGCTATTGTACAGTCAGCTTGTTTATTAAACCAACCATAGCCACATATATTCACGCAGTGTAAAGGAATATTCCATAGCATATTAGAATTCTTTATACTGTTCGTCTCACATTCTCTTTCTGTCTGCATGCTTTTATGTATAGACAATTGGGGGGCTGGAGAGGTGGGACAATCAGTGCATCAACACACTTAATGAATAGCTAGAAGTAAGTAAATACTGCCCATATCCAACAGTGTAGAGCAGTGGTTCTCAACCATCCTAATGCTGGGATCCTTAAGTAGTTTCTTATGTTGTCGTGATGAAAAATTACTTTTGTTGCTACTTCATAAATGTAACTTTGCTACAGTTGTGAATCATAATGTAAATATCTGTGTTTTCCAGTGGTTTTAGATGACCCCCATGAAAGGGCTTTTTGACTCCCAAAGGGTTACAACCCACATTTTGAGAACCACTGGTCTAGATAGAGTACTGCTGAAGGGTATCAGAAACAGTAGCATAGTGGCTCCCCCTACTGGTGGGAATATCAATTACCTGAACTCAAGAGTTCAAATATATTAAGTGGAAAATTCCAAAAAACACAATAATGCTACACTGCACATCCTTTTGAGTGTAAGATGAAGGATGTACCATTGTGTTCTGTCCTCCCTGGAATGAAGCTTCCTTTTGTCCAACATATACACATCATATAGGCCACTGACCTGTTAACCACTTAATAGCCACCTCAGTGACAATGCAGGGCTTATGTCCAAGTACAACATATCTTATTTTTTTTTTTTTGGTTTTTCGAGACAGGGTTTCTCTGTGGCTTTGGAGGCTGTCCTGGAACTAGCTCTTGTAGACCAGGCTGGCCTCGAACTTACAGAGAACATATCTTATTTTAAAATGTCTCCAAAACCTCATGCCACAGTAGTGATGCTCACAATTTTCTTTCTCTTTTCCTATTCTTCCCCACCCCAGCCCATTTTCTTTAAGATGGTGTCTTACCACAGACCAGGGTGGCTCGAACTTATGATCTCCCTACCTCAGCCCCAAATACTAGGATCATAGGCATATACAACCATACCCAGCACATTAGCAAATTTCTTAACATTATATCATTATACCCATTCTATTTTATTACTCATTTGTTAATCTTTTTTTTTTTTTTTGGTTTTTCGAGACAGGGTTTCTCTGTGGCTTTGGAGGCTGTCCTGGAACTCGCTTGGTAGTCCAGGCTGGTCTCGAACTCACAGAGATCCACCTGCCTCTGCCTCCCGAGTGCTGGGATTAAAGGCGTGCGCCACCAACGCCCGGCCATTTGTTAATCTTTTTATTGCACGTTTCTCCATATATAGTAAAGTAGATGAAAAACATACTACATGGGGTTGGTATTAAACAGGGTTCTATATACCTTTGGAGGGGGGACTTTGGACTGTGTCCCCCGTGGATAAAGAACTACATGGCAAAGAACTTAAGCAGCTTCATGAATGAGCAATATTTGAACTGGACCTTATAGGAAGCCTAGAATTTTGCCATGGCAAAAGATAGGGAAATTAAATCAATGGAAATGGAAACCCTGTACTATTTCTCCCGTGGGCAAAAGAGAATGATGTGTGTGACCAGGGAATCCTGAACCCCTGGTGGGGCATGTGAGGGACGAGAGAGGCGGAGCTGAAGGGGATGAAGAATTTGGCTTGCCACACACATTTTATCCCACAGGATGGGGCAGAGGGAGGGGCTACAGATGAACATGATGGGTTTGTGGCTTATTGTATCTCTCCACTGCCATTTTCTGATGCTACGGGGAGTGCTTTCCTCTGTCAGAGTAAGAAAAAAGAATCAACAGTGAGACAAGCCTCATGTTTTAAAAATGATTTTTATTTTGTTGCTGTTGTTACTGTTTTTGTTTTTTTTAGGGGGGGGGATAGGGTTTCTCTGTATCGCTTTAGCTGTGGTAGAACTCACTCTGTAGACCAGGCTGGTCTACAGATTATCCTGCCTCTGCTTCCCCAGTGCTGGGATTAGAGGTGTCTGCTACCACGCCCAGCTATTTTTCTTTTATTCTTTGTTTTATAAGTTTCTCGAGACAGGATTTCTTTGGGCAACCCTGATTGTCCTGGAACTAGCTCTGTAGACCAGGCTGGTCTTGAACTCATAATAATCTGCCTGCCTCTGCCTCCTGAGTGCTGGGGTTAAAGGTGTGCACCAGTATTTCCCTGCACCCAGCTATTTTATATGTATGGGTATTTGGGTACACTATGGACATGCAGTGCCCGAGGAGGCCAGAAGAGCGCATCAGATCCCCTGGAACTGTAATTACAAGATGGCTTTGAGCCGTCATATGGGTGCTGGGAATCGAACCAGGTCCTCTGCAACAGCTGCCAGTGCTCTTAACTACAGACTGAGCCATCTCTCCAGCCCCATGTCCTCACAATTTTAAATAAACGGTTTGTAAATAGTCTTCCTGCATCTGCTATCAAATCTTTAGCGTTGCTTGGCACGGTATTAATTTCAGACATGTGATTAGAAAAGGTTTGAGTTTGGCTTCCTTCCTACTCCAGGTATGATTTTTTTTTCCAGTTACCGACACCCGCCTAAAGTCACAGCTAAGCAAACTGCCAAATCAAATGCTCCATTGAACAATATTGCACTTCCCATGATTGACAGCCTGTTTTGGATCAGCCCTGGACAGAGGTGGTGAGCAATAGCTGCTGTATGAGAAAAGAAAATGAAAGCCATTACCCAGTTCAGATAATCTGGGGCAGTAGACACGGGGTTTGGTCAGCAATCAAGACTGAAGCCCAGAGAGCTAAGAATAAACCACGAACCACTCTAGGGATGAATCCAAGGGTCTTCCGCCAGCCCTTCAGGATACAGCATACACGGTTGGAAGCACCTGTAGTTGCTATCATCACAGGGGTGGGGTTGAGTGTAACATCCTTTTCTTCTGACTCAGGACCAGAGTGCTGATTGCCAAAGTCTCTGGCCCTGCTTCTCAGCTGCAAGTGAGGCTAGCAGAGTTGTCAACCACTGCCCAACCAGATGGGGAGTTCTCTAAACTAGCGAGGTGGCTTGGATATTTCTATGTCCAAAGAGAAAGCTAAAATGCTCTCTTCTGAGCCGCAGCATGATAGTGCCAGGCGTTGCTCCGCCCACCGCGCTGATTGCCTTGCCTCTGGTTTCTTTTTCTTCTTAGGCTGGTACTTGTGACACCACGAATGTTTTTCAGGCTGTGTTTCTCTTTCCTAGCACAGCGCTCCTAAAATCCTTGTATATTCTGGAGTGATACTAGCTTTGAAAGCCCATTTGGTTTGAACGAGGCCATTCTTGGTGGGCCCCTCGTAGTTTCGGGTTAAAGTCTGATAAACCAGAAAGACCAAGGCTTGATTGCAAGCTCAGTCCTCGCAGCCTCGTCCCCACGTTCTCTGGCAGGAAAGAAGGACAAACGATGCAGTTAACTATCAGTGGCCAATTATTTAATCAACTGTGCCCAAGGAGTGATTAAAGGATGGGATCTGGAGAGCGCTTGAGTTGGCAAACACATCCACGTGCTGTGTGGAAGTTGCTTGGATCAAGATGGAGTTGCTTATGTCAACATTTGTTAAATAAACAAAGCCAATAAATTTTTATTCGTGGTTGCCTGACAGTAACTGTCACATCAGACCACCAGTCACACAGACCACTGTGCTAAAAGCCACAACAGCTTTGTACACAAAAGACCTCTGAAAGCACTTCTCTGTCACCTGCCTGCTCAACCTTGGGCTGATATCAGTCTTGCATGAGCTACTGTGACCCGTGCTTGTTTTAAAATACATTGTATAGGTGTGAAGCTGGTGGTAGTGTGGCGAATACGGCTTCCTTCCCAAGTACATGCAGAATCCGGTTTTTCTCTCCGAAGACTTTCCCTCGTCTCCATGGCTTTGAATACACCTGTAGCTCACCACAGCGTCTGTATTCTTGTTGCTGGGCCCCTGTTATTCCCACTGCAGTGCTGCTGCCAAATAAATCTAGATTTCCTTCGCTTCAGTTCTAATATCTTTGTGTTTTTCTTGATTGGCAGCCCGGAGGACATCATATGCTGACTCCATGGGGACATTGTTTCTCTGCTCAGGATTCCACTGGACCCCATTCTGTGCACTGCTTCCCCTGGTGGTTCATGCTAAAACAATAAGCATAAATCAAAGTGCCTGCCAAGGCCCCCTGAGTCATTCTAGCAAATTATTGGACCAGAGGAGAGGGATGATGGGAACCCTCAGATTACAGCCACAGTTAGGACTGCAGGTGACCTGGGATTTAGGAATGACACTAATGTAGGACCAGGCTGTTTAATCTGTGGGCTCTGATGTTAACTCCAGGTAGATGATGTCAGGGTTACTTTGCATAGTTAGATACCAGTTAGTGCCAGAGAGCTGGAGAAATGATGTTGGAATAAATATCAAATGTTTGTTGTAAAGAAGAAAACAAAACAAAACAAAATCCATCAGCCCCAACATATTTCCAACTCATTTTTTCTTCTGTCTGGCTTTCTGTCTTTCCCTAACTCCTCTTCTTCAGCTTCCCCCTTAAAATAATTGTTTGTTTTTTGTTTATGTGAATGTCTAAGTTCGTGTGCACCCCTTGTTTACAGGTACCTGCAGAGGCCAGAAGGGGCGCTAGATCCCCTGGAGTGGGCGTTACGGGCATTGCAAGTCACCTGACTGGGTGCGGAAGTGTGAACTCAGGTCCTCTGGAAGAGTAGCCTGTGCTCCTAACTGCTGGGCCGTCTCTCCAGCCCTGCACCATTCTCTTCTTATTGCCGCTGTCTGCCTGCCACAATTTCTTTTCCTGTTCTTTCATGGGTAATGTCAGACCTGTGATCCATTTGCCCTTCTGCATGCTGCCGTCCTATGTCATCCTAATTCCTGAGCACTCATACCCAGATGGCCCACCTTCACTCCAAATTCATTTGTCCAACACAGAAAGGCAGACTGTTTTAATCTCACGTTGTTACATATCTAATCAGGTGACTTGGCCATTCGGATGCCAAGCTTCAGACACGTTCTTAGTTTGTCCTGGTTATCTTTCATGACATGGTTGATCTTTGCCTTGACCGTGTTTCTCTAACTCTGTATGCACCACTCTAGCTCAGCTCCTTGCTGACTTGTGCAACATCTCCAGCTGCTGCAATAGCCATAGACCAGGCTCACGGTCATCTGGTTAGACTTTTCCCTGGTGTGTTGTGCACTCTGCCTCAGAGACTTCATGAGGGGATGCTTTGATAGTCTGCTTTCCATCACTGTAACAATCAATTTAAAGAGAGGGAAGCCTTATGTGTTGGAAATTAGGATCCATGTTCCACTGGCTTCACTGTTCTGTGCTGAGACCATACATGATGACCTCAGCGCATGGTGGAGCAAAACCACTCATCTCATGGACAAGATGCAAAAGAGGAAATATCAGCCTTCTCCAATTCCCTTGGAGGGCACACTCCCATTGATCTAACTTCCTTCTTGTAGGCTTGACCTCCTAAGGGTTCCATCACATCTCAATAGTGCCACACTCTGGGATCATACCTTGAACACTTGGGCCTTTGGGAAACATTCCAGATCCAAATTACAGTGATACAGGAAGTGGTACACTCTTGTAAGCTTTAGTTGGAGGCCTTCAGAATCTGCCCGGGTTTCCTTGCTTGTATCTACCAGGTCAGAGACTTAAACAAAAGGTGATTGTTTTGTGTGCACTGTAGATGGGGATGTGTTGATTCCAATCCTTTGAAAGGTCTTTAAATCCTGCACCCAGGATCTCTCCCTGGCAGTGTCATCTTGCCTATGGCCATATCCTTATTCCTGCATTTCTCTTTGCCTTTGTCTCAACATTTCTATGTTTGTTTATTTATATATGTATGTACATATGCATGTGCCTATGGATAGCAGACAAATTGCGGAAATTGGTTCTCTCCTGCCACATGTGGGTCCTAGAGATCAATCTCAGAAAGTCAAGTTTGGTGGCAAGTACCAATGTCCCTGAGCATCTCACTAGACCCGATGTCTCTCTTCATTACTGGCCCCCACACCCTTCATTAAGTCATGGTGGCTTTCCCAAACAGGCATATAACAAGTACCCTGACATTTATGTTTTCCTTTTCCCTTTATCCTATGTCCTTCCAAAGACAGATATTAATGCACAAAGCAGGCAAACACAGACTAGGACATGCCTACTCCCATTGAGACCTAAAACATGCAACGATTTGATTTAAGCAAGATGCTTCCAACATCTGCCTGACTTAATGCTTAGAAAATGCTATTTCTGAAAATGATGTTTTTGTTTGTGTAAGACTATTATGCCACAGCTATTTTATTGTTATTGAAGTTGAGAAATTATGAAGAAAATAATTTTTAGGAGGAGGAAAAAAAGGCATAAAACAAGCTATGGCTTGAGTTTTTCAATTAAAATAAATGATGCCTGTATCTCTCAGCCTAACATTTCTCTTGTGGATGAATAAGTGGCTGCCAGGTCCCTGTGGCCGACATCTCTGTGAGCCTAGTTGATTGCATACTGTTTCTCTGGCTGGGATGTGGGACCTCTCCAGGCTTGCTGATATCCTCTCATTCCCAGTGTCACCTCTGAGTATAAGCAGTGCTTTCTTGAGGTGACTAATTGCAGCCACACTGGTCTAGTCACAAGCTCACAAATCTCTCTTCCTTCAGTGGCATTAATGTCTCATCATTCTTCTCTGCCAGTCTGGTTGCTCTCTATATGTTATGAGCGCTATTCTAACACCACTCTCTACCTCCAAACTATCCTGGAAGGTCTGGAGGTTTCTTTCTCCAATGGACACCCAGAGCTGTTCAAGTCACCTGGATTTCTGGTCCTGCTTTTGAACAGTATTCTGTGTGGTTACTGGGTGAATGATTAGAAACAAGGTGCCATTCTCTGCCATTCTGTCTTATTAAGTGTTTTCAAGTTCCTGAAGGCTACATTACCAATCTTGTGTTATGCCCCAAGATTTATTTAGCACGGTATCTTTTTAGAGAGAAAATAATTTTAAATTGTGCTATTAGGGTTTTGATTTTGATTAGTTTCTTTTGGTTTTGGTGCCAGGGATGATATCTAGGACCTTACACACAATCTCCAGGCAAGTGCTTTCCCACTGAACTACAACCCCAGTCCCTGGACATTAAGTGCAGCCCAAGGGCCCGAGTGTGAGAGATTTAGCTTCCAGGTTGGTGCCACTGGAAGGAGGTAGAGGCTTTAAGAAGTAGAAGTAAGTTAGGTCATTGGTGGCATCATCTTGAAGGAGGTTGTGAGACCTACTCCCAGCCTGTCAGTCTGTCTGTCTGTCCCTTTGCTGCCATGACTTCACTACATGCTCTTTCCATGTGAAATGGGGCTCAGTGAGTTATGGACCTGGAGCCTCAGGAAGCTGTGAGAACCTTTCATCTTTTCCAGGTGATTGCCTCAGGGATCTCAGAGAGAAGGAACACTGAGGAATGCAGGTTGGCAAGAAGAGAAGACATGGGTGATTGGCAGTGTCGCATTTGCTAGTGGCAAGCTCCTCTCTTTTATCCTGGGCTACTGGCAGCACCTTCTCACTCTTCAAGTCGATGGAGTCTGGAGTGACGATGACACTCTCACTGGTAGCTTTTGATTGTTGATGCTTGGCTCTTCAGTATCCTCTTTCCATGCCACAGCGATGGTGGAGGACTTAGCCGCCATGGAAGTCAGCCTGGTCCCTAACAATGGGTAACGGTTGGCTGGAAGGTCACCATGGCAGCATACGTAGCATGACCAAGACAGATGCTGTTACGTTAAATCATGTTATTTAGGGTTGTTACCACAGTATAACTTTGCCCATTTAACTGTCTACTATTATTTCAAATCTGTAGTGACTGGGGCCTTAACTGAGTGACTGTGAACCAAAGTAGGCTTGTGGGAACCATGCCCCTCAAATATAGCACATCTGAAACTGAATGTGGTGTACCCAGCCCAGGGAGGGAGAGAAAGGGCTCGGGGTGGGGTTCATCCATTTACAAGCTATGTGTCCTGAACAGGCCCTCCCCAAATAAAGAAGGGTTTTAACCTCAAAATCCCCTTCATATCTGGAAAAAATATTGAGGACCCTAAAGGGAGTTTGCTTAAGCATTTCTGTTCCTGGGTATATTTACTATGTTAGACACAAAACTCAGAAATTTAAATATGTTCATCAATTCACCTAAAGTTAGACTAATAAATGCATCATATAAGTAATACTATGTCTTTATGAAACACAGTCTTTCAAGAGGCGAAGTTAGTGAGAAAATCCATTGGCTCACAGTTTGTAAATTTCCTCAGGGTCTGATTTTACTGGAAGACAGGGACAGTCTCAAATCGGCCTCTTCATTTCCTTCATTGTGCCATATTAGTTTAGATGACGTGAACGAGGAGAACCCTGCTTCATGCAGATATGCAGGTGAGAGAAGCTAAAGATGTTTCATCAATCCTTTTATGTAGTGCTAAGTATCCTTGGATTTGACATCCAAACTTGAGACAACTAAAAATTTCTGAGGCTCATCACAATGTATAGTATGAAACTGTTATGATTCTTTTGTTGTTTATCTTACAGTCCATTTATCTATCTTATACTTTGGATGAAAATCTCACCTGTGTGTGATTTTGTGGGCCATCTGTAAATTACTATCTCACCAAATGCGAGGAATTTCCTCTGAGATAAGATCTACCATTTTAGAGGGAAGCTCCTTAAGTCCAGGAAGTGCACAACTCAAAGTTTTCAGGAAGTTCCCAGAACTGAGCAGATTCACAGGGCCCCTTCACAAGTGCGTATAATCAGTAAGTAATGCTGCAGAGACACTCTCAAGGCGACTGAGTTACCTAGAAAAGCATCCGACAAGCCAGACTGCCTAGAGCAATGGTTTTCAGTCGGTGGGTTGTTTACCCTTTGGGTGCTGAATGACTCTTTTCATGGGGGTCTCCTAAGACCATCAGAAAACAGAGATATTTACAATTCATAACAGTAGCAAAATTACAGTTATCAAGTAGCAACAAAAATAATTTAATTGGTTGGGGGGTCACCACAACATGAGAAACTGTATTAAGAAGGGTGAGAACCACTGGCCTAGAGTCTCAGATCAGTAGAATTGCCTGAAAGGGGCAGAGACAGGCCAAGCTTCCTGTAAGAGCCTCAGGTCACCTGAGCTGCCTGAAAGACATGTCCCAACCCATGGAGCTGCCTGTAGGCTGTCCAGTGCACTCCAGGTGTCTGAGTTGTTATCTGCCCCTGGCTGGGTTTTGGTGACGCAGCTGTCTGTGAGTTGTTTCTGCTCCTATAAGGAACACCTCACGTTTGCCCTGTAAGTAACCCCAATAAAACTCATTGATTCACCAAGTCGGGGTTTGTTGGTATCTGGGCTTTGGTCTGCTATGGCTTCCCAATATGGGATGAGTAGGTGTGTGTTCACATCCCCTAGGAGCAGAGTCACACAGCACTGAAGCATGATGACTGTTCATATGTGGGGTGTGTAGGTGTGTGTTCACACATCCCCAGGAGCAGCGTCACACAGCCCTGAACTGCGGTGATTGTTCAGATTCTAGGGTGGGTAGGTGTGTGTTTACACCTCCCCAGGAGCAGCGTCACATAGCAAAGAAGCACGGTGATTGTTCAGATGCTGATGCTTTTCACAGTGTGATATGAAGAATTCAGATTTTTGTTTTTTGGATGTGGCCACTGATCCCATCACAAGATCTTTAAGGTTTGGGAAGCTGTTGAGTTCTCAGCAGCAGATATACAAGTTTGTCAAAATCCCAATTTTGCGTGAAGTTTGTGTTTTATCACTGGCAACAAATTTTATCAGCAGTTTTCCTTGAAATGACAGGCTCACTTTGTTTATTATTTACTTATTTACTTAGCATATAAATGTTTGCTGAGGTTCTAAGCCCAAATCACTGCTGTTTTTTTGGCCTTTCTTTCAGTCATACCAAACTTTCCCAGAAATAAGCAACTAATCGAACTTGTGCTTCATCAAGGGTCCTCACACTAGCTATAAGAGAGGGCTTTCATGTTTACCTCTCAACTTGTCACACAAACTATAAGGGGAAAAAAGATGTGTATTCAAGGGTGTAGCTTAATAAACCTAATGGTTTCCACTGTTTCATCAAGGACCTACAACTTGGCTCCTCACCCCTTTCCTGGTCCAGCCTGGTGTCACTGCCTCTGTCATTGCTTTCATTTCTGTGCCATGGCTGGGAAAGCCTGCACAGAACAAGCTAACACAATAGCATTGCTATAAAAAAAATGGTTTGCACTTTGCAAACCCGGATCCTCTGAAGTGGTCTCAGGCATCCTCTTAGGAAATCATTTAGTCATCCCAGGTTTGCTTCTGTTGCTGGGAAAGGACCTAACGAAAACAAGTTGGGAGGAAAGAGTTTATTTGGCTTATAGTTCCAGGCTACAGTCTACCATTGTGGGGAAGTCAAGGCAGGCGCTCGAAGCACAGTCAAGAGCAGAGAGGATACTCACATGCATCTTAGCACTCAACCCTCTTTCTATTCTTATGCAGTCTGTGACCCACACTCAGGGGATGGTGCCGCCCACAGTGGGCTGGGTCTCCCCACCTTAGCTAATGTAATAAGACAGTCACCCACAGACTTGTCCACTTGCCAACCTGACATAGACAGTCCCTCACTGAGAGTCTGTACACTGGTGAGTCGAGATTGCGTTAACTATGAAAACCAACCGTCACACTACCCCATCTAAGACAACACGACGGGGGTGAAACTGTTTGGCAAACTGAATGGGAGAGTAACAAAAGTGCGCGTAACACACTGAACATGGTGCCTGGTACATGAGAAGCGCTCAGAGCATCGCCATGCACCAACTGTGAAGGCATCCTGCTCGTGTGCTAGCGCTGATTGTAATCTTTCATTTTCTCCACATTCTTCTGGCAGAGACCCATCTTAATCAATTGCTCCGTCGATCCCTTCTGCGCTGTCTTACTGGTGCCAGCCAGTATCCACTCACAACTGGTCTGACCTCTGTCACACTGTCGCAGTGACTCCTTCCTTCCATCTTACAACTCTTTTTTTTTTTTTTTTTGGTTTTTCGAGACAGGGTTTCTCTGTGGCTTTGGAGGCTGTCCTGGAACTAGCTCTTGTAGACCAGGCTGGCCTCGAACTCACAGAGATCTGCCTGTCTCTGCCTCCAAAGTGCTGGGATTAAAGGCGTGTGCCACCAATGCCTGGCCCATCTTACAACTCTTGACCCACTAAAGAGCACAGTTGTCATCACAGGCAGTTCTGGCTTCTGGTATTAGATCCTTTTGAGATTCATTTTACTAAACCAGAGAGTGGGAGTCTGTCTGAGTAGAAGGATTGAAAGTTCCCAGCAGGCCTGGGATACACACACAGTAAGACCTCATCTCAAAGGAAAACTAGAAGAAAAAAAAAGAATGATCTTTTTATGTCTTTGGGATTGGATTTTTTTTTGGGTGAAGGTTAAATGAAATAATATACTTAGAAGTAACTGCCAGAATGTTTGGCTGTGGCATGTATTTCTCATATGTATCCATAACATTGCCACTGAATTGATTTTCTCAGGCATTGTTCATTCATTCGGGCGCAGTACACATGGGCATCATCTGTGACTTCATCATGTCGTGAAATATTCACTCATCACTTCTCTGACAGAGCCTGCGGTTAGGACACATGACAGAAGAGCCATGGGCCCATGGTGAAAGTTGTGTTCTTGTTGGCAGCCAGTATAGCCTCTCCAACAACCTCAGTGCCCTTCCACAAAGGTCAACCTCCTTGGCAAGGAAGCCAGGGTGTGGCCCTAGCCAGCTTCCCTTTGGTGTTCCTTATGAGATCACTCATCTGTGCCTGGATGGTTACGGTTTCCAGCTTACATGTCAACACTTGCCTGTCCCGTTTGGAATGCCTTTCTTTATCTGCCACAGCTTGCCTGTCACCGTGCCATCCAGGAGAGCCCTTCCCCACCCCGGCTCATGACTTCCTTCTCCTTCATCCCTTCCATATCACTCTGCTCCCAGGCTTCTCGAAGGATGTGTGCTCATCATGGGCTCGTGGTCACTCTGTGTGTCTTGGTCCCCCTGACAGGGTATGATACACCCGGATAGGGCTTCCCCCTCCCACTGTCAGGACATAGAAGAGCCCGGCACACACAGTTCTCTATGAGTGTTTGTCCGTGGATGCATGAAAATGATTCCCACTAATTTTGGCCAGCTCATTTAGTCAAGATCCTACATCTGCAAGCAGATGGTATAAAATGACCAGCTAGCTTTTAGCAATAGCACCGAATTTCACACTGACTGTGGAATAAGTAGACCACATACCTCACTTCCTGATGCCCCTGCCTTTCATGATGGATCCCTGGTCTTTATAACCATCGGGGTGAGGCAGGGGCCTGACTCTGGGAAGGAGAACAACATATCCAAGTGGATCATCTAATTCTAATGAGAAGTCCTAGGAGTTGGCTCGTCCGTGGACAGACTCCTTTACACTTCTGGGACATCAAGAGACTAGAAAATCTGATGTCAAAGGCCTTCAGATTTCTGGGGCTTGTTTGGGATTCCTTTAGAGGTGAGATGATGATCTGAGTTGTGTTTCTTGGCTCTTGGTCTGGAGTTGCTAGGCAGTGAGAATCCCTTGGTGAAAACTCTTTGGGTGGGAATCTTGGTTGAGTGTTTGGTTTGACAGAAGGTGTCTGCCTATGATTTTTGAATAACTTTGGAAGTAAAGTGAGATGAGGCCCTTGGGCTTAGAGAATGTTAGAGCATTCTAGTCTTTTTCATGAGCTCTTGCCATGAGTGTGGTCTTTATCTTCCTGTCTTTCTTCCATGGAGGCTAACGACCCGCTTGTTATCTTGAAGGTGAAGACATTCGGTGAGATGATCCCCCAGTTATCTGGCCAGAGTGCAGATTCTGGTTTGAGGGGAAGGCTAGCCTGTTGTGGGATATTTGTACACTGTGTGTGATATATTGCTGTGATTGGTGTAATAGAAATCTGAACGGCCAATAGCTAGGCAGGAGATACAGGTGGGACTCCTGGGCAGAAAGAGAAACGTGGAAAGAAGAAATGGGGAGTCACCAGCCAGACACGGAGAGGAAACAGGAGATGCAAGATGGAAGAGAGGTAATGTGACGTGGTAGAATGTGGATTAATGTAAGTGGGTTAATTTTAGTTATAAGAGCTAGTTGAGACAAGGCCAAACTTTCATAATTACTAAAGTCTCCGTGTCATTATTACAGGCTGGCGGTGCTGACAAAAATGTATGACTACATTTGGTACCCAGGGTGGGGCACATAAATCCACATAAGGTCTGAAAAAAGCTTTCTGGTGACCACGGTCTCCTGGATAGGCCCAGTGCTAGTGAACTACAGAGCTGTGGCTCTTTTAAGAGGCCACCAAGCACTTGAATGGGATTTATGAGCAGGTGGTGTGCTACGCAGTGGTGGGGAACTAGGTAGAAATGTCTACTACAGTATGAACCCAGAAATTTCCCGGAGCTGGGGTGGATAGACAGGTCCAGTTCAGGGTCCCAGGCATGAAGCTCCACCCTCACTGACCCAAAGTGGGTGGAGCCAGCCTCCAGGCTGTGTGCAAGTGGAGGAGGGCCTAGCCACTGATTAGCAGTTTAGGGTTGGCTCACTTTCAGAGAACTCTGTGCACAACTGCAGGTGCTTAGTAAAGTCAGGTCCAGGCAAGGGAACCTCTGAGTAGGTTACAGTGTACTTAAAAATGTGCTTAGATGCTGAAGAAAGAAAAGAAATGTGTATGGACAGTCATAGAAAAATAAATACTTAAAGATAATACAGTCTTTAAAGAGAGAATAAAGTGACATAAAAATATAAGTCAGGTAAAGGTGGAAAATACACAGGGTGTCTGGATCCTGTACGGTGCTTTGTTGACTGTGAGCTTTTTAAATGCTAATGATAAAAAACAACAGCTTCTGAGAGACATTGGATAACGGAAACTGTTCAATTAAGCCAACCTATGTATTTAAAAAACATCTCGATTTCAGAATAGAAGTCAGAGAATATGGGGCATTGGGGAGAGGTTTTGCTTTTGTTTCCACAGGAAACAAAAAGATGTGGACTTTTTCAAAATGACTAAAGATCAGATTTTACTGAGGGAGACCTCCTGAAAATCTTGGCTGCAGAAATGAAAAAAGAAACCAAGAAAGACTAGAGGACAGGTGATGTATATGCTGATACCTCTACTATGGTATCAGCTCTGAGACTGGATGCGACATGATAAATCTTAATGGCTACAGAGTCCTCATGACTATTATTGCGTGTCATCTTTTCCTATGGCATAGATAAAGGTTTGACTATACACTCCAAACAAACTTTTAAAGTTAGCAGATGCATTTTACGTGCTCAAACATAAAACAAAAAATCTTTGACTTTTGCACAATGAACATTACATACTTTTGTTACTACATATATATATAAATGTATATATATATATATAATTTTTAAAAGTTTATGTGTTTTCAGAAAAAAGGACCAGACACCAATGGAGTAGCCCAGGTGAACCAACCTCTCAGAATGCCTCTGTTATAGTTTCCTCAAGATTCTGCATTCAGAAAAACTTTGAAGCTGCTAGCTGAGATGGTACAGCCTCACAGACTACTCCAGCCGGGACTTCAGATAAGCTCTATGCTTTCCCACCACACAGAGACTAAACAAAAATAATACAGCTAGCTCTCCCAGGACTTGACCACTGTCCCAATTTTCTCAGGGTCCCCTAGAGATTCCATCACCCCCAAACAACAGAAAGCAATCTAGGGGACACAATGCCTACATTACTAAGAGGTGGGATGGATGGTTTTTGGCCACTCAATGGATTATGGATGTTTATTTCCATTTAGGGGGGTTTGTTACAAGTTGTTGTTGGTCATGGTCAGGGAGAAAACTGAGCAAATGAGATTAGATTCAGGGATCTAATTATTGAATCTGTTTTTAAATAAAAAACTATTAATCTAAAATATTTTATATTGGTATGGATTTTTGTATATTGATACAAATTTAAGTTTTTTTTTGTTATACAGTATATATGCTTCTATTATTGTTTAAGGTATTGTACCTATTCAGCTCATTTAAAAATGCAATGTAAAGTTACAGTTCTTGAAAGCTATTATTGCAAACTGTTTAGAATAATTAAGAAATGCAGATTAGTAGTTAGTCATCTATAACAATCAAAGTTGTAGTCATATAAGGTATGCCAACAGAATATGGCATTTAAGGTGTTTTAATAGCACAAGGCTTTTTTCATGACAGTGAGGCACATCTGCTCCTGGCAGCACCAGTCTGCTTCAGAAAAGGATTCTGGGAATTGAAGAACCTCCATACGGAGTTTGCTTTTATTGTGGCAAAGTTAGCGATTGGGCAAGAGACTGCCCTTTCCTCAACTGCTGACAGTATGCTGTACAAACTGGACAAGCAGAACACAAATGAAAGTGACTGCCTAACTTTGCCAAGACAAGGTAGGGAAGTCCTTCAAAATTCCTGCTTCATAGAAAAGCCTGCCAGGTATTCCAGGACTAGAGGCTGAAGATGCATGCTCCAACAATGCAGAGGAACCTTGGGTGACTGTCCAGGCAGCCAGCTGTTTCTGTCATTTCTGTAATTTTAGAAGATTCTTGCTCTGTACTTCCTGTTCACTCAGGTGATATTATATCCTCCTCAGGTCTTTGGTGGGGATGAAGACTAGATAGTTATAGCTACAGTTTTCCTTGCTACCAAACTCAGAAAAGAAACTCACAAAGAGGTGTAAAGTTTATAAGGTTGAGAGACATAAAAGATTAAGTTGTTTATCTAAGGAAATGTTTTAAGGTCTAAACAGATATTTTTAGAATGATATTACAAGTTATGATAAAAATGGTTTAGGTGTAAAACTTTAGACTCATCAAGATAGGAAAATAATTCCTCCAAATTTGACAAATACAAATGGACTGACATTGTAAATGTAATTCTTACTTGATAATTGATCCTATTGTATATAGTTTTACTATGTTTGAGTTAAAATGTTTCCTTGTTATTTAGACAAAAAGTGGAAATATTGCGGGCTATTTGTACACTGTGTGAAGACATATTGCTGTGATCAGTGTAGTAAGAACCTGAATGACCAATAGCTAGAGGCAGGAGGTGTAGGCGGGGCTTCTGAACAGAGAGAACTCTGGGAAGAAGAAAGGCAAAGTCACTAGCCAGACATGGAGAGGAAACAGGAGGTGCAAGTTGGAAGAGAGGCACCAAGCCCGTGACAGGATGCAGATTAATATAAATGGGTTAGTTAAGTTATTAGAGCTAGTTGAGCCAAGCCTAAGCTAAAGGCCAAAGTTCCATAACTACTAAAGTCTCCACATCATTATTTGAGTGCTGGCAGTCCTGACAGAAAAGCACTATACTAGCCAGTGGTTAAATATTATATTGCAGGTCTGATTTAATAAGCTGAAGCCTTAAAGAACTACTTCTTGCTTCTCTAGTCTTCCTTCAGATTCCAGGCCTGACTTTTGTTTGGGAAATAATCCTTCGGTATCCTTATAACTCAGAAAGACACTTCCTGGTTTGGGAAAAGAATGGACCTCCCGGGATGTGCCAGTTACTAATTTGTTTCAGGATTGAAACCAGGCCTGGAAGGACAGCAAGCATCTGAAACTGTCCAGGGGGAGGCCTGAGGGCCGGGCCATTCAGACTCACAGGAGAGAGGCAGCAGGCTGGAGGGAGCCGATCCAGAAGTTTTTCTCCTAGTCCATCTCACTGCATGCCATACCTCTGCCTGGGACCAGACAGATCCCCTCATTCCCTCAGCCCAGAGACTTTCTATTTCTCTTTTAAGAAGCTACACAAAAGTCACTTCTATTTTTTGATGAGTTCCAAAGGGTTTGACAGGTGCCATATATTACTCTGTGTTCCAACGTGTTCCTGCCACCTACCTGTGCCGAATCATCGGTTGTGTGGCAGGTTAGGGACATTGTGTCTTTTTAACTGGACTAGGGATTTCTTGGGCTCAGTTCCAAGTACATGTCTCAGGGCCTAGCAAAGACTCCATCAGTCAATAGTACACTGTTATTTGAATGAAGACTCTTGCCTTAAGAACCTGGTGTTGCTTTAAGATCAACCATCCATAGAGAAGTTGTTAATTAGACTGCTGGCTACCAATGACTTTATGAATATGTATTTGCATTATTTTCCTTAGGTATTTAAACAGATTGTTTTAAATTACTTAAATTTTAATTATTTTAAAAACCACAATCCTGTTCCAATCATGTTTCTGTAGGGTCCTCAAGGAGAGATGGCTTGTGCTACCTTGTGCTTCTTACCCTGTCCTCCAACAAGGAAAGTTGGGCAATCCCAGAAGCCAACTTGTGTGTGTGGGGGTGACAATGCAGATTAAGGTGAGAGAATCCCAAGAAAATAGAACTATGACCCGCTCTTCTCCCTGTCACCATCTTGGAATGTTGGGGATTTATTTTTTCCTGTGGAGAACTGCCCCCCTCATGTTACAGGCAAGCCTCATCATGTGTCTGTCAGTACCACTGTGAGCAGCTTTCCTCTGGGGGTCTTTCTACTAGTGATCAGGAGAGGACTTCCAGGGAGTGTATTTATCATAGGACCAGAGTCACTGAAAGACAGTCCTTTTTCAAACGTGAGCTATGGAGCATGTGATGAGCCGCTTATCATCCTCTGTAGAGGGGCAGAAGATGGGCAGGTTCATCTCGTAAAGGATCTGCTCCTGTCCTTACAGTGTAATTTCCCACACTTGTCCTGGAGTACAACAGTGTTGTATCATGGTGAAGTTTTTAGGTAAACATTTGTATTTTATTGATTTCAATTACATATAACTAAAATAAATGTTATATAGACGTGTGAGCCTGCTTGTAGGCATGCATATGTGTGTGTGCCTGTGGAAGCCAGAGGCGTCACATCACCCTGGACTTTGAGTTACAGGCAGTTATGAGCCAATGGATGTGCACGTTGGGAACAGAACTCGCGTTGTCTGGGAGAGTAGTACATGCTTTTTAAACACTGAGCCATGTTGTGGGATATTTGTACAGTGTGTGAAGACATATTGCTATGATTGGTGTAATAAAAGCTGAACAGCCAACAGATAGAGATTAGGTGGGTCTTCCGGGGGCAGAGAGGACTCTGGGAAGAAGAAAGGTGGAGCTATCAGCCAGAAGGACGGGGAAATAGGAGGTGCAAGATGAGAGACAGGTAACACCACGTGACAGAATGTAGATTAATATAATTTAAGTTATAAGAGCTAGTTGAGACAATCCTCAGCTAAAGGCCAAGATTTCATAATTAATAAGAAGTCTTCATTTCATTATTTGGGGCTGGTGGTGGAAAAGAAAGTCTGTCTACAGAGCCATCTCTCCAGACTCTGAGGATAAATTCCGATGGAAACTCCAATCCACTAAGCTCTCAAAGTGTTTGCCACCAAAGTATAGTCTTTAGTTGAGTTACTCAGCTACTAGATTCTTCCCTCAATTTACATCTTGCTTATATTGTCTGGTGTCTAACATAGGGAAAGAATATTTCCTGGGGAGAAAGCTAGACAACTCTGGAAATGGGAAACTATCTAGAAGTTTTAGAAATTTCCAAGAAGGGTCAAGGAGAAAAAGCAATTTAGTCAAGGATTTAGAAAAGATTAAATGCTGTTCTTCATTAAATGTAAGAACTTAGTCAAGAGATTGGCATTAGTCTGCAAGTGTTGACTTGTAGATGCATCAAATCTAAGAAATATGACCGTCAAAGTCCTTATGAGTAGGCTTGTTCTGAGAGTCTTTCTACCCGTGATTGGCAGAGAATGTCCATTGAATCCATTTGTCCTATGAAAGGCAACCCTGACTCAAGCCAAGGGTGCACACTTGGTCTTATTCCTGTCCTCAGAGACACAAGAGAAAGCCTGATTTCTGGGAAGCATCCTCTAATTCTTCTCTTGTGAGTTTCCCTCTTCAGTCCAGTACAATGTGTTATGAGAAGTCTTTTCCTTTGAGAGAAGCCTTCCCGCCAGCTTGGTTCCAGAGCCGCGTCAGTCCCAAATAAACACACAGGAGGCTATATTCATTATGAAGCTGTTGGCCTTGCTTGTTTCTTACTGGCTAGCTCTGACTTATGTAATTACCCCATAATTGTTAATCTAAGTATTTCTCTTACCGGAGAATAGTTCCGGGCTTCCTACCCTCATGGTGTTACATCTCGAACGTTCTGTGTTTCTTCTTCCCAGAATCCTCCTGGACTCCTAGCCCCACCTATCTAGATTCCTATTGGCCAGCAGTAATTTATTAACATATACACAGGACTTCCCCAACAACAATGTATTGGGTAAGCCCATCAGGCAGTAACTGTTCCTATATGGGAGGGAGACCCTTCATGGCTCTATGCTAGAAGGGACTTTGCTTATGAGGCTTTCCCACATCACTATACTCCTCTGTATTTTTAATTGATTCATTTCCATCGGGTATTTTGAATAAAAGTGTATCCCCCTCTTCCATCATGGTGAACACACAGAATTACATTTATAAAAAAAAATTAGCTTTACATCAACATCTATTAACAGCAAAACTATGGCCAAAGCTATTGATCAAATTCCACTTAAAAAGAGGGTATTAAGTAAATTAGTTGAGCTGATTAAAAACACCTTCATCAAAGAAGAACATTGGTGCCAACAATATTAAGAGTTGAATTATCGATTTTGCTTTTTATGAAAACAGAATATAGTCCATTAGCAGGGAAGAAAAAAATGATCCTTCCTCCTTCACTTTGGGCACAGTAAGGGGAGTGAGTGATCTGCTGGGGATGGGGAAAGAAGGACCGGGAAGGGAAGGGCATAAAGGCAGAAAGGAGACCCTGAGGTCAGATGCCCAGAGGAGGGCGCGGTCCAGTTGGGCAGCAGGACCACCTACATCCGCGGCTGCTAAGAGCGCACACTGGGGCGCTCCCGCTCCCGGCCGCCAGAGGGCGCAGCCCGAGCCGGCGTGGCGCCGGGAAGGAGGAGGGGAGCGGGAGAAGGGTCAGGCGCGCAGGGCGTCCGCGCAGCTCGGCTCCGGGAAGGGCGCGCAGCCTCCGCCGCCGGGATGCGACCGCCCGCGCTGCTGGCACTGCTGAGCTGCTCTGCGGGTAAGTAGTGCGCGGCCCGGGCGCGGCTTAGGGAGGGAGCCCGGGGTTGCTGGCCGCCCCCGCGCAGTTCCGGCTGCCGCCCGCCCCGTCCCGCCCCGTCCCGGTCGCAGCGCCCTCTGGCGGCGCCACCCCTGGCCCGCGCCCTCTCCATCTCCGCCTTCTTCCGCCGGGGCAGGCGGGCGGGTGGGGAGGGCGCGGCAGGGTCGGGAGCCTGCTCCGCGCAACTGCTAGAAACTTTGCAAGAGGCCGCGCCGTGCCCGCCCTTGCCCGCTGCCCGCGCTTCCCGCCGTGCACACCCCGCGCCCCACTATGTGCACCCCGCCCTGTGCGGCCCCAACGCCCCGCAGTGTGCACCGAACGTCCCTCCGAGTGCATCCCGCGCCCCACCGTATCTACCTCGTGCCCCACCGCCTGCGTGCCACGGCCCGCCGTGGGCACTCTGCGCCCCACTGTGTGCACCCCATGCGTCCCGCGGTGCGCACCCCGTACTCCTCACCTTGAGCACCCCCTGCTCCCCACAACTGTTCACTCGTGTATGCTGGTGTGCACCGCATCCCCCTAGCTGTTAACCCCTACGCCCCATTTTATGCACATCCCGCGCCCCGCCGTGCAAATCCCGAGTCCCTCCGTGTTCGGCCACTCCCATCCATGTGTATCCCCCACCCCGCCTCACGGTGCATACCCCAATCCCTCTCTCTGTGCGTCCTACTTTCCACCTTGTTCACCCCCTGCGTCCGGTCCTAGTTCCTCCGGCTGGGCACAGCCCGCGTCCGGCCATGGGTATCCCCTTCCCATGCTCAACCGTATGCACCCTGGATGCCCTGCTGTGCATGACCTGTGTCCCACTGTGTGCCTCCCAAGTCTCCAGTCATGCCCTCTCTGTCCTGCCTTGAGTACCTTGTGCGCCCCACAGTGAGTCTTTTGTGACCCCACCCAGCCTTACACAACCTTCAGCCCTTAGCACACCCTGTGCGCCACGGTGCCCCCTGTGATCCTTGGGGTCCCCCATCCTGTATCCTTATCCCGTGCAATTTCCCGGGCCCCCTCCCCCCTCCCCAGGATCCTACAAACTTGACCAGCCTTCTTCCTAAAGCGGTTGGGCTAGGAGAGGGAGGGGGACCAGGGGTGCCCTGCTGAGCCTTGGGGCCTATGAGAGGATTCCCTGCGAAAATCAGAGAACTGGTCTCAGGCAGTCCCCGGTTTTCCTGAAGGTGGTTCCTCCCCGTTAGCTAAGATGATGTGAGAAAAAGTTAAAAAGTCACCGTGAATGACTTTTTATGATATTTGTTCAAGTTTGAAAGCACGGGAAAAAGACTTTTTTCAGCTTGTCGTTATAATCCTGTCTCTGACCCTGACTTACCTGTGTTTCCTGTTTCTGAAAAGGCAGAATTTCAGATTTTTAGAAATGGCAGAATAGTGCAGTTTAAGGGAAGACTTAGCTCACAGAGCCTTGACAGCTCGTTTTTATTTGGATTTATGCTTTCCAAATAGGGACTTTTTTTGTTTTGCTCTGAATACCCCTGGCATTTCTTCAGGTGCTCACTAAGTGTGAGAAAATTGAGCTAGATTAGCTCGTAATTAATTGTTCACTCACATGATTAATTTGGCAACACTGAATTTAAAATGTTAGGGCACCTTGGACCCAGAAAGTGGCAATTGATCATGGGGAATTTGGCCAGAGCTCATTGGTGGATGAGAGCCCTGTGGAGCCCTGGGAGAGGAACAGGCAGGAGTGTGGGAAACTGGGTGACCAGGCTGCCTCCATTGCCACATTGCCTGGAGGGTTTGCAGTTAACCAAATGGGTGGGTGGTAGCTGAAATTAGCATTCTATTTGTAGCATTGCATTTAATAATAATATTTGTATATCACAGATGCAGCGTATAGACTGAAAGCTACATTAGTTATTTCTGTGTCTACTTTTTAATGCCCTTAAGGGGATATTTGATTTTGTAATATAGCAAAGGACATTCAGAATGAACTAAAATGTCAACACATTTTTAGAGATGCCTCCGAACCTCACGAAGTCTTTAGATAAGCACAATAAATGAGACATAAAATTCCTTAAAAGGTTCCTGTGAGAGGCTGGAGAGATGGCTCGGTGGTTATGAGCACCGGCTGGTCTTCCAGAGGGTTCAGTTCCCAGGACCCAGCACATGGCAGCTCACAACCATCTGTACCTCCAGTTCCTGGGATTCTGATGCCCTCTTCTGACCTCCATGGGTACCACACACACATGTGGTACACATCCAGACTACACACACACACACAAATTATTCATATACATGTAATAAAAATAAACTAACCTTAAAAAATCCAAGTCCCTGTGAGAATCCTGGGTTGTGTGAAGTGACTTCAGGAGTAAGGGTGCTTTCTTTCTTTCAGGCTACGTGTTTATTGTTCTATACTTTGATATAAGGGGGAGAGACAACAAAACGTCTAAAGATGTGACCCCCACTTAGGATTCTATTGGGAGACATGAGCTCTGAGTCATTGAATAATTCTGATGGTTTAGAAGTGCCCTATATTCCACTCCCTACCCCCCCTTTTTTTTTTTGTTTTTTTTGAGACAGGGTTTCTCAGTGTAACAGCTCCGGATGTCCTGGAACTCTCTGTAGACCAGGCTGTCCTCGAACCCACACAGATCTACCTGCCTCTGCCCCCTGAGTGCTAGGGTTAAAGTGTGAACCACCACCACCAGGTTTACACACAGCCATTTAGGAGTGGCCACACAGTGTCTGACTGGGCAGTTTCCTCACACACTAGCACGTTTATTTCTTCTTTTTTGAGGAGAGTCAATATAGAAATTTTATTTTAAACCTTTGTGTATGCAGACAGAATTCATGGCGGATCCAGTTCTAGTGTCTGGAATGAGTTCCAGAGTGAGATTTACAGACTCTTGGCTACCATTCATTAGCTGCATGGCTTTGAACCTTCATTGTTTTATACAGAACTCAAGGTTTGGACTTGATAGGCCCCTGGAAATTTTGCTGTGGTACACAGTTTTAACATACTGAATCCATCATAGAAAAGACTGTCAGCTACCTTGTAGCTTTTGGCTCTTCTTTTCCTAGCCAGGCTTATTTGGATTATATGGGGTTTAAAAGGATGGGTGGAGGGGTATGGGTGATGTCATCAGGAGATATTTCTCAGTGGCTCTTGCAATTTGGGGTGACCAAGGCTATATCTGTGAGGATTACGGGGATGCCCATTTAAAGTGTTTGGTGCAGCCACGATATAGATCTTTTAAGGCTTGTCTCATCGTCCTTCTGGTTGGGTTGAGTGGATCGGATGGCTGGAGCTCTGAAGGTCACATTTTGGCCATGAGATTACCTTGAAAATGGAAAGCAAGGAGAGGGAAGGAAACAGCCTGGGTACGAGGTGGATTCAGAGAGCCACGCCAGCCCCGTCTGTCACCTGCTTGCAGCCTTGTATTGCAGGAGATTACATGCAGCCAAACTCAATCTTAATTGATACCTCTGTGGAGAAGATGATTTGAACCAATGGTGAAATAATAGCTATTAGCTTTATCTTTCCCATCCCTGTCTGTTTTCTGAGTGAGCCAAGATTGTATTTCTTAGCACCTGCCAAATTGGGTTGAATTTTTTTTTCTTCTGAGCCAAGTCTTGTTCAGATTCTTTTCATTATGGTGAGTCAGAAATTTGAAGACAGAAAGAGTCAAACCTAACTCTGAGTTCTTTTGTGTGTGGGCTTTTTTCCCCTCGTTTTTCTTGCTTTATTGTGTTTTTTAAATTTTTTTTTATTTTGCAAATTCCCCTTTTGTTTCTTAAGCCACTTGTAGATATCCCTGGCAGTGCTTTTAATTCTCCAGATAGATTTGTTATCATTTGGGACCCACCCCCAGCAAGTTTGCATAATCTACTTGGTCATGGACTTGACCCTGTAGCTCAGTCAAACCCTGTAATACTATGACTTCAATGCTCTTCCCCAAGTCCCCAAGGAAACCACATACAGTGGAGGAACATCTTTGAATTGCTAAATGGAGTTGATTTTCAAAATCATTAAAAAGACCAATAAGCAGAAAGACTATTTGGAGTTTCATTATTCAAAGGTAAATTTTGAGGACCTACTGTGCCTTGGGTACTGAGATATCCCAGGAACAAGACTGAGCTAGCCCCACTCTTGTGTCAATGGCTGTGTAGGAAGGAAAGTAACAATCAGTAATTAAACCAGAAACTAACTGCTGCCTTCTAAGTTCAGGTCACTTTGAAAACATACCTCAGGGAGGTCTTTGACTTCTGTCTGTTCTGGTGTGGCTACTGGCAACAGATTAACAGTTCCTCATGTTGTGGTGCCCACCCCTCCCCCCATAACATTATTTTCGTTGCTGCTTCATAACTGTAATTTGCTACTGTTATGGATCATAATGTAAATATCCGTGTTTTCTGATGCTCTTAGGTGATGCCTGTGAAAGGGTCTTTTGACCCTCGGGGGAAGGGGGAGCGGTGACGGCCCACAGGTTGAGAATGGCTGTTAAGAAGCATCCTACAAGGCACAGGACAGCTCTGCCCTGCCCTCACTTTAGTTATTGGGCTCCAAATGTCGATAGTGTTGAGGTTTGAGAAACCTTTAGATCAAGGAAGGCTTCCTGGAGGAAGTGGTGGCACTGTAAGCTCAACCCTGAAGGGGAAGGAGAAATCAGGTAATTGGAAGGCAGAAGCAAGCATACCAGTGGGAAGGAAGGGGGTGAAGAATTCAAGTAGAGAAAGAACAGCAGGCTAGAGAGTTTAAGAAAAGAGGAGGCAAGACATTCGGGCCTGCTTATCAGGTTGCAGCCTCCTGGGTGGCCTGGTTGAAGGTCTGTGCATGACTTGACTGCCACCTAATGAAGCTTGTTCTGGCTGTCCTGAGAGACAGGGACTAGAGGGATTCATGAGGACATGGGGGTATAGTACTCAGAGAGCAGCATAATGCCGCATGAATATGAAGATGCCATAATGAAACGCGTTACTTCATATGGTAATTCTTAAGCCTATTTGAAAAGAATGAGAGGAGCTTCCAGACGCCATGACTGATTGGAGTAGTGGGCCCAGAGAGGATTGGGGTAAGAATGAGTCATCTTTTCATTTCCTGTTTTGTCTTTTTCACCTGGAGACCAAATGCCAGGGTCTTCAGACTGGTGAAGATGGCTCAATGGTTAAGAGAACTTGCTGCTCTTCCAGAGGACTAGGGTGTGGCTCCCAGCGTTCATGTCAGTAACCCCAGTCATTAGGATTTGATGTTCTCTTCTGGCCTCTTCAGGCATCTGCATGCTGCATGCATGTGCATGCGCACACACACACACACACACACACTCTCTCTCTCTCTCTCTCTCTCTCTCTCTCTCTCTCTCTCTCTCTCTCTCTCTCTCTCTCTCTCTCTCTCATTTAAAAAAATCCCCAGGGTCTTTGTGTAAGGTAGACATGTGCTCTACCACTGAGCTCACCCATTCTCTGAAATACCGATTTCTGAAAGAAACTGTCCAGAAGAGAGTATCTGGTTCTGATGTAGGCACTTAAAGGAGGGCCAGAAATAAAGGATTTTTAAAATTGTGGTTAAATATACACAATAGAAAATCTACTATGTAGAAGTTGAGGTATATGGTTCTGTGGGTTACGTAACTTGACTTTAATTTGAGGGGGTAGGGAGGTGGGGGTGATGAGTTCTGGACAAGTTGCATTTAGGGTACATGTAAATTGTTCGGGTTTTAGGTGTGATGAACAGTTAGAAATTTGGGTCAGAGCAGGGAAGTGGCGGTGCACATTTTTAATCCCAGCACTCTGGAGGCAGAGGCAAGCAGATCTCTGGGAGTTCCAGGGTAGCCTTCTCTACAAAGTGAGTTCCAGGACAGCCAGGGCTGTTACACAGAGAAACCCTATCTTGAAACAAACAAACAACAACAACAACAATAAACAAAGAATTTTGCTTTAGGAGCTCAGGAGCTCACCTACTGAGCAGGAACTGGGGTTGTTTTTGTAGGTGGCATTCTGAGCAGTTTTATTGTTTTGTTTTTTACTTTTTTTCTTTCTTTTTTTTTTTTTTTTTTTTTTTTAGGAAGAAAGGCTTGACAAAGTCACTCATTTATGCTTTGCTACAAATGTGTGCATACTGGAGACATTTTGACTTTTGGGGGAGAATGCTGTCTTTGTACATATGAAACTGTGCATTTGGGAAAAAGAGGAGCAGTCTTATTAGAGAAGATTTGCATATATCAGATATGACAGCACTGTTTTCTCTGAGGGGGGTGACTTATCTGCAGTTCTAATAGAATATGCTGGGAAAGCGAAAAGGTGATCTATTGCTGTTTGCGCTATTGCTTGCTGTGAGGAGCTCAAGGCTTCTCGTACTTTATGTTGAATTTATCTTCTGCCGATCCTTGAGGGTGGTTATGCACGAGTTTGTGTATCGTTTATGGAATGAAGGGAAGGATTCGAAAAGGACAAGGTCATTATGGAGATAGCCCATGTGGTTCCTTTAAGTTCTTGGGTAGCTAGCTAGCTGTTTGTCCCCATGCATGCTAGGCTTTAGTGTACATGACAGTCATTTCAACATTCCCAAATGCCTAAATTTGCTAAATTGTAGATTCCAGGTAACTATGATGTAGCAATGTACACGAGGCTGGACTGAAGAGAAGACGTTAGCTCTCAGCTCTGGAAGCTGAACATTGGTGGCGGATGGTAGGATGCGGCAGGAATGCATGCAGGCATGTAGGGAAGAGGCCTGTTTCATTACAACCCAGATCCAGTACCTAGAGGCCTAGGCCACTACTGAGTGAGGAGTAGTTACCCCTTCTTATGTGAGTGCCTCATGGCTGACCCCACCAGTTTTCAGAGCTTATATACCAGCAACCGTACACACTAGTAGTTTTATGTCAACTTGACACAAACAAAGTCATTTGGGAGGAGGGAGCTTCAGTTGAGAAATGCCCCCACCGGATGGGCCAGTGAGCAAGGCTGTGGGGCATTTTCTTGATGGGTGATGGATGTGGGAGAGTTCAGATCATTGTGGGTGGTATCACCCAGAGGAGGGATACTGAGCCACACCAAGTATTCAGGGAAGTGAGGTTGTATGATACTTTATGAGAGAGAGAGAGAGAGAGAGAGAGAGAGAGAGAGAGAGAGAGAGAGAGAGAGAGAGAGAGAGAGAGGTCACTAACATGAGAAGCCGAGAACTGAAGTCAGCACTCTGCCCGTCTCCGACCTCGACCTCAAGCCCAAGAGAGCCTGACCTCTCCTTCCTTGACCTTTATCTCTGCTTCTCCCCATGTGCTGTTTGGGCGTGGTCAATGCTGCGGTGCATAACATCTCTACCTGCGTCACTCTGGGCACTGTAAGAAAGCAGGTTGAGCAAGCCATGAGGAACAAGCCAGGAAGCAGTGTCCCTCCCTCCATGGTCTCCACATCAGTTCCCGTCCCTAGGTTCCTGCCTTGGCTTCCCTGGTGGATGGACCACAAGCTGGAAGCCTAAACAAGCCCTCTCCTTCCCGGGTTGCTTTTGGTCATGGTGTTTTTAACAGAGCAGTAGAAACTTAACTAGACAGCAGGTAAACCTCCAGTGTATTACCCTTTGAGGCCAACCTTCTCTGAACCTCCTTCCAGGGAGGTGGCTTTTTGAGCTCTCTTTCAAATGAGACTTGTAATGTGTATTTTTAACAAGGGGTCCAGGTTACCTGTGTGCACAGCGGGCGTGGGAACTCTTTCTGGTGCACCCTAGGCTCGGGTACCATTACTGGGTGATTTTCATGAGCATCTGTAAAATGTAGATGTCTCTGAACTGCCCTGCCTTGAAGACGAGCTGTGTAATTTTTACAGAACAGACCCCCAGCGTGCATCTGTCAAGGATATTTCTCTACTTAGGAAAGGAAGTAGAAATCCCCAGAACTTAGACCATGAAGTCTTTCACTGGTTCCAGCATGAAGTCCTAGCTTACTTTCTATTGTCATGATAAACACCATGACCAAAAGCCACTTGGGGAACAGAGGGTTTGGCTCGAAGGTTATTGTCCGTTATGAAGGCAGTCAGGGCAGGAACTGAAGCAGAAGCCACGGAGGATGCTGTTTACAGACTGGCTGGCGGCGGCTTGCCCATGTTCTTATACAGCCCAGGATCACCTGCCCATGGGTGCCCCGGCAACCAAGTGGGTTGGGCCCTCCTACATCAGTCATTCATTAATCAAGGAAATGCCCCACAAGCTGATCTGATGGGGGTATTTTCTAAATTGAATTCCCCTCTTTCCAGATGACTCCAGCTTGTGTCAAGTAGACGAAAATCTACCCAGCATATATAATTTGACAGATTTTCATGTCCTTCTGGGGGGATCCTCATGATTTTAAAAAGAACTAGAGCAGGTAGTTGTTCTAGTAAAGACTTTTAGAGCAAACAAGGGGAAGTCTGTAGGCTTAGAGGGTCGCAGAGCATGAACAGCATGAATTCAGCGGTGCTGGTAGGACTTCCGTGATCTGCTTTTTCTAGCACTGGATAAGCTGCCCAACAGTTAATCGTCCATTGTGTTTTTATATAGTAAGCCTGGCAGTTATCACTTAACAATATGATTGCAACTGAAAGGGGTTTACAAAGAGCTGATTTCCTTGTGTCTGAATATTTGCCTTGTGTTCCGCTTCAGTGTGTTTTTGGAGAGGCCGTGTGAGCAGGGATTTTGGGGACTCTGTTCCAGACCATGGAATGGCCTTATAAAGATAGTTTTGAATCTCTTTTCCAAACCATTGGAGTTGAAATTTTTCTTTTTCCATCTTGAGTGACTTCTTTAATCAAGATGTAAATCAGAGAAGCAAATTCTCTTTCTTTGTAAATGTGTGTGTTTATTCCCATTTCTGTCCCATGTGCTGTTCTTGTAAATATAATCATCTTCCAGCCCACAGGGTCTCTGGGCCATGCTGTCTTTCAGCCTTGAATTACGCTACTTTTTATAGTCAGCCAAGCAGTGCCAGGGGCTCAGGTCTCCTCTACGAAGGCTCCTTTCTCTTGTCAACTTGAAGGACACAAATCCATTAAAGAAGTCTTTAAAATTTTCTCCTAAAGGGTGCTAGAGAGGTGGCTCAGTGGTTAAGAGCGCTTACTGCTCTTGCAGAGGACCTGAGTTCAAGTCCCAGTGTCCAGAGTCCCACAATTGTCTGTAACATCAACTCAAGTTTTTAAAAAAATATATATTTCATTTTTAAATTTAAATTAGAAACAAGGTTGCTTCACATGTCAATTCCAGGTCCCTCTCCCTTTCCCTCCTCTCCTCCCGTGCCCTCCCACCAACCCCCCCAAATATCCCCTCATTTCCCCAGGGAGGGTGAGGCCCCCTATGGGGGTGTCTATAGTCTGTCATTTCATCCAGGGCAGGGCCTAGACCCTCCCCCAAGAGTCCAGGGTAAGAGTACATCTCTCATTGTTGGATGGGAGCTTAAAGTCCATTTGTATACCTGGGATAAAAACTGATCTACTACCCAAGGCTCAATAGATTACCTAGGCCTCCTCACTGACACCCACATTCAGGGGGTCTTGATCAGTCCCATGCTAGATTCCCAGCCCCATATTGCATTTCCTTCCTCAAGATCCTCAAAATGCTTCCCACCCAAGGGGAAAACTGGGTTCTTAAGGAACCCCTTCATTATACTCATCTACCCCATGCCTTCCTGGTATTCCCGCTAACACCTTCACTCATCCCAATCATTGACCATTACTCTATCAACTCTACCCTCCCAGGTTTGCCCATCCCAATCTTCCTCCCAGGGGTCTCTGCCTTTGCCTCTCCCCTCCAGCTAACACCCAGTCACCCCCTTCCCGGTGTGTCCACCTCAGTCACTCACACTCAAGTTCCTAACACGGTCCCTGAATAGGTGATTTTCCCCCGTCACCAGGTGTCCCCAACACAGGTACTCCCCCTTACCAGTCACCCCCCTCACACTTTTGTTTCAGCTGTTGTTACCCCTTCCCTGAGGTGTCCTAACCCTTGTCACACCCTCCCTCAGGTGTCCCTGCCCAGCCTCTCTCCTACACTGCATGTGATGCCTTGGGTGTTCAGGCTCTAGGCACACTGGTTTGTATGGTGCAGTGTGTGAGAAGTCTGTTTCCAGGCCTCCTTGGCATCTCACTGGGAACCCTCTGTGCATGAAATCTAGGGGTGCAGAGAGCCAACTCCAAGCTTCTTGACTGTTGACAGACTGACTCCTCTGGTAGGGAGCATCCATCTTCAGCATAACACAGCAGGGGCAGACAGGGTTCTTATCTGTTCAACAAATGAGTTCGAGTGAGTGAGGTTGAAAAAGATGGCTGCTGTCACCTGCAACACGCTGCACACACCCCAAAGCCTTTGTCAAACATCACATCTTCAGTCCCTCATGGGTCAGTTCTGTGGTAGCCCCAGTGTGAATTGATAGACCCTTCACCCTTTGGGTTGACAGTACAGACTGCAACTGCTTCTCAGTGTGTCATCAATGGCTGGGAGGGATGTGATTGTTCTGGAAGGATGTGGAGGGCTTATCCTTGGGGCCTATGGCCTGTCTCTGGACCGAGTCTGCAGAACCATGGGCATTGCTCACGGAATAGGTTCCTTCAAAGCATTCATTAGAAACCAGCAAACTGGCCTAGGGCTGTGGTCCTGTAGTGGAAGGCTCCCTCCTGGGACCTGCAGTGAAATTCAGAAAGCTGGGGTGGGGGGGTGGGGCAGCCCCTGGTGGCCAGAGCTGCCAGGGGAAAGGAAATGTTTAGTAAGTAGGTCACAGAACAGAAAGCAAGCAAGCAAGCCCCAAGGCTTCCTTCCCACAGGGCTTTAGGAAGAAAGAAAGCCCCAAGGTTTCCTTCCCACAGGGCTTTAGGAAACAACAGCAGCAACAACAACAACTAAACAAAACATGTTGGTGACTGTATCCGATGCTATGCCTCCCCCCCTGCTTTTGTGCAGGACTTGGAACCATCTGACAGACAGATGGATAGCCTGCATTGTCTTGATCAGCAGTATGCCCTCCATTGTTGCCTGAGCTTTTGGTTTGTGTTGTTTTGGAGACAGGGTCTATGTAGCCCAAGCTAACCTTGAACTCATGACCTTCCTGCCTCTGTCTCCTGAGGGCTGGGATTACAGGTGTTTACCACCATGTTTAGCTTACCCAAGATTCTCTCTGTGCCAGGCTGGGCCCTAAGGGGCAGAGCGTGTTAGTGTTTTCTGTGGTTTTCAGTTTTGTTTGGTTTGTCTGATGGATGTTTCTGGAAGACTCTGGGAATTAGGAAGCTCAAGTGAGTTCCCTGCATGGAGGCATCATCGTCTTCCATCCCCTTACAGGAACAGGCAAGCCAGGAGATGTGTACCACAGGCATTGCAGTTAACTCCTTAGGGTCCTTAAGCACCCAGGCTTCATCTAGCCCGTAAAACTGCATCCCAGGCTCCTTGTGAAATCCCGATTTATCTTTCCGCTATAGGTGTGCTCACACATTCGTTGGCTTGAATTATTTAAAGTTATCGTGAAAAAGGCCTGATTTCTATTGCCTGCCCGGATTTGCACTTTAAATATAGTCCCCTGTCTCAGTTCACCAGAGTTCGTGTTGAAAAGAGAAAATGACTCTTAAACAGCAGTTTGGCACATAAAAAACATGGTTTGTTTACCTTGGGATATTTCTGCAACTCCACATTAAGGCACTAAAGCCAAATTTTTGGAAATGTTTTCTCTTGCCAAACCTAGGGATCGGCGTGAAAGGAGACAGTGAGCATTGAGCCCCTGTGGCCATTCCTGGGTGCCCCTTTGGCTGGGGGGTTGTGAACTGGAGACGGGACCCTCTTGTCTCCTTCACTCACCTCCTTCGCCCTCTTACGCTCCCCCCCCTCGGAAGTTGCCAGACCTTAATATTAAACTCAGAATGCAGTCAACCATGAACATTAAAAATACAGGACCTCTCGTGTAGACACAAAGCCTGGACGGCAACTTCAGGAACTCCGTGGAGATGTGGCACATTCCGCGTGCAGGGCTCAGACTCCGTCATTTTACACTGCGAATTATTCAGCCTCTGTTTATATTTACATTTCATATATTCTGCTTGCTCCTCTGATTAGCATACCCCAAATCTGCAGTGCGTCAAAATGCTGAAATTAAAAAAAAAAAAAAAGAAAAACAAAAGCAGTGGCCTGTCTCCTCCCACTTTGTGAAAATGAAAATCTTGGTTCTATTAATATGGAGACCTACTTTAAGACAAAGAGTTTAAGACCTTCACACTTTAGCTATTGAGAAATTGTCTTTGCTTTGGTAATACCAGGTTAATATTTATTAGGATTGCTGAAGTAAATGGACATTTTTAAAAAACCTTATTTATTCCGTTTTTTTTTTTTTTACTCTTTTAACCCATTTACACCAAGAAACCTGGATTTTGTTGGGGGGGGGGAATTCTGCAAATGACTCATCATTTTGTGCTTTGATTTGCCTATAAAATACATTTGGTGCCTTCACGATTTTGTTTGTTCGGTTTAGATTATAGAAAAATGTCAGGACAAGGGAGGAGTGGAAAGCAATGGCCATACGGTGTCGCTTTAAGTATTATGTCATCTCTGCTGTGGAAAGAAAGAGATTTTAATTTCACAGTAGAGTGATGGAGACGGTGACATGCTTTTTATTTTTGAAGGATTTTAAAAAAGTCTAGGTCCGTGTGTTTTGGGATAGAGACAGAAGTGAACACTCAGCCGTCTCTGCAGGAAGGCCTGGCGTCTCCGTCTCCGTCTCCGTAGGCAGGATCTGTGGGGCGTGCTTGGCTTATTGGCGGTGTGTCCCCTGATGTGTGACTCTCATTGCAACAGTGACACTGGCAAAGATTAGCGGCTGTTAAAGGGGAGGCTCAGCACTGGGGCCTCCTAGAACCAGGGTAGAAAAGAGGCCCTCCCTCAGTCTGCTGTCTCTTCTGAAGCAGGCGACACCACCCCACAAGTCATAGCCCACCGGCTTTGCAGACAAGTCAAATGAAAGAAAATTCCAGGTATTAGATGGTGCCTCCGGACCTCTTAAATGAGAAAGTTACTTTATTTAATAATAGGCAATGATAATCAAGATGGTCTAGGTTCGAAATAAGAACTGATTCCGGTAGAGGGGAGCTCTCCCCACCCCCCAGTGCTGGGGATTGGGTTTAGTTGTGTGTGTAGTGTCTGCAGAGGCCAGAAGAGGGTGTTGGATCACCCTGGAACTGTAGCTCACATGATTTTGAGCTGCCAAGTTGCCAAGTGGGTGCTGGGAATTGAACCTGGGTTCTCTGCAAGAGCAGCTAGTGCTCTTAACTGCTAAGCCATCTCTCCACCTCTCCTGCACCATCCTCTCTCTCTCTCTCTCTCTCTCTCTCTCTCTCTCTCTCTGTCTGTCTCTCTTTCTCTGTCTCTCTCTCTCCATCCATCTATCACCTATCTATTCATTTATCCATCCAGACTCTCCCTATGTAGTCCTGGTTGGCCTAGAACTCACTATATAGATCATACTGACCTTATCTTTCAGACATCCACTGTACTCTTCCCCTTGAATGCTGAGATTAAAGGTGTATGCCATCACATCCCCCCAAAGGACAATTTAAAATAAACTGCTGTAGCCTGACCACAGTTTCTCTAGTCTATTAGTTCTCAGCATTGATTTTCCAGAGTCCTGTGGTGCCAGCTGATGTTAACATGTGACCATGCATGATGTTTCTTGGTTTCTTTACTGGTATTAGAGGTTAAACCCGTAACCTCGCACATGCCAAGCACATGCTCTCCCACTAGGCTGGTTGCCCAGCATCTAAATTTACTATATAATTCTGGTTTTGATATCTCCTTGAGGGTTGAATGAACTAATTAATTAAAATATTTGATTTTCTTTTAACTATGTGTATATGTTTGTGTCTGTGTGTGGATTTATGCAGGTGTGTGTTCAGGTGCCAGTGGGGACCCGAAGAGGGCACCAGATCCCTTGAAGCTCGAGGAATGGGTGGTTGTGAGCCACCTGACGTGGGTGCTGGCAATCATGTCCTCTTTAAGAACAGTAAATGCTCTTACCTGGTGAGCCATCTCTCCAGTCTCCTCCTTGAGTGTTTTTCAATGTGAAAATCTCTTGGGAGCAAATGAAATAAGATAAACCCAAAATATTAAGTACCCAGAAACAGGACTTAAATGGTATTTGTGTTAAATCTCTGTTCTACTAATGATGTGTGCCTTGGTGTGTCTGTGTGTGTGTATGTGTGTGTGTGTCTCTGTCCGTCTGTCTGTCTGTCCATCTGTCTGTGGCTTGAATAAAATGCTCCTGATAGTCTCAGCCTGTAGGTGTCGCTGTTTGAGAGGCTTATGAGGTGTGGCCTTGTTGGGGAGGTGTGTCATTAGAGGTAGGCTTTCAGAATCTTTAGTCTCTCACCCTTTGCACTCACGGTCTACCTGTGCTTGTGGTTCATAACGTGAGTCTTCAGATTCCTGTTCCAGCCACTACACATATTGATTCTCTATGATGGACTCTTCCCCACCCCTGCAGTCATAAGCCCCAAACAAACCCATCTATAAGTTGCAGTTGTCATGGAGTTTTATCAGAGCATTAGTAGAGTGACTGACACTGTGTGGTGGTGTGTGTGTGTGTGTGCAGGTGCATGTATGTGTGCAAAGCATGAAAACATAGATCATATCATGGTGAAAATAATTCGGGGGTGGGCAATGAACTCTCTTCTACCGGATCAGATAGGTGCTGCCTGTGAGGAGACCCCACAGCCACAGCCAACAATGAAGACATTCACTCATGCGGAGCTACTTTTGTGTGCTGTTCGTATCTTAGTCAATAAAATTATGTTATTATGTTGCTGTCTGTGTGGTCCCCAAATATGCATTTCCAGTTGGTGCTGAGTTCTCTAATGAACGGTTGGGCCGAGTGGGGGAGGGCTGAGGCGGCTGTACCGTTTAGGCAGTCACAGGACCTTGTAAGCCATCTTAGCTTATCTAAATTCCACACACTGAGGTCCCTTTGGCTCGTGCTTTAGTTTCAACCCTGCCTTTTGAAATGTCATTCTGGAAATGGAGACGATTAAACTGTGTTAGTCATTTACTTTTTAGCGTGACCATGTCTTAGATGATTTCCTGTGAACAAATGTTAATGGGTAATGCGAGCCAGTGGATGTCTGGGGATGTAGTGGGGAGGGGAGGGGCTAGACAGAGGGACCTGAGTGTGACTGTGTTGTCTCCTGCTTGTACAGTGGCATTCCCCAAGGACCCTCCCGTGATGCTTCTTAAACTACATTATTGTCTTGGTGTCCTAGAACACTCTATGCCACGTGCCTGCCCTGGCACAGTGCCCACCTCCTCTGGGAATCCTGCCTGGAGGACTTGAACCCCCTCCCTGCACTGCTCTCCTTTAACTCCTTAGGAGAAACTCATTATACAGTTCATGGTTGTTTTGTTTCCACCCTTCCTGACTTTTTGGCTTAGCATTTTGCTTCATATTTCCAGTGCTGTGTTGTATTGTTGTTGTTATTATTTTTAATGCTCAGCCTAAGTGTGCCTCTAAGGAGATCTTTGCCTATTTATGACTCGCACTGAAAATGTTCAATCATCCTGAATGGAGGATGATTTTAATTCCTTCAGTCTCCTGCCCTGGAATGTCAGTACGATGCTGCATATTCTCCCAGTGGCTTGTGAACAGCAGCATCTACGATATTAGCCCCGCAGCCCCAAACAACAAATGCACCCCAAAGATAGTTGTGTTGCTTTGACAGGAAAGATGAGGGTAGGAATTTGTACTACCAGCCCTGCCTTCTCAGGAATTTTCTTCAGCTAAGAAGGTATCTAAATCAAATTTTTTTGGTTGTTTATAAAGATTTTAATTGCTCTGCCTTTTCCCCCCCTGCTTGGTAGCCTAGGTGAGCTCATTGATGTTACGGTGATGAGTGCTCTAGGTATAAAATAAAGAAAACCAATAATATGTTTTTGTGGCAATGTGGCTGTTTAAAAAAATGAGCAAAATATATCTTGTTAAAATATTGCTCCCTTATTTTAAACGGAATTGTTGAATGTGAGAATGAACCCAGACTGCTAATTTTAATGTATACATGTTTCTCTTTTTCTTCCTAGCTTTTGCTTTGGTGTCTGAAGAGAAAAAAGAAAAGGTGAAGCCTTCCCAGGTACTAATTATAGCAATCCATTCTGACCACTTCTGCAGCATTCTTTTAGGTTTAATGAGAAATGTAAAGATTTTTATCCTTAGCAGTTAACATGTTTTTTTGCTGTTGTGTGAATTGAGATATTGTTCCGTGTCTGTTTCTGTATGTATATGTGTGTGTTCAGTATCTGCCTCTCTCTCTCTCTCTCTCTCTCTCTCTCTCTCTCTGTGTGTGTGTATGTGTGGTCTATGTGTGGGGGCATGTACATGTGTGTGTTTGGGTGTATGCCCCATATATGTACGGGTGGAGGCCAGCAGTGGATGCCAGGTATCCAGCTCTATGTCTCTCCACTTTATTCCTTTGAGACAGAGTCTCTCCCTGATCCTGGAGCTAGGCTAGCAACCAGAAAATTCCAGCAATCCTTCTATCTCTACCCCCTTGACAGTCTAAGTTAAAGGTGCACATACCCACACCTGGGGATTTGAACTCAGGTCTTCATGCTTGTGCTGAGAGCACTCTTACCCACTGAGCCATCTTCTTCAGCCCTACCCACCTTCATTGGCCTGGGATCTGTCTGTCTCTGCCTTCCCAGTTCTGGGATTACAACAGGTGCCGCCAGACCTGGCTTTTTTTATGTGGGTGTTGAAGACTGAATTCAGGTTCCCATGCTTGTGTGACAAGGGCTTTGCCAACGAACTATGGCTCTGGCTATCAATATGGATTTTGAAGTACTAAGAGCAACCTGTGAATAAATTTGATTGTTTTTGTTATGTGTGGCACATGTGTGTTGTATGCATGCTCACATGTGTGTTCCTCCATCACTCTCCACATGTATATTGAGGCAGGGTCTTTTACTGGACCCAGGGTTCACCTTTTCAGCTAGTCTGGGGAAGTTTTATCTTTTCCTCCCCACGCTGTACCCCCAGCTTTTATGGTCTCTGGGCATCTGTCTCTGCGAGCTCCATGCTTATACTTTATCCAGTGAGCCATGTTCTCGGCCCCAGACTTGTATCAGACACAATGATATAATAGTTCGAACAGACATACTAGTTTCAGTCATTTTAGGAAAAAGTGTTTTGATACAGAGATAGATCTCTGAGAAGCCCTACTTGGGTAGCTTTGTTTTGTCAGGTGTCAGGGTATCCTACCCTTGGCTCCATCTTACGGTCTGTGAGAGGATTCTCATGGGGGTGAGGAAAGTCCAAAACCTGGTTACTGTTGCTTTGAAGATGGAGCCTTGGGGGGAAAACATCCTGAGGACCAGATGAAGGACTCCACAGGCGGCCAAGCTGGCGAATTCCTCAGACACTCAGAACCCAAAGCTGGGCTCAGGGGCTGGGTAGAGTGGGTCACACTTTTGATCACTGATGATGTTGGAGAACTTTATCACCACACACACATACACACACACACACACACACACACACACACACACACACACACACACACACAAGCACCCACTTTAGCTTTGCATGGGGTCAGTTTAACAGGGGAACAGGAAACAATATTTAAAAACCATGACTCATTTTTGTTCTGTTAATCAAGACTTCACTAAGTTGATACTTTACTCCACAATTGGTGTAAGGTCTTTTGAAGACAATGTTTCTTTGATCAACAGAGCATTATCTAACTGCCATGGGATCCTCCAAAGAGGGAAGCAATGCTAAGCATTTCTGACCGTGTTAGGACTCTTTAGGTCTAGTAAAAGCATTTGAACACATTTTATTTAATTTGATCTTTCTCATTGACGCTGGTATTGCTAAGCACAAAATAGATATTCCCAGTTAAACAGGAAATTAGCCTGAAGGCAATTATGTGATTTACCAAGGACACGGGATTATTACAAGTTCAAGTTCAAATGTCTTGAATCCTATATTCTCTGCCTGTACTCCGTTGTAATTATAATGTGTGTGTTTGATAGGATTGAGGCTTGCTCACAAAGAGTATAATGTGCTACGCAAGGGTTATTATCAGAGGATTAAAATTTTGTTTAATGAATTTAGAACTTACACATTAAAATGATTTTTAAATTTCATTTTTATGGATGTGAGTGTTTTGCCTGTATGTATGCATTTTCACCACATGGGTGCAGTGCCCATAGAGGGCAGAAGAGGGCATCAGACACCCTGGAACTGGAGTTGCAGATGATTGGGAGCTGTCATGTGGGAGCTGGGAACTGAAGCCTGATCCTCTGCAAGAGGGTGGATGCTCTTAACCACTGAGCCTCTCCTATCATTTTTATGTGAAGAATTTGCCAACTAAGCATCATGTTTTGGATTGTCACTGTCCAAAGCTCCATGCCTTCAGAAAATGAAACCCAGGTAGAAAGACTGACTTGGTCATGTTGTCATGTCTCGGTAGGGAGCTGTGTGTGGGACAGATGTGCTCATAACAGATATCCTTCTTGTCTGGCTAGTGGTTGATATGCAGCCTTCACAGCTAGCACATTCTTTGCTTAGTATTGATAGTCAGTAGAAGAAACTTGTGGCACTGGAGATCATAAAACAAGGCTTGCACTTTCCTCCTTGGAAAAGCCTTTTCGTGAGGGAAGCGGAAGACAGGATTTTAAATGTTCTGTCAATCTGTTCATTTAGCCCAATTTTCTTCTTCAAAGGGGAAATTACTCAAGACTGTTTTGGTTCTGTTTCAATCTACCCAACTCAACAGCTCCTTGGGTATTTTATTTTTACAGTTTACAGATTGAGTTGTTTGAAAAAGATAATCCTTTCCCTAGCTATTGTGTCAGCCAGTCTGAGCTACAGGTTTAATGCCAACTAAGAAGATACGTGATCCGAGTTGGTCTTCTCTGATGTCACAAAGCTGTGTGGGGACAAGTTCAGCAGGTGTCCAGGCCTGTGGAAACGCTGCTGTCTGGAACCCCTGGGTCTGGATGGGTTTCATCCTCTACCTTGCTGGAGGTGACTCCGGTTGCACACAAATGTGCGTTGTATTGACTGTTTCTCTGAAGACTCCAGGCTGGTGCTGTGGGCAGGCAGGGACTAGGAAGACCCAGGCTTTAATCCTGGGGTTGTGGCCAATGACTTGAGCCCTGGGAAATTCATTTGTGTTTTCTGAGATAAATTATTGTCTTGTCTGGAAAAGGGACATTGGCTGTAATCATCCCCGGTGCGGTTTCTTCATCTAAACATTCTGTTTTCCCACCAACCACACAGCAGCTGGTTCTGTGGCTTAGTAAGAAGAAGTAGGCACCCCAGGCAGGGGACAGGGAGTCATGGTGGGAGCCGGTGGTGTCCTTGTGCACAGCGTGGCTGAATTGAGAGTGGATCTCCTGACCAGGTGTGGCCTCTTGATGTCTGCTCAGACCAGCTTGGGACACTAACCCGGCTGGGAACAGCACCTCCAGAGAAGGGCTTGGACTTCCCAGTCTCAGTAGATTCTTCCAAAGTTAATTGTGTCATCAGGATTTAATGGTTGTTTATCCTGGGATCTGACAGAGCAGTGTCAGCAGGGGCTGCTTCTCTACTCAGTGGCCTTTCCACTCTTGAGGCAAGGACAGTTTCATAAAACGCAGCCCATCAAGTCACATCCCTGCTTTAGCTCTGTCTCTGCTGCGTCTCATGGTCCCTTGGGCATTCTTCGATTCCTCTTTGTGGGTTTGCCTTAGCTTTGAAGCGGCTCCAGATTTTGTTGGTAAAAGCTCACGGCCGTGTTTCTTATTTCAGCCTGTAAGAAAATCGAAGGATGTTGGTAATGTGTAATTGTCATAATTATGGACAAATTATGCCAAAAATGAAAAACTGAGCAATCAGGAAGGAAACTTTGTCTTAGTCTGAAGAGAAGGTACTGGAAATGGCAGTTTGAGCTGTCGACGCTGTACTTTGTCAGAGCAGTTGTGAGTCTCCAGTGAATCACTCAGGGTTAGAATCAAGTTATCTCTGTGACTGTGTCTAGATTCATGTGACCGGTGCTCCCTAGCCCTGAGGCACCCTTCTGTGCCCAAGAGTTCTAGTGGCTATGTGTGTTATTATAACAAAATGCCCGAGACTGAGGGATTTATAAAGAACTGACATTTATTTCTTATCCTTCTAGAGGCTGGGAAGTCCCAGGTATAGGAGTGCAGGCCTGTTGTGCTTGAGCCATTCCATAGCAGAAAGCAGAGAAGGGCAAGGAGCATGCGCCAGAGAGGCTGCACTTGAACTTGACAGTGAACTCACTCCCACAATAGTACTGTGCCTCCATTACCTCTTGAAGGTTGCAACCCCCCTTACTCCTGCCAAGACAAACCCTGACTGTCCTGGAACTCACTCTGTAGACCAGGCTGTCTTTGAACTCAGAGATCTATTTGCCTCTGCCTCCCTAGTGCTAGCACTAAAGTTTGTGTGTCCACAACTCCTAGCTTGGGATGGCATTTTCAACACATGTTTTTGAGACACACATTCAAGCCATTGCAGTTGTCATCATCTGTACTCCTCCAAGACTCTTTGTGGGACCGTAGGGTGCTTTTCAGGCAAGAAAGACTGTGTTAGCATTCTTTTTTAAAATGTCATATTTATTTTTATTTTATGTGCATTGGTATTTTGTCTGGATGTATATCTATGTGAGGGTGTCAAATCCCCTGGAACTGGAGTTACAGACAGTTGTGAGCTGCCGTGTGGGTGCTGGGAATTGAACCTGAGTCTTCTGGAGCCATCTCTCCAGTCCCATGTGTTAACATTCTTTATGACATTTTGTCTTAGTTACTTTTCTATTGTGAAGACAAAACATCACAATCAAGGCAACTTACCGAGGAAAGCATTTAATTTGGGGCTCACGGATCCAGAGTCTATGACCATCATGGCGGGGAGCATGGCAGCAGCTGAGAGCTTACATTTGATCCACAAGCATGAGTCAGAGAGACACTAGGAAGGATTTTTGAAACCTCAAAGCCCATCCACAGAGACACACCTCTTCCAACAAGACCACATCTCATGATCCTTCCCAGCAGTTCCACCAACTGGTAACCCAGCTTCCAAATATAAAGTCTATGGGGACCATTCTCATTCAACACCACACAGCATGTCTGAACTCAGTAGATAAAGACACTAGCAGGGAGACCATTTCATCATGAGGTGGGCCCTGCCAGCATTCTTACAATGTTTTAAAGTTGACAAGGTCTTTAGAAATAACTTTATCCAAAATAGAATTTTATGCAGGAGGAATAAGCTTTTAATCCAGATAAATGACTTGCCTAAGATCACATACAAAGGACACAGCCCAAGCTAGAGACATGGCTCAGGGGTTAAGAGCACTGTCTGCTCTTGCAGAGGACCTGGGTTTGATTCCCAGCACCTACCTGGTAGCTCACATCCATCTATAACTCCAATTCTAGGGGATCTCATGCCCTCTTCTGGTTCCAGTAAGTACTGCACACACATGGTGCACATACATACATGCAAACAAACACTCACACACATTAAGTAAAAATAGAGATTTTAAAGGCACGACGTTATTGCAGAACTTCTGGAGCAAGGCAGATGCTTATAGTTCCTGCTTTGCCTTTTTCTGTTCTAGCCTCCTTATTTTAGAGAAGCATTTTAGCTCCATCCTAAAGTTCTGTCACCATGTGCCAATCCAGATTATTCATCATTATTATTCACTGTGTTGCTAGGTCAGTTAAATGATGGAATTAATCTTTGTTTCTTTCATTTTAAATACAGGATTTGGATCAGAGTAGTCAATCAAGGAAACATGACATAGGTAAGTAATGAACTTTTATAATTTGTATGCATGTGTGGTATGGTAAGCATGCATATGTATATTTGCATGTGTTTGGGTGCACGTGTGTGCATGTGTATATTCACGTGTGTGTGTGTGTGTGCATATGTGTATTTGGGTGTGTATGGGTGCAGGTGTGTATACACCTCTGTGTGTTTGTATATGCGCGTGCGTGTGGTGATGGCCATCTCGTGTCTTTCTCATTTGCTCTCCGTTTTATGCTCTGAAGCAGGGTCTCTCCCTGAACTGCTCGCTCACCAATTTGGTAAGCCTACTTAGCTGTTTTGCCCCAGGCGTTTCTGTCTCTGTCTAATGAGTCTGGTCTTTATGTAGGTTCTGAGGAGCCAAACTCAAGTCCCTGTGCTTGTGTGGCCAGCCCTTCATGCCCTGCATCATCTCCAAGAAATATATTTTTGTTGTTAGCCAAAAGACAGGTTACAGTCCTCCTTCTCCTGTACAGATTTGGTTCCCTGGAGTCATCCATTCTGGCAGGCTTCAGTGAGACCCACTTGCATGTAGCAGGGGCATCTCTTCGTATAGTGGAGGGTTTGCCAGGGTACTGGTGGTTCCCACCTCCACAGGGTTCATGGCCACCCCCCGTACATGTGGCCAGCAATTCCTCTTTGCCTTGCACTTGTGGTGTGCATGGGCAGTGTGTAAGACAGGTTTGTCATTTGTGCCCCCACTGACCACCACACCAACAAAAGCTCTGTTGGCTGAGAAAATGACCTTGGCTCTGAAGGCAGCTTCACTTGGGTCTTGTTGGTCTCCGGTCTGTGGGAGATGACTGGCATAGTTGCCGGAGGCTGATGCCAGCTTGCTCCTGTCCCCAGGCTTGTCCTCCAGACAGTACACGATAGGTATCCTTAGGCATGGTGCCTGTGGGCAAAACATTGCTGATATTCATCTGGGCCTTCTTGCTGCAATACACAACCTGTCCAATGTGTATCCCCTCTACAACAGTGAATAGACCCTCTTAAATCAGTAGGGATCACAAAAGACCACTTTTACGAGGGGAGCAGTACGACAGCCAGGGTCATGTCACCAGGCGGTGGTGGCGCACACCTTTAATCCCAGCACTTGGGAGGCAGAGGCAGGCGGATCTCTGTGAGTTCGAGACTAGCCTGGTCTATAAGAGCTAGTTCTAGGACGGCCTCCAAAGCCATAGAGAAACCCTGTCTCGAAAAACCAAAAACAAAAAAGAAAGTATATATATATCCACATCACTCAGCAAAGTCCACAGTATGCAGTGCATGATGTCCTTATGGTGTTTCTTGTGTGGGGAACACAGAACTGTTGTCTTTCCTCTGTCCTTGGATCACACGGCCCATGGCAGTGATGGCCCTTGCAGGCGAGTCTGCCAGCAAGCATGGCTGAAAGATTGTTTTTTTTAAGATATGGGCTTACTGCGTAGTTCTGGCTGGACTTGAACTCACAAAGACTCAGCTGTTTCTGCTTCCTGAGTGCCAGGATTAAAAGTGTGCACCACCATACCCATCCCCAGCAAGGAATGTTTAAAACCTGTACTTATAGTGTATTTGTTGTAAATTATAGTCTAGCAAAGTGAATTTTCCTTTTTGAGTATACTTATGAGGTATATTTTGTTGTCTGTGGCGAGCCTAAAGCTTGTTATCGTGAAGACCTTGGGAGAGCAGCGTATGGCTTCTGATACGTGTGGAGTACTTCCTGTGCCATCCATTAATTGCTCATTCCTGGAGGAGAAACCCTGTCGATCATTGTGAGCCATGGCCATGTTTGCTGAAGGCGAACTAGTGAGCTTAGAAAATAGCAGCCACAGTGCCCAGAAAAGAGGGGACTCACCCCTCACAGCTCCTGGGCTTACTCCCGGCCAGCAGAGTCAGGTGGCTGGGTGACATGCCAGAGAAGACTATGGCGATCAGCTCTGGCCTCAGCCGGAGTGTGACTCACCTGAGGGAATACTCAGGTCACATGTAGAAAACATCTCTTATTTCAGATGTAAAGAACAGCAGGAATGTAGGCACGTGCACTCTCTCATGCAACAAGCTAGATTAATCTGGGGTGGGCGGGGCCCAGGAGAATGTCAGTAATGTCATTCATTATCCAACATCCCTTTTCTCTTCAGCCCCACCACCCAGTCCCAGATAACTCCCAAATGGATCTTGTCCCCAGGGCAGTTTCTATAGTCCCCTTTTTGGAAAGGCCTTGATGCCTCAGGTTTTACTTGGCTCCTGGTACCATTTCCAGTTGAAGGTGGTTAGTCCATCGTCCAAGCATCTTAGCCTGTGTATAAACCCCTTGTGATCTGGCTTGGCTGAGCCCACCTACCCTCTAACTTCATCACCCGGGTGCCGTAAATCTTTTTACAAATGCTTCCAGACCCCATGATTGACTCTGGCTCTTCACCCAGTTCAGTGTTCCCAGGCCCTGGCTCCTCTCATGCATCTGTGCTGCCCTGTGCTTCTGACTCAGAGCAGGGTTACTGGTAATGCTTGCAGACCGAGTGTGTAGTGTGCATGATTGTAGTCCACAGGAAAGGAAGGATCAGTATGATCTATCTCAGCTGCGTGAAAATGCAAAGGACGAACAGGACTCACATGATGAAGGTGCCTGGAAGGGGAAGAATTTGCTTTTGTTTTTCTCCGGTAGTCTTTCCCTGCGTGGAGGACCTGTTGTCTTAGTGAGAAGGACAGTGGGAGCTTTGCTGCGCCGGCAGAGGCAGCAGGTCTTGTTTACTGCGGTGAGCATAGGATTAGCCTTTTGACAGGTGGAGTGCTGTAGTACAGAATTTATTAGGAAATAATTTGGACTTATGAGCTGCTATGAGGATTAATGCAAAGAATGCCTGCGTATCCACCACCCAGGTTATGAAGCAAAACATTAACGAGAGAGCTGAAAGCTTTTAGTCCTTGTCCCCAGTTATGTTTGTCACTCATGGAACCTTAGACACTTTTAAGTGACATATGCATAGTGTATATACCAGGTGGTTTTTATTGTAAATTTTACACAAACTAGAGATACCCGGAGAGAGAAAACATCAGCTGAAGAATTGCCTTCATCAGCGTGGCTCACGGGCAGTCTGTGGGGGCATTTTCTTGACTCCTAACTGATGGAGGAGGGTCTTGCCCACTGTGGGCAATCCCATGCTTAGGGAGGACCTGGGCTGTATAAGAAACCAGCCTGAACAAGCCAGGGAGAGAAAGCCACTAAGCAGCATCCCTCCATGGTTTCTCCATGGGTTCCTGCCTCCAGGTTACTGCCTGCAGTTCCTGCCTTGGTTTCCCTGGATGATGAACTGTGACCTGTAAGCCATTAACCCTCTCCTCCACAAGTTGTTTTTAGTCGTGGTGTTTATCACTGCAACAGAGTAAATTAGAGCAGTGTTATACAATTGATGCATATTTCTGCTTTTATTTTTTACTCTACTGATTATGCAGATTCTTTCCTTTTTTCTTTGGCGGTATTACCGCTTTCTACCTATGAGATTTATCTAGAGTGTCTGGATCTATACATGTTGTTTTAGTTACTGTTTTAATTAATTAGTAGTAGTTAATTAGTCCATGCTAATCAATTTTTATTGCAGTATCTTATTCTGATTTATGTATATTGCTGGTGGGTAGTCAGGTTGTGTCCGTTTTTTCTTTCCACATTCTTTAAGGCTGACTAAGGGTGGGATTCTGGGTCACTAAGAAAAATACATCTTCAATTTAGTTAAAATTTGCAAGCATATCCCCTAAGCTTATTTAATTCATTCCCTCTTTTTTTAGTATTTTAAGATTTTTTATTTTATGTGTATGAGTGTGTTGCCTGCATGTATGTCTGTGCGCCTTGCGTGGTTAGTACCTACAGGGGCCAGAAGAGGGGGTCAATCCCCCAGAACTGGATGGTTTTGAGCTTTCATGTGGGTGCTGGGAACTGAACCCAGGTCCTCTGCAAGAGTAACATTTGCTCTTAACCACTGAGCCCCTATTCCATCCTGAATAAGAAGCCGTCTTCACAGCTCAGTCTTCGATGTGTTAGTTTATATCAGTGGCTCCCAACCTGTGGGTTGCGACCCCCTTTGGGGGCAAATGACCCTTTCACAGGGGTCTCCTGGCAGATATCCTTCATATTAGATGTTTGCATTATGATTATGATTATGATTCATAACAGCAAAATTACAGGTCTGAGGTAGCAATGTAATGATTTTATGGCTGTAGGTCACCATAACATGTGCCGAAAGGTCTCGGCATTAGGAAGGTGGAGAACCACTGGTTTCTATGAACGCTTCAGGTGGAACAGATCAAAGATAATGTTTTGCCCAAGACGGAAGATTCCCCTTTGAACCTTACCCCTGTGCTCAGTGTATGGAGCCAGGAGGCCAGCTTCACGTCCACGAAATGTTCCTTTTCATGTAGACCAGAAAAGGAGTTAGGCCATATTCAGTAGGTTGCTCAGAATCTCCTTGCAAGATTTTTTTTTATT